>NW_027526257.1:16945201-17545201 GCF_048455015.1 Haemaphysalis longicornis
TCTATCTATCTATCTATCTATCTATCTATCTATCTATCTATCTATCTATCTATCTATCTATCTATCTATCTATCTATCTATCTATCTATCTATCTATCTATCTATCTATCTATCTATCTATCTATCTATCTATCTATCTATCTATCTATCTATCTATCTATCTATCTATCTATCTATCTATCTATCTATCTATCTATCTATCTATCTATCTATCTATCTATCTATCTATCTATCTATCTATCTATCTATCTATCTATCTATCTATCTATCTATCTATCTATCTATCTATCTATCTATCTATCTATCTATCTATCTATCTATCTATCTATCTATCTATCTATCTATCTATCTATCTATCTATCTATCTATCTATCTATCTATCTATCTATCTATCTATCTATCTATCTATCTATCTATCTATCTATCTATCTATCTATCTATCTATCTATCTATCTATCTATCTATCTATCTATCTATCTATCTATCTATCTATCTATCTATCTATCTATCTATCTATCTATCTATCTATCTATCTATCTATCTATCTATCTATCTATCTATCTATCTATCTATCTATCTATCTATCTATCTATCTATCTATCTATCTATCTATCTATCTATCTATCTATCTATCTATCTATCTATCTATCTATCTATCTATCTATCTATCTATCTATCTATCTATCTATCTATCTATCTATCTATCTATCTATCTATCTATCTATCTATCTATCTATCTATCTATCTATCTATCTATCTATCTATCTATCTATCTATCTATCTATCTATCTATCTATCTATCTATCTATCTATCTATCTATCTATCTATCTATCTATCTATCTATCTATCTATCTATCTATCTATCTATCTATCTATCTATCTATCTATCTATCTATCTATCTATCTATCTATCTATCTATCTATCTATCTATCTATCTATCTATCTATCTATCTATCTATCTATCTATCTATCTATCTATCTATCTATCTATCTATCTATCTATCTATCTATCTATCTATCTATCTATCTATCTATCTATCTATCTATCTATCTATCTATCTATCTATCTATCTATCTATCTATCTATCTATCTATCTATCTATCTATCTATCTATCTATCTATCTATCTATCTATCTATCTATCTATCTATCTATCTATCTATCTATCTATCTATCTATCTATCTATCTATCTATCTATCTATCTATCTATCTATCTATCTATCTATCTATCTATCTATCTATCTATCTATCTATCTATCTATCTATCTATCTATCTATCTATCTATCTATCTATCTATCTATCTATCTATCTATCTATCTATCTATCTATCTATCTATCTATCTATCTATCTATCTATCTATCTATCTATCTATCTATCTATCTATCTATCTATCTATCTATCTATCTATCTATCTATCTATCTATCTATCTATCTATCTATCTATCTATCTATCTATCTATCTATCTATCTATCTATCTATCTATCTATCTATCTATCTATCTATCTATCTATCTATCTATCTATCTATCTATCTATCTATCTATCTATCTATCTATCTATCTATCTATCTATCTATCTATCTATCTATCTATCTATCTATCTATCTATCTATCTATCTATCTATCTATCTATCTATCTATCTATCTATCTATCTATCTATCTATCTATCTATCTATCTATCTATCTATCTATCTATCTATCTATCTATCTATCTATCTATCTATCTATCTATCTATCTATCTATCTATCTATCTATCTATCTATCTATCTATCTATCTATCTATCTATCTATCTATCTATCTATCTATCTATCTATCTATCTATCTATCTATCTATCTATCTATCTATCTATCTATCTATCTATCTATCTATCTATCTATCTATCTATCTATCTATCTATCTATCTATCTATCTATCTATCTATCTATCTATCTATCTATCTATCTATCTATCTATCTATCTATCTATCTATCTATCTATCTATCTATCTATCTATCTATCTATCTATCTATCTATCTATCTATCTATCTATCTATCTATCTATCTATCTATCTATCTATCTATCTATCTATCTATCTATCTATCTATCTATCTATCTATCTATCTATCTATCTATCTATCTATCTATCTATCTATCTATCTATCTTGTCCACGCCGACATCTCATCTGCCCCTCTATCTTTCTGCCGCCACCTTAGACACGTGCCTTCCCTAGGGACAGCGATCCATTTTGTTACCCTTTATGACCAACGGTTATCTTCTATTCGCATTACATGCCCTAAACTAGCGCTTTTCTTCATAATTTCTCACTATTATGTACGTAACACGCGTTTGTTCCCTTACCCACTTCGCTCTCTTCTTGTCCCTTAATATTACACCATTCATTTTCCGTTCCATTCTTCACTGAGTCGCCCTCAATTAATTCTTTTAGTGATACTCCAAATTTCTGCCCCGCGAGTGAGTACTGGTAACATGCCGCGGTAATACACTTTCTTCTTCAGGGAAGATAATGCTAATGCCATTTTCGACACTTACGAAATTAACCTCATTAATGTTCTGGAATCCGTCCAAATTCGCGCAACAAGATTTATATTTTCTGAGTACTCTCGTGGTTCAAGTATCTCCGCCCTGAAATCCCAACTTAATCTTTCCACACTTGTATTGCACGACTTCGTCTTTATCACAAATTTTTCCATTCTTTGCCCATCGATGATCAGCACATCAGAAGAGCTCGCCGCATTTCACGCACCACCCATCCTAACGCAGTGTATCCCGAGTATGCCCGCACCACTACTTTTCAGCAATCTTCTTTTCTGCGCACTGCGCGAGACTGGAATGACCTGCCTGCCGAAACCGCCCTTATCACCGATTCCCAGTGTTTTAGGCGAACCATTGAAACATGCCCATGATGTTTTGTGATGTCACCCTATGCCGTGTGTACGCCCACCCCTCATGTAATGCCCCAAGTAGGGGCCTTTGAGGAACCAATAAATAAAAAAAAAATAGATGATAGGTTGCATTTGCACTATGCTGCATTGGACAATAGTAGGCTGCCATGCCTGCCGAAAGCACTCCGCCCCATTTTTTTGAGCTAATTATCTCTGCCTCATAGTTGCCATGCGAGGTCACAACTTGACCTAAATAGACGTATTCGCTTGCCTCTTCCACAGCCTCGCCACCTATCTCAAACCGCTGGCATCTCCCTAGGCTATTGATCATTAGTTTAGTTTTCTGCATAGTAATTTTCATGCCCACGATTCTATTCTGCTTGTCCAGTGCCGAAGTCATGCTTTGCAATACATCCTCCAGTTACTTTGCAATTCAACGCCATTAGCAAATCCCAGGTTACTATGGTAATCTTCATCAACCCATACGCCCACGTGTTCGCAATCCAATGTCCTGAATACCTCTTGTAAAGATGATGGTAATAACATTACACAGAATGCGTCTCCTTTTCTGAGGGCCTTCCTTATTGATATTTATTCACTCTCCTAATCGAGGACTATGGTAACTCTGGACCCACTGTAAATATCCTCTAGTGTTCTTACGTAATGCTCTTCTAAACTCTGATTGCGCAATGCCTAAATGGCTGCTAAGGTTTCGAGCAAGTCAAATGCTTTCTTATATTCTTTGAAGGCTCCATATTTCTCTATGACATGATTGATCGTATCAATATGGTCTATTGTTGAATACACTAGTGTTGAACAAAACTGGTGGCGGAAAGGTGGCAGAAATTCTGTTACCAAATACCTTGGTAAGAACGTTGTAGGCCACTTAGAATAAGCTGATCGGCCAGTAATTTTTCAAGCCCTTCATGTCAATACCCCTATGAATTAGACTGATGTTCCCCTTCTTTCAAGATTCTAGTACAGTAGTGGTCATTAGGCATTGCATACACCTGTTTGCCGGTTTTTCAGATGTAGGTTGCCCGTGTCAATAAAGGGTTATGGCCTTATCTGATCCCATCAGGTGCTTTGCCCATCGCATATCTTTCAAAGCCCTCTTTACTTCTTCTGTTGGGACTCGTGGGATATCTGCATCCTCTGAACTACTTCCTCGTTAGGCATTATCCTGAATGTCAAGGCAACTGTACAAATCTTTGTATAATTTTTGACGTACTGTAACTATTTTATCTCTATGGGTGATGGCATTTCCTCGCTTCTTAAGAGCATTCGTCTCATTTTTCACCACACCTGGACGACTTCTCACTGCTTTGATGTTGCCTCCATTTTTTACAGCAGGCTCAATGTTCACCCTTAATATACTCACGAATCTCAGCTATCTAACGCTTATTGATTAATTTCAAAACTTCGTCTGTTTTTTCCTGTCAGCTAGGGTGGAGATTGACATGGTTTCCCGTTTCCTAAATAAATCATTCGTCTCTTGGGAAAGATTAGCAGTATCCTGCCCACCCATCGTACCAGCGACTTTTACCGCACACTACTTGATAACACGTGTAAAATTGTCGCTTGCTTCTGGTGTCGTAAATTCTGCTTACTGGGAGCTGAATATCCGTTCTGCAGCGCGATCCTGTATTCTTGATCTTTTATTCTTACTGTTAGGCTGGTTGATTGGCTTCCTTTGAGCTAGCTTGTTGCGGTACCTCGTCAAATCTAGCCTAATTTGAGATCTTAAAATAATGTGGTTGCTACACCTCACCCTTCACCTCACGTTTCCATCATGCATGGAGCCATGGCTATGTCATAGTCAATTTTATTTGTATGCTGCCCATTCAGCATCCTCCACGTCCACTTCCAGCTCTCACCATTGCAAGAAAGGTATTCATGATGACCCGATCGTTCCGTTCTGCGAACTATGGTATACTTAGGGTATACTGTGTTTAAACACAGTATAAATACGGTATGCTGTGTTTTTACTTTACACATTGCCGATTCCTTATCTTTATAGAAGTATTAAACTAGCTGGTCGTCGCGGCTGGATGTACACGTGTAGCTTTGTACCACCTTAAATTTGTACCTCTTATTAAGTGAATTACTTAATACCATAGCAGAGTGGGTATGGTTACTGACTCTAACTCCGTTGAAGTGTTTCCTATACTACAGAAAATCTGAAATGGATGTCTAAGTAAGATTTTCGCTACTCTACTTCTGAAACAAGTAAAACAGCCCCTACTTGCATCATTTTTTACGCTATAGTGAATACAGGAATATGCACCACTACGACGAACAACGACGACAACGATGTGAGCCGTCGTGTTTCATATCGGCTCCGCAGTTAATGGAACATTATATACGCCAATAAATGAAATTGTTGTTTCAGTGATTACCTATGTGATCAGGAAGACACCGGGCATCAATTGACATCGATTTTCTCTCAGGCCAATGAGCTCTTCGTCGAATTATTGGCCTTTGAAATCAACTGCCGGTGAGAGGACGCTAAGCCTAGGAGAGTTCCAGCCAAGGTTAGGCCTAGCGCCTTTACAGCTCTGGATGGCACAATCTCAGAATTTCAAAGTGGGTGGGATACAGGTAGCACTTTCATCTATCAGCAATGCTGGCAAGATGACTGTACAAGAAGGGGTTAACGATATTTCGCCGGAGGCAATGAATACGGAAGGATGGAAGGAGACCACGTCCGGTGACGCGCTCGTAGGCAGCAGCAGCAGCGTGAAGCCGCATCAACGGGGCAAGCCGAAAAAAGCGAAAACAGCAAAAAAGGACGCGATAACAGCAAGGCGAACGAGGTGAACGGTGATGAAAGTGGCAATAATGCGGGCGCTGCCGAGGGGCAATATCATGATTGTAATGAGAAGAAGAGGCGGACATAACGTGGCCAAGCTAGGCCTAGTATCATTTGCCGCGGCCGTTCACGCGCCGGCAAGACCTACGTGCAAACATAAAGTTTCATACTAATTTATACTAGAGGAAAATCTGTCGCTGAAGTCGCGGGCCAGAGTCAGACTTTTTGCTGCCAGAGCCATCTTTTCAGCCTCTACTTGAGCCATGCCAAGGACAAGTGGAACGTGCCTGCCGGGTTCTTGACGAAACGCTCGCTGAAGTGCGGCTCCCTTAGACAGTGGCACCTGATTTTCCTCTAGTATATATTATTATTAAACACTATGCCTGCAAAGCACAAACCGAGGATATTTTGCGTGTCAACGCGCTACAGAATATCATTGTGATTTAAACGACGCTGGACGAACGCGCCAACCGGTACAACGAAGTCAAAGAACTTACGATAAGAGGACAGCAGAATGAAGTGTGGACGTACATCACGCCCTTCACGACACTGCTAAAGGCGTTATAAGGGGAATACCGCTCAGCGTGACCCCAATTTACGCCAAGATAGTAAACCGCAACAACCCTTTGGCGCTCGGTGCTAAAAGAATTCATACTACAACGGTCGTCACGGTCATCTTCGAAGGCACAAGGGTGCCTAATTACGGCGGGTAAGATGCGTGCTATTAAAATTCTCGCTGTACTGCACAAAAATCGATGTATGCAAACAATGAGGACGCGTAGACCACCGAAGACACGTGTGTTCCAATCATAATGAGCGAAGGTGCCCGGGCTGCGATAAGCCAAATCCAGCGGCGGATCAACCGTTTGCGCCCAAGTGCAAGCTATGCGAGGGAAATCACGTGACCGGCAACAGAGCGTGCAAGCCGCGGTTCAAGACGTCGTACGTGGTACGGCGGCGAGAATGAGAGCGGCGCATTGCAGCCGAGGAAGAAAGGCAGCAGCAAGAGCTGTCACTTGCCTTAGATTTTCCAACGCTGCAGCCGACAAGCGACAAGATAAATAAAACATTGTCCCCAGAAAGAGCTTAGTCGAGGGGAAGGTTACTGCGCAACAGGACCAGGAGCCCCAGCAGCACAGGACGGGGACGGTCGCCAGTCGCGCGAGCGTGTGAGCTGGGCGGACAGAGCCAAGGGATCAGCCGTGAAGAGCGGTGAGAAGGCGACCAGGAGACAATGCTCCAAACAACAAGAAGGAGAAAGGGACGCCATATCGGCCCTTCGCAACGAAAGCAAGGAGCTGCGCAAAACGCCGGAAGACCTACGAAAGGCGCTTGAAAGCATGCGATGCTACGAGAACGTGCTACCGAGCCTCCCCGATGCTCATCCACCGCAGCCGCAGATGGAAGAAATGAACACCTAGCAAGAAGACGAAGAAGCGGCCATCAAAAAACGAGTAACGGCGACGCACGGCGTGATAGAGATCAGCAGGAGCGAGGCCCGGACGGACGAGATGGCGGTGGCTCTGAAATGCATGCAAGCGCGACTAGACCGGATTTTCGAGACGCTCCAGACGGCCGTCACGGAGAAAAGCAAAATCTACGGCGAAAGACTTCTCAAGATGGAAAAGGCGGTGCAACACCTGGTGTCACGGAACCACAATGAACCCAGGTATATCAGTGATTGTGAGGCAATGGAACTGCCGGGGCTTCAACAGGAGATCGACCGTGCTATAACAGTATATTAAGAACAGTGATCAAGAACATGATGTACTTCTGCTGCAGGAGGCGTTATCGAATAACCTGCTATTACATGAATACAGGGCAAATTGGACGAAGAAATAGGAAAGCAGAAACCTATGCGTCTTTACCAAGACGACACACACCGCATTGCAAATAGAGCTTAAGAAAATCGCAAGCGACCACGCATTCGTGGAGGTTGTAATCAGAAAAAAGGCCAAGAAAAAGAAGACCATCTACGTGCTCAGTATTTATGGCAACCCAAGCAAACGCCAACAACACTTCCGGGCACTCTTCAGCAAAGCAAGCGCGCAGACAAAAGGGGCAAAACTGCTCGTGTGCGGTGATTTCAACGCGGCAGACAAGTGTTGGGGTTACATCAAAGGCAACGCGAAGGGAACGCACCTGCCGGAGGACGCGGCCGCCAAGGGATATGTCCTAGTCATGGACCAGTTGAATCCAACCAAAACCGCCAACTCCGTGTCCTGGGACACAATGCTCGACCTCACCTTCGTTAAGAACATTGCGGAGGCAGAGGTCATGTGGCGGAATATCGGCACGGACCTAGGCAGTGATCGCGTCATAGTAGAGACCCGGAGCAGTTTAACGACAAAAACGTCACAAGTACGAAAGCACCACTGGGTCGACTGGGAAGCATTCCGGACGCAGATGGCTGAACGAGCAGAGGAGGAAATCACGGACAGCAGCTTCTGGATGAAAAGAGTCGCCAGTTACGTCAAGGCGGTCACGAGGGAGACTGCAACGGACGACGACAGGATCGATGGAGTCGACAGCCGGCTAGTACACCTTCTGGAAGCTAAGCGCTCTATACGAGAATGATGGAAATAGCAAAGCTACACCGGATACATCGCAAAAAGGTTGCGGAGCTCAATGGCAAAATCGAGGAGCACGAGCCGCGTGCTCAGCAACCAAAATTGGAACGAAATTTGCAAAGCGGCAGATGACGAAATGCATATTGGAAAAAGCTGGAATTTGTTCCGAAACCTCTTGGCCGAAACCAAGACAAAATCGTATCAGTGGGAGAGAATAGCCAAAATTATGAATGGGGAAATCAAAGAAAATGGAGCGATGGCGGTGGAGCAGCAGCTACTCGAGAAATACATCCCCGACTCGCCGAAAGTAACTCAGAGCTACTATAGAGGTAGAACGCACGAGAGACTTGACACAGAAGTCAGCGTGGTGGAAGTACGAGGGGCATTGCAAGAGGTTAATAGCAGGTCGGCGTAGGGAGCAGACAGGGTTACCAAAAGGGCGCTCCGAAATTTCGACGAAGCGTCAATAGTAGCCCTGACCAAATATTACAATTCATTGAGCATGAGGAAGCATCATCGATGAAGCCCCATCCAGGAAGCACTTAAACTGCATATTTTTTGCACATCAAGACCACATGTATAAAGAAAGACACGTTTTTTCATACCCGAGCTTTTACATATTAGTTTTAAAAAGTACCCCTGATTGCATCGCCTCCTTTGGCTCGGTTTGGCGTGATAGATCTCTGTTTTCGTCTTTGTTTATTCTTTTTCTGTCTCCTAAAAACTCTTTTTGACTTCGGTCCAGTTTGTTTATTTTTAATTAGCGTCACCTGTAATACGTATGTGCTATGGCTTGGGCTTCTATTTGTTTTTATTTTATGGCCCTTTATTTTTTCTGTATGTCTGTTTGAGGACGGGATTCTCGCAGAAAGAATGGAAGCACTCACGCATGATCCTGTTCCCCAAGCCGGGGAAATGACAAAACATACAAAACCTCCGACCATTCTCACTGACCTCTTGCGGGGGCAAGGTGTTTGAGCATATCTTAATTGCGCAGTGGCAAGATTACCTCAAAGATAATAATCTCTACCCCGCAACGATGATTGGGTTCTGACAGAATCTATGCACTGAAGACGACATGCTGCAAGTAGACAACTAACCCATCAACATGTTCACATGATAAACCAGGGCTGTACTGGGGCTTGACCTACTAAGAGCTTTTGATAACGTTAATCACTCGGCAATACTGGAACGTGTTTCGAGGTTGGACATGGGCAAAAGATCGCACGAGTATACCGAGGGATTTCTGACGAGGCGAATGGCGGTGCTCATCGCCGGACACCTAGAGACGGAAGCCAAGGAGGTCGAGAGCAGAGGTTATCTCGACGCTCCTATTTGACGTGGTGATGATCAGGGTCACCTACCAACTCGCAGAAGTAGAGAACGGTAAGCATAGGATGTACGCCGACGATATAACCATTGTAAGTCAAGGGATGTAGCGACGCCCAAGTGGAAAAGGTCCTGTAGAAAGCAGTGAGCTCCCCTCGAGCGCCACTGGCCTGAGATGCTCTTCGACTAAGACTGAGTTGCTACTGTACAAGCCAAAGAACAAACAACGTGGACGACGAAGAGAATGAGACGAGATCAAGATCTACACCCAGGACGGGTGGGCGATCGCCAGGGTGTCCGCCCTCCGACTACTGGGCATGCTTCTTCACAAAATGTGAAATATTGTGGGAACAATGGCGAAGATTGTAGGCAAGGCGGCCAGCACCATTCGGCTCATGTAACGGGTTTCCAATAGAAAGAGGGGGCTTCGCGAGAACCTCACAAGACTAGAGCAGTCATTCGTTATGACCCACATAACATGTGTGGCGGCATTTCAAAAGTGGAAAGCCAATGAGAAGAAAACGCTGAAATCGCTCATCCGAAGGGCGTATAAGATGGCCATCGGACTTCCTGAGTCCACGCGTACCAAGCGAGTGCTAAGCCAGTGCATCAACAACCCCTTGGACGAAGTCATCGAGGCCCAATAGGTGGCGCAGCTAGAGAGGCTGACCATAACCAAAACAGGCCGAAGAATCCTGGACAAGCTGGACAACAACTACCATGAACAGCAGGGCACGAAGACGCAGCTACGTAACGACACCAGGTTCCAAATCCAGATGATTGCTGTCGTGCGTAAGAAGCACCCGGAGTACAACGAAGGCAGGCGGCGAGCACGGGGCAAGGCACTGGCGGACCTACACGCCAGGGAAGCTGGACCCCGCTGCGTCGATGCAAAAGAATACTACAACGAACGGGGCTTCATGGTGACGGTGGCTGACGCCGAGGGCAACCTCCGAGCAGCGGCCAGCCTTGCGAGCAGCAGACCCGAGGAAGTAGAGGAGGTGGCGTTCGGGCTGGTTATCCAAGATACCGACTACACAACGGTCCTGATTGATTCGAGGCAAGCAGTCCAAATCTTCTCCAGGAGCAAGGTTGCTCCCGTAACGGAGACACTACTGCGAAGGCAACCAATCCTTACGGGGAAGCAAGAATCAAATGGTGCATTGACTTGGGAGGCACACGCTACCGCCACCCTGCAAAAGATTGAGTAGGGAGCTGGCGGTCGTCTATCGGCAATTCGAAACAAAGATGGTCCCGAGCCCCTACGTAAAGCACAAGTTGTACCTGGAGACATACCCGGATGCCACCTGTCGTGTGTGCCAGAAAGCCCCAGCAAGGTTTTGGCACATCGTCTGGGATTGCTTCTTATACCCGGACGAATTAAACACAAGAAGAATGCCGCCTGCCTTTGAGGGTGGCGGGGCAGACTGAAGATCAAAATCTACAACTCCAGGCTGTCCAGCGAGTCATCGTAGCGGTGGCCAGGCAAGGGGACCTTGGCGACCCGGCAACGGGGAGCGGGGGAACCTAGCCGGGTGGCTACATCTGCGGTGACGACTCTGGTCAATTCATGAGGACGTATAGCTATAATACTTTATTCGCATGCCCCAATGAAGTTTTCCCAATCCATTCCAATACCACTATTTTGCTTTCTTTTCATTCACCACTAGATGCATGGGGCGCGTTGCAATAAAAATGCGTAAAGAACGCCAGTCTTTTGACTATATCAAAGTGTTAAACCATTTCACAGGGGAAACGTTCTTGCTCGATGCCTTCATGTTACGAGAAGAGATAATGCGGGCGCTGCGATAAGAGGAGGACATAGCCTAGTGAGAGACAGAGAGAAAGGGCCGAGCACAGGTACAGAGTCGAAATTAGGGGTGGGGAGGCCGCCCACCAATGGGTGAAGCCCAGGTGCATTGAAAGCACGCGGTAGACGGCGGTGGATCAAATTGAGGAGGCGTGCAGAGGATTCCGCCAGTTAGAGTACTCGCGCCCCACATTTGGTTCCGGCGACAAAGCCATCCCACCTGTATTGGTGGATATGACCACGACGAGCGAGACGCATGGTGAAGAAAACGCACCATACATGGCGAACGAGAAACGAGACACATAGCGCACGAAACGTACCAGACGTGACGAATGACATCCGACCCGGACCGGTGGATGACCACGGCGAATGAAATGTACATCACACGGAACGCGACAAAGCCAGCGCAAACGAAGGAAATGCTGTTTGCGACATCCTCCGCTCCCCCAGCTTCCACGGAGACTTGCCCAGCGAGCGCCAAAACCACAGAAATCAAACCTTGCCACAAGCAACAAAAGACCCAGCGCATGCGGTTCTACCCTAACGGAACGTACGAGCTCTCCAATAACCACAGCGCCAACCAGAGGCCAGCCAACGCACGACATCACACTTGTGACGGTAGGTCCGTCAACGCGCAACGACACAGCCAGCGCGTGTGGCAGGTTCGAGCCGGTACAAAAAAGATATCCGGCACCCGCTACTCCGATCGATACTCACCATACAAAAACCATTTCGTACAGGAGGACACAAACGCGACCAAGCGGATTCGAAATGACCGGAATGCTTTCGAGGCTGCTTGTATGGGAGAGATGCAGACCTCAGCATTCCGAAAACAACGGGCTAAAGACGAGAGGTTGAGCTACGACACGAACACGGCAAGAACGCCAACGCATGAGCCTGATCCAGACGAACGCATCATATGTCCTACCGGTGAAGTCACGCTAACGACGTCAAGGAATGGGGAACTGAATGGACGAGACGAACTACGCCCGTTTTCCCACCTGAGGGACTTCACTTCTGTGGCAACCATGGCAGAAGTGATCACGGAATCACAACAATTTTGACCGATCAGGAACGTCACCCTACGGCAATACCATGCCACCGCACGCTAAACAAAAATACAGAAGGCCCCCATACCATACGCAACTCACACCTCAATCGAAGCAACGTCCTAGACACGCCGAAATCTGCCATCTCTCGATACAGCGCTCGCCACAGGACCAAATAGTCACATATGCTGCCACTTGCATCAAGCACGCAACGAGCTACAGGAACACAATCACTGACGGAAGCGACGTGAATAACTGAACGCCATAAAAGCTGTCAGGTTCAGGTTCGACGAAACCAATTTCGCGGTACCCAGAAATATCAAGCGGATTAAAAATTCACCGAACCTCATCAAGATGAACGCCCTTGTAACGATGTTTCTATTATCAAGACTGAAGTATGGAATAACTGTGAATATGCGAACAGTCATCTTGATACTCACGGACGTCAATCTACAATTACTTATTGTGCCTCGGGGAAGGCACAATTATGATTAGGAGCATGTTTCAGCGACTACCAGCGAAAACCAGCAACCCGGACGACAAAACTGCCGGCCGAAGGCACAAAAAACCGCATTTTACTGCCGCGTTCTCACCAAGAAGCCTTGAGTCCCCCGAGTTCCCGACGCGGCCCAGACTTGCTTGTTTTATTCCCTACAACAAGAAGACACATCATACGCAACGCGAGTGCTTACGTTCCGTTCCGATCTCTGACGAGTACATGCGTTCACGCGGTGAGCCGACCTACAACAGTGCACCGCGTCAGTCGTTTTTTTTTCGTGGTACACTGTCCTTATCTATATGTAACGTCCGTTGCTTACTCGGGTAGCCATATTAAATTGTTGCTATTTAGGCTTACATAAAATCCACGACCTAGCTTGTAAGGTGATAACAAATTTATTACTTATGAGTACAGATTGAGATTGCGTACTCGTGAGGAGAAATAAATTAGAGTACTAGTGAGTACGATCACAAATGACTATGCGATGAGTGGGCACGAATGTTTTGATAAAAGATGAGCTTTTTGAGTCTGAGTTTGAGTGAGTACAGCGCCAACGAAAAAAAATTGAGATTGACTAAGGAAATGTTTTCCTTTTGCCGACCTATGATGACTACTTCATCAGTGTTGAATACACATTCTGAACCAGAATAAATGAGTTCTCGCCAAATGTTCTTCTTCATTCACACTTTTTCTCTCAAAACTAAAAAAAATAGGGATTGTGTTTACGTAAATATTTTTAAAAATCAGCGGGTATGGTCACCATTAGTATTTTTTTTGTTTCAGAAAAAAACCCACAGGTATTTACCACAAATAGGAAAGGTTTCATTGCTGTGGCTGTAAAAACAGCCGCTATTGTTTCTTAAACTGTGAAAAGAAATTTGGAGGTTCAAAATTTTTATTTTCACAACTGTTACTTCTTTTTATTGACATTTTGCTCGTGCTTAGTAGACATGCATTATACAAAACCTGTAGAACTTAACGTCGATAGCTCAAAGATCAGCGAAGTTAGCGGGAGGCGAAGTTGGCCACCCAAGTTCACTATCTATTCCCCCTTGATTTTTGCTAATATATGATAACACGCGATTGTGCCCTCACCCACTCCGTTTTGTTCTTGAACCTTAACGTTACACCTATTACCTTGTGTTCTATTGCTCACCAAGTGGTCCTCAATTTAAGTTGAACCCTTTTAATGGGCCTTCAAGTTTTTTCTCCTCAGGTGGGTTGCGGTAAGACGCAGCTGTTACATACTTTCCACTTCAGGGATGATGATAGGCTGCAATTCATTCACTGAGAATGCCTGCTCAATGCACTCCACCTTATTTGTATCCTTCTTATTATCTCTGCCTCATGATTGGGATTCGGGGTCACTAGTAGGCCGAGTTAGATATATTGGTTTTTCATTACCACTACCACGCAATCTACCTCAACCTGCTGAGCTCTCCCGAGGTTATAGATAATCGCTGTGGCTTTCTGCATATTCATTTCCACCCCCACGATTTGGCTCTGCTTGTCCAGTGCAATATTCATACTTTGCAATTCGTTCTGTAAGTTACATACGAAAGCAATGTCATCTTCAAATGTGAGGTTATGGAGGTATTCTCCCTTACACCCACCTGTTCCTAATCGAATGCTCTCAATACCTCTTTCATCATGCTCTCAATAACGTTGGAGAGACTGTGTCTGCTTGTCTGACGCCCGTACTAGTAAATATGTTACGGCTCTCCTAATAGAGGACAATGGTAGCTGTTGGCCCATTCCACATACCCTCTAGAATTCTTAGGTAATGCTCGTCTGCACCACCATTCCGCAATGCCTCCATGACCGCTGAAGTTTCGACCGAGTCAAATGGATTCTCATGGGCTGCGGAGACGAATATAGGGGTTGAACATTCTCCGCATATTTGTCTATCACCTGATGTTTTGTGTGAATATGGTCTATTGTTGAATATACTTCAGAAATATCATTTGGTTCATTAACTGACTAAAACCTAAAGTGGGAGAAGTTTTGTCAGCGGGTACCTTGATAGTACTTTGTACACGACTGACAGCAAGCTGATAGGCCGGTAATTTGTCAAGTCCGTCATCACCCCTTTTTATAGATTATGCGGATGTTCGTGCTCTTCCAACAATCCGGTACACTCCAGGTCAATAGGCGTTGCGTATACAGGTTTGCCAGTTTTTCTAGTAAATTTTGCCTGTAATCCTTTAGGAGGTCTTCTCTTATCTGGTCCTCACCAGGTGTTTGCCACTTTTAATTTCTTTCAAAGACTTCTTCACTTCTTCGATCGCTACTGTTGTGATGGCTACCTCCTCTGAAGTATTTCCTCGTTCAGTATTATCCTGGATTTCGGGGCTACTGAACGGAACACTATAGAACTCCTCGGATACTATTATATTTATTCACATTATGATGCCATTCTCTTGCTTGTCTTTAAGTGCATACATCTGATTTATCCATATGCCTAGACGCCTGTTCACTGCTTTCAGTCTGCCGTTTTTTACAGCATTATCAATCCTCTGGATATTATACTTCCGTACCTCAGCTGTCTTGCGCGTATTGATTAAATTTAAAAGGTCCGCTATCTCAGTTCAGCGTTGCCGTTTCTTGGTTATATCTTTCCTCTCCTTGAAATGTTCACCAGTACCCTGTCAAGCGAACTTAGCTACGGCATTCATCAATGCACACCTCCTGATAATTTGTATAATATTGTCCCTCGCTCCCTGGGTCGTAAACTCTGCTTCCTCTCTTGGAGTTGGTTATCGGTTCTGCAGAGGAATCTTGAATTCTTCAACTTTCCATCTTACTGTTAGCTGATTCACCGGCTTCTTTTGTACTAGGTTGTTTCGCCTCCTTACTCAATGTTACGTAATAGTGGCCTTACGTCCTAGCCTAGCAAAGCTAGTCTATTGATGATTGCTCGAATTTGGCAATCAAGCCATCACGTCAGAAATAAATCAAAGTTTCTGCATAAAATCCTACAAATTAAAATGCACGAATGCATAAGTAACAATAAATTTACGGAAACATCCAAGAATCATCATATCGCAAATATTACCAGGGCAATTATGTAGTGCATATTACAAAAATAAAAAAGGCTCCCATCCGAAGCATTCTGTGCCATCTCAGGGAATTTTTGTATATGTTAACGAAGCTCAATTATCCGATTTGGGCGTTTATAAACTTCTCTGTACGCTCTAAGAATTACTTCGCGATTTCGGCGGGAGTGCCCCTTACGTTAGTAGCTGCAGACATGCAATTTCTTCGTCCACCGTATCGCGCACATTGTAGTTGCAACATGTGTGTTTCAATAGCCGCAGGTCAGCGCGTACCGAACAGAAACAGCTGCTAATGCGGAGCAGGTATATTAGGGAGGCTGGTGAATTATGACGCTGGGCCCTTTGGCTTTTCATCGCAGGCCCAAACATAAATATGCGGCAAATAGTAGTAAACAAATTTCACGACCATGTGAATTATTTTTTTAGAGCCCTTCAAATTTGTTATACTTCATACCATTTTAGCGTAGGCTGCGAGAGAAAGCTTTCAAAACAAGCTTTCGAACGTTGATAATACCCGAAGAATTGTGCTTAATTGTTCATAAAGCGCTTGTTAATGATAGATTGTTAATGAAGCGCTTTCGCCAGCCGATGTGCTCTGGAAATATTACATCGACGTTTCCGCCAAAACAAAAGTGAAAACCAAAATCAGCGCTCTTTTGTGAAGTAGGCAGTTAAGGCTGAAAGTAGCTGTCGTGCATGCAATAAATGGGTGGTTTTGTGTAATGTAACGGCGTAATTTATGCGTTTCTTTCTCTACCTGGCAATGGCAGGGGGGTCCGGCGTACTGGGAACTCGTAACAAAAAATTAATATAGAAGGAATGGGCTATATCGAATTATTGGATATATTGCACTAATCACGGAGCATATTACAGGTCGCTTTAACCGGGTTTGACCGTAATTATGAAGACGGAGGAAAGGTGAAGTGCGAAAACGAAAACTGCGGATTTTGGAGTAGAAGCGAGTTCGGAACAAAATAGGAGCAAGCAAGCCAGCGCGAACAAAAAAGGTATGTCCTGGTATGTTCTGCTAGTACGGGTTTCTTCGTATGCAAAAGAAACGTTCTAGCGCGAGTTCCTGTAAAATGAGCGTTCCACTGTGTTCTTTTTGATGTACGCGTTTTGTTGTAGACTGAGGCGCTGAAAAACGAGTGTATCGAATTTTTGGTACCGGAACCACATCAGAATACGGCGACATGAGACGACGACAGCCCGCACCATTGATGTCCTTCGCCCCAAATTTGCCAATCCGTGCACCGAGCCGCGCCAGCGTTCGACAGCGCTCGCCCCAGCGCTCGCACGGGCCCCAACAAAGCCCACGGCGACAAATACGAAGCGATATAAAAAGGCCAACAATGACGAATGCCATTATCTGGCCACAATGGCCGCGGCCAGGCCACCGGGCTATAAACCATTTGTGGTGGGCCCCGCCATTGTCCAAGCACCCATTACCTTCCTGTCTAATTCGCCCACCTCAGAGAAGCTGGATTGTTGCTTCACGCAAGAAAAAAACAACGCAGCTTCACAAGCAGGTCGTGAGTCGCAGTTTGCTTGTGTCTTCGTTCATTCCTGAATGTCGACTAAACCTGACCCGGGAGATATCTCCGGGGCAAGCCTGGGTATCCGCCTTGGCGTAAAGTTTAGCTCTATAGCCAAGCACACGACTACAGTTCCACTCCATTGATGCCATCTTTGCCTTCAAACTTCACACAAATAAAGACCGCGGAAGCGCGAAAGTGTTGTGCTCGCTCAACGGCTGCCACTTCAGCAGAACAGGAAATATGTAGCATTGTAAAAATGTCCCAGGAATATTCTACCGTTGTTAGAATTTCTCCGTCCCTTCATCTTCCTTCTCCATTACCCGTCTGAATAACAAATGGTTACGAATGTTTGTTGCCATATAGCGCTAATTTATTTCCATTGATCTATCGTTATTCATTGTTCATTATGGATACGCGAAATACTGCTACTCTGCGAGTTTGTTAGGCGGTGCTGAAATTGTTGATGCTGAAGGTTTCACACCGAAGTACACGATAAAATTTGTTGAACTTCACGAAACCACTGCTTCCTCGTTGGGTAATATTCTCTGAAATCGTGTGACCAATGGTTATGGTTTAGAGGAGCTTTAGGAGGCATTCAGCCGTACACCGCAGCATCTGTGCGCCCCACGTTGGTCTTACAACCATGTGCTATGCTTCACAGTGCTCGCCCAGTCTTCTACACGAAAATACATTTTTGGCCTACCGTCGCATAGTATGCGCACTAAAAGTTCTAAACAAAGCGTTACTACTTTCGCCCAGCGGTTTCGCCGTGGATGCGGAAATTCAACTTTTCACCTCAGACAGACAACCAGCGATTCACTCCTCGAAGCGCATCACCTGATTCGCCGGACCGCTTTTGGCGTTGCGCGCAAGACCCCGTTTTCAGTCGTTCTGCTCACCTGATCACCTGAGCGGCGCGGGGTGGCGGGCGCTCAGCTGATCGGCAGCCGGCCAACACTGCCGCATCCCACGCATGTGCCGCTGGTTCCTCGCGAGCTACGTGTCTCACCTTGCGCCCGGCAAGGAGGAACACCGCGTTAGCCACGAATGAAAGCGAAGCGGACCTTCTTCTGAGAGTGTTGCACGAGAACGAACGGCGTTGGCCACGGTTAGCAATACAGTGAAATCAAACATTACCCAGCGAACCCAAGACTCAAAAAGACTAAGCCAATATTTTGTTATGCATATCCAACGTAAGCTGAGCTAAACCGCAATCGTTTTTTGTGCTTCATATACTTTGACAGCAGGGTGTGCATATTAGCTCATTGTCACTTACCAATAGTGGCAGATGTCTGCGGTTTCGTGTTGGCTGTTACATCAGCATGTCCTACAAAAAAAGAGAGCATGATGTGTTTCTCATATTCACAGTTCTGTGGTTCTTCCAGGGTGGAAGGACTGAAACTTGGTCTGGTTAGTCTATCCGCCTCGCAAACCACTCAAAAAATAAAAGCATTTGCTGAATAAATTTAACAACCGTTGTTTGGAATACAACCAAGGAACATTCTGTTAATTCTGAATGTCCAAAGGTGACTGTAAACTGCCAGCGCTTCACATGATTAAAAATGCTGAGTGGAATTACTTATAAGACGAGCGCTGACACTGTCTTCTTGCTACAATGAAGTGAGTGCAGAGCCTAGGCCCTCTGACACAATTAGTACATAGAAAGATGCATATGCGGCAAAACATTTTTTCCCTGACGCTACGACCTATTAATGCTATTGTAACCACCAAAAGGAGAGCCGGCTACTGCTGCCGGATTAAAACACGATAATACTATATTACTCTAATCTAATGGGAAATAATTTCTGGAAGAACATCCATGCAGGTATTACGTCTGAGGGAAGACCTTCTAAGGTCTTCTGGTGTAGCTTCTAGGTACGCCGGTAAGTGAGTTTATAATTTTGCCTTCTGAAAACAACAACGCGCATTGTTAAAGACTAAACGGCAAAAACAAAAAATGTAAGCGGCGTTTTGTGAAGTGAAAGGGTTAACAAAATTGAAAATTCCTTCAATACTCAATCTTTGAAAGAGGATGATTTTGAAATTTCGGTTATTTTTGCCCATACTTCTCCATGCTTTCTGTACGGCTGTCGTGATTGTGTAGGTTCTTCTGGCAACAATACTGGAGTTTTGAGAAAGCCATATTTCTGGCGTGTAAATTTTTAGTCGCTATGATGCTGGTAGTGTTGGCTGGTGGACATGCTTGCCTTGTTCATGTGGTCTGAACACTCTGTTCGGGATTTGGTGCACCTGTTTTTCACTGTCTGCAAAACACGCCACTGAAACTACGCCGGGTTTTGAGTTCTTGCTTCTCCATCAACGCAAGCCATCTACCATCGTGGACACCATGCTTTTGTAGAGCCGTGTTGCCTCTGCATGTGAAGCCATCACCGAGGTGGCGCGAAACGCGAAAAAATGCCGCAGGTTAGTTTAATTTCTCAGCTAAGGTAGCCAATTTACACTTAGCCCCGAAATGAACTTCGCGTCTTCACCTGTTTTCATGATGACTTGCTTGTTTGGACATATATTCTCTTTAGAACCCGTTGTCTGTATTTTGAGATGAATGCCTAAAATCAGGGTGTACATAATCGTGGAACATGCAGGCCCAGTGAATAACCTTATTGAGTCTCTCACGTCATCTGCTGATTTTCACCCTCACGTATGTGAACCACTCACGCCCCTCGTTTTTAGCCTCCACGTAGGCGATCATCTTGCATTCCCAAATACCTCGGCAGGATGACTTAGTTTTTAGCGACATTATTTGCTATGGCGGAGAAAGATTCCAGGTAAGGTATTCAACAGCAGCCAGAATTCCCCAACAGAACACAACCCATCTTTGGGCGCCCTGAGAAAGTGCCACCACCAATAGGGCTTCAACGACTCCTTCCTTTGACTTGCAAATAAACTCCGTCACAATACGTGTATATAAAATCATATATTTGCTTAAATAAAGGTGAGTTCCTTTTTTATAACTAATGCGAACCTGAGAACCTCGTTATTTGCATGAGTTTCGTCGTTATCTTTGTTTTTACTCTCCAGTTCCGATTCCCCAAAACATTTGCCTTTGAACGGTTGAATACAAATAGCCGGCAATCAAATTCAGCTTCTTTAGCGCTTTTTCACTCTCATCCCGCAAGCGGAACCTTGTTACAAATATTCTCAGTATTTACACAGTATTCTCGTAATAAAAAGGTGCCTGCAGTTGGCCCCCGGAGAAACATGCATATTCTCTTGTATGAAATGTGAAGGGGATATCTACTTCACCAAAAGCACCAAAAAATCTTGTTCAGTGCCAATTTTGTGCGGAGCAGAGAATCGGCTTCATATGACGTTGACGGTTTGAAATGTCGCCCGCGCTCTGATCTGATCGCTTCTGGTTAAAAAGTTTTCTGAGTTGAGTGGTCTCGTTAGTTAACAATAAACCACTAATAACTATTTCTTCCAGTGCGGAAGCATAGAATTCTCTAGCTTCCCTTACCGGCCCTTGGGAGACACGTCCGTTCACACTCTTCTTTTGTGCGGTATTTATTCTCGTTCCCCATACAGCCACCGTAGAAGAACTCCCCGCAGCTCTGCGTCTCGAAGTTGAACCACCACATCGTCGACATACCAGTACAGGGTCCATGATCAGGCATCTGTTTGCATTGTTTGTCGAAGTCTGGGACCGCTGCGTATGCACGTGAAGACGGTGCCCACGTAAAATTATAATGTTCGCTTGAAATCGAGAATGATGACCTATGGCGAGGTATTGCTGGGAAATAGTTTTTGTTCGGTAAAAAAAAATGTTTGAGTCAAAAAACCTGCAATCTTGTGGCCAGGAAATAACACTTTTCTTTATTGCAAGGAATATTATGGTTACAAAATGAGGCAGAAAAGCTCTATATAAGACAACAAATTTAACCTTCAGGGAAAATCACATACTACTAATTACTGATTCAGGTTCAACAAAAGCCCTCATGAATCACACATAGTTACTTTTTGCGCAATGATATACTAACGAACTGAGGGGAATTTTACCCCTGATGCTTTCACAAAACTTAAAAAGTAAGCGTTAAATGTACTAATTTTGGTTAGCGCGTACTAGAGAATACTACTTGATTGAGTGAAAATAATTATGGCCCGTGCTATGCAACACTCTAAATTATCCCGAAAGGCTAAATGTCGGCACGTTATACATTTTCAATAGCATATTTGGGGCTTTTTGTTGCAAATAACGTAAACCACTGAATTTAAACATCAGAAATTCCGGGCGTTAAAGCACAGTTCTTCCTTTGTTCTTCAGGTATGTCAATTGATGCTTCCCAGGCGGCTTTTTAAGGCGAAATGTATGATGTTGTGGGTGAAGGTCAATTTTTTCGTTTTCCCGGTTGTATATCTCTGTACGTTATGTCCAAAACATATTGGCATTTCCAGCCAATATTGATTTAAATCTCATTGTTGACAATGCTGCATTTCGAAATAGAGATCTCCTTTGAGTTTAAAACTCATATAACCTAAGCGTAATATAAAAGCGAAAGCTTTATTAGTGGGACCAATGCCGTCCTCTAAAAAAACTAAGGCATTTTTCTCATACACCGGTTTGCCAGCCCAAATGCTCTGTAATATTTCTGGACACACGACGCCTGCTTGGAACCGGGCTCAAGTTGTGTAAAACCAGTTACTTGAAAATTGCGAAAAAGAAATGGTTTTACATAAGACATTATGCGCATTGTTCACGAACAATGAGAATAAGAAATAACTTTATCTCATACGTTTTTTATAAACATGGTAGTGGTATACATTCGGTTTGTTTTTAGATGCGTTTACAATACCTTGCGACGAATGATTGCATGTGTTAGTTCTTGCGTTGAGATTTGGGTCTCAGAAGATCCATTAGGCGCCCAATGTTAATCGCACGTTTGGTGCTGTTTTTACGTCAGAAGGCTTTGGCGCTTGTTGGAAATTCTCTTTGGAAGGGAACGTAACTTTTATACCGTTCGTGATTTCAAAACTCACCAAATGCGGCACCCAGCAAGGCCAGCAACACAACAGTCTTCATAGTTCTTAAGCTACTGTCCGAAGTGAGACGGAGGGCGTCCCGCCACACTTATACGCACGGAGAATTGTGGCCTGTTCAGTTGGTCCACCTCAAGAACTGCGACGCTTGTGAGAGATAAGGCCCCCTCGATATCTGTATACTTGTCTTGTGCGGGTGCACTGTGGATAAAAGGGGAGCCGCAATCAGCCGCTTGTGAAAGCATATTCCCAGAGCGGTTTCAGCAGTAGCATCTGACCACTTTTACTGTGCGAAGACATAGTTTTTTACACCTGCACTGGTCATCTCACAAAGAATTTCTGCTGTTTAACTGTAATTAGGGCACTCGCTGTTAGAAAATTGTATAGGGCTATTTTCTCCGAAGGGTAAATGCGGGTGTTTCTTGCATATTGTATAATGAAGAGATGATATTTTTAATGAAAGGTTGTACAATTTTTTTCGCTGTGAGGAAAACATTGCGTGACAGATCATGGCATTGATCGTAACATTCCGGTTGCACAAGTACAACCATTCCGCTCGTAAAGCGAGTAGTTGCTTATTATAGTTGATACATATAATAAAGGTGTATCTGAACCAACCCATGAAAAAGGTATGTGTCTCACAACTTCTGTGGACATAAAATAGACCATTAAGACTTGTATCAGTCTTTTTCACAGATAACATTACAATTTACACCATAACGCATTTAAACCGATGCCAGAACGACGGATTAGCACATACTTTAAGTAGGAGGTTGTGCTGTTTAACTGAAACTAGGGTGTTCGATATTAGAAAATGACATAAGGCTACCTGCCCTAATGGTCAAGGCTGGTGTTTTTCAATAGTTATACAAATGAGATGATAATATTTTGTTATTAAAGAGTGTACAATTTTTAACCCTGAGCAATGTATTTCGTGACATGCTGTTGGAATTGAACATACTACAGCGGCTGCACAACTACACCGATTCCGCTCTTAGCCCTAGTAGTTGCTTATCCCAGTTGCAATGCTATTATAAAGGCGTCTGCGACTCATTCGTGGAAAAACGTATGTGAGCCGAAAGTTGTGTATAGATAAAGTACAATATTACAACCTTTTTCATGGCCTTTTTCAGTTCATTTCCTTTATTTCCACCTTAAAGGCCCGAAGGCATTTTTGTTCAACCATGAACATCAACAGCAGGAAAAAAAAAGAAAAAGAAGAACAGAGCGGCACAAAAAGTTTTGAAATAGACATAAAGACAAAATAAATGGCTCCAAAAAGTGATCTCCAAAGGCATATGTTAGTTCCATTTACTCAGATTGTGACATGTGACTGTTAAGTTTATTTTGGAAGGTTTGGCCGTCGCCGCACGTGACAATGCAGGTTATCAGGCAGGTTGTTCCATAGCGTAATTCCATTGGAGAAAAAGGAGTTGTTCATGGTGACGTGCGAACGCTGATTGGGGCTATAGGGTGGCTGTGGTTAATGCGGGATGAAGTTCTGTGTGATGGTTGTAAGAGGGCGTGCCGTGATTGCGGCTGATGGAAGAAAGCGTGGATCAGGCTGTGCCGACAAACAATGCGACTAGGTTCAAGAGATCACATGTTCAATGATTCTTTTAATGCGGTCACGCTGATATCGCTAGAATACTGGGAGCAAATGAAACCGGTGGTGCGGTTTTGGATTCGTTCTAGATTGTTAGTAAGATATGATTGCCAGGGGTGCCAATTGAACAGGCATACTCGAGTTTCGGTCCCACAAAAGTTTGGTAAGCTAACACTTTAATATCTTGTAAGGATAATTTCAGGTTACGGCGCAAGTATCCCAGTGTGCGGGAGGCTTCGGTACAGATAGTTTGTATATGAGTTACCCATGGACGTGGCGATGACATATGCAATCCGAGGTATTTGTATGAAGATGTAGAGCTAATCGGAACTGAATCAATGCAGTAGGCGTAATGAGGTGTGCTGCGCTTGCGGGCGAACGACATTGCTTTACATTTAGTTAGGTTTACCGGAATGAGTGATTTGTTACACCAGGTTGCAACCTGGAGATCTTTTTGGAGATCTGGAGATCTGGAGATCTTTTTGGAGATCTGGAGATCCAGTTTGCAACCATTTGGAGATCTTTTTGAAGAGCAGCGCTGTCGTCTGGATTACGGATGGGGAAGTATAGAACGCAGTCATCTGCAAAAAGTCAACCTTGATGATACGTTAGTAGGCAAGTCATTATGTAAATTATAAACAGCAGAGGGGAGAGACACGCACCCGGGAGGACGCCCGACGTTACATCAAAGTGAGAAGAGTCGTAGGTATCTGCGCTAGTGTATTTCTTGCGGTTTTTTAAGAAGTTCTTGATTCTAGAAGTAATGTTTAGAGGGATTTCAAGGTTATACACCTTAAGGATTAATTGGTTATGGGGGACACGGTCAAATGCTTTTGAAAAATCTAAAAATATGGCATCTGTTTGAATGTTTTCGTCCATGAAGTTTTGTATATCGTGCGTGAACTCTGCCAGCTGCGTTTCACCCGACACAAGTTTCCGGAAGCTGTGTTGGTGATGATAGAAAGAATTGATGGATTCCAGATGAGTAATTAAACTTGATGCAATGATGTGTTCGAGTAGTTTCGATGCGATGCTGGTGAAAGAAATAGGGCGGAAGTTTGCTGGCGAAGCGCGATTGCCTCATTTGAAAATTGGTATTATCTGAGCCTTCCTCCAGTCGCCAGGGACGTCTCCTGTTTGTAGTGATTGGGTAAAGATCAAGTGCAATAATATACTTGAGACTGATGCGATGTTCTTTAGCAATTTACTATTTATTTTGTCGTGCCGGCTGAAGATGAAAATTTGAGGTCATTGAATAGTTTGTATATCCCGTCTGGAGTGATTTAAATTTCTAGCATTGTTACAGAGATATGATTGGGCAATGATTCGGTGTCGTTGTTGTTAGCAGCGGAAAATAAGGACGAAAACTGGCTATATAAAGAAGCACAGTGGGAGAGATCAATTGGGTCTCCATGAGTGTTAACAAGATCTATTTGTTTAGAGCGATGTGTAGGGGAGAGCATGCGCAGAATTTGTTAGGATTAGTTTGAAGAACTGATAGCAGGTCATTGGAAAAGAATCTGGTTTTAGCTGCTTTAAGTTTGTTTAGGTAGTGTTTAGCGAATGAGCGGTAGCGTTCTCATGCGGCAAGGCATTGGCTTAGGTGAGCCTTCCTGTAGAGGCGTTTTTTTGATTAGAGAGTAATTTTAGTTGTTTTAAACCATTGGCAGTTAGAATCTGATTTGATAAGAATAGTAGGGATTTATCTGTTTTTAGGGTTCAGCATCGTTGTTTTGAAGAGTTCCCAGTTAGCGCTGACACTGCGATGTAGGCACGTGTTCCTAAAGTTATCTAAGAAATCGGTTTGGTCGGCATTAATGGCCTCAAAATTTCCTCTCTTGTAGTCCGTGAATATCTTCTGTGTAGGTAATTTCTTTTTTCAGTGGAGTGGCTATGGAAATATGGATTAGGTTATGGTCACTAATACCGGGAAGGATATTAGCGGTTTTTATGTCCTCTGGGCACGAGGTCAGTAGAAGGTCAAGGGTATTGTTACCTCTGGTAGGGCACATAATGGTCTGGTGAAGATCAAAGTCGAGTACAGTGTTAAAAAATTTTGGTTCGTTAGACGAGGGCCCATTCGATACGGAGAGCAACGGCCAGCTGATTAATGAATAATTGAAGTCTCCGAATAGGAATATGGGCGCCTTAGGATATTTATTAGTTACTGCAGTGAGGGACAGACGGTGTAGGTTGCAGAAATCTGGCTGGCTATCAGGCGGTCTATAGCAGACGCCAAAAACAAATGTAAGGGCTCCGGTAGATATCATGTACAGAATAATTATATGTTGTTGTCAATGAGAATGAGTGAGGATGGTAAGGTATTTCTAACGGCTATAAGCACACCACCGACTCTCTTGCTTTGGTGGTCGCGGCGGAAAATTGTGAAATTTGAGATATCAGGGAACACCTCCGTATCTCTAATGCCGTCATTCAACCATGTTTCGGTTAGTACGACTATGCCAGCACTGACATCAGTTATAAAACTGAATTTCGTCGCACTTCGGCATTAGACTTCGTGCGTTAGTAAATGCGATGTTCATATCTACAAATGCTATGGGACGGGGACGTGTGTTACACGAGGTGGAATGCTTAGGAACCTGTCACGTGCTGCCATCTGATGGGATATCTGATGAGTTAGTATCCAACGTATTGCGGCCCGAGTTACTGAATTCCTTGACGATGTCAGTTTCCGGGTCGTAGAAATAAGATTTGTTACCGACGGTTAGCTTGTCTACACCAAGCTTGAACGCGCACTTTTGGGGTCAAATGAATTTTAGCAACTTCGCACGCGCAATGCGGGTGACTGCAGCAAAGTCCTCTCTCACGGCGAAGGTTGTTTCTTTTAGGTTTGTTTCACAGCTTAAGATATTTTCTTTAGTTTTGAAGTGAGCTAATTTTACTACGACTTGGCGTTTTTTGTAAGCTGAAAATTTTCCAATTCGATGAGCGCGCTCAATGGAATTTGGTACAAGCGTAATTCCGAGATGGTCGCTGCAGAAGTTCATGACGTTTTGCTCTGACTCATCCCATGTTTCATTTGCAGAGTCTTCAATTCCCAGGAATAGAAGGTTGGTACGGCGCAGCCGATTATTGACGTCAGTATTAGCTGCTTTTAGAGTTTCAATTTCACGTTTGATACTAACTGCGTCACGGGGTGCGGTGTTTAGGGATGGTTCGGTTTGGGCTGCTTCTAGAAGTGAGATTCAGTTTGTTAGTGTTGAAAGAACCGTTTCATGGTTAGTTTGCACTTCCTTGAGCTGGTTAATGTCTGCACGGATGGCTAGTATGGTTTCATCGAGCGGCTTGATTGCGGCAGACATGGATTCTATCTGAGCTTTGGTTGTGCCTGGGTTGAGCTCCACTTCATTAACAATATGAGCTTCATTAACAATATAACCATGCACACCTTAACGTAAATAATCAAATGCAATAACGACTGCTTGGCGCACTGTTTTTTCTTCAAATATATTACGTGTAGGGCAAGACTGTATAAGGCAGGTTTTACATTTCCGATCAGGCTTAAGAGTTCCTACAACCTAAAATTCCCCGGAAATTCAGCGCTGACAAGTATGCTAAAGAATTTTGTGTGTATTGATAAATCTCACTCCGATTTTTGCGTTTACGTTCCGCGTTGATTTGTATGCGTTCACGAAGGGGAAACAGTTTGAGGATACTCGGGAGGGTGGGCTCGACCAATGCAAGCATCAGCTTAATCCTGGATTTCAAAAGTACTTTATGTGCTTTTTTTACGGTACACGGAGTATTGTTTGGTTTTCAAAGAGAAAGGACGCTACCATTTAGGGATATAAAATTCTACAGTTCTTTTTGTATAGAACACTTTTTTTTCTATTTAACGAATAACAAAGGGACTCAATATTATATTTTTAAAACACAGACACGCCATTGCGATCCAACATTTTTTCTTGGTATCATGGAGATAATTCACAAGACGGGAACTTTGTTGATAAACACGGCTTTTAGGAAATAAGCGCAACTAGGTTTCACATGTACAGTCCAAGCTGCCTATCAGAGCTTTAGATAATATTTTATGCCGTATTAATATACAAACCGTTCCCTTCCTTTGTAAAGCATCCGCTTGTGAGTTACGCGCTTTTCACTGGCATTACCCACAAGTACAGAAACGTGTTTGTATATAAGGGCACACTTATTTTCAGAAAAGTTGAAGTCAAAATGCCACCTTAACATTTATATTATCGTTTTATCTAAGACTAACATACCCATAAACCATTACATCATATATATCATCAATTACTGTACACTCAGCGGTGGAAGGTATGATGTTCAATAGAGTATGGACTCTTCGAAATAACAGTTCCTTCTTATTTAATACAGCTCCCTTAAGAAGCACGTTAAGGGCTTTGTGTTAGGTGTGTAAGGAAGCTTTCTGTAATGGTAGTACTGGGAAGGCGTTCTGATGCAGACTTAGGGGCAAATATTTTCTAAGTGACTAGACGGCTTCCTTCATAATAGCTACATGATAGCTGAGGAATATGTGACGGGGCACTGAAATGATATTTGACTTTCTACCTCGTCGGGGTACTGACTGCAAGAGCTAAATTTATAAATAGAGAAAAGAATACCACTTTTTTGCCTGTACCTATGTTAATAGGGTGTTCTGCGTATCTTTAATGTGGTTTGATGGAGTGTTCTACGAGTAACTTAATTAACACATCTATGCCTGAACGAACGTCGATTGAACGGAGTAACATCCCTGAAAGGTTTCTGGAAATAATTACAGAGGTATTGTTTGTCAGAGAGTGAGGGCGCACTATGGAAAATAAGAATGAAATAACCAATAAAGATATACACAAAAAATTAGCTGCGGAATCAGGTTGTGTACTGTATGGCAAATAAAACGCAGATTGGAGTTAGGGTTGGAGGTTTTCAGGTTTATAACTGAAGAAATTGTTCTCTAGTTATGTGATATGAAAATAGGACTGGTCTCATTATTAGTAGCAGAAACTAAAACATATTATTTGGTTCGCATGGTTTAAGAGATGTGTGCTGATCCTGAGTTACCTATAGAATACTGCAGCTGCCTTTTTCAACAGCTTTCGCTGGAGGTATTTCAGCGGTACATTTACACACTTCATAAAAATATCTCCGGCGGGGCACTATATCTAAACACACATCTAGTCATTGCTAATGGTGTGTAATGTGTATGTACGTTATATTTCGTATTCTTTTATTTACGAGAAAAATAAATCAAAATTGTGGAGATACAGCCGAAGAGGATTGTGTCGCAACATTGAAACAAATACCTGTCTCTTATACTCTGGCACCTTACACGTGATTATTACACGGTAATATAATATCAGAATTATAGGCTATTTAAAAATAAAACAGAACATCAAACATGTGAACATCCAATACAACAAAAAATAAGCAACGACTATCCCATTGCTACAATTTTAGGGCGTTTAAAATTTAAATCAGTGAGTAGGGTCCCAAAGGGTGTAAAAACCAATGTGTTGCTATACAATCCATTTTGTAGGGCATTCGTTCAAATGACAACGGATGCAATTAGGAAAACAATGTCAATTGTTTTCTTACACGAAATCTTTGCTCATTGCAGAAAAATCTACGCCATTGCTCCGTCCTGCGTTATGGCCTAAACGAAGATACATATTTGTTACTTTCCGAGAAAGAGCCAGGGAAAACAAGTGAGCATTTTTTTTAAATGGCTTAGTTTTTGTTGCAAAAGCCTCAATGTGGTTCGCACATTCGTTGTATTCTAGGCCTGCAGCCAAACATCTATACAAAATCGCTTTTAGGAGGAAGTGGCAGAAACGCCAGTGCTGGAGAGGCAGAGTTTATCTGATCTGTGGGTCAGCAAACCCGAGCGCATGTGGCAACGGGTTCCCGGTCTCGCCACTGCTATGTTAGCATCCACCTTCTAAGTGGCTTTTCTTGCAGATAGGCGCTTTTGTACGCCTTTGCAGTGAAGGTCAATGGGGCCCTGTCAGACCCCGGTTGGTTTAATGGTCAGCTACAGATATTTCCGGGAAATGCTGAGTCGATTATTCGGCGGCTTATTGACACCCGCAAATATTTTCATGGCGAAAGTCATTAGGTGCCACATTACGCGATGCAATATCTTTGTGGGTGGTGTACTCCCGTAGGTGAAATGGCCGCCGCTGTCAAGAGAAAAAGAACACTAGTATGGCTATAGACAGATTAACCATATCCCGGCACATCACTAGTCGAGTGCTCTACCGACTGTGCTTTTCTCACACGCAAAAGATTCTGCCGCCTTTCATGTTCCTTGCTTCGTGGAACGTACAGAGTAATGGAACTGACCAGAGGAAAATTACTAAGCCATATTGGAAATGTAAATGTTACAGAATATCACATGCCACGTGGCATGGGCTGTGTGGCATGGCACTACTCTGTCACCGGTACACACAAGCCACACAGAACATTGGAGTTGTACAGGTGTTGTGCTCTGCGTCACTGCTAGGGGAGTTACTGTTGTCGCTTTTTGTTTCTCTAGAAGAAATGTTGCACAGTCAAATACTTTGTAGAGGGGGTAATCAGCTCTGTCAGGCAGCAGCACCGGGCCATATTTGATTGTAAGTGCCTGGTTATGGCAGGGTTCATCTTCGTTGTTGATAAAACTACCGAGATAACTTTGAAGATTGTCAGTAACATAAATGTTCACATTTTTCTGATTTTAAAGCCTGGTCTGGTTGACGCAGTGCCCCTGACAATTCAGAAGATAGAAAATTAGGCACAGCTTAGGTTGTCCTGATGCCTTACGTGGAGGTTCTCTCATTTCGCTCATTTGAAAGCCTCGTCTTGTTGTTATTGTGTTCCTAACAATTCATAAGATACAAAATTAGGCACAGCTTAGGTTGTCCCGCTAGCATAAGGAGAGAACTAGCACCGCAGACGTAGCTTCGGGTGGTCGCCTCTGGGAATCGTTGCCGTGTTGTCAACTTGAATCCGTACTTATTTTGCTGGCGAATTTTTGAACCACTAGACAAGCGCGGTGTTTTAGGTGCCGGGAATTTCGTGTATTTGGTTCCAGCGATTGGAGTTAGTTGATTGTGCAACTCCGTGGCAACACGTTTTTCTTTCGAGTCTTTTTGTGGCACTGCTGCGGAAGCGAGGCCTAGTAGTATCTGTTATGGGGCTTTATGCTTCTTTTTATTTTAGTACGCGTTGCTGCTTGAGGTAATACTTAACGTGGTGCCTTCAGTAGGAACGGGAGCTTACTCCGTACGTGCAGTTTAACTGGTGGTGTGCTATCCCCTCTATTTGGGTGCTAGCATGTTTGATTTGGTTGGTTTGGTGTTAGGTGTTGGCCACAGACTGGATTATGCTATCTCTAGTGGTAAGCGGGTAAGCGAGCCATTAAAGGAGATCCACAGCGTGTACTTGACAACATGCATCAAATTAGAACATGCACCAATGCAAGCGTTGAATAAGTCCTTTGCCACACACGTTTGGAGTTTATAGTACATTTCTCTGGAATGAATCAACCGAGCCCCCGTACGGGGTACCTTGAGCAACCTTGGTGACGGTACTGGCGATACCGCGGACCCCGAGCCCCCAAACATAAGCTGGATCCAACCGTGGCGATGTGTTTATAGATGGAGGGTTAGAAACCATGAACGGTGGCCGACGGAGCACAGGTCAAGCTCCGGCGGATGGGCTCCCTGTCTGTTCACTAGGCAGGGAGCTCCGGGACCTCTGTGACTACCAGGGTAAGGTCAAAGAAGGAAGTACCGCCGTCTCCCTGCTTTTATACTATGCTATATGGCGTTTTCAAACCCCCCTCCACCCCCCCCCCCCAACGGGATCGGTCCCTGATAAGGGGCCACGCCGAAGTTTCATTCCCACCCCTTCCAACAACTGTCTTGCTCTTCCAACAACTATGCTCGTTTTCTTGTGATAGAGTCAGCTGACTCAGCAAGACCTGCCGCTTCCCTGTCTGTATTCCTGGTTTCAAAACTCCTGCAAAACACAATAGGTGGAAAGTACCAAGCTAAAAAGCTTAGGACGGGAGAAATCCTCGTAGAACTCCGTGCCGAACAACAAGCCCGCACTCTTCTTGAGCAAACCCGCATCCATGATCTTGACATCAGGGTCAAACCCCACGGGAGCCTCAACAGCTCCCAGGGTGTTATTTCTGAGGAAGATCTCTTACAAAAACAGATGCTGACTTGCTTGAAGGTTTAAAGGATCAGGGCGCCACAGCTGTGCGCCGCATCACGATTGGCAGGGATAACATAATCCCCACGAAACATATTATCCTCACCTTTAACCGTTCCTCACTTCCTGAACATATCAACGCAGGCTTCATTCGATGCTCCATTCGTCCTTACATTCCGAACCATCGCCGCTGCTTTATGTGCCATAGGTTCGGGCACAGTACAACCTCTTGCCGCGGCGAAACAACGTGTGCGAAATGCGCCGCGCAGGACCACCCCACCGACAACTGTAATTCTGACCTCCTCACTTGTGCAAACTGCAGGGGCCCACATGCGGCCTACTCCAGGAAATGCGAAAAGTTCCAAATAAAAAAAAAATTAATCTCAAGGTAACAGAAAACATCACTTTCCCAGAGGCGCGGAAGAGGTTCACCTCTTTCCCTCTGGGGAGGTACGCCGACGCAGCTCACCGGGGGGCGGAGCGGCATCTGGTTTCCACAGGGACCCAGTTCAGCGAGTCTGACCTGGTCCCTCCGTCGCCCCCCCTGGGTTGCCTCTGGCAGCCCAACCCGCCACCACGCCGCTTGCTGAGGCAGCCGCGGTTGTGGTGGCAACGTCTTCCGTCGGGACGGTGCCGCTCCCACCCTGTCTCCCCATCCTCCAGTGCGTTGGAGGGCACCGAGGTGATGGACACCACGGGCCCCGCACCGGCTCCCACCGCCCCCGCACCGCCCGTGCCACCTCTGGCGCCCCGGACGCCCTCGGTGGTGGCGGCTCAAACGAAGGGCTCCCGAGGGGGGGCCAAGTCCGGGAGGGCCGGTCCGTCGGGCACCCCTCGGACTTCCGACGACGAGATGGATGTCGGGCCATTCCTGCCTGCAACGCAGCGCAAGGAGCGGCCAGCAATTTCCAAGCCTACAGACAGGCCCAAAAAGCCCAATCCCAGAGTAACAGCCCCGAAAGACGACACATGAACACACACACACACACACACACACACACTCCAGTCATTCTTAAATGTAAATAATGGGAACAGACAACATCATTCAAAGGAACTGTAGAGGCCTTATCAACAATCTAGATGATGTGTACGAGATACTTCATTCACATCAGCCGAGTGTCATGTGTCTTCAGGAAACACACCTAAATAGTAAACATACTAACTTCTTCTATAGCTACTTGGTTTTTCGAAAAGACAGGCACATTTGCACTTATTCTTTAGGTGGTGTGGCCATAGTAGCCCGAAAATCCTTAGCCTGTCACACCATCCACCTAAACACCATGCTTGAAGCTGTCGTGATTTGAACAATTATTAATGATAGGTTAATAACGGTAGGCTCCCTCTACATCCTTCCGGATTACCAACTATCGAACACTGATTTTGAGGCCCTAATAGATGAACTACCTGAACCGTACTAAGTCTTAGGCGACCTCAATGCACATAATTCAATCTGGGGCTCTTCCCGCACAGATTCCCGAGGTCGCCTAATTGAAAAATTTCTAACATCATCGGGAGCATGCCTTTTTAACAAAAACCAAGCTACATATTATAACATAGGCCAAAACAGTTATTCAGATCTTCACTTGGCTCTTGGCTCTGCAGTTCTTTTCCCATTTCTTGAGTGGCATGTGGACAGAAACCTATATAGTAGTGACCACTTCCCCACCAAATTGACATACATCGGCATAGGCACAAACACTTCCCCCTCTCCTAAAAGATTCAATGAGGAAATAGCAAACTGGAGTACATTCAGAGAAACATCTAAACTGCACTACACATCCATAAAACACCTAGATGTAGAAGAGGCGACCCAACTGCTCACGGGGCACATCCCCGACGCCGCCGCAAAGTCCATTCCCCAGGCCTCCGGTGCCCCACGCAACCCAGGGAGGCCCTGGTGGAACGAGGACTGCAGGCGAGCGCGAGTGGCCCAGAACAAGGCGTGGGGTGTCCTTGGCCGGTACCCCACGTCGGCTAACTTAATTTCTTTTAAAGGAGCAAAGGCCTTGGGAATGCGCGTGCGCCATGAGGCAAAACGGGATAGTTGGCGCTCCTTCATAACATCCGTAAATTCATCCACCGGCACAAGCAACGTATGGACACGAATATGTAAACCTAAAGGACAACATACACAAAGCCTGCCCTCGGTCAGCACGACTGGGGACACACTAGAAGATCAGGCTAACACACTTGCACAACACTTTCAACACGTGTCAATCTCTGCACACTACACAAAGACTTTCCTGAAACATAAAGCCTCTTGAGAAAAGAAGTCCCTACGTGACAACAACAAATCACAGACTTCTTACAACTCCCTGTTTTCACTGCATGAGCTGAGGGCTGCTCTAAGCACGTGTAAACCCTCAGCTCCAGGCCCAGACAACATTACATATACAATGATACAGCACTTAGACACAGATACTCTTGTAACACTCCTTCATCTTTACAACAAGATATTTTTTTCGGGGCACATTCCAAAGTGTTGGAGGGAGGCCATAGTTGTAGCATTCTTGAAAGAAGGGAAAGACCCTTCATCGCCTGCTAGCTATCGACCCATTGCCCTGACCAGCTGCCTGTGCAAGCTTCTTGAGAAGATGATAAATCGCAGGCTCGTGTACTTCCTAGAGTACAACGGTCTTCTCGAGAGCTGCCAGGCAGGCTTCAGGGCGGGGCGATCAACGAACGATCTACTCGTGGCTCTTGAAACATATATAAATATTGCCTTTGTGCATAAGCAATTTCGTCTTACGGTGTTTTTCGACATAGAGAAAGCCTATGACACCGCTTGGCGGTACGGTATCCTGAGTGACCTAAAGTCAATCGGTGTTGCGGGCAACATGTTGAACATACTTTGTAGTAATATGTCGGAGAGAGGCTTTCGCGTCAGAGTTGGTTGTGCACTGTCAAAGGTTCACGTGCAAGAAAATGGCGTGCCGCAAGGTGGAGTGTTGAGCCGCACCCTCTTCACAGTAAAAATAAACTCTCTTGGAAAGGCACTGGCACCTACAATTCCTTATTCTATGTATGTAGATGACGTGCAGATATCCTTCAAATCGTGTAACCTGTCCATCTGCGAACGCCAAGTCCAGCTCGGCGTCAAGAAACTGGCCTGGCCTGATAAGAATGGCTGTAATCTTAATCCCGTGAAGAGCTCTTGTGTTCTGTTCTCCAGGAGGCGTGGCCTCCACTCGGACCCAGACATCACTCTTGCGAATGTGCCAATTCCTGTGAACAAGGAGTACAAGTTTTTAGGTATTTTATTCGATGAAAAACTTACATTCATCCCACATATCCGACAGCTCAAATGCAAATGCTTAAAAGAATGAATATTCTTAAGGTCCTCTCACATCAATCTTATGGGGCCGACAAACAACTCCTGCTGCGCCTGTACACAGCGTTGGTGGGGTCTCGGCTGGACTATGGCAGTGTCGTGTATGGCTCGGCTACAAAAACAGCACTGAAAATGCTCGACCCAGTCCTGCATCTTGGCCTTCGCCTCTCAAGTGGCGTATTCCGCACTAGCCCTGTTGATTGTCTTTATGTCGAGTGCGACAAATGGTGCCTAGGGCACCAGTGGGAGTGTGTTGACCTGTTGTATGCATCCAAGATCGTGTCTCTGACCAACCATCCTTTTAATCTCATCATGAACGATACATCAAATTTACAACTCTTTTTAACAGGCCATCTATTCCCTTACCGTTCTCTCTCAGAGTTAGGGAGCAGGCTTCTGCACTTCATGTCCCCCTTTCAGGCACGCACAAGACACCCATTCATAATTTCATTGCACCATGGCATCTTCGTCCTGTAACATGCGACCTGTCATTTACTCTTGTAGAAAGAAATAGGGTACCCAGGAATGCAATTCTGCAGCACTTCCTGTTCCTGCAGGACAAGTACAGGTGCGCAGAATTCTATAGCGACGCGTCCAAACTGGTTCTACCTTCTCTTGTGCAGCGCACGGACCAAATTTTAGAGTTACGAAAACAATGAATTTTCACAGCAGTATTTACACGGCAGAAGCTTATGGCATTTTACTCGTGTAAAATCACATCCTCGAACATAAGATTCCAAAGTCCATCGTCTTCACAGATTCTCTAAGCGTTGTGCAGGCATTCTCATCGGGAAGGTCGTCAAAAAACTATGTAATCAATGTTCTTTTAAAGGTCATAATGACTGCATATGCTTCAGATTTAGAAATAACCATATGCTGGGTACCAGGTCACTGTGGGATACCTGGCAATGAGACCGCTGATCAAATGGCCGGTGCTGCTGCTCTCATGACCACAGTTGACATAACAACCGTACCTTACACCGACCTAAAGACACACATCAGACGACAGCTTTGTAACACATGGCAACTACACTGGAGTCAACAAACAGACAACAAACTACACGTACTGAAACCACAACTGGGACGCTACATAACTAACTCACACAACAGGTACACTGAAGTCGCTCTGGCTAGGCTGCGCGTAGGCCACACACATGCGGCGCACTCCCACCTGCTCACTGGAACTTCGGGACCCACGTGTAGCAGGTGTGGAAAGGGCCTATCCGTAGTCCACATACTAATCACATGCAGAACACTTTACACAACACGACAAAAACATTTCCCTGAATTCTACAGACTACACATTCCTTTGCACCAATCATATTTTTTAGCGGACGAACCAATGTTTTCTAGTCAGCGTATTTTTAAGTTTTTAGCTGAGGTGAAGTTTCTGCAGCTATTGTCATATCACGTGTGATCATCCTGGCCCTATACACCACTCATCTCCATTTTGTTTTGTTTTGCATCACTTTTACTTTTAGTCACATGTTCTAGCATTTACGGTCTCATCACAATTCAGTAACTTCTTTTTGGCGCTCTTTGCCCATAGTCGGCCTTGCGCCAATCCCAACTATCATCCCAACTATCCCATCATCATCCCCACCCAACTATCATCATCATCTGAATAAACCGAGCGTTTTGTAAGTTCTTGTCCAGGTACAAGAGAACGTCGTTAAGCATAGCTATCACTCTTTGTAAGGTTGATTTGATCTCGATTAGGAGTGGCTTATGTTCGTTTTCTACATGGAGAATAACTGTTGTAAGAATTCCCTTTGCGTTCCTTGTATTGGCCTGAACCTCATGGTAGAGAGTTTTTATGGCGTCGATAGTGGTTTACCACAGTTGTACCTAAAGGGACTGTCCTACAGTTTTTTGAACAATGTTTATATACCTAACTCTTGCAGCACATAGTCAGCCAACACACCCAGTACCTAGATTAGGGGGGGGGTGATTTACCTCAGCCTGCATACACTGGTTTATGCACCTAACATTACACATGCAAATTCTAAAAGAATTTTCTCTTTTTCTGGTGTTGGCGTTCTTTGACTGCTGGATTAACATCATTATTCCGGTGTTGCGGCTTCTGGTCGGCTTTCCTTTACTTGCAGCAATGAACGCATTTGATTGTCACTTTAAATAAACAGCCGCAAAAGCAAAACAGAAACAGTGGCTGCAACTGCTGCGACGAATCCATCATGCAGGGTTGCACCACGCTGCCAATATCTAGTTTTCCCAATGCGCCAAGACACGAAGGAGTGAGTGAAAGCTTTTGTCGAAATTGCTGCAGAGTACATTTAAGGCCATTGGGACCAAGCTGTGCACCCAACTTGTGATGCTGCCTGCGTTCGTACTAAACACCTTCATGTAATAAGTTGTGCAGCGACTATAAAACCAATGTATAGTACATTTTGTTCATTAGAACATGGATTCTAAATTGAGTTCACATGACTGGAATTGAGTAAAGCTAGGTGGCCAGATGAGAGAGAACACCGCATTGCTTAGCTTGTCACGCCATAATGTTTTACTTACTCGGCACTGCATCTCAGCTGTAGTATTCAGATTTGTTTCGGCTAATTTGCCCAGGTTTGTCAAATTTATTGTGTTATCGCCTTAGTGCTGTAGAAGATTTGGATGTTTCTTTGTGGGCTTCTAGTACTCTTGCCTGTTTGTTACTTGCGATTTTGAAGTGAGCCTAAAGGGCACAATTACCTTGACTTGATTGTAATGGTTCCCTGCGTTGGTGAGCGTGGTTGTTTTCTTAATTGTGCTCTTAAGCCCTCATTTACTGGGACACGACGGATTGAATGATTGACTGACTGACTGAGTGACTGACTGACTGACTGACTGACTGACTGACTGACTGACTGACTGACTGACTGACTGACTGACTGAGTGACTGACTGACTGACTGACTGACTGACTGACTGACTGATTGATTGATTGATTGATAGATTGATACCTTGATTGATTGATTGTAATGGCACATGTTTAATATTTCCACATTCCAACTAATTTGTTGCACAATTCATAAAAATTCACAATCTAAGTAAAAGCCTTCTGTTCACGTCACACACTGTTCAGAACGAAATATAAAGGCTATGTTTCTTATGGGAGAGCAATCTTACTCCCCGTGTGGCGGTCAAAACTCAATAAAAACGATGAATGCAAATCGACGTCGGTAATACAATTATGGGAAGAAAATTCAAGGACACCATTTATTCCTTCTTAGAGGTACAGCAAAATGCCGATGGCAGTAATGTGGCAGAAGCAAGGCATAAAAAATGAAAAACAGGGCTAGCGGGAAAATTTGACTTGCCTTCAAGACGGGAAGTGTGTTCTGGGAAATTCAGGGCTGAGCTCTAGACAACTGCAGCCTGTGCAGTTTCTCATCATATTATCTAACTGTGGAAGACCAGGAGGGTGTCGAAGAATAAAGTCCCTGATTTCCTTGTATAGGAAAAATATATTCGCCTTTTGTTGACACGCAAGACGGAGAAGCTGTCGGCACAAGCAGGTTTAATGGCAAAACAATGCAGATCATGCGCTCGCGCTGCATTAACAGGTCTTCCTTCTTCCTCGCCTTCTTGATCCTTGATGTGAATATTTTACTTGTCCCCGCCCGCGACAAATGAACTTTGAACCGGCGCGCCTATTTAAAACAATCTTCGAGGAAATACATCAGCCTTGTAGGCCGATGTAGTAGCTCCTTGTTGCTATTAAAGATTTGGCACGTCCTAATTACGCTGTCGCATCTGGGGCACACCTTCTCAATCCGACACATTTCCCAGAATGTTCTCGGCCCTCGACCTTAAAAAACTGCATGCCCTACTAACAAGCCTTTCTTAGTTGCTGCATTGGTACGAACAGTCGAGCCCATCCAACTCAAATATGCCCAGTGCCATCCGGTCTACCAAGACCGGATGGGGCGCCGGTTTTTCCAACTCCTCTGAATATCCTTAATTTGCGTCAACTTTCCTCCCTGATGATGTTTTATTCTTTTTGTGATCACGTCTGCAGGCGTTATAGGCACGAGTTCGTCAAGGTCGGCGTTCATGGAGGTGAAAAAACGTTTTAGTGCCCCTTCAACTTCGGCGACTTACGTCCGCAATTATTTTAAGGACATCATTCCTTCTCCTATTATCTTCCTCGGTGACGTTTGAAGACTCCGCATGAGACGTTCGTAAAATCCGCCCCGCCCAGGGGCGCCTTCTGCGATTGTCTTCCACTAAATAATGCTCGCGGCGCAGTTATCCTGGTTGCCTAGTCCTGGATAGCTTGAATCAGTCTGTTGACCTTTTCGCTGTTTGAATGTCTTCGCGTTATCCGAGTATATTATTTATGTATATCTATTATCACTACAAACCGCCTGAACGCTTGCTAACTACTGTTGGTGGACATTTGGTCACTTACTCTAAACGTACGTTCTTGTAACGGCACAGGTGGAAATAATGGGAGACACCTTGATATGCCCGTCATTTTCTTGCGTGCGCATTGTTCCCGCAAAGACGGCGTTTGTGATTTCTGATGCCAAAGCTTCTTTAACGCGGTCTCCCATTAACTGTAGCGTAGCATCCGTCAGAGGTCTTACGTTGCGCCACTTGAAAACAATGCATTTTTTTTCAAACTTTTCTTCACCCCCTGACGTCCTTGTAGTACCCACAATATTGTGCGTAGCTGTGACAACGTGTCATGAACCTCTCTATGCCGAAATAGGTATGAAGGTGGCTGAATTAACGCTCCGTAAAATGACCTCCTTGAGGTAACACAATAACATTCCGGTTGGGTAGCTTGCTGTACACTATTCGTAGTTTGTGTAGTCATACTCCCGCTGTACATAGTAGTATGACATCGTCAATATCCGCGATATGTCAAATAAAATATCAGACGCAGGTCGAAAACGATTTGTCTGGCTTTCGCTTCATTTTCTGTAGTCCTGTACACGTACCCCTATACAGTTTTTGCAGTACAGTGGCTACGGAAGTAACTTTCCAGCATGATCACGGTTCTTTCCAGCATTTTTAAGAGCCGTGCACTCCTTTGTCGACCAAACCTCTTCCGTCTGGCCTCCTAGCATTACCAGGCGTCACGCGTTATCTTATCACGTGTCTGTGCTTTTCGTGTCGTCTTCCAGCCCGCAGCGAATATGGTTTGAAGATGCCGCAGTTTCGGAGGCAGGAACTGCGTTGTCCTCAAACTCCTGAAGACCTAACTTCTCTCGATTGAATATTGTTACGTGGAGAAGTACAAAGGTGGGATGATTGAATAGATGGAGTGATACAATCTATTTACATTATTTCCATGGCGGCCATTACAGAGATCACGCAGACTGCGCACAAACATCTACCTCTTCGTTGTGAGTGTCATTCATGGTGGGCCGAGGCGCAAGGGGTTTGACCGCAGCGTCCCTTGAAATCACCCTTGTGGTGGTGAGCGGCCGTTACGGACGAAGCCGGGACGAGGTGTAAATGGTTATGCGGATGAATAATGCGATGGCATTATTCATTGAGGAATTGCTAGCCGCAACGGACAACGATGGCGTGTTCGGTAATGCCTGGCCCGGTTACCGGGATGTCGTCAGCAGCGACGAAGCGTCCCAGGTTGTCACAGCCACGTCGGACTAGAAGGCCGGGGACTAATGGTCGGTTCGTCGCGGTGGTTTCGGCAGGTTTAAATCGGCGTCTCATGGGCTGGAGGCACACGCAGTTTGACGTGGTCCATCTGTGGTCGCGGCGAGGCTGCGGCTGCCCGACATGGCCCACGTACCACCCACGATCGCGTCCAGGCCGAGACGGCGCGAAGCGGTGGCCAGTACGAAGAGGATCGACCTGCACGCTTCACCAAATGTTACGTGGCGGCGGGACAACGCTTAGACGAACGATGAGATGGGGTGAAGCGATCCCTTTACATTATTTCCGTAGCGGCCATTCCTGAGCTCGCGCAGACAGCGCCAACCCACATCTTCCTTCTCACTGTCAGCGTCATTCATGGTGGGCCATGGCGCAATGGGGATTGACCATGGCGTCTAATGACAATATGCAATGTTTTGTGGGAGGCATCTCTACTATCGTGCTCATCGAACACTCGAGCCGCTGGTTCTGTAAGATACGGTAAATATAAGGAACATAAATTTCCAGGCTGTGGTTACGTGCCTTAACACCAGGCAAAATATATCCATTAGGTAGATCTACTGCAGCGTTAGTAATTTAATGTATATAGATCCTTAATGCGCAAACATAACTGGAGAAACGGAAGAAAACAACTGGACAAGCGCAGAAAAAAAAAACAAAATTAAAAAAAGCCATCTAATGTATAAAACCTAAAAAACATGCCACATGAACCCATTGAAAGCATCTGCGCAGGCGCTCGTTCTCCTGTACTGCTCTCATCAAGATACGCCGACTCTGCGCCTAAAAATGAACTAGGCAGAGCGCCTACACACGACTCGGTCAAATTTTGAATTTCACACGTTTCCACTACTTCCACGGCCTTTTGGTCGCCGTGCCGGAACAGCACTGTTGTAGAATGAAAGAAAGGCGAACAACCGCAAACTTTGCAACTCGTGGAGAGATGGCCAGAAGGCACACCCTTAAGTGAACAGTCATGCTCCCGCAATGAAAATTTATGCAGCCGCCTGTTTGGCCAACATAAGGGCGACCACATTTGATTGGAATTCTCTAAATTACCTTCAATCTCCAAGAAACAAACTGTACTTTTATGTTTAACATCAAAGCTGTTTGCTCGGCCCTGTTTACTAATACTGTTTTCGATGGCGGCACAGATGCGGTTTAACGTATTTTTAGCCGAAAACACTTCATTGATGTTATATCTGCTGCCTACTTTTTTCAAACTGTGTGATACATTGCGCAGATACGGCTTTACAGCAATCTTTTCCCCCTTCTTTTTCTTTTCAACATCACCCGCCGGAGACGAGTTTTTCTTTAACAAATTCAACTTACGACCATCCGACCAAATGGTTCCGTTACCGTAGCCAGCATTTCCAGTGTTACTAACTGTTCCCCGAGGCAACACTAAATTTGATGAAAACAACACTTGAAGTTGGCCGCCCTGAGGCCGTTGACAACGATCCCATACTTCACAAGCTTAGAATGTGCCGCTGAAGAGTTCAGCAAGGGCTTCCCCGATCGCGCCCTAAAAACCACGCGTACATCCTCCTGCTCAAACGTTAACGACGCATCCAAAAACCGGATGCTTCTTTTTTTAGCGCCTCGCAAGTCCCAACGCACGAAATTTGAATGCTTCCAAACTGGCTACAATTTTTCTTATCGGGTAATAACATTCACAAAATACTAGGTAATCATCAACATACCTGAAAGTTTTAATGTGAAACCCTGCCGGTCACGTTCTCATACACGGTCCACATCAGCCAAGGAAATGTCGCTAAGAAGAAGTGGAAGTTTTGAACCTGTACACATTATAGATGCCCGCACGCAGATCCTGCAATGCCATCCTGCAAGAGTTGACCCTAAGTAGAAACCCAGGTACTCTAGCAAGGACTCCATTGCAATCCCACATTTTTGAATAAACAAAACCTCGCTGATGTAGATGTTGATACTTTCTTTAATACACCAGAACATGTTCGTGTGAAAGGGAGTAGAAAAGGTTTTCAAAGTCTGCGCAAAGACGGTTTTTTTGTGTGTAACAAGGGGTGCCCAGAGAACCAACGGAGGTACATGAACTTGCTTTTTGCCTTTAAAATTTTGTCGCTGAATAACCATCTTCTTTATCTTGTCTTTATTGATACATCTACATCTCGGCTGCATGAAAATTGCCGTCCATTTCGATGCCATTTTCTCTTAGGTAGAGAGAGCGAGCTTCAGATATCGGCGTTTCGTTTTTAAATCGGTACAGATCGTCCTGTACAGACATATAACGGCTTTGGAAAGTTCACCCTGAGTCTTGTAACTTTTCTTTTATGCAAGTCGACAAAAATCTGGTACCACAAAGTGCAATACAGCACCAATCTTAGTCTTTGCAGTTTAAATGCCCATGTGCAGAAGTTTCTTATTTTTTAGAGCTGGTCCAGCGTTTTCCTAACCTTTGTCACATTGTTCTTACTCAGGGAGGATGAATCTGTATCAACTATGCCGGTTTTTCACGCCACTTCAGTTCAATGTAAAAATATTTACCTAACATTGTGTGATCACCCATTTGAACTGCGTCGCAATATATGTTTTCTTTCGCGAAGTTTTGGCGGGTATAGTATGCTTCTAGTTGTAATCTGTTGTGCTCGGCCGGCATTTTGCTTCTTTTGGATTATATCATTTTTTTCACCCAACATCTACGTCTGTAAAAGGGTATTTACATCACTTGCCACACATTTATACAGATATAGCGATAACAAAATGGTTCAACATTGACAAAATCTCAGTTGACCTATTTAAACATTCGACATATTCCTAAAGGGCTAGATAGAAGTTGGAAAACCAAGTCATCAGATTAAAAGGTCAAATATATCGAAATTTCACCTAACCCGTTTTCTCCTCCCATACAAAAGACACCGAGACGTTTGTACAAGGCGTGAAGAACATTCTTATTTTAAAAGCACTAGTAATTTCTGGTTAGTGAACGGGGGAATTTGGCACCTGCGGCAGAGGAATGTGGCCGCTAATACTCACACTCATACGTAAAACAAATCATTAAGTTCGAAATGGTCGGAAAGTCCCACGTGAGAAAGTGTGTCTTTAGAAGGCTCGGCTAGGTTGCCACCGCAGTTCGGGTTTGAAAAAACAGAGAAAGCTCTAGGAAGATTTTAAATTTTTCTCGATTGTCTTTTGATTTGGAGCTGAATAGTCTGTATTGGCTCCTGGTATCTCTCATCTAATCACACTGTTGGGTGTCGCAAGCAGCTTCATTTTAAATATTTAGGGTTGGCAACCGAACTTACGTTCCTTCAGTTTTATAAGGAAAAACAAGAACGGCTGCGAACGTAACCGCAAGAACTAGTAAGAACACGCAAAATCAGTATTCGGCCAGAAACTGAACTTGTGGAATATAAAACTGCTTCGAAATAGCGCTGGAGCCAACTCAATGGCACAGCGCCTGCTTGCATGAAAATATCAGTTTGAATGAGTATATCCATTAGTTATAGTAAAGAATAATGCGTTCGTTACCCTCAGAGTGACTGGAATTCGCTTCATACGCCTCTTTGGTGAGATACTTGTTGTTTCCATTGCAACCGCCGGCCGTGAACTCCTTGCACACTCCCTGGATGGAGTAGTAGCCACACGCTGGGGAATCTTTGCTGATGCATGGTCTAGTGTCAGGTGGAGCAAGGCATTGAACATCATAGTTCGTTGTAGCAGCACAATAAAGAGAAAATACGTAAACGAAGCCTATATATTTTGAAGAGATCTGTGAACAGGATGAGTAGTATTCAATCTGTTAGGTAACAATATTAGGAATCCGCGTCATGCGTGTTGACACCGAGAACCAAGCAAAGCGGAGCAGCTCGGCTGACGTCACCTTCCCTACATTAATTATATTTATTGTCTCTATCTCATACTGAGAGGCACAAGCTGCTCTTCTGATTCGATACATTTATGTTACACTGCTCCGGGTATGGGACTAATGTCTTGTATTCCGCAATTTTGTTTTCTTAAGTGAAGTACTTCAGCTGCTATAAACACCGCTTGTGAAGTATAAAACGAACCCTCATTCATTATCAATGAGGTCAGTTTATACTTGGCGGGCCATACGTTTTTTTCGCAGTTTTGTGCATATATTGCCCGAACAAAGTGGCGCGCTCTGAAACAGACAATGTCGCAAATTCACCAGAAGGATATTAGAGAGATTGGCATATATCTCAACACCTAATTTTATAGCTATGCCCCTTACAGGCTGTCGTCAAGCCAAGGAACCCTATGAAGAACAAAGGAAATATGAACGACGGTTTTTGGTTTTCGTATATTGAAATAGACTTTACAAATTGAAATGTTCGATTAGGAGAATCAAACACCATCGGGAGTGTCTTGAGAATTCGCAAAAACTCCTAAAGCTATAAAATCTCAGCTGCACCAGTACAGTTCTTGGGTCTAGCACACCAACACACCTGACCGTATATATATTTATGTATATAGCTGTAAAGAAAGAAGTCGACTGACATGTTCCCCTTTTTTTTTTGCCAACAGCTTCGCAGTTGGAAACTTCTTCGTCAGGGCTGTATTATAATCGCTCACATTTTACCTTTATAGTAAAATGTCTGTGAGGGAGGGTCATCCCCTTCATCCCTATGGGAAAGGTCGTGGGTGGGGGGGGGTGGCAAACAGTTTAAGCAAGTGAGTCATTCCGATTGGCTAGAAAGGTGGAATCTGACGGAAGGGGAAAGAAAACGGAAGAATCGGCATCATGAAAACACGATAACAAAAAGCACAGAAGCAAGAACAACAAAATCGAGACCGATTAGTAAATGATGCAAAAATAGTCAGTGGGGAAGGAAAACGGGCAAAAAGGAGGGCGAAGGTAGACGGATATAAGATGGCACCACAGACGTAGATCTTCGACTCGGTCAAAAGGTTAGGCGACATGCATGCACCGTCTGCCCAGTCGACACACGGTTTCCGCGTCATACTCTGAATTTCCTGTCCCCTTTTCTGTTTTGTTTTACACCTGGTTAATGCTACAGCTGCTCTCGTCTTGACCCCACTTCGACGAAACTGAGGGGTGTAGCAAATCTCTGCGGCACAGGCTGGCAGCCCTAGGGCAAGTAACACAGGCATTTGGTTACGTTTGCGGGAGCATATTTCGGCTGGTTGTCTGTGCGCGGTCATAATTGCGGCAACACTGCGCCGGGCGGCAAAGGGGTGCGTTCAAAGTTGCTCAAGGTCTCTGATGAGACGGAAAATGGTTGGCGAACAGGCGGGAGGGTGGTGCTATCGTTTGTTTTGGTTTGCTGATTCCTAAAGTATGGTTTTCTATTTTCTTTCTTGCTTTTTTTTAATTGTACACACGATTTTGGTTCCGCACTTACCTCCTATAACGGCCGCAAGGCCCCGATATTTCCGCTAATGCGCAGTATTTTGCCGCAAGAATGAGAGCCGACCTGTATCCTTATTCATGCCATGGGCAAACGCCTCGAATTTATGTATAAAGTAGGACTGCGTCTCCTCACGTTCGAGGGAAGAGCGGAAGCCGGACTGCAGGCGGGTACTTATGATATCCTCAAAAGAATGGTTCGCCTGGCGCATATGTTTGGAGAAGGGTAGATAGGCGACGCTGGATATGTGGTTGTTGAATCTGAGCCGCAATGCATGCTCCGTCTGGATCTAAATAGTCGTTGCCACACATTTCACAGTGGTGTCCGTATACGACGTTAGAGGAATCACAGTCGAGGCTTTCTTTTATACGGAAGGATAATTAAGAAAATTTTGAATTTGGCGGTGTCGGTAGGGTTGATAAAAAACGAATTTTTCAGCGCCTTTTCCCGCGTGGTTGGCAGCCTGAATGATTTCCTGGTTCCAACTTTAGCATTATAAAGTGATCTCAAGTTCTTGTCTTTACGTTACGATACGGGGAAGATAGCAGAGAGGTGCAATTGACTGCTCTCTCTCTCTCGATATATATATAAAGTGAAAGAAGTCGACTGACACGTTTCCCGTTTTTGTTGCCAACAGTTTCGGAGTTAGACACTCCTTCTTCAGGCCTGTATTTTAATTTCTCACATTGCGTCTTTATACAAAAACTTCTGTGAGGGAGGGTTACTTGCCTCATCCCTGCAGGAGAGGTCGCGGGTGAGTCGTGTTTCAAACAGTTTGAGCAAGTGAGGCATTCCGATTGTCTAGAAAGCGGGATGGTGAGAGAAGGGGAAAGAACACGGACGGAAAGGACGCACGAAAACACGTAACAAGAGGTACACAAGCAAACACAAGATCAAAAACAAGAGTGAGTCCTGCGCGCTCCGCATATGGTGTAAAAGTAGTCAACGGGAAAAGAAAAGGGGGGGGGGGGAGAAGCAAAAAAAAAGAAAAAAAAGGGTGGGGGGGATGAAGGGAGACGGACATAAGATGGCGGCACAGGCATGGATCTTCGATTCGGTCAAACTCCCAAAACGGCATGCATGCAAGGCCCGCCCAGTCGACGCATGGTCCCCGCGCCATACTCGGAATTTTCTGTCCCATTTTCGGTTTTGTTTTACTACTGGTTAAACCTACAGAAGCTCTCGTCTTGGCGTCACTTCGACGAAACCACGTGGTGCATGCAAGCTTTGCTACGCGGCCAGCGAGCCGCGGAACAAGTAACACTGGGATTCGGTTTCGTTTGCGGCGCATTCTTCGGCCGTTTGTCTCTCATTGGTGCGGCGGTCATAATTCAGACCGCTGTGCGTCGGCGGGCCCGCGGGGCGCGCTCACAGCTGTTCGAGGTCACTGATGAGACGGGTGGTGGTTGCCGAACGGGCGGGGAAATGGGGGGGGGGGGGGGGGGGCGTTCTACCCGTTTGTTTTGCTTGACTTGGTCCCTAAAGCGGGGTTTCCTTTTAAATGCATAGCATTTTAGTAACTCACAATGTCACGCGGCGTTGGCGTGCGCTGTCGTAGTCCGCATGCGCGTCTTGTAGTCCGCATGCGCGCCCTGTCGTAGTCCGCAGGCGCGCCTTGTCGTAGTCCGCAGCCAGGAAGAAATAACAGTTTCCGGCGCCCGGTTTCGAACCCATGACGCCGCGGGCGGAACGCAAGGTGCCCGGCGCACAACCGACCGAGCCACGAAACCGACACAGATTTCGATGCACCGAACGCGCCTTATATCCTTCACTCCTTTCTCGTTTGTTTCGAAAGCGCCACAAGTTGTCCCGCGCTTCCAAAAGATGGCGACACGGGTCCCGCGATCAAGAGATACGACTTGCCGGCGCACCCCCTCGGAAATGCTGTGCATTTGATCGTGCCCCTCGCGAGGGGGATGTCTTTTTTTTTTTCCTTCTTGCTTTCTTTTTTTAAGTTCTATGCACAGTCCCGGTTCCGGTCTCACCCCCTCCATTGCCTGCAAGGTCCCGATATTTCCGTCTAAGGCGCAGCTTTTTGTCGCAAGAATGAGAGGCTGCCCGGGTCGTCATTGATGCCATGGGTGAATGCCTGGAATTTATGTATAAAATAGGACTCCCTCTGCTCGTGTTCGAGGGAAGAGCGGAAACCGGACTGCTGGAGAGTGATTCTGATATGCTCAATGGAATGGTCCGGCAGGCGCATAGGTTTGGAAAACGGTAGATCCGGCTGTGAGGTGACGTGGGATTTGTGGTTATTGAATCTGAGTCGGAATGCATTCTCGGTCTGGCCAATATTGTCCTTGCCACATATTTCGCAGTGCAGTCTGTATACGACGTTACTGGAATCACAGTCGAGGCTTTCTTTTATTCGGAAGGAAAATTTGGAAAAGTTAGATTTTGCTGTGTCGGTTGGGGTGATGAGGGGACAGATTTTGCAGCGTGTTTTCCCGCATGGTTGGCAGCCTGAGTGTTGTTTCGTGACCCCAATTTTAGCCTTAACAAGCATATCTCTTAGGTTCTTGTCTTTACGATACACTACATGGGGTGGTTCGGGGAAGATAGCTGACAGGTGCTCACTTTGTCTGATCATGTTGAAATGCTTGCTCAGTATGTTTTTTACTCGTGGCATGTTCGCCCCGTATATTTATATCAGGTTGGTCTGGGATGTTTCTTTTTTTTGTGAATTGGCTTTTGACAATGCTGACTGGCGGTCTGTTTGGCGGGCCCTGTTGATTGCGTCATCAATTATTTTTCTGGGTAATTTTGATTGAGAAGGATGTTCTTTAAATTTTGCGAGTGTCTTTCAAATTCTTGGACATCGGAACAGATTCGGCGGTATCTGTATGCCTGCGAGTATGGTATTCCAACTTTGCTGTCAAAATGCAGGTACTGTTGGCGATCCGTGGGTTTTTTGTAGACGGTGGTCGCAAGGGAGTTGCCATGTACCTGAAGGGTTACATCCAAAAAGTTGATTATATCTTGGGATATGTCATGGGTGAACTTGATTTATTGATGGAGGCAGTTATATTCTGAAATGAAGTCGAGAAGGCTCGCTTTGTCGTGGTTCCATATCATGAATATGCCATCCAGAAAACGCCTGTAAAACAGTGGCTTCTTTTCTTGCTTCTTAATGAAAGGAGTTTCCAATGATGCCATAAAAATATTGGTGTAATTTGGAGCCATCTCGGTTCCCATTGCCGTGCCACTGATCTGAAGGAAGCGCTTTTCGTTGAATTCGAAGTGGTTGTAATTTAGTACAATGGTTAGAAGCGTTGCGAGAGTTTCGCTCTCTGTGTCTTTGATGAGTTGTTTAGGCCAGTAAATGCTGCCACGGTCACTGCGATGCCTTCCGAGTGGGGAATATTTGTGTACAATGAACAGATGTCCAGCGCCATCAGAAAACACCCTGGGGAGATGAAGATACAAGCAATTTCTTGTAGAAAATCTGGTATCTTTGATGTAGGACGGGAACGTAGGGGGGATGTCCTTAATTATGTGTATAATGAAGCTTGAAATTTTTTTCTGTCACCATCCCGTTACCTGATACAATGGGTCTGCCCGGGTGGTTGCTCTTATGTATTTTAGGTAACAAGTAAAATCGACCAGGGACAGGATGTTCCGGTTTCACAATTTTCACCATCGCGGCAGTTATATTACCTTCCGTGACAAGAGATTTGAGGGTGTTTTGAATTTCACTTTCATAGAATTTTGTGGGGTCATTTGGCAGCTCATTATAGAATTGTCTGTCGCCTAATTGTCGCATTCCCTCTTCCAAGTATTCAGACCTGTCAACTATAACAATGGCTCCCCCCTTGTCCGCTGCTTAGATAATTATGCTGGTGTCCACTTGAAGGGATGCTCGCTCTTCTACTGACAGGTTGTTGCGCCCGGGTTGGTGCTGTGCATATGCCCGGATTACTTCCTTCTGTACAGCTGCTATATACATATCTAAGTGCTGGTATCGTCGGTCTTTTGGTGTCCAGGATTTGTTTGACGCACCAGGTAGTTGTGTTTTTGTGCTGGGGCCGTCATGAAAGTATTCCCGGAGACGCAGATTACGTGCGAATGTGTCCAGATCCTGATATAGTTGGAACTCATTCAAATTTCCGGAGGCTGAGAAAAATGTCAAACCTTTTGAGAGAAGTTTTTCTTGAGCCGGGGATAATGTTTTGCTTGACAGATTTACCACGTTCATTTGTTGTGCGTTCAAGGTGCGAGATATAGCATCGGGATCTGGGGCGACGCCAACGGGATGGGTTGGTTGCACGGGGTGGATTATAAACTGGGGGGAAATGTTATCGCGTTGCAATTTCTTGATCTTTTCTTGTGATATTTCTTTCCTCTTTGTCGTCTCAAAGTTTTTAAGTTCCTTGCATTCTAAGTCGAATAGATTCGATTGCGATCTCTCTAGAATTCCGACATCTAGAAGCTCCGTGGCCTGTCTTCGGCTGTGCTGCAAAACAATCTCCGTGAGACCCACCGACGCATCCGACAGCACTTTCTCCCATTTCGAGATTTCCTCCGGATTAAATGTGCACATCGACGGTGTGCAGGCTAGACGAAGGCCTTTTGGTGCGGCGTTCTTGTTGACGTATGTTTCCAAGTGAGCAGCATGCAAATAAAAGCGAACACGCTTGTCGAATAATTCCCCATCGGCTGTCATCTGCTCCAGGGTGATCCGCGAGCGTTACCCGGCGATGTTCACTGCGCAGACGACCAGAACGTCGAAGTTTGGCTCTCGACTTACGAGGGGGTAAGCGCGCACAAATACTGGGACGATGCTTGAAGCAGCTGACCTTAGTTTGTCTTTGATGGGCTTGCCTAAAAATGGTATAACAACCACCCAGATGATCACGAAACCTGGACCGTATTCAAAACGAACTTTTTGGCGGTATTTGACCGGCCAGCGGTTTGGAACCTTTGCACGGAGCAGTGTTTGAGAGAGCGAGCTCAACAGGCCGGCGAGAAATGCACCAGCTACATTGAGGATGTGGTCGACCTTTGCAGGTGCGTGGATCCTTTTATGCCTGAGCTAGACACCATCAAACATGTACTGAAGGGAATAGAATAGCACGTGTTCCTAATGCTGCAGGCGAAAAACCCACAGAGCGTCAGAGGCGTGGTCAGCTTGTTACAAAATTATGACCAGTTGCGCAGGCAGCGCCGCCTCACTTGTCGCCACACTGGGGAGCATAAAGGAGCCTCTCTGTGGGCTGGCAGTGGACGAAAAACCGTCGCTACTGAACCGCATCTAGGAGCTTGTTCGTGAAGAGATGGCGTGGCAGATCTCTCTCCTACCTTGTACATCCCCATACCGACACTCAAGCATTGTCCGCCTCTGCTCCTGACGCGTTTTGCTGAGAGTTCCTGGATTGCGTCAGCTTGCCCCAGCCCCAGGGCTTCATGGATACGTCAACATCCCTATGTCCCTAGCCGATGAACCGCCGCGGCCAGCCGAGAAGTAACCCGCCGTGACCAGAACTCACGACTATGCCGCTCCCCCCACTCAGTACACCGGCGCATGTCCAAGGGTCTTCGGCGTTTCAGCTGCACGCACGGGCATCAATATTTGTGGCTCGTGGTTCGCTGAGCTTATCCCATTCGTCCGTGGCGGCATGGACTTCCTCAGTGTTTATAATCATGTCATTATTCATTCCACGTGTTCGCCCATCCACTGGGCGAACACGTGCAATGGCGAACACGTGGGCGAACACGTGGAGCGCCCTGGACCCGGCCGGTCGACTCGTCGACGAGGGGGCCATGTCACCAAGAAAGACGAAGAGGGCGAAGTTATGTGCATGGTGCGTGGCTTTGCCTGGGGCTGTGATAGAGAACATTATGTAGATATATCGCTTCGCATTCAGTCATTGTTCCTATATAACAATATATATATATATACATATATATATATATATATATATATATATATATATATATATATATATATATATATATATATATATATATATAGATTTATATATATATATATATATATATATATATATAAATATATATATATATATATATATATAATATATATATAACAATATATATAAATTTATAAGAAAACTTCAAACAAGTACAAACCACGATTGTTGGCAATGTTTCATCAAAAGTCTTACCTTCGTCAAGGCCTACCTTGATTTCTACCTTGTTCGAGGTTTGTTTCTTGTGTCTTCTACCAGATTCCAAGTTTTATTGCTATATATATATATATATATATATATATATATATATATATATATATATATATATATATATTTATATATATATATATATATATAATTACACATTAAAACCTCGCTAATCTATGACTATCGCGTACCCGAATTAAGTACGTACTACACTACACTACGGTTTATTCGACGGCATTAGGTTAATAGGAAACCTTGTCGGGGATGCGGCGTCAGTACGTATAAAAAACTACGACTTTTGCGGGTACGGTATAACGAGATTCCACTATATATATGTAGTTATCTCTGTATTGAAGTCCTTTGTAAAGTTCTCTTCTGAGCAACCGAAGTCATTTCTGGCGGAATAACACACTTGAAACATATTTAATAGAAAGTAGTCACACATTGTTTCTTAATATACAGGATACAAACAGCCATTCCAGTGGATAAAAAAAGCAGCATTCACGTTCACGGACATTTAGTAAATTTTCCAAGCTATAGATCTAACCACACACCATTTCCTGATAATTCTGTTCAGTTATTGTTTCTTCATTGTCGTAGTTGTTTCACGACTAAGTACATGAAATACTGGTGTAACATGTAGTCTCGGTTCCATTGACCAGTCAGCGTGAACTGTGGTATTGATCCCGACTATATAGGATTTTATCGACCAGATATAGAGAGAACTTCGAAGGGGGAGTAGGTTTCACAAAGAACAGTTTGATATCCATCCCATTTTCGCTTTGCGGCTACAAGGGAAGTAGAGAAGGTCAGAAAGCCCCTCCCAAGAGTCCAAGCCCCGAGAGACCCTACATAAATATTCACACTCCAGTAGCTCTGAACCTATAATAATGGGAAGAGAAAACATAGTTCAATGGAACTGCAGAGGCCTTCTGAATAATCTTGACGACGTGCATGAGATTCTGCATGCCAACCAGCCATGTTTAATGTGTTATACAGGAGTTATACCTGTTATACAGGAAAGACAGGGATGGCTGCACACACTCTTCTGGCGGTGTGGCCATAATCGCCCGCAAATCCTTAGCATCCACCCTGTCACCTTGAAAACCATCCTTGAGGCTGTAGGCGTCCGCACAATAATTTTTAATAGGTTGATAATGGTATGCTCCATATTCATCGCTCCTGAACTTGCACTTTTGAGCTCTGACTCAGGCGGTGGTCGACCAGCTTCCTGAACCGTACATCTTAACAGGCGACTTCAATGCCCACAATTCTCTTTGGGGCTCTTCTCGCATGGATGCCCGAGGTGGCCTGATAGAGAAGTTTTTAACGTCCTCTGGAGCATGCCTTTTCAACAAGAAACAGCCTACCTACCATAACATAGGACACAATACATACTCAAATCTTGACTTGGCTATTGGTTCGGCAATTCTCTTTCCATGTCTTGAGTGGGGAGTGGCAACTGACCCATATGGCAGTGACCACTTCCCCACGTCACTAACATATATAGGTAAAGGCCCAAGCAGTTCATCTTCCCATAATACGTTCAATGAAGCACGAGCTAAGTGGAACACATTTACAGAGACATCGAAACTACACCACACATCCATAGGACACCTACACTTTGAAGAAGCTACCCAACTCCTCACGGCGCACATCCTCGACGCCGCCCAAAAGTCATTTCCCCACGCCTCTGGTGCCCCGTGCAACCAGAGGAGGCCGTGGTGGAATGAGGACTGTAGGCGGGCGCGAGAGGCCCAGAACAAGGCGTGGGGTATCCTTCGTCGGTACCCCACGTCGGGTAACCTTATTTTGTTCAAACGGGCCAAGGCGTTTGGAAAACGTGTGCGCCGTGAGGCAAAACGAGAGATTTGGCACACCTTTCTCACTTCCATGAACTCATACACTGACACACACAAAGTCTGGACATTTATACAAAAACTAAAAGGACAACAGACACACACCTTGCCCCTGGTTAGCACAACAGGGGACACACTGGAAGACCAGGCTAACACACTTGCACAACACTTCGAACACGTGTCTAGTTCAGCACACTACACAAACACTTTCATTAAACACAAAACATCTGCAGCAAAAAAGCCCTTACACGACAAAGACAAATCAAAAACTTCTTACAACTCTGAATTCACTCTCTATGAGTTGAGGGCTGCCCTCAGCACGTGCAAACCTTCAGCTCCAGGTACAGATAAGATTACATACACCATGATACAGCACCTACACCCAGACACTCTTGAAACACACTTACACCTATACAATAAAATATGGCTTTCGGGGCACATTCCTCACTCTTGGAGGGAGGCCATAGTAGTGGCTGTCCTAAAGGAAGGAAAGGACACTTCCTCTCCTCCCAGTTATCGCCACATTGCCCTGACAAGCTGCCTGTGTAAGCTCTTCGATAAGATGATAAACAGGAGACTTGTGTACTTCTTAGAGTACAATGGTCTTCTCGAGAGCTGCCAGGCAGGCTTCAGGGCGGGGCGATCTACCAACGATCAACTCGTTGCGTTAGAATCTTATATCAAAGACGTTTTCCTCCACAAGCAGTACTGTATGACAGTCTTCTTTGATCTTGAAAAGGCGTACGATACTGCTTGGCGGTACGGCATCCTTAGCGACTTGAAGCCCTTTGGCATGTCGGGTAACATGATGAACACGCTTGCCAGTTACCTGTATGAAAGAACGTTTCGCGTGCGAGTTGGAACTGCACTTTCTAGGGTTCACGTGCAGGAAAACGGCGTGCCGCAAGGTGGAGGTTTGAGTTGCACTTTGTTTATTGTAAAAATGAATTCTCTTCGTAAGACGCTACCACCATCGATTTCCTGCTTCATTTATGTAGACGACGTTCAATTATCCTTTAAGTCTTGTAACCTGTCTGTCTGCGAGCGCCAAGTCCAGCTTGGCGTTAACAAGCTAGCTGGTTAAGGAGACAGCAACGGTTTTAAATTTAATCCAGGGAAGTGCACTTGTGTCTTGTTTTCCAAGAGGCGTGGCATCCGGCCGGATCCAGACATTCATCTGAATGGTGTCTCGTTTCCTGTCAAGAAAGAACACAAGTTTTTAGGTATAATCTTTGACGAAAAGCTGACATTTATCCCACACGTAAAACAACTAAAACATAAATGCTTAAAAACAATGACTAACCTGAAGGTTCTGCCGCACATTTCTTTTAGTGCTGACAAACAACTTCTTTTACGTGTTTTTACCAGCTTGATAAGCTCACGACTGTACTACGATAGCGTTGTCTACGGGTCAGCCACGAAAACATCCCTCAGAATGCTGGACCCCGTGCTTTATCTAGGGCTCCGCTTGTCATGTGGTGCCTGTCGGACTAGTCCAGTCGAATGTCTGTATGTAGAGTGCAACAAATGGAGCCTAGAACGTCAGCGAGCCTACACAGACCTGATTTATGCTTTTAAAATCTCATCAATGCCTCAGCATTCTATTACATCAGTTTTTTATGATACATCCATATCTCAACTTCTGACTAATCGTCCATCAGTCTCTGCTCCCATCGCTTTCAGAGTAAGAGAACAAGCGTCTCAACTTGATGTCATGTTCTCAGACACCATGAAAACCTCCGCTACTGAACTTCTAGTACCGCGGCAGCTTCGCCCAATATCCTGTGATGTATCTTTTATAAGTGCCTAGAAGCGCTATCGTGCAACATTTCTTGTCCCTGCAGCACAAATATAAGTGTGCTGAATTTTACACGGATGCTTCAAAAACTGCCACAACTGTTTCCTGTGCTGCGCATGGTGGCACCTTTAATGTCTGTAGAACTATGAATAGAAATACAAGTATCTTTACGGCAGAGGCCTATGGCATACTTCTTGTCGTTCAACATTTTGTTCTAATTCGAATTCCGAAATCTGTAATTTATACTGATTCTTTAGGTGTTGTGCGTACATTAGCCCCACAGAAGTCTAAAACTGTGTGGTCAATGCTCTCATTAGTACTCTTATGTCTGTGCATGCGTTAAACCTTGAGATGACCGTGTGGTGGGTGCCAGGACACTCTGGAATTCCAGGTAATGAGACCGCAAACCGAGTGGCGGCCGCTGCTGCCCTTACAACTACCGTTGACATAACAACAATGCCCTACACCGACCTCAAATCACACATCAGACAATACCTTCGCACAAAATGGCAAGCACACTGGAATCAACTGACTGACAACAAACTTCACATTATAAAGCCACTCTTGTGAGCAGACCCCACTGATACTCACAACAGACACAATGAAGTTACCCTGGCTCGATTACGGATAGGCCACAGGCATGCAACACATTCCCACCTGCTCACGGGATCTCCGAGACCCCTGTGTAGCAGGTGCGGGGAGGGCCTATCCGTAGTCCACATACTATTAACCTGCAAGGCACTTTACACAACACGACAAAAACACTTCAACGAACTCTACAGACAACATATCCCACTACATCCATCGCTGTTTCTAAGTACGATGCCAGTGTTTCTATGAAACGTGTGTTTGATTATTTGTCAGATGTTAAGTTTTTAAACCTTATCTCATATCACGCATAATCAAATCTGGCCCTATACACCAGCCATCACCATTACCTTTAATTGATTTTACTATGTTCTATTTACATGTTTTTATACCTACCTTTTGGTGGTAATCACCTCGATTCATTATATAACTTCTTTTCTCTCGCTCTTTGCACTCGTTGGCCTTGCGCCATGAAACACAAACCATCATCATCATGGATCTCCCGCATTCTCAAATATGAAGGCATTGAAATTGTATTTTCTCGTCGTACCTGATTGGTGAGACCCCCTCTTTGCAATACGGAACGCCTCCGGCAGTTTCCGCGGCGTCCTTTGTTTGCGTAAAAACCACACTTTTGTTCGATTAAACATAAAGTTGCAGTCACAACCCTGGCAATGCAGCGCAAGGTGCTCTTTCTAGGTGTTCTATAGGCTACGCCTGCGCTCCATGAGGTGCATATTCAAACAACGGCCGTCTGGCATACACATTCATTCTGTACACTGCACCTGTATTGCACAAAAAAAACGGTGATCTGTGATTTATCCCGCAGCCCTTTTACTTGCTTCCTGATAGAACTTCTTTCCTTTCCCCAGCCTAACAGACAGGACTCAGTATCATTCCAAAACATAAATCAGTCCGTTTATAAATCAGTGCAGACAGGGGGCAGAGCTAGCTCTTATCGTCCTATTCTGCACTCTGTGAGGGCCGGCAAAGAGGGTTGCTTTACCCATGGCACCAGATTTTGACAGGTACTTTACAACCGGTGCTCTCGAAAACCAGCTTTTCTCACCCGTGTTTCCTGATATAAAAAGGGTCTATTTACTACGTGTGCGCAGGTCATCGCGAATGAAGATCGAAGGCACAATTTCACATTACAATTTTTCAACTATTTGCCGAGCTGATATTGAATTAAAAAGGCTTTGCAAATCTCGTCTCCAAAAGCCAGCACACGTGGACGTAACAAATGTTAGTGTGAAGTACTGGTACTGCGGCTCATCCGAAAACAGTTCGAGTAGCGCATCCTGTCACGTTTACGAGTGGACCCCAGCATTGTACCAGAATAGAGTCAAACTCGGTGATCGGCATTGCATGGGCGATGGCGAAAGGGATGGCGGCGTCTCGGTGAGAAGAGACCCTTTTATTTGTCGAGCGTTCACCATTCCTTGGATGTGGAGCATTGGGTGAAGTCCTCGCACACCGACACGACGATTAAGGCATGCGTGGAAGACATTGTCCAGCTTCTCTGCAGTTGAAACCATGTGGTGAACGGTCAGGAGGTCACCTTTATTCACTTCTAGGGTTAGCGGTTCTTTGGATATGACAGGCTGACACGAGGCTTGGGGTTCAGTGCAGCTTCGGCAATGGTGTACGGACGGTCTGTGGGGAGCAGTGGTGGGATTACCCCAGAGAAGCTGCGTAGGGAAATCTTGGTTTCTCACGCTGCAGTTCCTCTGTTGGTCTAGGAATCCGCATTTCTTGACTGGATCATTCACACAATTTCGCCCAAACACCTTGTCGGTGCTGATTCAATTCCTAATGCCCATCTACTGCAATTTTACTAACTAGTTCGCATGAATCGAGGCATATGGTTTCCAGCCCTGTCACGCAGTTTGTATTTCAAACGATGGCTCCAATTCGGCAGCACTGCCTCGCCATCCGCAGAACAGCCCATTCAATAGCCGAATCCTCGCTGAAAATTCAGCCGTTGTTTTGGGAGGATTCTATATGAGGTCGGCGGTTATCAAATCGGCCTTATGTTTATCTTGCGTGTATCCAACAGCAAAATCGAGAGGTTGACCTGGGCAAGCGTAATTGTGATTATATATTGGTGTTTATGCATAATAAAAATAGTTGCAGTTAGCGGTGTCATGTGCGTCTTCTCTGCTTTCGTTTTGTTTCAAGCGCTACTTAACAAAGTCTGTAAGCTAAATCTTACGACCACGTCTGGATATTACCTTCTAGTTAGAAAGTTGCTGTTCCATTATTCGCTTTCATATTCTCACCTGGTAATCTATTTGAGCACGCGAGCTTGTGTGACTGCTCTTCTCCCCTCTTCTTTTTTTGCATTCCCGTTAGCTAATATTCATTGCTGAGCACCTAAGAGTTTACTGAGGCCGCCTTGGGTTGACCAGACGTTTACCTCTATCTGCGCAACATGTACATGCACGTGTGTTCACTGATCTTATTTTTTCATGACCTGTTTGCCCCTGTCGTTTTTCGTGTACTTTGTACAGAATTATACGTTCAATTCCTGTCCTAAATCTCGATCTGACTGCTTTTCTGTGCGCTTCCTTTCCTGCAACCGCCAGAGGACAAACATAGTACCCTCTCATGTTTAATCACATCACTCGGTATCTGTTAAGACCGGATGTGTAGGGCCAGATCTGCGCCATGTGCGTGCATGGGCATATCTTCTCTGGAGCCCTCTCTTGCCCCCTCTTAACACGGGACGCTAAAACTGGCAATTGCGGTTTTAGTTGACATTTTTAAAACTCTCTGATGTTCCAACCACCTGACTTTGATTTTTGTTATATTTTCCCTTTTTCTTCCATTTCCACTTCTCTGATTGTTGAACGGAAAGCCATCTCGTGGTGGAATCTTCGGTTGGCCAATCCCTAGAAACATCCCGCCAGAATCCTCACAAGAGGCGCTGCGGACGGGGCATGGACAAGTGACTTGCCCCCGAGCAAGAGATGGTTTGCATCTAAGCGTTGGTGAGGTAAAGGTTGTTTACGTTGGTGCACCGGCTGAGAGCAGCGTACATACCCTCCTCTTCGCAGCTTTGTCTTCTTCTCCTTCTTCTTAAGCCGTTCCCCTAGGGAAGATGACGATGGTGGTTGAACGCGAAGCTATCTTGTGATGGATTTTTTGGTTGGCCAATCCCTAGGGGCATTCTGCCACAATCATCATGAGAGGCGCTGCGGACGGGGTACGGACAAGTGACCTCCCCCCGAGCAAGATATGCTCCGCGTCTAAAACACAGTGCAAGTATTAGTCGATGGCACCTGAACAATGGCTTTGATCGATACAGGCGGAACCGTGTCTGTAATGAGTTCTGTATATAAATCCGCCTTGGCCGCGAAATAATGTTTCACTGGAGCAAAATGGTAACCTTTCGAGGTATTGGTGGCGAGTCCCTATGCTCACGTGATATCTGCTCAGTGACTGTTTTGTTTGGTGGCCACACATTCACAGCCGAGTTGACAGTATTGCCGTGGTCAACTCACGATGTTATTTGAGGTCTGAACTTCTTGAAGCAGTGTGGTGCCACAGTTGACTGTTTTAACCGGGAGATATGTGTGTACGGGACCACCCTACCTGCCCTTGAAGAGTATTCTTGTTGCGATACTACCCGCGCACTGTACCATCATGCCGGCGAGGTCAGCCGCATTCGTGTTAGTCATTTGCACGGGAACTCATCGGGGTAACTTTGAAGCATTGCTGGAGCCGATTCCCCTAAACTGTGCAAAGAAAAATGTATTGGTGTCTTGATCGGTTGTTACGGTAATCAAGGGACAAACCTCTGTGTGGAATATCAGCTTTTCCATCGCACCCACTGTACATCCACGCGGGCTAATACTTGCCGAAGTGATCGAATATGTTTACACTTCAGTAGCACTTTTGTGCGAAGCCCTAACTATGTCCACTTATCTTTGCGCGGTGGACCCTGCCAAAATGCAATGTATGATCGACGAATCCCTTGAACCAGAAAATGACCGTGCGTTGGTTGCCATGCTTGCACGATTTGACTTCGGGCCAACACATTCATGCTCGTCAATACAGCCCACACAGAGCCACCATTCAAATGATACTGGGGAAGCCCGGCCCGTACGGCAAAAGCCGTACCACGTTTCACCATCCGATTGCAGGGTTATCAATGAAAAAGTGCGAGACATGTTTCAGAATGGCGTGATTCGACAGTCTTCCAGTCCTGGGCAGCGCTGGTGATATTGGTCAGAAAGAAAAACGGATCATGGCGCTTCTGTTTTGACTATCGGCGAATATGCTTCACTAATGCTGTGGCTTTGGACACCGCCGCGTAAGCGTGGCTTGAGTGAGAAGCTCCTCGCCCGTTACGTGGTTCCGTTTGTTGTACTAGAACATCTCTGCGATGTCACATACGTTGTTCCGCGACTGACTTCGACTGGCCGACAGAGCAAAAGAACGCAAGAAGCCCATGTTTCCCGGCTAAAATGTTGTGAAGACCGCTCCACAAGCTGACTCACCCTGGCGGCTTCGTCGGCGGCAGGGAAATGTTATGCACAACATCAGTGCCGTGTATTCGCCGATGCATTTATGACATTTCAAACCATCTGCGCAAGCTGAATGGAAGAGGAGAACGAGGTCGCCCTCCGGATTGTCACCATCATTCAAAGACCACTCTACCATCTACGCTCGTCCTACACCGTCCAACCTCACTGTAGCTAAATCCATCTCGTGACAATATATATATATATATATATATATATATATATATATATATATATATATATAAAACGGGAAAGGTGTCAGTCGACTTCTTTCAATTTATAAATATATATATATATATATATGCAGAAAGATAGGTCAGCAGTCTACAATGCCAAAGGAGGCATAGGGGTGTGGTTAGGCTCTTTTCTTTTTTTTTCTTTTTTTACTACGGTTAATGAACTACACACTTTTTTTTAACATACAGAAGAAAGAAAGAAAAACACGCGCCCAGAGTGGGGACCGAACCCACGCCTTTCGATTACCAATTCGGCTATCTGGGCGACTGTGTTCTCCTTCACTTTCTGGGCTATTTATATCTACTTGAAGTGTATCTGACACTTGAGGGTGATAGCCAGCGCCACTCTGACAACACGGGGAGAAGGGGACCTTCTTTTCAACCCCCGGGGCGTGACTCGAACGTCTACAGCCTGTTATGAGCCGGTAACTGGCGGGAAGCCCTCTTATGCTACCTGGGCATCAAGGCTGCCAGAACCGAGACCCTCGCCAGGCTTTCGCAGAATAATATAGTAAGGAAATGAGCGGGCTCGTTGAGGAAATGCAGAAAGATAGGTCAGCAGTCTACAACGCCAAAGGAGGCATAGGGGTGTGGTTAGGCTCTTTTCTTTATTTTTTTTACTACGGTTAATGAAATACACACTCTTTTTAACATACAGAAGAAAGAAAGAAAAACACGCGCCCAGAGTGGGGACCTCGGTTCTCGGTTCTGGTGGGGAACTCGGAGTGGGGACCTCGGAGTGGACCTCGGAGTGGGGACCTCGGTTCGGGTCTCGGTTCTGGCAGCCTTGATGCCCAGATAGCATAAGAGGGCTTCCCGCCAGTTACCCGCTCATGACAGGCTGTAGACGTTAGAGTCACGCCCCGGGGGTTGAAAATAAGGTCCCCTTCTCCCCGTGTGGTCAGAGTGGCGCTGGCTATCACCCTCAAGTGTCAGATACACTTCTAGTAGATATAAATAGCCCAGAAAGTGAAGGAGAACACAGTCGCCCAGATAGCCGAATTGGTAAGGCATTCGACATGTAATCGAAAGGCGTGGGTTCGGTCCCCACTCTAGGCGCGTGTTTTTCTTTCTTTCTTCTGTATGTTAAAAAAAAGTATGTAGTTCATTACCCGTAGTAAAAAAAAAGAAAAAAAAAGAAAAGAGCCTAACCACACCCCTATGCCTCCTTTGGCGTTGCAGACTGCTGACCTATCTTTCTGCATTTCCTCAACGAGCCCGCTCATTTCCTTACTATATTATTCTGCGAAAGCGTAGCGAGGGTCTCGGTTCTGGCAGCCTTGATGCCCAGGTAGCATAAGAGGGCTTCCCGCCAGTTACCCGCTCATGACAGGCTGTAGACGTTAGAGTCACGCCCCGGGGGTTGAAAAGAAGGTCCCCTTCCCCCCGTGTGGTCAGAGTGGCGCTGGCTATCACCCTCAATTGTCAGATACACTTCTAGTAGATATAAATGGCCCAGAAAGTGAAGGAGAACACAGTCGCCCAGATAGCCGAATTGGTAAGGCATTCAACATGTAATCAAAAGGCGTGGGTTCGGTCCCCACTCTGGGCGCGTGTTTTTCTTTCTTTCTTCTGTATGTTAAAAAAAAAAGTGTGTAGTTCATTAACCGTAGTAAAAAAAAGAAAAAAAAAAGAAAAGAGCCTAACCACACCCCTATGCCTCCTTTGGCGTTGTAGACTGCTGACCTATCTTTCTGCATTTCCTCAACGAGCCCGCTCATTTCCTTACTATATATATACATATATATATATATATATATATATATACAGGGTGTCCCAGCTATCATGCACCAAGGTTTAAAAAAAGAGTAATGGCGTAACTCGAAGAAAACCTAATGCATAATGTTTGCAGTACTGTGGAGAAGCGTGAAGCATTTTTTTCGTTAATGAGACTTAACTAATTAATTGTAATTAATTATCTAACTCTAGAAGTACTGTCCTAATCACGAAAGTGTCAATGAGGCACTTGTAGGTACCCACGAGGGGCATCTAACTGTAGTATTTTCAGCGACGAACTAATTCCGTACTTATTTATTCTGACTGATAAAGAAAACCCGCGAAATATGAAAAATACCACGTGATGGCGCCTCCGCGCGCATTAGCGCGCACTGTAAAGCAATGCCCTCAAACAGGCTGCCTCTGAGTTAGCCAGAATGAAATAAACAAAAAAAAAGAAAGAGTAAATCGCGACCGAGTTTGTGCCTTATCTGCACACGCACCCCGCGAATCTTGCTGTTGCTGCTCCTTCCATGCATGCCATTATCAAGGTGATGCGCTGTCTCTTCAGAGGGTGAAAGGCGAAGCAGTTGCTTTCAATCAGCTTATTTGGGGACGCTACTTTACAATGCGCGCGGAAGTGCCGTCACGTGGTATTTTTTTATATTTCGCGGGTTTTCTTTATTAGTCAGAATAAATGAGTACGGAATTAGTTCGTCGCTGAAAATACCGCAGTTAGATGCCCCTCGTGGGTACCTACAAGTGCCTCATTGACACTTCAGTGATTAGAACAGCACTTCTCAAGTTAGATAATTAATTACAATTAATTATTTAAGCATCATTAACGAAAAAATTACTGTACGCTTCTCCACAGTACTGCAAACATTACGCACTAGGTTTTGTTCGCGTAACGCCATTGCTCTTTTTTTAAATCTTGGTGCATGATAGCTGGGACACCCTGTATATATGGCGGAGAAATTGTACTTGAAAAACTGGCAAACCTGTATACGCAGTGCTAATGACCGCAGTGGTACCGGAATCTTGGAAGAACGCGAACATCATCCTAATCGACCGAAAGAAAAAGTAGTTCACCGGAGATAGACATCCCACCAGTAACGACCGCAAAAGTAAGAAAGGCTTTGGAAGAAACGAAAATGGGCAAAGCACTAGGCGTGCATCCGATACCAACAGACCTCTTGAACGATGGCGGAGAAATTGCACTTGAAAAACTGGCAAACCTGTATACGCAATGCCTAGTGACCGCAAGTGTACCGGAATCTTGGAAGAACGCGAACATCATTCTAATCCATAAAAAAGGTGGCGTGAAGGATTTGTAAAATTACAGGCCGATCAGCTTGCTGTCAGTCGTCTACAGGGTACTTACCAAGGTAATCGCTAACAGAATTTCTGCAAACTTAAAGTTCAGTCAGCCAAAAGAACAAGCAGCGTTCCGTGAAGGGTATTCAACAATGGACCATATTGTCACGAAGCCAAGGACGATGCAGTTGTTTGGAAAAGAAACAAGTTTATTGGAGTGAACTTGTGCTCCCCTAACAACTGAAAAGAATAGAGAGGCGGCGAAGCAGCGGTCAACAAAGTGACGTACGTGTTTCGGCGAGCGTCGCAGAATCGAATGCCGCAGCGTCTGCTGTGCAGGCTTTTATCTTTCGGCGCGTGTGTTTCTGGGACCGTCAATTCGCATCCAGAACATTGTAGATCACAGAAGAATATTCTGGGCTAGCGGCGTTAGGCCGGAACACTCTGCTTATCTGAATGAGGTAGCCCGTGGGGCATAAAAATAAAGAATGGAACACGCGCTTCGCATGGGACACAGATAACAGAGCCGGGAGCGGCCGGGCAATAAAAATAAACAATAAATAAACAAATTCGCACATGGTTCGCGGCATTATCCCCCCTCTAAGAGTGCCTCGACCCGATTCTAAAATAAAACCACAGTCCGGACAAACAGCAACAACAAAATAACAACAAAAAAAGTTCGTCATCTGGCGAAGTACGGTTTGAGGCGAACCACGTGGACGACTTCGGGTCGCGTGCGTCGTCGTGATGTGCCGGAATCACCACTGGAGATCACTTCGTAGGTTAATTGGCCAACACGTCGTAGAATCTGGTAGGGTCTGAAATACCGTCGCAGAAACTTCTGACTGAGTCCGCATCGTCGGATGGGCGTCCAAACCCACACACGATCCCCTGGTTGGTACTCGGCGTCCCGGCGTCGGAGGTTGTAGCGGCCGGCATACACCAGCTGCTGGTCCGTTATACCACTTCGAGCGAGCTGGCGGGCCTACTGCGCACATTGAAGGCATCCTTAGACGTCGGCGTTGAGGTCGTCGTCTTCTACATGCGGAAGCATGGCGTCGGGCATCGTTGTCGGCCGTCTTTCGTAGACAAGCTCGAATGGTGTCATCTGCGTAGTTTCCTGCGTCATTGTATTGTATGCAAACGTGACATACGGGAGGACTTCGTCCCAAGTCTTATGTTCAACGTCGACGTACACGGATAGCATATCCACAATCGTCTTGTTAAGACGTTCCGTTAGTCCGTTCGTTTGGGGATGGTACTCCGTCGTTCTTCGGTGATCCGTGTTGCTGTAGCGTAAGATTCCTTGCATCAGCTCCACGGTAAAGGCCGTTCCGCGGTCCGTGATTAGGACTTCAGGGGCTCCACGTCGCAGCACAACTTGGTTTATAAAGAACTTCGCGACTTCTTGTGCAGCCCCCGCGGAAGAGCGGCGGTCTCTGCGTAGCGCGTCATGTAGTCTGTCGCTACGACAATCCACTTGTTCTTCGATCGTGACATCGGAAACGGGCCTAGAAGGTCCATTCCAATCTGTTGAAAGGGCCTCGACGGGACGGCGATCGGTTGCATAAGTCCGGCGGGCATTGTCGGCGACGTTTTTCGTCGCTGGCAGTCACGGCAACTCCGAACGTAGTGGGTGACGTCGGATGTAAGGCGTGGCCAGAAGTACTTCGCCTTAATTTTTGCAATAGTGCGAGCTGTGCCGAGATGTCCGGAAGACGGGTCGTCGTGTTACGCTTCCAAAATTTCGTCACGAAGGTCTGCGGGGATGACAAGTAGATAATTCGTTCTTGTTCCGGGGCTAAAATTCTTCTTCGCGAGGACGGAGTTTTTGAGGCTGAATGCTGGTAAGTTCCGCTTGAAGGCTCTAGGCACGGTGACTTTTCGTCTTTCAAGGTAGTCGATCATTACGCGCAAGTCCGGGATTGGCACGCTGCTGGGCGGCTAGGTGGCTCTCCGTAACAACCCCGAAGAACGCGCTGTCTTAATCGGAGGCTTGTGGTGGTGGGTCGACAGGGGCGCGGGACAGGCAGTCGGTGTCGGAGTGTTTCCTGCTGGATTTGTAGACGATTGTAACGTCGAACTGTTGCAGGCGCAAACTCCACCGCCCAAGACGGCTAGAGGGGTCCTTCAAATTGGCGAGCCAACACAGCGTATGGTGGTCTGTTACAACCTTGAACGGTCTGCCATACACGTATGGGCGAAATTTTGAAATGGCCCATATAATTGCCAGGCACTCTTTTTCGGAGGCAGAGTAGTTTTTCTCCTCCTTCGACAGACCACGGCTGGCGTAAGCGATTACGTTTTCGCACCCGCTTTGCTTTTGGACAAGGACGGCACCCAAGCCTATATCACTGGCGTCCGTGTGTATTTCCGTTTCGGCGTTTTCGTCGACATGAGCGAGCACGGGCGGGCTTTGCAGGTGTTTTTGCAGCTCGCAGAATGCCTTTTTTTGGTCGTCTTCCCAGCTGAAAGGGGTGCTATCTGTCATGAATGGGCCTAGGACCAGCTAGAAAGTCACGAGTCGGTAATGCGTGCGCAAGTAGGGATAGCTTTATGCGTGGAAAATGAGAGCAGAAGGTAAGAGAGTAGCGGAAACACAGAGCGGAAACGAGACTACAGGAAAGAGCGTTAAATGCGGTAGCAGGCTAACGAAAACTGTTCGCTAAAGAGAGCAAGGGAGGAAACGTCCTACATGGTCAGGATGCGCAGCAGTCCAACGAGGTCTCCTCACGAAGTGCGTGGGATCGGCCGATGCACCACGGCGCGGCTTGCTCGTTGAGGAGTCTCACGTCACGTCGGGTCCGGACACGGGACAGCGGCCGGACGTCAGGGACCGTGCACTGTGGTTGACGGCTCGATGGCCCAGCGGCGGTTGTGAGCCGGTGTTTCCCCGAACCGCGCTCTCTGGCCCAGCGCGCCACCCGATCCAGGCACGGGCCACCAGACAGACTTCGGTAACCGGACCAGCGGCCGACGGCTCTCCGGCGACAGCAGCGGTTGAGACCCTGGCTTCTAGCTCCAAGCGATCACAGGGCCGCGCTCACTCGCCCAGCGCGTCAACTGCGTCCGCTGAACCCTTGCTGATTCGATTCTTCTGCAGGCTCCGCGCGCTCCTCGGCCCTCTTCTTTCTCCTTCACGGGCACCTCATCACACAACCCCGGGTTTAAGAAAGTTGTTGTGAAGCAACAACTATTCTACAAAAAGAAGAGTCATTTGGAGACGCGGAGAAGTTCTGGGGAAGCACGATAAGTCCACAGTTCACGGCAGCACGATCAGTCACAATGGACACTTAAAACGCGAAATGGATGCACAATAGTATGGGGAAAACACTAAAATACGCGGAAAACCACAGTGACTAGTAAAACAACAAACGTGAAGAACACACTACTAAATACACGAGGGGGATTTGGATTCTTAAATTCTACTCATGTAGTCAGCCCCTACATTTTCGGTGCCCTTGATAAACTCGACAGTGAAAGAGTACTCTTGAAGTATCAAGCTCCAGCGTAACACTCTGCTGTTCACGTGCTTTTGCTGATTGCAAGTACTTTAAGGGCTGGTGGTCACACTGTATAATAAAAGGCTTCCCATATAAATAAATATGGAATTTGTTCACCGCCCAGATCAGAGCCAAGCACTCGCGCTCAATGGTTGAGTAGCGCGTCTCTCTCGGCAACAGGTTGCGGCTCGCGTACGCGATGGGGTGTAAGACATTCTCGCACCCCCTTTGCAAGAGAACCGCCCCGAGGCTCGTGCTTGAAGCGTCTGTGCGTAGTATGAAGGGCTCAGTGAGGTCCGGAGCTTGCAAAATTGGTGCAGAGGCAAGTTGAGTCTTCAAAGTGTTGAAAGCTTGTTCTTTTTGTTCGCCCCAGCATACAGTGTTGCTTTGCCCCTTTTTGGTCAGGTCGGTTAGTGGTTTTGTAATAGCGGCATAATTGGGAATGAATTTCCGGTAGTACCCGGTTAACCCCAAGAAAGACTGCACAGCTTTTTTCGTTCTTGGTCGTCTAGAGCCCAAGACCTTGTCCAAAGTCTTCAAAAGGGGTTTCACTTGGGAGTCCCCGATGCGGTGTCCTAAAAAGGAAATGGTGCGCTCTCCGATTTCGCACTTGCTTGGCTTGATCGTCAGGTTGGCATTTTTTATTCTTTCAAACACTCGACCCAGTGTGTCCAAGTGCTCTTGCCAGGTGTCCGTTGCCACGATTACGTCATCGAAGTAGTGGTGGACGTTTTTCAACCCACCTAGCACAGCTCGCATTAAACGTGCAAAGACGGCTGGGGCGGTCTTTATGCCGAACGGCATATACCGGAAATGGTACAACCCCGACAAGCTCGAAAACGCGGTCTTCTCGCAGCTGTCAGCACTCATGGGCACTTGCCAATAGCCTTTGGTAAAATCGAACTTTGAGAAGAATTTCTTCTTCCCAGCGAGGGCAAGTACGACGTCTATGCGCGGAATGGGCTCGCAATCGGAGACAAGAAGTTTGTTAAGCTCTCTAAAATCAATGCAGAGCCGAATGGTACCGTCAGGTTTCTTTATAGCCACCAATGGCGCATTGTAAGGAGACTGCGATTTTTCAATGATTCCCATCGCTAGCATGTCTTGAACTTCTTTTTCAATCGTCTCATGAAGTGCAAGCGGCAGTGGATACTGAGAATCGTGTACAGGCTTGTCAGTCGTTAAATTCAATGGGCAGTGTACAACGTCTGTTTTTCCGGGCAGGTCAGAAAAGATCAAGCCATACTTTTGGATTACTTCATGCACCTGAGCCCTCTGCTCAGCATTGAGTTCAGGTGAGAGCTTGACATCTTCGCAAGTTTGCGTCTGACGAAGCGGAAGTGTGGGAAGGCTGTCGGCCGATGGTGGGTCGTCGAGATCATCTGGGGTAGCCGGGACGTCGTCAATTGTTGCGGCAACTGATGCTTGCGACGGTGGCGAAGACGTCCTTTCTTCGTACAGTTTCAACATGTTTACGTGGAAGACCTTCCTTTTGCCACCCAGGCTGATCTCGTAGTCCACGTCGTTTTTCTTCCCGGTGATCTCGAATGGCCCCTTCGACTGCATCAGCAATTTGTTTGAATCAGTTGGGAGCAAGATAAGAACCTTGTTTCCAACTGAAAGCTTCCTCGGGCGACTTTTCCGGTCATAGTAGTCCTTTTGTTTTTCTTTCGCTTTGCCAAGTTGCTCATGGGCAATTTTACACGTCTGCTCCAGTCGGTCTCGTAGATCGACGAGGTATCCGTAAGTCGTCCGAACCTCACCATTGAGGTCATCTTTCGTCCACAGCTCCTTGAGTACAGTCAAGGGCCCTCGCACATGTCGACCGTAGATGAGGTCGAAAGGGGAGAAGCCCAGGCTGGCTTGAGGTACTTCCCTGTAGGCGAAAAGAAGTGGCGCGATGTAGCGGTCCCAAGACCTAGGTTTCTCCTTGCACAGTATTTTTAGCATCGTTTTCAAAGTGCCGTTAAACTTTTCAACCAGCCCGTTCGCCATGGCATGATAGGGACTAGTGCGGAGGAGCTTGATTGACAGCAGTCGGCTGACTTCTCGCATCAACTCTGAGGTGAAGCTGACACCTTGATCGGTGACGATCTCCTTGGGGATACCGATGCGAGAGAACATTTCAATGAGGGCCTCTGCGACATGTGCTGAATCAATCGCTGGGAGAGCTACAGCGTCCGGGTATCGGGTCGCGAAATCGATGAGCGTCAGCACGTATCGGTTTCCTTTCTGCGACTTGGGGGAGAATGGGCCAACTACGTCAACAGCAACCCGTTCAAACGGCGTCTGGATTAACGGTGTGCTGACCAAGGGCGCAACACCGACTTTTCCCTTAGGCGTCGTTCGTTGACACCGGTCGCAGGATTTAACAAAGCGTTTTACATCTCCATGTATGTCAGGCCAGTAAAACTCTTGCAGGATACGATCGGTCGTTCTTCTGATGCCCTGGTGGCCCGCCATGATACTTTCATGTGCCACTCGGAGGATGGGTTCCCTCAGTTTCTTAGGAACGACAACTTGCTTAAACTTCCTGCCCGTGGCAAGGTGGTATTCCCGGTACAGGAGGTTGTTGGACTCAAAGAACGAATAACTCTGTCCGTTACCAGATGGAAAATCCTTTCCTAACTTCCGGAAGCAGCGGCGGAGGGTCGGGTCTCGCCGTTGCTCCTCAAGCAACTCTTGCCTTGTGATGTCGGCGCAGATGATTTTAGGTACCGGTAAAGGTGTAACCTGGGCCCGATCCGTGTTGGCAACAGCCGACACTAAAACATCTTCGGGTAGCTTTGAGGCTGTTGTGGCCAGTGCTGCGCTCGTGGCATCTTCGGCTTTGTGCTCCCAATCACGATCTGGCATGTGAGGTTCCCTCACACCTTGTACTTTCCCGAGCACGAGGTCGTAAATTGGCTGATCCATACAAGCAGCAGTAATCTCGCCCACAAAGTAGGGGGTTTGGACGTAGATGTTTGCCTCTGGGAGTTGCTTAACTGTTCCATCGAGGAGCAGTACCCGGTTTTTCCTGTCAGGTGGTTCTCGCTGACCAAGTCACGTCGGACAATGACGGTGTTACTGCCAGTGTCCCGAAGAACGGTGACGGGATTTCCGAGTAGTCGGCCTTCGACGACCGGCATTCCTTTCACTAGGAAGGCAGACTGTTGCTCAACGATGCCGCGAGGACACTTGTCGCTTGGGGACACTTCGTGTTTGACGTCAGCGAGTTCGGTGTGCTGCTGTGGCGCTTTCGGGGCTCAGTGATAGCACAAGCAGCAACCTGCTCTTTTCCACTGGGCCGATTTCTGCAGTTTTCAGTTTTATGACCGGAGCGACCACAGGTAGCGCATCGTGCCTGTTCTTTAGTGGAGTTACGGCAGTCTTGAGCACGGTGTCCTATGCGGTTGCACACAAAACATCTCGGTGGCGCTTTCTTTAGGGCGTCTGCCGCGACTTTAGCTGTATCCCGGCCGTCATCGGAGACCTTCCCGAGGTTCGACAAGTTTTGCGCTTCCAGGAAACGATCCGCCGCATCGGCTAGGTCGTTCAGCGTTTTGCACTCGCGTTCTTTCAAGAAAATCACGAGCTTAGGATGGCAGCAGCGGATGAATTGTTCCCCGATGATATGGTCACGGAGAGCCTCGAACGTTTTCTGAATGTTCGCCATCTCTATCCAATGGTCAAAATAACCGGTGAGTCTCGCTGCAAGCTGTTTTCCTGTTTCGCCATCCTCCGCCCGCGCTTTCCTGAATTTTTCCTGATAGCCTTGGGCTGTAAACCGGAAACGCTGAAGCAACGCCTTTTTTACTTTGCCGTAGTCAAGAGAGTCCTCCGCGGTCATTCGGCCAATAATGGTAAGCGCCTCTCCACTTAAGCACATGCTTACCGCAAGAGCCCATTTGTCTTGAGGCCATTGCTGCCCTGTTGCTACGCGTTCAAATTGTTGCAAGTACGCGTGCAAGTCGTAGCGCTTCTCGTCAAACAGAGGAAGCAATTTCTGCGGGTTGAACGCATTCATGGTGGCAAGAGCTTCATTTCCCGCGGCGGGATTAGATGGGTTTGCACCGCCCTCTTGGAGTCGGATTCGTAAAAGTAGCAGTTCTTTCTCCCTTTCCGCGGCTTCTGTTGCTCTTTCTGCAGCTTCCTTATCCCTTTCCGCGGCTTCTTTCACTCTTTCTGCGGCTTCCTTCTCCCTTTCAGCTGCTTCTCGGCTAGCTTCCCTCTCAGCGGCCTTTGCGGCACGCTGCTCAGCACGTTCACTATCTACCCAAGCCCTAAGCTCTTGACCCGAAAGCCCCAGCTGAGTTCCCGCAGCAATTAACTTCTCTATGTCCATGCTTTCCAGCCAACCTTACAAGCGCGTTCGCGGCTTACCGACTCCTTTCAGCGGATGTTAAGTATCCTGGCAGGCTCGCCACTTTTTGTCATGAATGGGCCTAGGACCAGCTAGAAAGTCCCGAGTCGGTAATGCGTGCGCAAGTAGGGATAGCTTTATGCGTGGAAAATGAGAGCAGAAGGTAAGAGAGTAGCGGAAACACAGAGCGGAAACGAGACTACAGGAAAGAGCGTTAAATGCGGTAGCAGGCTAACGAAAACTGTTCGCTAAAGAGAGCAAGGGAGGAAACGTCCTACATGGTCAGGATGCGCAGCAGTCCAACGAGGTCTCCTCACGAAGTGCGTGGGATCGGCCGATGCACCACGGCGCGGCTTGCTCGCTGAGGAGTCTCACGTCACGTCGGGTCCGGACACGGGACAGCGGCCGGACGTCAGGGACCGTGCACTGTGGTTGACGGCTCGATGGCCCAGCGGCGGTTGTGAGCCGGTGTTTCCCCGAACCGCGCTCTCTGGCCCAGCGCGCCACCCGATCCAGGCACGGGCCAGCAGACAGACTTCGGTAACCGGACCAGCGGCCGACGGCTCTCCGGCGACAGCAGCGGTTGAGACCCTGGCTTCTAGCTCCAAGCGATCACAGGGCCGCGCTCACTCGCCCAGCGCGTCAACTGCGTCCGCTGAACCCTTGTTGATTCGATTCTTCTGCAGGCTCCGCGCGCTCCTCGGCCCTCTTCTTTCTCCTTCACGGGCACCTCATCACACTATCTTTCGTCAAGCACGTGAGCGGCTCTGCAATGCGTGCGAAGTTTGGGACGAAGCGCCGGCAGTATGCGCATAGTCCAAGAAATCTGCGCACGGCCTTCCTATCTTTCGGCCTTGGGAAGTTCGCTATGGCTGAAGTTTTCGCCGGGTCAGGCAGGACTCCCGCGGCGTTCACGAAATGGCCCAAAAACTTCAGTTCCTCGTACGCGAGCGGCACTTTTCAGGCTTCAGCGTTAAAAGCGACATACGGATGGCCTCGAGTACCGACTGCAGCCTTGCGAGGTGTTCGTCGAAAGTCCGGGAGAATACCACAAAGTCGTCGAGGTATACGAGGCAGGTGTGCCACTTCAGGCCAGCCAGCACGGTATCCATGATTCTTTGGAACGGTGCTGCTGCTCGGCATAGCCCAAACTGCATCACCTTGAACTCGTACAGGCCGTCCGCGGTTTGGAATGCAGTCTTCTCTCGATCTCTCTCGTCCACTTCAATTTACCAGTAGCCTGTCTTCAGATCCATCGATGAGAAGTACCTCGCATGGCAGAGGTGGTCGAGGGCGTCGTCGATTCGTGGCAGGGGGTACACGTCCTTTTTGGTGACCTTGTTCAATCGCCGGTGGTCAACGCAGAATCTCAGTGTGCCGTCTTTTTTCTTCACGAGTTCGAGCGGCGGAGCCCACGTACTTTTCGATGGCTGTATAATGTCGTCGTTGAGCATGTCGTCGACTTGAGTCCGGATGGCTTCGCGCTCGTGTTAAGAGACGCGGTACGGTGACTGTCGGGTAGGTCGGGCTCCATCCTCGGTTATTATCCTGTGCTTCGCCAGAGGTGTTTGACGTAACTTTGAGTTCGACGAAAAACACTCGCTGTAGTGACGCAGCAATGCCAGTAACTTGTTCCTTTTTCTTGCGGTAGCGCTGGATTCACGCCGAAGGGGTGCGGAAGCTTGAAGATATCGTCGGCTGTGCGTTCAAAGTCGGCGACTGCTATCACGTCACTTGCTTGTTGCGTTTCTTCGACGAACGCAATTGCAGCGCCCTTCTTTAAATGCTGGTACTCCTCAGTAAAATTGGTGACCAAAACGTGGGATTTGCGCTGCCTAAACCGCGCAATGCCTCTTGCGACATACACACCTCGGTCAGGAAGCAACCTTTGGTCACTCTCCACGATAGCGTCGATGTTGGGAGCAGCACCTTCACAATAGACGGTGACCATCAAGTTTGCGCGGGGTGGCAGGGTGACGTGATCATCGGCAATCCTTACAGCTGCACGGTGTTCAGGGTTCGATTACGGCGTCATGGAGTGGTCGGAGGAAAAAGTTATCGACTTCGTCTGCAGATCGATTATTGCGCCGTTGTCCGCCAAAAAGCCCATTCCAAGAATTACGTCACGGGAGCAGATCGCAATGATACCGGAATCTTGGAAGAACGCGAACATCATCCTAATCCATAAGAAAGGCGACATGAAGGGCTTGAAAAATTACAGGCCGATAAGCTTACTGCCAGTCGTCTACAAGGTAATCGCTAACCGAATCTCTGCAACCTTAGATTTCAGTCAACCTAAAGAACAAGCAGGGTTCCGTAAAGGTTATTGAACAATGGACCATATTCACACGATCAGTCACGTGATAGAGAAGTGCGCTGAGTATACTGAACCCCTATATATAGCGTTCATAGATTATGAGAAAGCCTAGCAGTCATTCAGGCATTACGGAACCAGGAGGTAGATGAGCATTATGTAAGAATACTAGAGGATATCTACAGTGGGTCTAGAGATTCCATCATCATCCATAGGGAGAGCAGTAAAATACCTATAAGGAACATAAGCTTGATGTGGGCGAGTTGGTACATACTGCTAAAAATTAATCGGCGCTAAAACAGGGACGAGAGGAACACGTAACTCACAACCTATAAGGAAGGGTGTCAGACAAGGAGACACAATCTCTCCAATGTTATTCACAGCATGCTTACAAGAAGTATTCAGAACGTTGGATAGGGAACAGGTGGGAGTAAGGGTTAATGAAGAATACCTCAGTAACCTGAGATTTGCTGATGACGTTGCCTTGCTAAGCAACTCGGGGGACGAATTGCAAAGCATGCTTTCCGCACTGGACGAACAGAGTAGAACCGTGGGCCTGAAAATTAATATGCAGAAAATAAAGTAATGATCAATAACCTCGGGACAGCACAGCAGTTTGAGATAGGTGGCGAGGAAGTGGAAGTTGTAAGCGAATATATCTACTTAGCGAAGTTGTGACCCCAGATCCCAACCATGAGGCCGAGATAAATAGAATGATCAGAATGGGGTGGGGTGCATATGGCAGACATTCTCAGAAAATGAATAGCAGCCTACCATTGTCGCTGAAGAAGAAAGTGTATGACAGCTGCATCTTACTGGTACTCACATACTGGGGAGAAACTTGGAGGCTCACCAAGAGGGTTCAACTCAAATTGAGAACGACTCAGCGGGCAATCGAGCGGAAAATGATAGGCGTAACATTAAGGGACAAGAAGAGAGCGGAGTGGGTCAGAGAGCAAACTGGTGTTAAAGACATATTAGTAGAAATTAAGAAGAAGAAATGGACGTGGGCAGGGCATGTAATTCGAAGGCAAGATAACCGCTAGTCATTAAGGGTAACATTAAGAGTGGATCCCTAGAGAAGGCAAGCGCTGCAGGGGGCAGCAGAAAGTGAGATGGGCAGATGAGATCAAGAAGTTCGTGGGGATAAATTGGTCACAGTTGGCACAGGACCGAGGTAATTGGAGAATAATGGGGCGTAGATAGTCTGTGATGATGATGATGATGATGATGATTTACATATATATATATATATATATATATATATATATATATATATATATATATATATATATATATATATATATATATATATATATATATATATATATATATATATATATTTTTATATATATATATATACATATATATACAATATGTATATATATATACAATATATACATATATTGAGAGAGGAAAGCAGGGCAGCAGACCTAAGGCAGGGCGGCGTTTATTCCGGTGGTCTTTCTCCAGCAGGCAGCAGAACCAACATACTCCGATGACGATTAGGATTGCGCGAGACCAGGGATACGATGATGATACCAAACTGTGCGTGGGTTAGGCGATGCTGATGATAGTGTGTTCGGACACAATAGAGAGAATGACCACTCAAGCAATCAGTGCACAGAAAGTGCTCACACTAATTTCCCCGGCGGCTGAAGCGGCCATCCTGGCCGTCAAAGGGAGGATGATCTGCGCCGAAAGGGCTTTAGGCGCGACACATGAACAGTTTCGATGCCACGGCACCGTCGGTCCGCGACTCCACAAGTGGGAGCAACGACGTAGTTGACGGGAGATGTTCGCTGCAGTACAGTATAGGGACCAATGAAGCGCTGCATAAACTTTTCACTGAGTCCTGGCGCGCGGAGTGGCGTCGAAAGTAGTACCTCCTCCTCAGGGTTGAATGTAACTTCCCGGCAGTCGGCGTCATAGCGAGACTTGCGGTCAATTTGGCAGGACTCGGTGTTCAATCGTGCGAGGTTTCGGCAATGCGCTAGTCGAGAAACAAATTGGTCGGTGACGTTGGTTGTGGTATCCACGCGGCAGGAAAAAAAAAAGTTGCGTCTAGAATGGACGGTGGGTGGCGGCCGTAGACGAGATAGAACGGTGAAAATCCAGTGGTGCTTTGAACGGCGGTATTATAGGCGTATGTGACAAAGGGAAGTATGACGTCCCAGTTCCTGTGGTCGGGGTTGATATAGAGAGAAATCATATCCGATAGTGTACGATTGAACCGTTCTGTTAGCCCATTTGTCTGTAGATGGTAGCTCGACGTGGTTTTGTTGGCATTACCAGCAGCTTGGAGAACTTCCACAAGGACTGCTGACAGAAAGGTTCGGCCACGATCACTTAAAAGAGTACGAGGTGGTCCATGCCGTAAGAAGGTGGCTCGCAGAAAGAAATCTGCGACCTCAGAAGCGCAGCCGGTACGTTGAGCGGCAGTTTCGGCATATCGCGTCAAATGATCGACAGCGGTAACAATCCATCGATGACCAGTCGAAGTGAAAGGCAATGGTCCATACAGATCGATGCCCACAGCTTCGAATGGGGCAGAAGGACAAGGCAGCGGCTGTAGCGTACCGGCAGGGGCTGAGGTCAAGCGTTTACGACGCTGGCATGAAGGGCAGGACGCAACATATTTCGCGACGCTTGAGGAAAGGCCTGGCCAAAAGAATCTGCTTTTGATGCGGTCGTAGGTCTTGTAGAAAGCCAGATGGCCAGCTGTAGCGTCATCGTGGAAAACTTCGAAATGTCGGCTCGAAAACCGCGAGGGACGATTGGAACCCATCTGTTTTCGGTGGGGTGATAATTGAGGTGGTAAAGGGCTCCACCATGGAGAAGGCGAGATTTACTTAATTGGCGACGCGTTCGGCTGTTAGGTGGGGATTTTGAACAGTCGAGAAGGTCCAGTAGTCGTCGGCAGTACGGCTCGGCTTGTTGGAGAGAAACAATGTTTGGGAAGATATCTTGACCGGCGGTTTGCAAAGGGGCCATGGGCAAGGCGAGCGAAGTCATAGAGGGCGATGAGTTTCTTCGGGACGATTGCTGAGGGCAGTGGGCGGCCGGCTGTGGGCAACAGGAAAGAGCGTCGGCATCGTTGTGCTTTCTCCCCGACTTATAAGTCACAGTAAAGTCATATTCCTGTAGACGGAGTACCCAACGGCCAAGGCGCCCCGAGAGGTTTTTGAGGGAGGATAACCAACACAGGGCGTGATGGTCTGTTACCACTAAAAAATGGTGGCCATAAAAATAAGGACGGAATTTTCGCACGGCCCAAACAACAGCGAGACACTCTTTCTCAGTTATGGTGTAGTTCTTCTCAGCGGGAGTCAAAGTGCGGCTTGAATAGGCAACTACTTGCTCTGACGAGGAATCCGTACGCTGAAGAAGGACAGCACCAAGACCATGTCCACTGGCATCGGTGTGAAGTATAGTGGGTGCCGACTCATCGAAGTGGCAGAGCACTGGTCCCGAAGTTAAGGCTTGTTTCAGGGTTTCGAAAGCTTTTTCGCAGTCTTGGGTCCACACAAATGGAGTTCCGGATGTGAGTAATTTGTGAAGGGTTGATGCTATTGCTGCAAAATTTCGGATGAAGCGGCGAAAATAGGACGCCAAGCCCAGGAAACTTCGTAGCTCTTTTTGACGAAGAGGTAGGGAAAAATTGAGGACCGCATTGATCTTGTCTGGATCCGGACGTATACCTTCCTTGCTTACAAGGTGGCCCAAGACTTTGATTGAGGTACTGGCAAAGCGACATTTCTTGGTGTTCAGCCGTAAACCAGCATTGGCAAGGCAGGTGAGGACCTCATTCACACGTTGAAGGTGTTCAGCAAAAGTGGACAAAAAATGACGATATCATCTACGTAGCATAGGCAAGTCTTCTACTTCAAGCCATGAAGTACAGTACCGATCATGCGCTCAAAGGTGGCGGGAGCGTTGCAAAGTCCAAACGGCATCACGTTAAACTCGTAGAGGCCGTCTGGTGTGGCGAAGGCTGTTTTTTCTTTATCGGCTTCGGCCATGAGGATCAGCCAATATCCTGACCGAAGATCAAGACTCGAGAAGTATTCTGCGCCATGTAACGTGTCGAGAGCATCGTCATTTCGGGACATAGGATAGACGTCTTTCCGGGTTATTTTGTTAAGAGCTCGGTAGTCCACGCAAAAGCGCACTGAGCCATCTTTCTTCCGGACCAGAACAACCGGCGAAGACCAGGGACTGCCCAAAGGGCGAACAATGTCCCGCTGAAGCATGTCGTCCAGTATTTCTTGAATGATTTTGCGTTCTGCGGATGAAACGCGATAGGGACGACGGCGGACGATACAAGAGCCATCGGTTTCTATGCGATGCGTCGCTGCTGATGTTCGTCCAAGAGTGAGGGAATGGCTGTCAAACAACGCTTTGTGCTTGTTAAGAAGGGCGAGTAGTGATTTTTGATTTTCCTCGCTTAGCTCACTGCTGATGGTGGATGTAAGGCTCGAAGACGTAATCGCTTGCCCACAGGCATGCTGGGGCGATGCTATAGGGCAAAGCGCAAGACTGCCAACTTCATCGCTTAGAATAGAAGCAACCGTCGTGCCTTTAGGAAGCAAAATCGGCAAAAAGGCAATGTTTAGTGCGGCGATGAAAGCTGATTCCTGTTAAAAGTGAACGACGCAGGGCGGTATTATAACTCCTTTGCAAGCGAAGTTCGCAGCTGGTATGGCAAACAAATCTCCATCCGCGATACTGTGGCACGTTACAGAAAACACCGTTTCTTGGCCGGGACACAAGACACAATCTTCGGGAGAGACTACCCGCGGTACGGCAGCATCTGACGCACAGGCCATTTCTGTCTCGGTGAGGTGAATCGCAGGCTGGCGGCAGCAAATTACCGCAGACGACGCTGATAAAAAGTCCCAGCCCAAAATAATTTCATGAGAACATAGAGTCAGCACCGCACACTGTATGTAATGTAGGAGCCCGTCTATGCTAACCCGCACTGTACAATATCCAGAAGGCGGAATCGCATCACCATTAGCCCCACACAAGGATGGCCCGGCGTAAGGAGTTCTCACCTTCCTCAGACGTGAACATAACTGTGCACTAATAACTGACACACTGGCCCCAGTATCAACAAGTGCCTCAACACGCAAACCTTCCACTTCCACCAATAATAAGTTCCCCGGATGTTCAGGGGAGTTCTGGTGTCTTCGAGCAATGCAGTTTCCCCTCAAAAAACTGCAGGCGCTAGTTTTCCGAAGGGTGGTTATTGGGAAGTGAGGTAGGACGAAGAGGGGACACCGAGCGGCGGTAGGGCTATGGCGATCTGCGTCGTGTTGGAGTATCACGCTGAGAAAACTCAGGAGAATCACGAGGCGGGGAAGAACGGCGAATAGGAGGGTCGTATGTGCTTCTACGAGTGCCATAGGCAAAGCGGGCGCTATCTCGCTCATCAGGAGCGTACCCTCGGCGTTCATCCTGCTGGCGTCTTCGAAAAAACGGGAAATGTGGTCCCGAATTCCACAGCAGTAGCAAACCGGGCGGTCCCGAGGGAAAATTGTCTTGCTTGGTAACAGCGCAAATAAAACAGGACACAAAAGGAAGAAGGAACGGACACAGCGCTGACTTACAACTGAAATTTTATTGCGGTTGCCAGCGGTTTTCTAGGAACACTGGCAATAACAACAAAAAGGAAAAAGTAGAAAAGGAGAAGGAAAAGAAAAGTTTTTATACATGATAACATGAAAGGAGTAGATACATCACGTATTCCTTGGCGTGTCACGATAAGAATTTTGGGAAGGCAAAAACTCACAGTGGTCATGACGAAACGAGATAAGTACAAATGACGTAACAAAAATCATGGTCGCAATCGAACCGTGGGACAGGACTTTTCTTTTCCTACTCCTTTTCTACTTTTTCCTTTTTGTTGTTATCGCCAGTGTTCCTACAAAACCGCTGGCAACCGCAATAAAATTTCAGTTGTAAGTCAGCGCTGTGTCCGTTCCTTCTTCCTTTTGTGTCCTGTTTTATTTGCGCTGTTACCAAGCAAGACAATGTACCAACTCGCCCAGTCGTCTGTTTTGGCCCCGAGGGAAAAGCTGGCGGTCGGGGCGCACGTGCGCGTAGTACGCCTGGGCACCCAGAGAGGGGGCAATGGCCGTCAAATGTCCGGTAGCAGTCGAAAACGGAGGCACTTCCACGAACAAGAGGTGTTTTGAGGCGGCCTCTGCGTATGTCGTCACGTAAGAGGCAGGAGGAGTCGAATTTGCCGGTGGATACGCCGTCATGGATGCCAGTTCTTCCTTGATTAGATCCCGTAGCGGAGATGGGCTAGGGTGGCAGGTACCGTGTGGGAGACACGATGAGTTACAGTTGCCTAGCTCCTCACGAATGATTGCGCGTATCAGAGTTCGCAGATCTGTGTTCCCATCCAGACGAGCCGGCTCTGGCTGAAGGTGAACACACTGCAACTGATCGAGGCGTTGGCAGGTCTCCCGCACATCGCTGACTGTCAGGGGGATTGTGGATAGCGAGGGCGTTAAATGCAAATGAAGCAATGCCCTTCAAGATGTGCCGCACCTTATCGGCCTCTGGCATGCTTTCGTCCACCCGGCGGCAGAGGGCGAGGACTTCCTCGATGTAAGCCGCATATGTTTCGTCGGGACGTTGGACGCGAGAACCCAGGTTTTTTTTTGGCGCCATCGACGCGAGCTGACGGGGTGCCGAATGCTTTGCGCAGGCGCTCAGTAAAATCAGTCGAGTTCTCGATGGTTGCCTCGTTGTTGAAGTACCATGTCTTTGCGACCAGGTCTAGGTGGAATGGGACATCGCGCAGTTTAAAAGCATCATCCCACCGGTTAAATTGGCTGACGCGATTATACTGGTCCAGCCAATCTTCGACGTCTTCACCCCGAAGACGGGCGAAGGAGGGAGGGTCGCGCTGGTGGCCTGTGATCACCCAAGCCGACAGCGGTGGAGCGCTGCGTTCCGATGCGCTTTCTCGTTGCATCGTTGGCTCGCGTAGCGGGAGACGTCGACCGGAACGGAGCTCCAAAGGCGTAGCTGGGAGCGGCAGAGGACGGGGCCGAAGATAACTACACCACTTGTGAGAGGAAAGCAGGGCAGCAGACCTAAGGCAGGGCGGCGTTTATTCCGGTGGTCTTTCTCCAGCAGGCAGCAGAACCAACGTACTCCGATGAAGATTGGGTTTGCGTGAGACCAGGGATACGACGATGATACCAAACTGTGCGTGGGTGAGACGATGCTGATTATAGTGTGTTCGGACACAATAGAGAGAATGACCACTCAAGCAATCAGTGCAAAGACAGTGCTTACAATATATATATATATATATATATATATATATATATATATATATATGTATATAAAATAAAGATATATATAGATAGGAATAAGCTTACGCAGTTATGAACGTCAGTTATAAAAAAACACGGAATGTACTGGACCAAATAATAGTTTTGCAGCAGGTACAGATTTGTCAATATTATTATACACATCAAATAAATCTTTACATTTCCTTTTCAACAAACAGATTCAGCAGCAGCAAAAAGCTAGTTTGGGAAGTAGATTGACGAGGCGGATGACCCTGTGTTGACAGCATTAAAAAGACACTAAAATATACATTCTACCAAAACATCTTCACTTATGCCGTCAAAACCAAAATAGCAGTACTGTAAGCAAAGATAATCGGGGAAAAATGAGGAAAACACCAAAAAAACCACGAAAAACACTTCAGCCAAACCAGGTTATAGGGAACTGTAATATCCACCACGTATAGTTTGATATATGAAAGAGTTCGATATAGCCGCGACCGTTTATAACGAATTTGTTTGTTACGAGTTCGCATTACGCGGTAGCTCCCCTGCCAATCCCTCTTGAAGAAACAAACAAAAACATTTTGCCATTAGCTTACACAAAACAATCCTTTTATCGCTCGCCATAAAGGTACTTTCTGCCTTAACTGCCTAAATTACAAAAGGCGGTGATTTTTGTTTTCACCTTCGTTTTTGGCGGAGACGTCGTTTGCTCCAGTTCAACTCTGTGTCCTTCAATATCACACTAATACTGTCAAAGCTCATCGACTGGCGAAAGTGCTTCATCAACATTCGTTAAATTACCGAAGAGAATCAGGATGTCTCTTGTGACATTTTCAGTCTCTTCGGTGCTTTCAGCCTCACCACGTGCCATGTTATCTTTGACGCTGTCTGAGCCTGAGGGGCTCACAATGACGACAAAGTCATCGTTTACGCTCGGGAAATCCTCAAAAGACACTCCTTTCGGCACAACATCTGGAACGTTGGCGAGCGCTTTGTGTAGTTCGCCAAAGAAGCCGTCTCGGTCCAGACACGTTGACTGGATGTGCTCCATCGGCAATCGCGTGAGTCGGAAACTGTTGCGGAAGGCGTCAGGTGTCACATCGCTCTATGGGATGCTCAACACGTCAAACATCGCCAATTAGCATCTCACTCGCCTCTCCGAGACCAAGCATTTTGGTGGCAATCGTATGCGCGCCGATTTTTATATATCCGATGTGAACTTCGTCATAAGGATTGTGTTTCGCGTGTATTTTCGTAACGGATGTGCTTTTGTTCGATATATCGCATAATTGGCTCTATCTGGGTCCGTAGTTATCGGGTTTGACTGCAATGGTACATTGAAAACATCCTCTCAGGCGAGAAAAACAATGTTGTACCCAGAGCACAAAAGGGAAGCATTGTTGAACACTGGAAAAAAAACCTTGTTGACCACAGGGATAGTTGCAGGGTTTCATACAAGTTTCTTGTTTTACACTATAAGAGGAAAGAACCGTTCTTAAACCAATTCATTTAAAAATTGTAAACCAATACAAATAATAACAATAAAAGGAATCACAAGCAATCAGAAAAAACACAGGCACATGGCAGAAATACGCGTTGGAAATAGTACTTTGGCAGGCGACATATATCTTTAGCGTTCTCTCTAAAGTTATATAATAGATGGGGCAGCGTATACGTTTTCGATTGAAAAGCATAGTTAGATATATATATATATATATATATATATATATATATATATATATATATATATATATATATAAAGATATCACAAGCCTATTTACGGCCACTGCAGCGAAATGCCTCTATCCCATTATTCTCCAATTACTGCGGTCCTGCGCTAACTGCGCCCAACTTATCCCCGCAATATTCTTGATCTCATCTGCCCATCTGACTTTCTGCCGCCCCCTACCACGCTTGCCTCCTCTAGGTATCCACCCTTAATGACCAACGGTTCCCTTGCCTTCGCATTACATGCCCTGCCAACATCCACTTCTTCCTAAATTCTACTAGTATTTCCTTAACACGCCTTTGTTCACTGGCCAACTATGCTCTCTTCTTGTCCCTTAATGTTACACCCATCATCTTGCGTTCCGTTGCGCGCTGAGTCGTCCTAAACTTCAGTTGAACCCTCTTAGTGAGCCTCCAGTTTTTCTCCCGTAGGTGAGTACCAGTTAGATGCAGCTGTCATACACTTTCGTCTTCAGTGACTATGGCAAGCTGCCATTCAATATCTGAGAATGTCTGCCGTATGCACGCCACCCCATTCTCATCCTCCGGATTATCTCTGCCTGATGGTATGGATCCGGGCTCACATGGCCTAAGTAGAAAAATTCGCTTACCACTCACCACGGCCTCGCCATTTACGTGAAACCGCTGTGCCATCCCGAGGTCAGTGATCATTACTTCAGTTCTCTGCATTAATTTTTTCAGGTCCATGGCTCTTATCTGTTTGTTCAGTGCAGTAAGCATGCTTTGCAATGCTTCCACCGAGTTATTTAACAAGGCAACTTCATTAGCAAATCTGAGGTTACTGAAGTATTCTACGTTGACCCTTAATCCCACCTGTACCCAGAGCAATGTTCTGAATACTTCTTGTAAACATGCTGTGAATAACATCGCAGAGATGGTGACTCTTTGCCTCACCCCCTTCCTTATAGGTCTTTTACTGCACTCCTTATGAAGGATGATAGTAGCTTTGGACCCACTATAAATATCTTCCAGTATTACATATTGCTCGTCTACACCCTGGTTTCGTAATGCCTGAATGACGGCTGAGGCATCGACCGAGTCAAATGCTTTGTTATAGTCTATGAGGACTATATATTGGTGTTCAGTATACTCCGCGCATTTCTCTATATCCTTATTGGTCGTGTAATAATTGCCGCGAACCATGTGCGGGTTTGTTTATTTATTGTTTTTTTTATTGCCCGGCCGCTCCCGGCTCTTTTATCTGTGTCCCATGTGAAGCGCGTGTTCCAATCTTTATTTTTATGCCCCACGGCCTATCCCATTCAGATAAGCAGAGTGTTCCGCCCTAACGCCGCTAGCCCAGAATAATCTTCTGTGATCTACGATGTTCTGGATGCGAATCGACGTTTCCAGAAACTCACGAGCCGAAAGATAAAAGCCTGTACAGTAGACGCCACGGCATTCGATTCTGCGACGCTCGAAGACGCACGTACGTCACTTTGTTGACCGCTGCTTCGCCGCCTGTCTATTCTTTTCAGTTGTTATGGGAGCACAAGTTGGCTCCAATAAACTTTTTTTTTTCCAAACAACTGCATCGTCCTTGGCTTCGTGACATCTGGTGGAGGTGCTGGGTACGCACCCTTCATGCCCACTACAACCTCTGGAAGCCGCCAAGCCAGTCCAACAAGAGCCAGCCCCCGCCTGCAAGATTTACCGACTGAGTTCGGTCTACTACCGGATAAAGCTAAGAAGAAAGACGTCGCAACCAGCACTATGGCCAACCAAGCCAATCCTCCCGTCGTTCTGCAGCAGCCACGGGAACCGCCATCATTCCGAGGAGCCCCCGCAGAAGACACAGAAGAATGGTTGGAGAAACTGGAGCGCGTCCGGAAATTCAACAGGTGGGACGACGCAGAAACGTTCCGGCATGTTTTCTTTTAGTTGGAAAATTCGGCTCGCACTTGGTTCGAGAACCACGAGAGCTCCTTGACAAACTGGGCTCAGTTCAAAAGCGAGTTCACTAAGACCTTCACTACCGTCGTGCGGAAAGAAAGGGCCGCCCTTTTGTTGGAAACGCGCACCCAACATCCCAACGAAGGAGTCGTGATCTTCGTTGAGGAGATGATGCAGCTATTTTGCCACGCGGACCCCGAAATGACGGAGGAAAAGAAGTTGCGCTTCTTAATGCGCGGAGGGAAGGAGGAAAGAATCCAGAACCATTGAGAAAGCCCTCGAAATGCGTGTTAGGCATTATGACCGCAACTTTGTTGGCGCGGCCAATGCAAACAACTTTGGCAGCACGCGGATCCCGGCCGACAGCCTACGCGAGACTATCCGCGCAATAGTGAGAGAGGAGCTGCGGAAACTTCTCCCAACGCCGCCGCAGCCCCAAGTCGCTTCCCTCACCGACGTGATTAGAGAAGAAGTGCAACAAGCGTTGGGAACTTGTACGCCATCCGAGGTACCCCGAGAGTCACAAGCTATGGCATACTCCGCGGCTGTTCGTCGACCCCTCTCTGCCCCAACACGCCGTCAAGAGACCCTGCCGTACCGCCGCCCACTGTCACCCGGCCGACACCCGGTAGCCCGAAACCAGACGCAGAGGAAGACGGACGTATGGCGAACTCCCGATAACCGTCATCTATGCTACTACTGCGGAGAGGCCGACCACATCTACCGTCGCTGCCCAAACAAGAGACTCGGACCGCGTGGTTTCTCCGTCGATGCACCTCGCCCTCTCCCTGGCCAACGACCACGTGAGATCGACGAGTGTCTATCTGAAACCAGCAGTGGCCCAGCGCGTTTCAACCGTTCGCCGTCGCCCTACCCATACCAATCGCCGAACCGCCGTAGCAACGCTGACTTCGCCCCTGGAAGGTCCCCCAGCCCACGCGGTGGAAACTACAAGCAGCAACTTCTGGAGGTGAAGTTGCTCTACGGCGAAAAACCGGAAACCCTCCAACGACGCAAGGACGCGCCGAAGATAGTGATTCACGACGTTCCCTCATCCCGACGACAAGACCTAACCCTGACGAGACTCCCGAACACGACGACAGCTATACGCCACGATGCTTACCCTACCTGACCGACACGTCCGCTGAGAAGTCGTCGACAACGACGACGCACAGTGCCCGACCGCCAACACGCACAAGCCGAGATGCGAGGCCCCGACGCACCCGGAACTCGATAAAGGCGGCATCCGAGGTCAAGGGGTCCATCGACGGCTTTGATGTAGTCGCCCTCGTAGACACGGGAGCCGACAACTCGGTAAGGAGCGGACCATTTGCGTCTAAGCTGAAGAAAGTTATGACCAGATGGGACGGTCCGCTCATACGCACAGCAGGAGGCCACCTCGTGATGCCAAGTGGAACGTGCACATCGCGCGTCCCTATAGACGGCACGACGTACCCTGCGGTGTTCGTCGTTTTGCCCACCTGCTCCCGCGACGTAATTCTCGGAATGGGCTTTTTGACGGACAACGGCGCAATAATCGATCTGCAGACGAAGTCGATAACTTTTTCCTCCGACCACTCCATGACGCCAGAATCGAACCCCGAACACCGTGCAGCTGTAAGGATTGCCGATGATCACGTCACCCTGCCACCCCGCGCAAACTTGATGGTCACTGTCTACTATGAAGGTGCTGCTCCCGACGTCGACGCTATCGTGGAGAGTGACCAAAGGTTGCTTCTTGACCGAGGTGTGTCTGTCGCAAGAGGCATTGCGCGGTTTAAGCAGCGCAAATCCCACGTTTTGGTCACCAATTTCACCGAGGAGTACCAGCATTTAAACAAGGGCGCTGCAAATGCGTTCGTCGAAGAAACGCAACAAGCAAGTGACGTGATAGCAGTCGCCGACTTTGAACGCACAGCCGACGATATCTTCAAGCTTCCGCACACCTTCGGCGTGAATCCGGCGCTACCGCAAGAAAAAGGAACAAGTTATTGGCATTGCTGCGTCACTACAGCGAGTGTTTTCGTCGAACTCAAAGTTACGTCAAAGATCTCTGGCGAAGCACAGGATAATAACCGAGGATGGAGCCCGACCTACCCGACAGTCACCATACCGCGTCTCTTAACACGAGCGCGAAGCCATCCGGACTCAAGTCGACGACATGCTCAATGACGACATTATACAGCCATCGAAAAGTCCGTGGGCTCCGCCGCTCGTACTCGTGAAGAAAAAAGACGGCACACTGAGGTTCTGCGTTGACTACCGGCGATTGAACAAGGTCACCAAAAAGGACGTGTACCCCCTGCCATGAATCGACGACGCCCTCGACCACCTCTGCCATGCGAGGTACTTCTCATCGATGGATCTGAAGACAGGCTACTGGCAAATTGAAGTGGACGAGAGAGATCGAGAGAAGACTGCATTCATAACCCCGGACGGCCTATACGAGTTCAAGGTGATGCAGTTTGGGCTATGCCGAGCACCAGTACCGTTCCAAAGAGTCATGGATACCGTACTGGCTTGCCTGAAGTGGCACACCTGCCTCGTATACCTTGACGACGTTGTGGTATTCTCCCGGACTTTCGACGAACACCTCGCAAGGCTGCAGTCGGTACTCGAGGCCATCCGTATGTCGCGCTTAACGCTGAAGCCTGAAAAGTGCCGCTTCGCGTACGAGGAACTGAAGTTTTTGGGCCATGTCGTGAACGCCGCGGGAGTCCTGCCTGACCCGGCGAAAACTTCAGCCATAGCCAACTTCCCAAGGCCGAAAGATAGGAAGGGCGTGCGCAGATTTCTTGGACTATGCGCATACTACCGGCGCTTCGTCGCAAATTTCGCACGCATTGCAGAGCCGCTCACGCGCTTGACGAAAGATACCACCCCTTTCAGCTGGGAAGACGCCCAAAAAAAGGCATTCTGCGAGCTGCAAAAACACCTGCAAAGCCCGCCCGTGCTCGGTCATGTCGACGAAAACGCCTAAACGGAAATACACACGGACGCCAGTGATATAGGCTTGGGTGCCGTCCTTGTCCAAAAGCAAAGCGGGTGCGAATACGTAATCGCTTATGCCAGCTGTGGTCTGTCGAAGGAGGAGAAAAACTACTCTGCCTATGAAAAAGAGTGCCTGGCTATTATATGGGCCATTTCAAAATTTCGCCCATACTTGTATGGCAGACCGTTCAAGGTTGTAACAGACCACCATACGCTGTGTTGGCTCGCCAATTAGAAGGACCCCTCTGGCCGTCTTTGGCGGTGGAGTTTGCGCCTGAAGAGTTCGACGTTACAGTCGTCTACAAATCCAGCAGGAAACACTCCGACGCCGACTGCCTGTCCCGCGCCCCTGTCGACCCACCACCGATTAAGACAGCGCGTTCTTCGCGGTTGTTACGGAGAGTGACCTAGCCGCGTAGCAGCGGGCCAATCACGGACTTGCGTGTAATGATTGACTACCTCGAAGGACGAAACGTCGCCGTGCCTAGAGCGTTCAAACGGAACTTACCAGCATTCAGCCTCAAAAACTCCGTCCTCGCGAAGAAGAATTTTAGCCCCTGAACAAGAACGAATTATCTACTTGTCATCCCCGCGGACCTTCGTGACGAAATTTTGGAAGCATCCCACGACGACCCGTCTTCCGGACATCTCGGCACAGCTCGCACTATTGCAAAAGTTAAGGCGAAGTACTTCTGGCCACGCCTTACATCCGACGTCACCCACTACGTTCGGAGTTGCCGTGACTGCCAGCGACGAAAAACGTCGCCGACAAGACCCGCCGGACTTCTGCAACCGATCGCCGTCCCGTCGAGGCCCTTTCAACAGATTGGAATGGACCTTCTAGGCCCGTTCCCGACGTCACGATCGAAGAACAAGTGGATTGTCGTAGCGACAGACTACATGACGCGCTACGCAGAGACCGCCGCTCTTCCGCGGGGGCTGCACAAGAAGTCGCCAAGTTCTTTATAAACCAAGTTGTGCTGCGACATGGAGCCCCTGAAGTCCTAATCACGGACCGCGGAACGGCCTTTACCGCGGAGCTGATGCAAGGAATCTTACGCTACAGCAACACAGATCACCGAAGAACGATGGCGTACCACCCCCAAACGAACGGACTAACGGAACGTCTGAACAAGACGATTGTGGATATGCTGTCCGTGTACGTCGACGTTGAACATAAGACTTGGGATGAAGTCGTCGCGTATGTCACGTTTGCGTACAATACAGCGACGCAGGAAACTACGCAGATGACACCATTCGAGCTTCTCTACGAAAGACGGCCGACTACGATGCTCGACGCCATGCTTCCGCATGTAGAAGACGATGACCTCAACGCCGACGTCCAAGGATACTTTCAATGTGCGCAGTAGGCCCGCCAGCTCGCTCGAGTTCGTATAACGGACCAGCAGCTGGTGTATGCCGGCCGCTACAACCTCCGACGCCGGGACGCCGAGTACCAACCAGGGGATCGTGTGTGGGTTTGGACTCCCATTCGATGATGCGGACTCAGTGAGAAGTTTCTGCGACGGTATTTCAGACCCTACCAGATTCTACGACGTGTTGGCCAATTAACCTACGAAGTGATCTCCAGTGGTGATTCCGGCACATCACGATGACGCACGCGACCCGAAGTCGTCCACGTGGTTCGCCTCAAACCGTACTTCGCAAGATGACCAACTTTTTTTGTTGTTATTTTGTTGTTGCTGTTTGTTCGGACTGTGGTTTTATTTTAGCATCGGGTCGAGGCACTCTTAGAGGGGGGGTAATGCCGCGAACCATGTGCGAGTTTGTTTATTTATTGTTTATTTTTATTGCCCGGCCGTTCCCGGCTCTGTTATCTGTGTCCCATGCGAAGCGCGTGTTACATTCTTTATTTTTATGCCCCACGGGCTATCTCATTCAGATAAGCAGAGTGTTCCGACCTAACGCCGCTAGCCCAGAATAATCTTCTGTGATCTACAATGTTCTCGATGCGAATTGACGGTTCCAGAAACGCGCCGAAAGATAAAAGGCTGCACAGCAGACGCTGGCGGATTCGATTCTGCGAAGCTCGCCGAAACACGTACGTCACTTTGTTGACCGCTGCTTCGCCGCCTCTCTATTCTTTTCAGTTGTTAGGGGAGCACAAGTTCACTCCAATAAACTTGTTTCTTTTCCAAACAACTGCATCGTCCTTGGCTTCGTGACAATATGGTTCATTGTTGAATACCCTTCACGGAACGCTGCTTGTTCTTTTGGCTGACTGAAATTTAAGTTTGCAGAAATTCTGTTAGCGATTACCTTGGTAAGTACCCTGTAGACGACTGACAGTAAGCTGATCGGCCTGTAATTTTACAAATCCTTCACGGCACCTTTTTTTGGATTAGAATGATGTTCGCGTTCTTCCAAGATTCCGGTACACTTGCGGTCATTAGGCATTGCGTATACAGGTTTGCAAGTTTTTCAAGTGCAATTTCTCCGCCATCCTTCAAGAGGTCTGTTGGTATCGGATGCACGCCTAGTGCTTTGCCCATTTTCGTTTCTTCCAAAGCCTTTCTTACTTTTGCAGTCGTTACTGGTGGGATGTCTATCTCCGGTGAACTACTTTCTCTTTCGGCCATATCGTGGACGTCTCGGCTGCTGTGCAGATTTCTATAGAACTCCTGGGCTACTGTGACTATTTTATCTCTATTTTTGGTGAAATGCTTTGCTTGTTTTTATTAGGTGCATACATGTGATTTCTCCCCACACCAAGACGTCGCTTCACTGCTTTCAGACTGCCTCTGTTCTTACAGCGTATTTTATTCTCTCTATATTATACTTTCGTAGGTCAGCTGTCTCACGCCTATTGATTAACTTCGAAGGCTCCGCTAGTTCAATTCTGTCAGGTGTGGTGCCAATCGTCTGGCTTTGCCGTTTCTTAATTAGATCTTTCGTCTCCTGGAAACGTTTGCCATTATCGCGTCTAGCGATCGTGCCAACGACTTCTACTGCACACTCCGTGATATTCCGTGTAAGATTATATGGCTTCCTGTCTCGTAAGTTCTGCTTCCTCGGTAAGAGCTGAATATTGGTTCTGCTGTGTGATCCTAAATTCTTCAACTTTACGCCTTACGGTTAGGTGATTGATCGGCTTCTTTCGTACTAGCTTATTGCGCTCCCTCCTAGGATTTACCCTAATATGAGGTCTCATCATGCGGTGGTCACTACACCTTACCCTTCCCAGCACTTCCATATCCTGCACGACGCCAGGGTTATCGCATAATATGACGCCTATTTCATTCTTATGCTCCCCAGTCGGGCTCCTCCGCATCCACTTCCGCCTCTCTCGCTTGTAGGAGAAGGTGGTCATGATGCGTAAAATATTAGTTCATCGAGCTCGACTAGCACGTCCGCCCTGCTATTTCTACAGCCTAGACTATAGTTCCCAGCTGCCTTGACAACAGCCTGATTCTTGCCTAATTTAGCATTGCGGTCACACATAACTACGGTATACTGTTATTTTATTTTAGCCTTTCCCGATTCCACATCTTCACAGAAACATTCAGTGAGCTGGGCGTCATGCCTGGATGTGGGCCGGTAGCACTGTACCACCTTTAGTTTGTACCTCTTAATAAGCCTAATCACAAGACCGGCTCCATTTATTTATGCTATATGGCATTCGCCTCTGTTGCAAGCTATGCATTTATTCAGTAGAGATCGCCCTCCCCCCACTTCTCTTCTGTCGACTAGACCACGGTAACAACGCACGTTACCATTTTTCAGCACAGCAAGGGCTTCACCTGTCCTCCGAAACTCACTAAGCCGTATGACATCCCATTTATTGGCCTGTAATTCCTCCAAGGACACCTCTAGACTAGCTTTTCAAGATAAGGTTGTCGCGTTTAGCGTTGCCAGGCTCAGATTCCTATGATGGCCTCTACGGTTCCAGGGATTCTGAGCACCCTCTGCGGCGTCATAGGTATGATCTCCGCCGTGGTCATTTGCTTCGCAGCCAGTGGAGACCGAGGGCTGTTGGTTAATTCGCATATTCACGGGAGGTTGTGGCCGTTGCTAGACCAGGGTGGCCAATCTTGCTCTGGTGAGCAGAGGGAGTGCGTTGCCGGCAATGGTCGCCGGCGTCATGCCGCAGCCCAGGCCTTAATTCTTGCACTGCCCTCAACACGCTGATATTTATAATCCGGTTGGAATTGTCCGGTACCTGGATTTCAACCGCGGCCGTACTGCAAGCGAGGCGGATGCTCACCACTACGCCACCGCTGCACCTATATAAATAAATAAATATATATTGATTTATACATATATACATTTATATATACATATATATATATATATATATATATATATATATATATATATATATATAAAATATTACGCTTGATAAAGGACGGTCCCCGTCCGAAACGTCGATGTAAAGTTATGTTTTCGAAGTAAACTTGTTATGTTTTTTATTGCGCCCCTTTTTACTATATATATATATATATATATATATATATATATATATATATACACAGGGTGTTTCAGCGAACACTGCCAAAAATTCTTAAAAATAGGCTCTTCGAGAAAAAAAGAAACCCTCTTCAGAAGGAGATTGCTAGCTGCGGCGGACGCCAGATAGTATCAAGGGTGTGCACATTAGTTAGGTGAGTAATTAAACTCTACTAATTAACTTCTTCATTAGCAGAGTTTGGTGGTTATTGTCAATGGTGATTTTGTAGCCCCGGGGAAGACGATTTCATATCAGGTTTTAAAACAACGAAAAAGTCGGTGTTTAAAGCCCTGTAGCGCGAGGAAACCTGCGTTTGTTTTGCGCTCAAAAACGAAACTCGCCGCTCGATGAGCGCTGGAAGTGCTGAGAGAACGCAACGTCCGCTGGTGACGTGTTTCAATAGATTTGGCGGCCAATTCGAAATGTAAGTGCAATTTTCCCTAGCTAGGGAGCCTCGATGCGAGGCATAGGCAGCAGTGCATCATGCGCAACTTTTGCTTACTCACTGGGCGGAAGCCAAAGTCTAGTAATCGCCAACTATGTAGCTGCGGATTTTGAAATGGTGTTAGGAGCCAACCTGGGGCTCCGCCAGTGCACTTACCTCCGGAAGCAGCCTTTAATTACCATTTACAATGCACTAGCTTTGTTCAAAAAATAAAGGCACACTTTTGTGCCAGTGCAGAGCTTGTTTTGCGGCGCCGGTATTGCGGAATGCAACACTCGAGTTATTTTTACGCGGTATCGGCTTGACGGCTAAAATCGTAGCTAACAACTTTTTGGAATTGCAGCGCGACATTGTTTTGTACCAGCTTCTGTTCCATTTGTTGTAAGAAGTGCTGACATAGGATTAGTAAATCCTGACCTCATACTTTTTTTAGCTGTTTTGAGTCATGTAACAAATATCAATGAACAAAAATGGTTTATTTCAATGTTTCATTTGGTTGTAGGCCTATTTGGGCGCTCCACAACAGTAATATTTTGGATGACTGCACAGAATATTTTACATGATGTGCTCAAATTGTTTTCCGTCCATTGCAATGCACAGACGAAGGCGCTCTTTCATGGAGTTCCTAGTGGATAAAATCATCTGTCTGGGAATGTTGTCGATGGAGCTCCTCACACGTTGCTTCATATCCTCGAGGTTTGCCGGCTCAGTCTTGAAAACCTCATTTTTAACATATCCCCAGAGGAAGTAGTCCAAAGGTGACAAATCGGGTGACCTAGGCGGCCATGGTGTGGTTCCACCACGCCCAATCCACTGGTTGGGAAAGGACTCATCGACGAATTTACGAGCCAGTGAGGAAAAATGCGGCGGGGCTCCGTCGTGCTGGAACCACATTTTTTTTCAGCGCAGCCAGTGGCAACTCTGAGGCAAACTCGGAGACGACGCCCTTTAAGACGCACTCTGTGTACTTCTTTCCGGTAAGGTTTCCGTCAATGAAGTAAGGACCAACAATACAGCCGTTATAAATACCACACCATACGTTTACTGACCACCTTACCTGGTGCTTATGCTCACGGAGCGAGTGGGGGTTCTGATCAGACCTATAATGTGCGTTGTGCAAATTGACATTCGAATTCCTACAAAATTGGGCCTCGTCAGTCCAAAGCACTCTGTTGAGGAATTCCCGATCTTCGTCGCATTGAATAAGGCACCAGTTGCAAAAATCAAGCCGTTTTTGAAAGTCGCTTGGTCTGAGCTCTTGGTGAAGACACACATGATATGGGTGGTAGCTGTGTCTTGAAAGTGACCTCCAAACTTAAGCTGGGCTCGCTCCATATGCGCTGGCAATTTCCCTGACGCTTGCTTCCGGCCTGACAGCGACGTATGCCAGCACATCGATGTCAAAATCTTCGGTTGCACTGGCTGGCCGCTTCCTTCTCTGAGCATGGACTGATCCAGTGGTTCTAAACCGATTAAATATCGATACAAATGTGGCGCGAGCTGGCACACGACGGCCAGAATGTTGGGCAGCATACAGCATCGATGCCAGTTGCGCGTCCTTTTGCGCGCTCACATAAGCCAGTAAAATGTCCACTTTCTCGGCAACGGAGTACTGGAGTTGAGCTGGCGCAGCCATTTTCACAATAATAACGCGGTGGCTTTGAAACCTTGATCCTCAAATGGAAGAGGTGACACCAGTGGTACGGTCTTGGCTATGTCGCACGCACACTGCGTAAAGAAGCATTTTAAAGCGTAAAGCCGCAAGCACTACGCAAGGCCGCAAGCTATAGCCGCGAAATCCCTCCTGGCTCAGCAAACAAGCCTTTCCTTTATCTGAGGCGCTTTCTAACACGCAGCGATTATAAACGAGCAGCAGATAAAGCTAACGAAAAAATGAACGGATGGTGACGTTTCGCACTTTGCACGTCTGGTAGCCAATTAAGATATGGTCAAGGCAATAAAAAAAATAAAAGCAAAACTGTCGGCAACGTCCACTAGGGCTGCCGAAACGGGCGACCGTGTAGTGGGCGATGGCCTTTGTTTCTTGCGCCTACCAACGAAAGAAAAGATAACGCTGAAAAAATACAGGAGGCGATGGCGTTGATATCAGCTGGTTCCCTAGCGTGGGGAATCACCAGCCCCTTCTTGAATTGGGCGACACAGTCACAGCAACACGTCATCAGCGGATGTTGCGTTTGCACTACACTTCCGGCGCACCATGTGCGCTGAGTTTCGGTTTCATGGGGGAAAAATGCGCGATTTTTTGCGGGCTGCAGGGCTTTACATAGTGCCTTTTTCTTTGCTTTGAAAACTGATCGGTTATCGTCGTTTCCGTGGCTACAAACTCGCCATTGGCAATAACGGCCAAACTTCACTAATTAAAAAGTTAATTAGACAATTTTAGTTAATTAACTATGTAATTCGCATGTTTCTTATAACTGCTGACGTCCGCTGAACCTGATAGCTTGTTCCTTAAGAGAATTCCTATTTTTCTTGAAAAGCCTACCTTCAGGAATTTTTGAAAGTGTTCACAGAAACACCCTGTATATATATATATATATATATATATATATATATATATTTATATATATATATATATATATATATATATATTTTTTTTTTTTTTCACGAAGTCTAAGATGACACAGTAGTCTTCCAGGAAAAACAAGTTTATTGGAGCCAACTTGTGCTCCCCAGCAACTCAAAGAATGCACAGGTGGCAGAGCAGCAGTCAACAAAGTGACGTGCGTAGACAAATCTCGGCGAATGGAATATCGCGGCGCCTGCTCGGCAGGCTTTTATCTTTCGGCGCACGTGTTTCTCGAACCATCGATTTACACACAGAACATTGTAGATCAATGAAAGATATTCTAGGCTCTTCAGGTTTGTTCGGAACGCTGTCGCTATCAGAAGAGATAACACAGGCGGCACAGAAAGAAGAAAACACGCGTCTCCCTTGGCACACAGGCAACACCGATAACAGACCGGCGAAGCCGGGCGGCAAAATCAAGACACAAAAAAACAAACGCAATGCATGGTTCGCAGCCCTACCTCCTCCTAAGAGTGCATCGACCCGATGCTAACAAAAGCGTCAGTTCGAACAAATAGAAAATAAAAGTTCGTCATCGTGCGTAGACAGATTTTAAGCGAACCACGTGGACGAATTTGGGCGGCGTGCGTCGTCGTGATGTTCCTGAATCACCATCGGGGATCACCTCGTAGGTTAGGTGGGCAACATGTTTTACAATCCTGTAGGGTCGGACATTTATTGTCGTAGAAGCTTTTACCTCAGTCCGCGTCGTCGGATGGAAGTCCAAACCCACACACGATTCCCAGGGTGGTACTCGGCGTCTTTTCGTCGGAGATTGTAGCTTCTGGCATCCACCTGGTGCTGGTCCGTTATACGAAGTCGAGCGAGCTGGCTGGCCTCCTCCGCATGTTGAAGGTAATCTCGGACGTCGGTGTTGAGGTCGTCGTCTTTTATTTGCGGAAGCATGGCGTCTTCAGTGATCCGTGTTGCTGTAGTGTAAGATTCCTTGCATAAGCTTCGCAGTGAAGGCTGTTCCGCAGTCCGTGATTAGGACTTCAGGAGATCCAGCACAACTTGGTTGATAAACAATTTTACGACTTCTTCTGCGGTCCCCCTCGGAAGAGGGGCCGTCTCTGCGTAGCGTGTAATGTAGTCTCTCGTTAGGACAATCCACTTGTTCTCGGATAGTGACGCAGGGAACGGACCTAGAAGGTCCATTGCAATCTGTTCGAAGGGCCTCGATGGGACAGCGATTGGCTGCAGAAGTCCTGCGGGTCTCATCGGTGGCGTTTTTCGTCGCTGGCCGTCACCGCAACTCCGGACGTAGTGGGTGACGTCAGACGTAAGGCGGGGCCAGTACTACATCGCCTTTATTTTTCCAATAGTGCGATCCGTGCCGAGATGTCCGGAAGACGGGTCGTCGTGGCACGCTTTCAAACTTTCGTTACGAAGGTCCCCAGGGATAACAAGAAGGTAATTTGTTCTTGATCTGGGGCTGAAATGCTTCTTGACAAAGACGGAGTTTCCCAGTGTGAATGCTGGTAAATTGCGTTTGAAATTCCCAGTATTGGCGACGTTGCATCCCACGAGGTAGTCCATTATGTCGCCTAAGTCGGGGTCGGCACGATGCTGGGCAGCTATGTCGCTCTCCGTCACGATTCCGAAGAACGCGCTGTCTTCATCAGAGTGTTGTGGTGGTGGGTCGACGGGGGGGCGCAGGACAGGTAGTTGGCGTCGGAGTGTTTCCTACCGCATTTATAGACGACTGTAACGTCGAAGTCCTGCAGGCGCAAGCTCCACCGCCCAAGACGGCCAGAGGGGTCCTTCAAATTGGCGAGCGAACACAGCGCATGGTGGTCTGTCACAACCTTTATAGGCCGTCCATATACGTTTGGACGAAATTTTGAAATCGCCCGTGTAATAGCCAGGCACCCTTTTTTTAAAGGCAGAGTAGTTTTTCTTCACCTTCGACAGACGACGGCTAGCATAGGCGATTACCTTTCCGCAACCGGTTTGCTTTTGGACGAGGACGGCACCCAAGCCTATAACACTGACGTCCATGTGCATTTCCGTTTCGGCGTTTTCGTCGAAATGAGCGAGCACGGGCGGGCTTTGCAGACGCATTTGCAGCTCGCAGAATGGTTTTTTTGGTCGTTTTCCCAGCTGAAAGGGGTGCTATCTTTCGTCAAGCGCGTGAGTGGCTCTGTAATGCGTGCGAATGTTGTGACAAAGCACCGGTAGTATGCGCACATTCAGAAAAATCTTCACACGCCCATCTTGTCTTTCTTGTCCCTAGTGTTAAGTTTGTGCTGGTCTGCCAGCGGTACGCTGTTTTCTTTGACCACACAAAAGTAGCTTTCATGGTACCGAGTGTTCACTGAAATGAGTCATTTCTATACATAACAGGCTTGTTGACGTTGCCTAATATTAGGTATCATCAACCTGATAATATTTCTAAGATATTGCTCAATACTATTAGTGTTCCAGTTTTCAACATCATGGTGAGCGTGGTGACTGTTGTGGGCATTAAAAGCTGTCAATACACATCCCTTTTAAAAATAGGACACTTGATTTGCAAAAAACTTGGTAAGCAACATGACAACATATACTCAACAGAAAAAGTCGCAGATATACAGTACCCGAAATACCATCCCTTTTCGAAACTATACAATTAATAAACATTAGTAAAGATACAGAACCCCGCAACATCAGGATGACCATGAGAATTACTTCTGCCTTCCGACGGGTGGACACAGAAAAAATGTGGAAAGAAGTATTCTCTGAAAACAAATATTCGAGATATAAAAGTAACATGAATGATGGGTCATAAGGCTCTACCCTCACCTCTTGGGCAGCCTATGTAATATGGTGTCGTGATGTTGATTATGTAGGACTTGTTATAAAAACTTTGAATCTTATTGGTAGGTTTCGAAGTTTAACCACTTCATATCTGGATTTAAGGGGCTACAAACGAGTTCCAGGGGTCCATCACACCTATGTTAAGAAGTGTAAATTTGCTGTATGTAATTGGGCGCTTATAAAAAGGAGACAAGACGAAAATACGGGTAAATTTTAAATATTATGAAGTTTGCCTTCTCAAATAAAGCAAAAAATTGCAAAATGTCACCTTAAAAAATTTGAAAAAATTCTTCCACCTGTTGTCAATCTTTGTTTACAGGTCTACAGAGCATTTGACAAACTTGGTCACGAAAGTGCCCCTCAATCACTGCCATCTACTGGTATTTGAACAGTGCATGTGTGCCCTTTAACAGCTATTGATATGGCTACTATAGAAATGTGTTTCCACGGGTCCATCGCACTTATATTAAGAAGTATATATTTTCTGTCTGTAATTCGGCACCTAAAACACGGGCGCAAAAGGCAAAATAGTGGTAGAATTTAACTATTACGAAGCAAGTCTGATGAAATATAGCAAAAAATGGAAATATTTGATGTGGAAAATTTTGAAAAATGTCTTCTGCAACTGCTACCAATCTTTGTAAGTGGACAGAGTGTTTGGAAAAGTTGGTAACGAAATCGCACATCAATCACTGTCATCAAGTGGTTCTTTTAGAACAGTGCATCTGTTCCCTTTAACAACTGTTGATACGGCTACTATGTTCAGCCTCAGTGCGTTAACAGCATTGCAGTCATTTGTGTGGGATAAAAATGATCGTGCGGCGTAAGGGGAAACTCGCGGGCTTTCATTCTAAACGACTTCGTGCTAGCCCCTGTAATTCGCGTCGTTTTGTGAAATATTGGAAAATATACGCTGCGATGCTTTGGTTTAAACCAAGTTTCACGAGTTTATATAAAAAACTCAAGACAATTTCAATCGGTTAATTGGGTTGGGCCTACCAATTCATTTGTATTTATCTGCATTTGGTCTAGTGTGATATGATAAAGAAGCATTCGTAAATACGTCTAAGAAAACAACGATTGTCTCTAGGTCACCATTCGGAACGACAGCGCGGGTGCATCAGTGAGACGTAAGATTTCGTGTTTTCTTTATACAAGAAAAACTAAAGCATAGTACTGCACTGTATGGCGATGTAGCCAACACACTACGCACCTAAGGTTTATTAGACAATAATATGGCAATGCAGATAAAAGTATCTGATATTCAGTAAGGGCGTAATGAATACGAGTGAGGGCAGGAGACATTATTTCAATAGGCACCACGAATCGGAGGTTTGTATGTCCAAAAGCGGCAGTAATGTGCGCCGCTGTAACAAATACACCTGTTCACGCATGAAATTACCGATAAAGAAAGAATATTTTCCAAAAGGAGATACGAGACAAGAGTGATTGCATATTTTTGTACATATGACAACTTTACACGTCCCTGCACCTTCTTCTCACCAGTACGAAGAATTATCTCACAATGCTTTGGTCATAAGTGGCCGCGCGTAATTTAGAGCTTCGATAGAGCTGCCCTGATTATATCAGCAGTGAGCTGCGGTAAAGTATCATGCAGGCGTTGAATTGTTGCCGGAAGATTCGCCCAGGCGGCAATTATCGCCGCAGCCGAGTGTGCCGCGAGTATTTTTCCCGTGTTTGAATCAATAAGCCATTATTTACTATCGCACCCTGCCACCGGGCACGTCATATACATCCCGTTCTGAATGCAAACTAGAACAGGCCCCGCTTCAGCTTTCTCGGGGCATAAATCTTTTCATAAGAAGGGCCCTCTTTCCAATAACGCTTCCAGAACCTTCCATGAACCCGAATAGGTTAAACCTCAATACCCTTGGCAATACTTTATATCACGCGGGATACTGAAAGTTTAGACGTTATCTGTCTATACCTTCGTAGTTTCGACAACACACTGGTCACGAAAAGCATGTCAGTTCAGTTTCGTCCATACGAGGGCATGCCCACAGATCTGAACAACTTTAGAACGCTGGTTGAGCAGTACAGGGGATACCATTGGAATTATCCGGTAAGTGACCGTGCGTATACTTGGTGTTAAACGGGGTTTAAGTTCAAGTTCTCGCGCTGCCAGAAACACTGTGTATGTCTCCAATAATGTGTTTGGGCAGTTTTAGTTAACCAATTTTTTACTATTTTGCTTTCTATGTGAACACTATTGGCATGAGGCGAAATCATGTAAAAGATACTGGGAATTTGTAATATACTTCACAAGATGTGCGCGGTAGGTAGTTTAATTGAAATGCCGATTACACGGGCGCTAGTGTACCTCCTAGGCTAACACGAATGTTGTCGCATTTTTTTTACCGGCCTCCCACAAAAATCGTGGAGAGCTGGACGTGCTGAAATAGTGAAAATTGTGATAACTTTGTAATAGGCATAAGCGTTTCCGGCGTTGGTGCAATTCACTTTAAGTGCCCATTGTTGGACCTCTGGGTCCTCCAGCTGCGGCGCGATGCTCAGAAAGCGGAACGACACGTCTTGATGCGGGGAGGCTTTAATGGAATCTAGAAAAAGAAATGGCGCGAGCCGACGCAGCCACAAGAGCTTGCGGCAGCTCGTGAAAGGCATGATGAAAATGATGATGATCAGCGTCGTCTGCTAGAAGGGGTGAATACGAGGAAGTCACAACAATCTCCCCCGCCAACAGATGTACGCTAGGTGGCTTCCAAAGGGCGGTGTGGCGGTACGGACCTCTTCACTATGGTGTCGCTGCGCAAAAGTTGAGTACACCCTAACGATGCCCATTGCGTCCGCCGATGAGTTTTTGCTAAACGACAGAGCTCTCTTGGGTGCTGTCTTCCAACGAATAGCACTGTGTTGTCTTGTTCCCTAAGTTTGGTCGGGTGTGCAACAGCTGGCAACAGTTCCGTGACGTCCAAACGACGTTTTCTTCGATATCGCTGTTTCCAGGGCCTAACCTCTCGATCCTTGATTTCACTCGCTCGGTGAAGGTAGGAGTGATAATGGTTTCTGAGGCATGGGAAGCTGCTGAGCAGGGAAAACTGTGTTTGCAAGTGTCCATCCTTCGGTGGAGGGACGTTTTTGCATTCTTTTCTTTTCCTCACTAAACTTCTCGGCTTTTTGGTTTCTTCTCCTGTATTCATTGTCTGCCAGCGGTAAATTTGTACTCAACAATTCACTTTGGGCTCGGTAAAAAATCTTCTGTCTTGAGCTTTCACCTTTTTTTCTGCACGTTTTCTTCACTGGAATGAGGATGGAGAAACTCGTTCACGCCGATTTACAGTAGGCATTGACGCCTCGATGGTGCATTGGTGCTTCACAATGACGTGACCGATGCCCCATTTTTCGAACGAAGATGTGTACAGCTGCTTGTAGCACCGCGGCCTCAATACTTTCACGGTTCTGGATGACTTTAATCGGGGTGTTGCACTCTGACTTCTGCAGCACCGAATAGCTGTCCGTCACTCGTCCATCTTGGGTCTTGGCTCTTATGCCTTCAACGTCCCAGAAATGAGTGAAAAGTTTTGAGACCCCTCCATGTTCGACGGAGGATGGCAGCACAACAGCACTGGCACACTGAATGATATCCGCTGCTACCGGCAATGGGCCTTGTACAGTCCATCCTAGTTTGCTCTCTACGGCTTTCAGTTTTCTGCGCACAGACTTTACGGTACCGGTTACCAGATCCCAGTAATAATCTGACCCAATAAGGACCACAATCTGGTTATCCTACTCTCCTTGTTCTGAAAGGGGCTGCTTATCTAGGTGTATTTTTTTCATTTCCGCTAAAAATCTCTCTACCGGTACGGGAATATTCTCACTGCATATCGTGTCGACTTCCAGCGCTTCGACAGAAATTTGACGGTTCCTGTTTGCAGCGAGAAAGAGGACTCCAACCTTTCTCATTGTTTTGCGCGTATTTTCACCGCCGAACACGCCTACGGTCAACGTTTTCTTGCCAAGCGGTTTGCAACCGAGTTTTTCAGAAGCGCTCGCACGTAATGAAGCTCCGCTGGCTTCCTCCATCGAACAGAACTAGGTAGCGCTCTGACATTTTCACCTGCTTGTTTCGCGACCAGGTTGACCGGTGCAGACGTCACGTTTTCCATGTCGTTGTTAGTGCTGTCTGAGGGGCACACGGATCTTGCGTGCCTTCTCGTGCACGCGCCACATTTTAGTTGGCCTATGCAATCTCTCGCAAGTGACCCTTCTTGAGACAACAGAAGCATCGCCCAGCTTTGGCGAGAATCTCCTTTTTGCACGAGAGGCGGAGTTCTTCGGCATGACAGGCTTCTGAAGAGTGCGCTCCAGAGTGCCAAAAGAAGCGCTGCTGCAGCCGGTTCACTGAGCTTTGTAGAGCAGCTGCCGTGAGAACATCACGCGGGTGGTTTGGTTTACGTGCTTCTTTCTCTGGGGTGCGATGAAGTTTCTGCTCCGCGCGTTCAGCAACAGCCTCTCAACATATAAGCTGGTGGTCGAAGATTTCCAGAAGCACTTGAAGCTCCTGGTCGGGAGCGGCCGTTCGACTGCTTGAGTCGCCGTGTCGGTTCGATGAAACGCCGTCGGAGGAAAGTGGCGTCTTGAGCCCCTTATGGAACCGCACGACCATGTTTGTCGGTAGGTCCTTTAGCAGCATTTAAACACCATGGTGCAGCAGGTTGTGGAGCTCGTTCCAAGCGTGTTGAAGGTTAGGATATGAACCTGGACCCGATCGTACAGGTGCCTGAGCCGTCAGACTTCGGATGACGACGAAACCGGCTTCAGAATGAGGGTGGTAGCGATTATGAACAAGAAGGGGTTAATAAATGAAGGATAGCGACAGCTAGCTGACGAGACGTTCTACCGCGAGCTCATAAACGACCAACATTGCGATTTGACGCGGAAATTGTGGATAAACCAACGCCTTACTGTGTGATTTGAAAATAGCCAATTCGATGTATGAAGCGAAGCTGCCCACAAAACCAAGGAACGACATTTCTAACTGCTTCCTAACAAACACAAAGAAAACAATCGTGGTCGACCTATTGTTTCCAGCAATAGAATAGCTACAGAAAAAATACCACGTGTTATTGAAATCCTAATTAGGCACAGCCCCCAGATTTTACCTTCGTACATAAGGGATACAGGACACTTTCTCTGCGAGTTTTCAGGTATCGATATCCCAACCACCAGTTTTCTGGTCACTATAGATCTTACGTCACTGTATACTAACATTCCTCATACTGACGGCAACCTTACCGCAGTCTCATTTTACGGTGACTCTAATTTCGGTTTGGAAGTACCCCTTGGCAGATTAGATTAGATTCCACCTGGTGCTTGAGTACAATCACTTTTAGTTTGACAACACCCACAATTTCCAAATTATCTGCACGGCCTTGTGGACTAAAATGGCACCTACCTTCGCCAATTTTTTATCGCGTTATCAGAAACAAAGTTTATTGAAAAACGCTCACCAAAACCGACCATTTTTAAACGGTTCCTACACGACACCTTTTTATTTGGAAGAATGATGTGGCAACCCTCAGGAAATTGTTTACAAAAATCAGCTCCCCGCCTCCGTCAATCAAACTGACCTGTAACATACCAACCGAAACCATATATGTCTTAGATGTTACGCTCATATTGCACCAGGGCAGCGTCTCTACAACTTTGTGCGAAAAGCTCACTGAGCGCCAACATTGTCTCTACTTCAACAGCAGCCATCACGGCCATTCAAAAACAATTTTGCCATACCAAGAAACACACCAGTACCGCAGAATATGCTCTGGACGGGAGGATTTTGAAAAACGCGCTAAGCAACTGCTGACATTCGTGATTAGCCAAAAGTGTCCCGAAGAAATGATTGATAATGCGATGAACAAAGCTCGAAATTTACAATGAGGAGACATTCTGACTTGCACCCGAAAAGAAACCCATGATGATGATGCATGTGATGATGAAGATTTCGGAACGGCCAACACAAACCATGAAACCCATCATGAGAATACGTTCTTACGTACTCTTCTAAAACATCACCAGGGAACAGCATACTGAGACGACATTTTAATTTCACCAGCCACAATGACTGCTTGTCGGCGGTTTTTCAGCAGCCCCCCTCTTCGTGTTGTGTACAGTCGGGGCAGAAACTTGAAGGAAAGTTTAGTCGGTCCAGAAGCAGAAGCACCTGAGCAAAATATTGCATGCCATGCAGCAAGCCGCGCTGAAAGCGGATATGCCTTAAGGAGACCACTAATGTTGCCCAGGCCAGCAGTTCAACCTATAAAAATGAAATACAAGACAACCTCAACTCCGAGACTGCTAATGTCATTTACACAATCCGTTGCCTTCTGTGTGATGAGGAATATATTGGCCACCCAACAACATCTCTGTGATAAAGGCTTAACAATCCCAGGTCGCACGTGAATGGCGTTTCCGAACTTTCACTCTCTAGGCATCTCCTGCTCCCGGGCCATGCCTTCGAAAAAATACCAGCCGTCTTAATTTGTTCCCATTTCCGCCGCACATACCAGCAGAAACAAACAGAATTGTTCTGTGTACATAAATTTCGGGTGTTTGCCAAATGAATAGATGAGAAGACAGGAAGATTAGGGTCCTGTGTAATCTGGCTTAACCAGCCTGAAATGTTGTGGGGAGGGCGATACGAGAGGTCACCATCTTGACTAGCCTGTGTGGAAATGTTGACATCTTTTGGTGCATTTTTTTCTTTTGCTCTTTAAATTTGCGAAACATTGAATTTGATCTTAGTTTGTAGAAAACGTTCTTCTACCCAGACTAGAAAACCGCGTAATGGCGGCATTTAAGAGGCGAGGGGTAGGGTGCAGCTGGCAAGTTTGCCACGTTTCACGCGGTATTGACCTCTCTGGAGGCGTTGAGTTAATGTATCCTTCAGCTTCTGTAGTTCATTACGAGGTATAAATAGATAAAAACGAAACCTTTTTCGACCATTTCACCGAGGCGGACAGTACGAGCCTACGCGCACTGATGCTTGCATGGCCTACTCTTCCTTGTCTGTGGGGTTTCCTAATAACTTCTTCGGCCACCTGCTACCCATGTGGCATTTGTCTCCTCGTCTAACAACTTCTCAAATCTCAAGAAACTAAAGCTGTTTTTTGTTCCTTCTTAAAAATTATTTCCAGTACGGGGAATTTGGCAGGCTTCTCAGACATCTAGATCTTTTTGCTCTGGACTTCAATCATCGACTATTCCACTCGCAGACATGCATGGGTTGTACTTTAAGCGTGTGTTCCCTCTCTATCAATGTCAAATGTATGCCTCCTCCTTCTTCCCTATATTTCCCCTTTTTCTCTTCTTCTCTATTCGGTTTTCATTCTTTTTTTCCCTCCCCGCCTTGTCTAGCCCCTGTCGAGAATTTGTTATTATTACATCCCCGCTCTTTTTCACTTCCCGATTGTTATCCTTGGTGAAGAGGAAGAAAAAGGGAAAGCTTCGGAGGCAAGGTGTCTAGAAAAAGTTTTCTGACCATCCTAACATAACCCCTTACAAAGCAAAATCCCAGTATAAAAACTCTTGGGCTGTAAAAGATCCTTGTTCAGTGCTGTCTATTTGTCTGCACCCAAAAGCTGATGCCCCAAAATTGTCAGCACTCAAGTAATGACTGTAGTTGTCCGGAATATAAGTATAATGATTATTGTGTTCAATGTTGCATATGTAGAACTGTTGCAATAACGTTTGTGTTCAGAATCCGTAGTTAGTTGTGCTTCGTATGGTGTGATCTTTGCAGTCCGTGTTGCTGCGGTTTCATGTACAAGCCCTTTAAACAAGTTATACTGCACCATCCAGCCCCCACACATGACCCGTTAGTACTTGCTATTGTTTCAGGAAACGAACGTTTACTGATCATGGTAGAGTGATGACTCTCTACTATGCTTTGATAAATCGAAAGGTTTAATTCTGAAACGGGTGTCGTAAACTCTGCGGTAGGCGTTCTTGAAGTGTGCTCTCTCTTTAATCGCCCAATATCTTGCACGCTCGTTTTAACTTTTTTGGTTACACACACACACACACACACACACACACACACACACACACACACATATATATATATATATATATATACTCATATATTTATACTCATATATATATATGTATCGGTGAATTAGGAATAAATAGGGGTTGGCAGTCAGGAAAATCTGGGAAAGCAAAGGGGGGAATGCGGTAGGTCATAGAAACAGATAAAGAATTTTTTGAGGCAGAAGAAAAGTGGTGAACAAAAGCCCGCCGGGTGCAATCCGAACCCACGACCTCCAGAAAGCCGGTCTGGTGCTATGACTACTGCGCTAACGGCAGGGCGGCTTCCCCACCACTTTCTAGGGTATTTATGTTAGGGTATTTTTGTTTCCTGCACTTTGGGGTGGTAGCCAGCGCCACTCGGAGAACTCCGGGTTAAGGGGACCTTCTTTTTAACCCCCGGGCCGTGACTTGAGTGTCTACGATATGTCAAGAGTGGTCGACCAGCCTTGAACCCTCTTTTGCTAACTTTGAAACCAAGACTGCCAGAACAGAGACCCTCGCTATGCATGTTGTGAATCAGATATGGGAAATGAGGGGCTCGGTCAATTAAGACAGAATAACGGTTGGCAGTCAAGAAAACCTCGGAAAGCAAAGGGGGGAATGCGGTAGGTCATTAAAATAGATGAAGAATTTTTTTCGAGTCAGAAAGAAAGTGGTGAACAAATGCCCGCCGGTGGGATCCGAACCCAGGACCTCCAGAATACCGGGCTGGTTCGACGATCACTACGTTCCGGCGGGGCTGTTTCCCCACCACTTTCTTGGGAATTTATGTTAAGGCATTTCTTTTCCTGCACTTGGGGGTAGTAGACAGCGCCACTTGGACTACTAGGGGTGAAGGGGGCCTTCTGTTGATCACCCGGGCCGTGACTCGAGTGTCTATGACATGTCCAGAGTGGTCGACAAGCGTTGAACCCTCTTAAGCTACATTTGGCACCAAGACTGCCAGAAGAGAGGCCCACGCTATGCATGTAGCAAATCAGAAATGGAAAATTAGGGGCTGTGTGAATTTAAAAAGAAATACAGTTGGCAGTCAAGGAAACCTCGGAGAGCAAAGGGGGGAATGCAATAAGTCATAGAAACAGGTGAAGAATTTTTTGAGTCAGAAAAAAAGCGGTGAACAAATTCTCGGCGGGTGGGATTCGAACTCACGTCCTCCAGAATACCGGTCTGGTGCGATAACCACTACGCTTCCGGCGGGGCTATTTCCCCAGCACTTCCTCAGGTATTTATGCTAGGGTAAGTTTGTTTCCTGCACTGGGGGGTGGTAGCTAGCGCCACTCGGACTACTCGGGGTGAAGGGGACCTATTTATATATATATATAGTAAGGAAATGAGGGGCTCGTTGAGCAAATGCAGAAAGATAGGTCCGCAGTCTACAACGCCAAAGGAGGCATAGGGGTGTGGTTAGGATCTTTTCTTTTTTTTACTGCGGTTAATGAACTAAACATTTTTTTTAAATATACAGAAGAAAGGAAGAAAAACACGCGCCCAGAGTGGGGACCGAACCCACGCCTTTCGATTACATGTCAAATGCCGTACCAATTCGGCTATCTGGGCGACTGTGTTCTCATTCACTTTCTGGGCTATTTACATTTACTAGAAGTGTATCTGACACTTGAGGGTGGTAGGCAGCGCCACTCTGACTACACGGGGAAAAGGGGACCTTCTTTTCAACCCCCGGGGCGTGACTCCAACGTCTACAGCCTGTCATGAGCGGGTAACTGGCGGGAAGCCCTATTATGCTACCTAGGCATCAAGGCTGCCAGAACCGAGACGCTCGCTAGGCTTTCGCAGAATAATATAGTAAGGAAATGAGGGCCTCGTTGAGGAAATGCAGAAAGATAGGTCTGCAGTCTACAACGCCAAAGGAGGCATAGGGGTGTGGTTAGGCTCTTTTCTTTTTGTTACTACGGTTAATGGACTAAACATTTTTTAAATATACAGAAGAAAGAAAGAAAAACACGCGCCCAGAGTGGGGACCGAACCCACGCCTTTCGATTACATGTCGAATGCCTTACCAATTCGGCTATCTGGGCGACTGTGTTCTCCTTCGCTTTCTGGGCTATTTACATTTACTAGAAGTGTACCTGACACTTGAGGGTGGTAGCCAGCGCCACTCTGACTACACGGGGAGAAGGGGACCTTCTTTTCTACCCCCGGGGCGTGACTCCAACGTCTGCAGCCTGTCATGAGCGGGTAACTGGCGGGAAGCCCTCATATGCTACCTAGGCATCAAGGCTGCCAGAACCGAGACCCTCGCTAGGCTTTCGCAGAATAATATAGTAAGGAAATGAGGGGCTCGTTGAGGAAATGAAGAAAGATAGGTCTGCAGTCTACAACGCCAAAGGAGGCATATAGGGTGTGGTTAGGCTCTTTTCTTAAGAGGGCTTCCCGCCAGTTACCCGCCCATGACAGGCTGTAGACGTTGGAGTCACGCCCCGGGGGTTGAAAAGAAGGTCTCCTTGGACCAGTGTAGTCAGAGTCGCGCTGGCTACCACCCTCAAGTGTCAGGTACACTTCTAGTAAATGTAAATAGCCCAGAAAGTGAAGGAGAACAAAGTCGCCCAGATAGCCGAATTGGTACGGCATTTGACATGTAATCGAAAGGCGTGGGTTCGGTCCCCACTCTGGGCGCGTGTTTTTCTTTCTTTCTTCTGTATATTTAAAAAAATGTTCAGTTCATTAACCGTAGTAAAAAAAAGAAAAGAGCCTAACCACACCCCTATGCCTCCTTTGGCGCTGTAGACTGCAGACCTATCTTTATGCATTTCCTCAACGAGCCCCTCATTTCCTTACTATATTATTCTGCGAAAGCCTGGCGAGGGTCTCGGTTCTGGCAGCCTTGATGCCTATGTAGCATAACAGGGCTTCCCGCCAGTTACCCGCTCATGACAGGCTGTAGACGTTGGAGTCACGCCCCGGAGGGTTGAAAAGAAGGTCCCCTTCTCCCCGTTTAGTCAGAGTGGCGCTGGCTACCACCCTCAAGTGTCAGATACACTTCTAGTAAATGTAAATAGCCCAGAAAGTGAAGGAGAACACAGTCGCGCAGATAGCCGAATTGGTAAGGCATTCGACATGTAATCGAAAGGCGTGGGTTCGGTCCCCACTCTGGGCGCGTCTTCTTCCTTTCTTCTGTATATTTAAAAAAATGTTTAGTTCATTAACGGTTGTTAAAAAAAGGAAAGAGCCTAACCCCACCCCTATGCCTCCATTGGCGTTGTAGACTGCAGACCTATCTTTCTGCATTTCCTCAACGAGCCCCTCATTTCCTTACTATATTATTCTGCGAAAGCCTAGCGAGGGTCTCGGTTCTTGCAGCCTTGATGCCTAGGTAGCATAAGAAGGCTTCCCGCCAGTTAGCCGCTCATGACAGGCTGTAGACGTTGGAGTCACGCCCCGGGGGTTGAAAAGAAGGTCCCCTTCTCCCCGTGTAGTCAGAGTGGCGCTGGCTACCACCCTCAAGTGTCAGATAAACTTCTAGTATATGTAAATAGCCCAGAAAGTGATGGAGAACACAGTCGCCCAGATAGCCGAATTGGTAAGGCATTCGACATGTAATCGAAAGGCGTGGGTTCGGTCCCCACACTGGGCGCGTGTTTGCTTTCTTTCTTCTTTATATTTGAAAAAATGGTTAGTTCATTCACAGTAGTAAAAAAGAAAAGAGCCTAACCACACCCCTATGCCTACTTTGGCATTGTAGACTACAGACCTATCTTTCTATATATATATATATATATATATTGTAAAGCCGATGGTAGGCGCAGGCAGAGCAGTAAACGCAGACCGCTTATTCACAGGCCAAGCTGGAAGGCAGCAAGATGTTGACCGAACCAGACTACCCATGATAATAGTTTGAGGAGGTGGACGAATTGGTGATGATAAATATACAGAAATGAACAAGCCGTGGCTGCAACCGGGCGGCAGTGATGATTGCGTTCCACTTGGACATTGCATTCAGTGGTCCCAACTTACACAAACGAGGCTACAACTGGTCTCACAGTAATTGTCCCCCGTGGCAGAAGCGGCCGCCTGGTCGCGTTTTACAGTGGATTACGCCGGTGGAAAGCCTTGAGGCAAGAAACATGGACAATCTCCGTGCCACGATGACGGTTGTCCGAACCTCCACAAACGGCGGTGACGCGATAGTTCACCGGAGTGGTAGCCTCAAGAACCTTGTAAGGACCAAAGAACCGGTGTAAGAATTTTTCGCAGAGGCCTGGAGAGCGAACCGGTGTCCAGACCAGGACTTCGTCACCAGGTCGGAAAGAAAGGGACCGGGGAACAGGGTCGTAGAGGTCTTTGTGCTCTTTTTGGCTTGCTTCTGTGCGCATGCGAGCCAGTCGGCGACAGTGGTCGATCGAAGACACGAATTGTTCCGGGAACGATGCAGAACTGAACCCAGAAGTGGTATCAAGCACGTTATCAAGCACGTCCGATGGACGACGGCCGCAGACAAGGTAAAAAGGCGCGTATCCTGTAGTGCTTTGAACTGTCGTGTTATAGGCAAAGGTTACTGAAAGCAATAGAGTGTCCCCAATTCGGTGGTCAGGGCGTATGTTCTTTATTTATTTATTTATTTTTTTATTTATTCCAAATACCTACAGCGCCCGTTGGGCATTTTTGTAGGGGGGTTAATTATTAATCACAAAAACAACAAGTAATCATTGAAATGCAAGCGATATAATGGGAATACAGGTTTTTCTCTGTAGTGAGAACGCAGCAGAACATAGCAAGAGAACATAATTCAGAACAAAGCAACAATATACGGTCAAAAGCAGTAAATCAAATGTTACCATTTAGGAAACACTTTCAAGAGCAGTCAAAACATTTGGTGAGCGCACAATTTCATTCGGGAGCACGTTCCAATTGTTAATTGTATTGGGAAAGAAGGAATACTTAAATACATTGATGCTTGAATACATTAAATACCTTGATATCATGTGAGAGAGCGTGCGGTTAAAACGTTCGGTGAGCCCGTTCATTTGTGGATCGTAGCTTGACGTCAATTTGTGCGAGGTATTACAGGCACGAAGTACTCAGGGAAAGGTCACTTAACCGTACGCGAGGGGCTCCATGTCGTAGCAGGATGTGTCGCAAAAAGAGGGCAGTGACGTCGCCAGCGTTAGCCGAGGGAAGTGGCGCTGTGGATGTGGATGTCGTCGGTAAGGGCCAATACAAATCAATAATGACCACTTTAAACGGTGTACTTGGACACGGAACAGGCTGCAGGAAACCGACAAGGGGTGCGGTAGAGCGCTTTCGGTGCTGACAGGATGAACAAGAAGCGACGTATTTTACGACACTGGTTGAGCGTCCCGTCCAAAAGAAGGGACCTCGAATGCGGTCGTAGGTCTTTTGAAAGCCAAGGTGGTCGCCGGTGGCGTTGTCATGAAAAGCTTGCAAGACGCAACTCCCGAAACAAGAATGCACAACTAGGACCCATGTTGCGCCATTTGGGTGGTAGTTTCTGCGATACAGTGCACCGTCTATTAGCTGGAACTGCCGCAGTTGGCGACGTAGGCGGCTATTGGGTGGACGTGTCGAACCAGTGAGCCGATTCATTATTTTCCGGCAGTAACTGTCTGCTTGTTGATGATCGACCAAGTCACGGCGGCCGTCAGCCGGTGCATAGTCGACAGGGGCAACTGATGATGGCGGTGCATGAGAAAATGACGCCATGTCGTTCGAAGACGGAATCAGCGGGCACCGCGAGAGTGCGTCTGCGTCTGCACGCTTGAGTCCGGACTTGTAGGGAACCATAAATTCGTACTCTTGCAATCACAGAATATAGCGTCCCAGGCGTCCCGACAGGTTTTTCTATGACGACAGCTAGCACAGAGCGTGATGGTCTGCGACGATGGTGAAATGTCGGCCGTAGAGATATGCGCGAAACTTCTGCACAGACCACACAACGGCCAGACACTCATGTTCCGTTATTGTTTATTTCTTCTCTGCTCGTGTTAGAGAGCGGCTGGTATAAGCAACAACCCTCTCGCGGCGGTAAGCATCGTTCTGCTACAGAACGTCATCAATGCCATGCCCACTAGCGTCGGTGTGGGTGATCGCCGGTCTGGAGTCATCAAAGTGGTATTATACAGGTGCGGACGTACGTGCTTGCTTGAGGTCTTGGAAGGCCTTTTCGCAGCCGTCACTCCAGTCCAAGGGGGTATCAGAATTTAATAGCTGGTTCAGAGGTGGAGCGAGAGTAGCAGAGTGTAGGACAAAATGGCAAAAATGGGACGCCAGGCCGAGAAAACTACGTAGGGCATTTTTGTTGCTGAGGTCGAGGAAAATTGGCTACACCAGAAATTTTCTCTGGGACGGGGCGTATGCCATCTTTACTGACGACGGGACGAAGAACCTTTATCGAATTGCTAGCAAAACGACATTTCTTGGTGTTAAGAGTCAGAGCAGCCTTTGCCAGACAAGTCAACACCTCATCCAGACGCTGCAGATATTCCGCAAAACTTGACGAAAAGATGACGATGTCGTCAAGGTAACGCCGACATGTCTTCTATTCCAGGCCGAGGAAGTAAAATATCTATCATGCGCTCAAATGTGACTGGGGCGTTGCATAAGCCAAAAGGCATTACATTAAATTCGTACAAGCCGTCTGGAGTCGCAAATGCCGTTTTCTCTTTTTAGACTCGTGCATGGGATCTGCCAGCAGCCAGATCGCATGTCTAGACTAGAGAAATATTCAGCCTCTTGTAGGCAGTCCAGCGCGTGACCTATGCGCGGCATCGGATATGCATCCCTCCGGGTAATCGTATTCAAAGCCCGATAGTCCACACAAAAGCGTGAAAAACCGTCTTTTTTTCTTGCCAGAACAACAGGAGAAGACCATGGGCTCGAGGATGGTCGAATAACATTTCGTCGAAGCATGCCCGCGACGTTTTCTTCGATGACTTTCCGTTCCAACGACGACACACGGTACGGGCGACGGCGAACAATGTGGGTCCCATCTGTCTCAATACGATGCTCTGCCCCAGACGTCTTTCCGAGGTTGGGGGAGATGCAGTCAAATGAGTTTTTGTGTTTTTAGAGCAGCTCAAGTTGGAGTTTTGTTTCGAACGCCGTGAGGTCTTAGCTAATCGTGGTTGCCAGGGTGTGACGTGAGGAGCTAGAATCTGAAGACAGGGGAACGGAAGACACAGAGCAGAGGGGAACCAGAGACAGACTGTCATCAGACACAACGGAAGCGAACGTGGTGCCTTCAGGGAGGAGTATCGTCTCAGAAGTGGTATTTGTAGCGACGAGCGGTGCAGACCAACTTGCAAAACGGACAAAATTGGTCGTGATAATGATTCCTTGGGGAAGAAAACGCGCAGACAGAACGAATAACACATCACAATCACGAATGTGGGTTGAGGGAACTGAAAGGATTGTATTGTGGCCAGGGTATAAAACGTAATCGGCACTTGCTGTCAAATTCAGTTGTAGCTTTTCTTCCGGAATGTTGGTGTCCTTTGTATCTGCGAGTTGAATTTGGCGTTGCTGGCACGATATGACCGCGGATACGGATGACAAGAAGTCCCAGCCTAAGAAAAGGTGATGCGTACAAGGTTACAACATTGCACACTGAACGTGATGACGAAGTTGACCGATTGAAATTCATACCGCGCACGGTCCGCACTGCTTGATCGGGCTTCTATTGGCTCCATGTAAAGAAGGTCACAGTAGGGTGTTCGAACCTTGCGTAATCATGCACACAATTCTATACCTATCACATATATACTGACACCAGTGTCAATAAGGCCATCTACACAAACACCTTCAACCAAAACTGACAACATGTTCGATGGATTCTCCGGAAGCATTGTAAGTTTGCCACGTGAGGCAGTTTCCCCTCCCAAAGCTGCATTCACTAGTTTTCAAGTGCTGGTCGGTGACGTAGGTCGCAGGCCGAAGGGGCCACAACGCCCGACGGCCTAGTGATGTTGAGCGGCGTCGCGTATCGCGCGGCCTACGAGGAAGGCCGGTTGGTGACTCGGGGGTGGCCCTGGTGAATGGCGTGAGAAAGACGGCTGCGTACGCTGCACGTAGTCGAAGTAATTCGGGCGTACATAATCGCGTTCGTAGGCTGCGGAGCCGCGTAGTTCGTCACGTTGGCGCCTTCGACCAAATCGGGAGATGTGGCCATAGATTTCACAAAAATAGCAGATTCGCCGGCCAACGTTGGGGTCATGCTTTGATGGGAAATATGTCGGCGTAGTTTGCAACCGAGGAATGGCGGTCACATAGCCTGGCGGGCCCTGTGTCGCAATGGGAGGGAGCGGTAGAGGATGCCGACCAGCCACGTCCGAGTAAAATGGCGTTGCCACAGAAACAGGTTGGGAGGGAAGCGGAAGTACGGACATAGCCGCGAGCACATCGTTAACTATATGCCGTAAGCGAGGCATAGAAGGAGCTTCGCGGACACAGTGTGTGACTGGGAAATATTGGTTTGCATTTCCTCGCGAATTACAGTGGGTGTCAACGCACGCAGGTGTTTATTTAACAGATGGTGGGTAGGAGCCATGCCTTGACGAAGGCGGATATACTGTAGTTGGTCGAGACGCTTACGAGTGGAGATCACGTCCCAGATGGTTGTGGGGTTCTGCGTTGCCAGTGTGGTGAACACGAACTCACCGATTCCTTTCAGAATGTGGCGTACACTGTCAGCTTCCGACATGTTATTGTCGGCGCGATGAAACAGCGCCAGAACGTCTTCGATAATGAGGTGTACGTTTCATGCACATGTTGCATAGGGGTCTCGAGTTTCTTCTTCGCTCTGTCACTCCGAGCGTTAGAAGAGCCGGGAATCCGGCGGAACTGAGTAACGAAATCGGCCCAGTCGGTGATGGCATGCCGGTTATTTAGGTACCACGTCTCGGCAACCTTGATCAGGGAGAAGGAAACATTTAGAAGGTAATAGCGCACAGAAACGGGGACAACGAATAGAAGGCACGGACAAGCGCCTTTTTTGTCCCCGTTTCTGTGCCCTATTACCTTCAAAATGAATCAGTTCCAACTAGGCCGGCTCGCAGAGAAGGAAACATTTTGCAGTTTGAGGTTATCGTCCCAGCGGTTGAATGCGTTCACCCTGTCGGAGTTCTCCAGCCACTTGTCGGCCTCGTCGTCACGAAGGCATGCGAAGAAAGGAGGGTCACGCTGGGGGCTGGTTACGATGCACTGGAGGGTTGGTGGAGCCGTGGCGTTAGCCGATTCCAGCGTCATCGGTGTAGTTTCTGGCATTAGGCGTCGACCCGAGCGTAACTCCAGTGGGGCAGCTGGAGAGGTGGATTACGGGACCGAAACGCACCTTCTGACACTTGTAATGCCGATGGTAGGCGAAGGCAGAGCAGTACGTGCAGCTTGGTGGAAAACAAAGGCGCTTAAAAACATGGACGGCAGAAGACGTAGACACCACGGCGCTTACTCGCAACTACTCGTTTAATAAAAAAACATACACATATATACCATCCAGAGTACACGTGGTCGGGTTCCCCTCCTCCATTATACAAACAATTACAAGACTTCACAGCAGCCGAGGCACACGCGACAGAAAAAGATAAAACAAACACAAAACATATACCACCCAAAAACCTGAAAAGGTGCCACAACCCTACATAAACCAAAGCATTAGTTCCGCAACGTGTTACACAGATAGGAGTATTCCTTGTCGGTCAAAGTGAGAGAGGAGGCGCTGACACATCGTTCGTCACACCTTTTATTATAGAATGATTCTGTAACTTCTCTGGTGGTGGTTTTGTTAGAAAATTTTGATAAAACTGAAGCCTCGCAAAAAGTTGGTGTACAACCACACCCAGAACAGTGTTTTGCCACGTTAGAGCCATCCTTCGACTTTAATGAACTTCGATGCTCTTGTAATCGTATATTCAAACATCGTCAAGTCTGGCCCCCGTAGATATGGCCACAATTCAACGGTAAGCAATAAACAACACCTTGCACAACGAACAAAGGGGAGGGGGTTCTTCTCTGCTCCGCAGTTTGGGTTTCTTGGCCATTTTTTACTATTTGATAAAGACCTATCTATTTTGCCACACGCACTGTTGAGTTTATTCTCATCCGAGAAAACCACTCGGACATCGTACCTTTTGGCAACATTTTTTAACTCATGCGTCAACTTATGCACGTATGGAATGACTGCATGGTTGGTGGGCTGCTTTTCGTTGTCTTCTTCCTTGGTCGCCTCGTTAGACTTAGTAAAAAACATTTTTTTATTGAGCAGCCCTCACCCACTTTATTAACATGTGAACAACGTTCCGCACGACCGACTCTTGAAAACCAGACATTTTTAGTCTATAATATTGATTATGAAAACTTGTGGATACTTTATTACAACAAGATTTTGTAATGGCTGAACGCAGACACGAGGCAGTAGTTCCCATCTTTACTACCTTTGAGTGCCCAGAGTTGAAGTTTAAGAAGGGCTTCTTTGAGCACGGGACGAACGCCTAGCAAACGTTGTTTTCTTCACGAAAAAGCTTTGAGTCTTAAAACTGTAGTTCCTTCTCTTTCTGGAGCTCTACTGTAAAGTTCAGTCCACGACCATACTGCTCAAAAAGACTCAAAACATCACGAACCCTGCGGTCAAGGCTATCAGATGGTACAAGCACCAGGAAATCATCGACGTACCTTACAATTTTTGAGGCCGGCCCTCCTAGGTTGTGTTCAATTTGTTGATCCATTTTGCGTAGAAAAATATTGCGAAGCACAGGGGCAAATTTGTATCCTATACATACGCCTGTTTTTTGAACAAAAACTTTTACTTTCTATTGCACAAACGTAGACTCCAAATAGAAAGACAGGATTTTCATGAATGTATTGACCGACACACCGCAATTGTTGCCAAATCGGATCTCGTCATTATCTACCGAGATACATAGCACGATACTCTTCAAAAGAGCATCAAAGGGCAGCGAATAATATAGGTCTTGCTCATAAATGCTAAAGAAACCACAGGCACCTGGATTTGAGACCTTAAGAGCTTTAACAGGTCGATCAGAATTCGGCATGATGAACGGGTCGCACACCACCAGGTTTTGTAAATGTGTCTGCAAGAACGTAGAAACATCTTGCTGCCAAGTGCACCTTTCGGTCACCATTGCGCGAAAAGCAATCTCAGGTTTGTGCGTTTTTGCCATAAAGATTTCCAAATTAGGCTTTTTGGACTTTTTGACAGCTGATGCAAGTTTTTCTAGGTTGTGCTCTTGCAGTACGTTCAGGGTGCGCTGTTTTGCCTTTGCAGGCTTTATGTCCACATGGACGAAATTCTTCGCGACAGCTTCAAACGCTTTCTGCTAGAAAACACTTTCAGGAGCAACAACGAAAAACCCCTTCTTATCAGACGTCATCATGTGCAACTCATTTCTCACCGCATAATTAACAACACCTTTACCATAAAGTGAGCCTTTTCTGTTACCTTCTGATCTTGCGATGACGTGCACACTTTCAGCGATGACACTAGGACGTTGCACCTCTGACATGCGCCAGGAGACGGACCTTGCAACTGCAAGCTTCTCCGGGGAATGAAGACGGGATCAGAGCAGAACTTCGGCCCCAGCTGCATAACTTTTTTGTGGTGGTCAGGAACGCTTCCTCCTGCAAGGAAACCCACATTCGCTTCGGTTGCTGTGACTTTCTTTCGTGTAGGCAAGGTAGGTCTTATGGAATTCCACATACACTCGGTTATCTGCCTTGAGGTTTTGCACAAAGCAAGGAAAATCAGTCGGCGAGAACCATCTTCACCCTGTGCGTCGCAGGTAATACACAAGCTGTCCCTGAAGTGGCGCTCTTGTCTCCAGCTCTCCTCGCGTAGAATTCTGCAAATCGTCCTGCTGTGTTCTGTGGAAATTGTTGTGCTCCTGTGAATTCTACGCGAGGAGAGCTGGATACAAATCACCACTTCAGGAACATCTTGCGCATGACCTGCGCCGCACAGGGCGAAGATGGGTCTCGCCGACGGATTTTTCTTGGTTGGTGCAAAACCTCAAGGCAGCTCACCGAGTGGATGTAGAATTACATAATACCTACCTTGCCTACACGGAAGAAAGTCAGAGAAAGCGAAGCGAATGTGTATTCCTTGTAGGAGGAAGCGTTCCCGACCACCGCAACAAAGTTCTGCAGCTGGGGCCGAAATTTGCTTTGAGCCCGTCTTCAGTTCCCCGGAGAAGCTTGCAGTTTCAAGGTCCGTCTCCTGGCGCGTGTCAGAGCTGGACCGTCCTACGTTCATCGCAAAAGGTGTGGACGTCATCGCAATATCATAAGTAACTGAAAAGGCTTACCTAATGTTAAGGGTCTTCTTAATTATGCGGTGAAAAATGACTTGCACTTGTTGACGTCTGATAAGGACGGCTTTTTCGTTGTTGCTCCTGAAAGCGTTTTCTCGCAGAAATCTTTTGAAGCTGTCGTGAAGACTTTCGTCCAAGTGGACATAAAGCCTGCAAAAAAAAAAACAACGCGCCCTGGACGTACTGCAAGAGCACAACCTAGAAAAACCTGCATCAGCTGTCAGAAAGTCGAAAAAGCCTTACTTGGAAATCTTCTTTACAGCAAAAACGCACAAACCTGAGATTCCTTTTCGTGCAATTGTGACCTAAAGGTGCACTTCGCAGCGAGAGGTTTCTAGTTCTTGCAGACACATTTACAAAACCTGGTGGTGTGCGACCCGTTCATCATCCTGAATTCTGAAGAACTTGTAAATGTTCTTAACCTGACAAATTCAGGTGCCTGGGGTTTCTTTAGCATTTATGTGCAAGAACTTTATTATTCAATGCCCTTGATGGTCTTTTGAAGAGTGTCCGGCTATGTATTACGGGAGATAAGGAGGAGATCAGGTTTAGCAACAAAATGGTGTGTCGGTAATACATTCATGGAAATCCTGTCTTTCTATTTGGAGTCTACGTTTGTAGAATGGAAAGGGAAATTTTGTGTTCAAAAACACGTGTTTGTATGGGATCCAAAGTTGAACCTGTGCGTAGCAACATTTTTCTAGGCAAAATGGATCGACAAATCGAACACAACCTAGGTGGGGCGGCCACAAAAATTGTAAGGTACGTCGATGATTTCGTTGTGTTTGTACAGTCTGATAGCCTTGACGGCAGAAATCGTGATGTTGTGAGTGTTTTTGAGCAGTATGGTTGTAGACTGAACTTTACAGTAGAGCTACCTAAAGAGAATGAACTATGGTTATTAGACTTAAAGCTTTTTCGTGAAGAAAATCACGTTTGCTGGGCGTACGTCCTGCGCTCAAAGAAGCCCATTTTAAACTTCAACTCTGAGCACTCAAAGGTAGTAAAGATGGGCATTGCTGCTTCGTGTCTGCGTTGAGCCATTACAAAATATGGTTCTGATAAAGTATTCACAAGTTTTCATAATCAATTAGACAAACTAAAAAAGGCTGGTTTTCAAGAGTGCGTCGTGCAGAAGGTTGTTCACAAGTTAATAAAGTGTATGAAGTCTATTTGGGCGACCAAGGAAAAGGACAATGAAAAATAGCTCACAAAACTTGCAGTCATTTCCTACGTGCATAGGTTGGCGCATGGGTTAAAGAATGTTGCAAATAGGTATGATGTCAGAGTGGTTTACTCGGCTCCCAATAAACTGAACAGTGTGTGTGGCAAAATAGATAGGTTGTTATCAAATAGTAAAAATTGCAGAAGAAAACAAAACTGCGGAGTTGAGCACAAATCCCCCCCCCTTTGTTTGTTGTGCAACAGGTGTAGTTTATTGCTTATCGTTCAATTGTGGCCCTATCTACGTGGGAAAGACTGGGCGATGTTTGAATATACGCCTACAAGAGCATCGAAGTTCATTAAATTCGAAGGATGGCTCTAACCTCGCAAAACACTGTTCTGCGTGTGGTTGTACACCAAATTTTGCGAGGCTTCAGTTTTATCGAAAATTCGGGACAAAACCACCACAGAAGTTATAGAATCATTCCACATTAAAAGGTGTGGCTAAGGATGTGTCAGCGTCTCCTCCCTCACTTTGACCGACAACGAATACTTCTATCTGTGTAACACGTTGCGCAAATAATGCTTTGCTTTATGTAGGGTTGTTGCGCCTTTTCAGATTTTTGGGTGCGATGTGTTTGGAGTGTTTTTTATCTTCTTCTCCCGCATGTGCCTCGGCCGCTGTTAAGTCTTTTAATGGTTTGTATAATGGGGGAGGGGAACCCGACCACGTGTACTCTGCATGGTATAAAGGTCTATGTTTTTCAATAAACGGGTAGTTGCGAGTAAGGGCCATGCTGTCGACATCTTCCTTTGTCCCTGTTTTTTGAGCGCTTTTGTTTTCCACGAACATGAACACCTACCAACTAGCCCAACTTTCCGTTCTTCTGCAGTACGCGCCGACAGCTTTATTCGCAAGCCGAGCTGGAAGGCAGCAAGATGGCGACCGAACTAAGATACCGATGATGATATTTCGAGGAGGCGGAAGAATCGGTGATGATGAGTATATACAGAGATGAAGAAGCGATGGCTGTTACCGGGCGCCAGTGATGATTGCATTCCACTGGGACATGGCATTCAGCGGTCAGAACCTCCACAAACGAGGCCACCAGTGGTGTCACAATACACACACACACACACACACACACACACACACACACACACACACACACACACACACACACATGTATATATATATATATATATAGAGAGAGAGAGAGAGAGGAGAGAGGAGCAATAAAACTTCAAAACAAGAAAGATGGTAGACAACACAAGAAAAGAAATCTTCGAGCAAGGTAGGAGAGAGGAGCAATAAAACTTTAAAACAGGAAAGATGGTAGACAACACAAGAAAAGAAAACTTCGAGCAAGGTAGAAACCATGATTGTCGCGAGCGTTTCAGCAAAGGGAATTGCCTTCATCAGGGCCATAAGTATATATATGTATATATATATATATATATATATATATATATATATATATGTATGTATGTATCTCTTTGACCCCTGTTAGTCCGAGTGGAGCTGGCTACCACTCTCAAGCGCAGGACACAAAAATACTTTAACATAAATACTACCGCAAGAGGTGAAAATTGCCCCGGTGGTAGCGTAGAGATCATTGCACCAGACCGGTTTTCTGGAGGTCGTAGGTTCGGATCCCACCCGGCGGGCATTTTTCTCCACTTCCTTTCGAAATTTTTTATCTATTTCAATGACCCACGACATCCTCGCCTTTGCTTTCCGAGGGTTTCATGACTGCCAACCCTTATATGTCTGTATATATATATATATATATATATATATATATATATATATATATATATGTGTGTATAAATATATATATAAATATATATATATATATATATATATATATATATATATATATATATATATATATATATATATATAAGAGAAGAAGAACTTCGAACAAGGTAAAAGCACGATTGTGGCCTACGTTTCAGCAAAGAGAACTTGCTTTCCTCAGGGCAATATCTCGCCTGGCAGGCACTGTTTATATAGGGGTAGGACCCCAGGTGAAAGGAGAGGGAAAGATGGAAGGGAAATTGAGCAAGCTGATTTGTTTAGGAGTGTGTCGGGGGAGAGATTGAGGGGCCAAGAAGGTTGTCTAGTTTAAGCCGTGAAGTAGGTCACACGGAAGTCAGCTGGTGGTTGATGTTCGTGGAATTTTTGGAGAGAGGATGAAGGTGTTTATTGACCCTCCGCGGGGTTGTCAGAAACGCCGGAAGCAGCCCAGGCGGTGAGGGTGGGGTCCTTATCAGAAACTATCTGCAAGCTTCAGGTCAGAAGAAAAGATAGAGACGGGGGGGAAAAAACTAACTAGGTCAAGGAAAAAAGAAGAAAGAAAGAAAACAAAGGGAGAACAAAATCAGGTAGGGAAACCACATAAACCCACACACAAAAGAAAAGGCAATGACCCGTCAACTGAAATGGCACGTGTCACCCACGGCAACATATATATATATATATATATATATATATATATATATATATATATATATATATATATATATATATATATATATATATATATATATATATATATATATATATATATATATATATATATATATATATATATATATATATATATATATATATATTTATGTGTGTGTGTGTGTGTGTGTGTGTTGGCCATTGTGTCTGCTGACGGTTGCACTCTTGCTAGTTGTCACTTAGTTATGCCAACCCAAGCCAAGCCCAGTGTAATTTCCGCACCCGTTGGTCCTCTAGAATGGAAAGGGAGGTGCTCCTGGAACTACCGGATATCTTCTTTTGTGGCCATACTGTACAGGATGGACATGGCGAATGTTTGGTTGGATCGGCGATACAAGGTGAGTTAAGAGCGTGATGTAATTTCTTCTATTATTTCATTTTTATTTTTTTTCTTCCCGGTGCAAAGGAGTACTAGATGTGATACACAATGGGTTTGTTGTTAGTGGCGTACCGTACAGATAGCTGTAAAAAATACGAAGAAAGAAAGTGCAGTTCAAATAAAAAACGAGTTTTAAACAGTTGAAAGAATTCAACGTACCGGTGAAAAGGCGGTAACAATTACTGCACACGTTCAATACAAATTTGTGCGCAGCACGAAACGCAGTCTTCTCGGTCACGGCACACACCTGCGGCGTCTCTAGAAGTGGTAGCGCAATGAGCGAACACACTGGGCCGCGAGTTTCTCCCTGCTCTTATATCGCATCCCCTTGCCGCCAGCGACCATGTTGTTCCTTTGAATCTCCCGCTACTTGTCACGTGGTTTAGATGAACGACGCACGCGGAATAAGCGAGTGTGTTTGCTGCAAATCGTGTTTCAACCTCGCACGCAAATGTCCCGTTGTTCAGGGTAGCGACGAAGGAGACATTAAATGGGGAAAGTGAGAGTGGGAGGGAGCTCCTTGGCAAGGCAGCAATGTCAGGGGAAGCGCTGAGAAAGCTGACGGCGTGGCCACGCGGGCCGCTATCCCACTCACTTTTTCTACAGATGATCCTCCCAGTTTCCTTTCTGCCTTCGCCATGGTATTTAGTGCAAGACGCTAAATTCACACTGTGTGAAAGAAAGCATTTTAGCATATTTCTTGGCATCGATTATTTGAGTCGACACCTTATAGTAGAAAGTACCAGGGCACATTACCTCCAGTGGATCTTGGTTCAGCTTTGCTGTGAGAACATACGGAACACCGGCCTTGTGTAGTTCATCGATTATGTCAATGATAGAAAGCAACGTCACGCGCAGAGATTCCGTGGTTTGACGCGACGCGAACAAGAGCGTGTTCTTCGTATTGTGGGTAAATTCCGTGGTGTCAAGCATTACAAGGAAGTCCTTGATGACCTGCGCAAAAATGAGAGAAATACAGAATCCTACATCATTAAAATGAATCAAATCAAGGAAAATAATAGCGCACAAATAGTTTAACCTGAACAAAAGGCAAATAAACCACGGTTTAAACGTGTTGTTCACCTGGATTTTCGGCGAGTTGTCTCTGATGCCTTCCTTAGGGAGCTTAGCATTCAAGGCATCGAATACATCATTTATCATTCGTGTGAACGCCTTTGTTTCAGCTGTGTCCTGAAAGCCATCAGTGCCCTCTTCTCTGTAGACATGGAGGCCAATGGCTGTACTTCGGCTAAAAAGCTGCAGTATAAAACTAGTTTTTTTTATGTTTCAAGGAAGTAGTCCAATACAGTAACACCGTCAGAGCGTTACAAAACTTGTCATACTGACTAGTGCTCACCAGAACTGCAAGTCTCGTGTTCATTTTTTGGAAGTTTGTCGGCTGCACATGAGCTTCAGTTAGCTTGTGGGCAACTTTTACATGTTTCTTCTTTTCAGTTTCGTAAAGAAGCTGATAGTGGGAGAAATCAATGCTGTTCTCTCCAGCCTGGAAATGCAAAAATAATGATTTTAATATATGCGAATGTAAAAGACGACACAAAAGAAAATTATTGTTCTGCCACCCACCTGGCCATACTTGTGCTTGAGCAGATGATTTCGCACACATTTGATGGCATGTGGTACATCACAAATGAAATGCACAAACTTCCCGTCAGGGAGACACGGGTGGGCAATCTTATGGCATTGTGCTCCCAAGCTGCCACTAACACCGAGCTGTTGCCACATGGACCGGTTGTTTCCCGCGCCATCACTCACAATGGAAATGGCTGTACCATTATGCTTGTGAAGGCACACCACTGCTTCCAGGACTAGTTCTGCCAAAAGTTTGCCAGGAGCAGCACCTTTTGTCGTGAACGCTGCAATTGGCTGGACCCACGATTCAAACAGAGGAACAAACATCAATACTAGCGCGTGGTCGGCTAGCTGGTTGGTTCCTTCATTCGTGACGCCTCCATAATCAACACATCCATCCATCTTGTAGCTGCATTTGTTGAAGTCATATGCCTGGCGCAACTTGATCTCGTCTAAGATCAAAGACCCCAACCTTTGCTCATCTGGTTTTTCCATGGAACTGCTTCTGTATAGCTTCCAGACAAACGGCGTTGAAGCCGTACTGGCACGGCAAGCCTTTCAAAATTTGTGTCAAGCTACTAACAGAAGGAAGGGGCAACATTTTCATCTCGCTAATCAGCTTGTATGCCCGTGGACTTGAAATTCTCAACATCAAGCAGTGCAAAATCCACTCAGAATTATACCGCATGCCACACGGAGCTTTTGCTTTGAGTGACTTGAGTGCTGTCAGGAATGCCACGCATTGCAAGTGAGGAAGGCTACTTAAAGCTTATTCTATTCCTTGGTAAGAAGCCTTCGCGAGCTCCTGTTTGAGCAGTGTGATTTCTTGCTTCCCCTTCTCCCTTGCAGCGGCAGCTCGGAAAACTTTTTTGGTCAAGTTTCGCATTTTTTGCTTTGGTTCACTGCTGCCTTCATTGGCTTTCTTGCTTGCATTTGCCTTTGAAGGCGTAGGCACCGAGCACACACAGGTCGGGCTGTGAGGACAGAACACTGCTTGTGATGGACATTTTCCAATTTTCCTGTCACACCAGTAAGACCTACCGGAATGCCTGAACAGGTTTTCAAGCTATCTGTCTCATTGATCAGGTGCTCGACGCTAGCAGGGCTGTCTACAGTCTTATGCAGTTGCTTGTGCATCTTGTTGTAACAGTTCACAACACAGCTACTATCATTTTTCACAATAACGGTCTTGCTCACATTAAGCTCCCCTGCCAGAAGTCCCCTGTCAAAAAAAACACCGCAAGTTTGCCCAGAACATTCATCGACGATGAGTTCAAGCTTTCAGTCCCTACTAGGTAACGGCACTGTCACCAGTTCGTTCAGACAAACAACGGAGGAGTTCGTTGCTGAGGTGCTAGATGGTGTCGTGAGACCCTCTGCTCCGAGCGCATCGCCTAAGGACAAAGAGGCCTCTCCATACGAGCCATTCGAACAAGACGTACTTTCGGCCGATGCTTCCAAGCCGATTTCGTTCCGCTTTTTACGTGATTTTCGCGTGCATTTCGTCGTTCTTGGCTTTGATATGTGCTCCGGCAAGCCAGGAAAGAGACGCGGCAACGCTCCTGGCACTAACTTCCAGTTACCACGGGGAATTAAAACCTCCTGGCCCTTCACAACATGCTTGAAATACTTTACAATGTCTTGCTCTTCGAAATGTTTCTCGCATACCTTGAATTTTTGCTTCAGGCGCCTGTCCTTGCAGTGCAGCATTTGTTCCCATTGTTTAAACTCCGTGGCCTTACGTGGTGGGGTAAAAAAGGATGATTTGCGGCGTCATTCTGTAGCCACTCGTACATCCCGGCGGAAAACACGAAAGCATTTCCACTACAAAAAAGCAAACATTCTTAAACCGGATAATTCAGGCGCACGCGTTAGGAACGAAATCGCTTCGAATGACGCGCGCCCGCCAAAGCTCCCGCCTGTCCGCGCGCCAAAGCAGGAGCAGGTGAAGAAAACCGTGACTGCAGCGCCACCAGTTCGCGTGACCGCCACCACGGCCACCTCGGGAGCGGAGCTGTGAAACTGAATTGTTCTAAAAACGTTGGGCCAAACTACCCTGTTCGTTTAGAATCCTAGAGCAAGTAATCGATATTTTCTCCGTGCCGAGTGCCTTGGCCGCGCCGAGTCCGTGGAATCCTCCATCTTCATCGCCGCTTTAGGCGCCATGCCCCAAGTTCAGGTGACCCGACTCCACCCACCTCTTTGCCACAGCATCTGAGCAATCTCCGGACGTTTTCGATCATGCTATCGACGCTGACGTTACGCCGCCCCAACGAGACCAACTGATTTAACTGCTTTGACAGTGCGCAGACGTCACTTGGTCGTACCACGACGGGCAGCCACCCTTTCGACACCGGCTCCCCGGCGCCTTTACTTCAGCGACCTTATCGCGTTGCCCCTTCCGAAAGGAGCGTAATTGATAAACAAGTGGGTGACATGCTCCAGCGCGGTATCATACGACACTCGAACAGCTCCTGGCGTCGCCCGTAGTACCCGTGCGGATAAAAGGACGGCTCGATTCGTTCTAGATGGAAAGCATCTCTTGCTCTCCGCTGCGTCATCCGTCGTCCGTTGTCCGTCCATCCACCGGCCAGGAAGACACCGGCAACATCACCCCTCCAGGTGCCCTTTAAGGGGAAGCGTGCTCGTCTCGTGCCGGCCCAGGAAGACACCGGCAACACTGTCGCTCCAGCATTTCGTGGTCGGGGCTATGTTCCTCCCTTGTTGTGTCGCCGTCGATACCCCCACTGCGCATGCTCAGATCATCTCGGGCCGGCCCAGGAAGACACCGGTAACACTGCCGCTCCAGGAGCCATTAAAGGGTAAGACACCACCTGGCGTTCAGCAAGCCGAGCATGCGCAGTGGGGGTGTGGACGGCGCAACAACGACAAGGGAGGGACATAGCCCCGTCGAATCTAATAAAATTACACCATCTTCCTGTAGGGGAACCCCGAGTAGTATGCGAAACAGCCGAGGGCTCAACGCAATTTCCCATTTCGTTGTTGCGGCAAGTGAAAAGTGTGGTAGTTGCCATGGAAACCAAACTGTAAATATAACGGTAGCTACGCTGCTCAACCTAGCGGAAACGGCGAACTGAAATCTAATGGGCACTTGAATCGACCCCATGGCTGGTGTGCATACTACTCAGGGTTCCCCTACGATAATATGGGGTAATTTTTGTGTCGACTACCGTCGCCTAAACAAAATAACTCGTAGGGATGTTTACGCGCTACCATGCACTGGCCACGCCCTATATTGCTTCATGGATCCGAATATTTTTCGTCCCTTAACCTACTCTCCGGATATTTGCAAGTCGCGATGGCAGATGAGGATAGTCCGAAAACAGCGTTTGTTAATCCAGATGGTTTATATAAATTTGAAGTCATGCAATTCGGCCTGTGCAACGCGCCCAGCACATACGAACGGATGAGGGACAATATTCTTCGCGGCCTAAAATGGAAGATATGCCTCTGTTACCTGTGCGACGTCGTAGTGTTCTCACCCGACTTTTCCACGCATCTACGGCGGCTCGAGCAAGTTAAAGCTTGTATGAAGGACGTAGGGCTTCAACTAAGCTTAAAGAAGTGGCGATTTGCTGCTCGCCAGCCTACAATCCTTGGCCACGTCGTTTGCAGAGATGACGTTCGTCCCGATTCGGACAACCTTCGCGCCGTGGCTGTATTCCCGAAGCCGACCACAGTCAAAGAGCTTTGTAGCTTCATCGGTCCATGCGCGTATTTTCCCCGCTTTGTGCGTAACGTCGCCTCCATCATCGTGCCATTGACACAACGTCTTGGCAACAAGACGGCTCTTTTGGCATGCTCATCGGCTTGCGACCAGGCTTTTACATCTCTACGATCACCTCCTCATGTTCCCACCAATTCTCCGCCATTTCAACCCGTTGGCCCCAACTGAAACCCCCACCGATGCGAGTGGAGTTGTTCTGGGTGCTGTTCGGGCTCAAAGAAAGGCCTAGTTCCACGAATACTTGTTCACCTACGGGAGCCGCACACTCACACCTCCGGAGTCGAAATTTTCTGTTACTGAGCGGGAATGCTTGGCAATTGTGAGAGCCCTTTCGAAGTTTCGTCCGTATCTGTATGGCCGACCTTTCGACGTGCTCACCGACCACCGTGCGCTTTCTTGGTTGTCGTCCCTGAGAGGCCGTTCTGGCCGACTGGAGCGCTGGGCACTCCGCCTTCAGCACTTTGACATCCACGTGGTGTATCGCTCTGGCCGCAAGCACTATTACGCGGACGCCCTCTCCCGGTGTCCGATGTTGCCTGACGAGATCAATAACTCCCCCGGTGAGTGCTTTGTATGGTCCTTTGAAGTGCGGTCTACGCCATCTGAACAGCGAAACAATCCGTGGTTCCTGTCGCTTTGCGAATAACTTTTGAACCCGTCCGACTCGTTGGTACCTCGAGCTATTCGGAGCCAAGCCTCCCACTTCGCTATTCGTGATGGCTTGCTCTACAGGCGGAACTACAACCCTAATGGGCACAAATTGTTGCGCGTCATTCCTCACGATCTGCGCTCTGAATTGCACGACCATTTTCACAGCGAGCATCAGTGTGCTCACGCAGGAGTTCTAAAGACCTACGAACGGCTTAAACTGCAATATTACTGGCGTAGTATGTACGGCTTCGTTCGCTGGTATGTTCGCTCTTGCACGGACTGTCAAGGCCGGCGAGTACGGACACACGACTCCGTGAGGAATCCTGGCAAGGGAAATCCTGACACCTGGATATAGCAGACACGACTTCGGTGGCCCATTAAATCGGTAATCGGCGAGCACCACCAGTCATTCACCAAGGCGCGCCTGATACTTGGAAAAAAGGTTTCACCGTACCAGCGGCGCCATCTCATTCTCTCCCTCGTGGTCACGTGTGCAACTAACTAGAACGGCTTCGAGCGATGACGGTACCCATTTCCCTCGGAACCACCATGGCTAGGCTGACAATAAATCTCCGCCCAGCCTAGACCCCGGTTTGGCCTGCGTGAACTTTTCCGCTCACCGGTCTGTTCACGGTCGTGTGCGTGTATAGTCTAGATTATTACTTCAGTTGTCTTTATCAATGTTTCCAACCTTCGTGGGGCTGGCAGTATTTGCGTGTGAAAGAGTAGTGTTACTCAGATGTGCCAGTTATAGAGAGGGATCGCTTTTGTGTTTCAATTTGCTGAAACCTTTTGCCTGTTTAGATGATAGTGTAGAGGTTGTTGATGTTTTCTTTGCATAGCGATTATCTCAGTGATAGTGTGAAGTTTGTGTTTTGCTCCTGAGCTAGATTTCCGACAACAGTAAGTCTGGGAACTTCCACGCTGTACATTACATAGCGAGTGCTACGAGTAACTTTCTTGGTTGTTTTGTATTTGGGTTTTTCAACCCACTGACCGAGTTCAGTGTACGAATAACATTTTTGGTGTGGATTTGTTAAGTTAGGACACCCCACTTAAGTAATTCACACGGCAGGGTAATTAGGTGCCGTTTGTTGAGTATTGTGTGTTCACCTTTGTGGTGTTTGCTTTCACAACAGTCGCCCTAAGTTGGCGCGAGGGTCATGAGGAGAATCCGCTGAAGCTATGTTTTGCCCGCCCCGCTCTTTGTCTTACCCCACGAGGAGGCCTGGATAAACTGGATATTTCAGAACTATGTTAGCTAGTTTGTGAAACCGATGGAGGAGGAGCCATGACGTTTAACGACCGCGATTACCGTCGTGAGAATTCCCGCAGCGGACGGGGGCTTGAGGTCGTTAAGCGCGACAAAAAACCCGAGAGCCGATGTCCGGCGGTTGGTCAGCTTTTAGCTGGATGATTTTTGTTATGTTATATTTGTATTCCCGGAACACCTTCGAGTTCTCGTATAAGGGGGAGAGTTATGGGTCAAGTAATTATTTTGCACCCGCCTAATTTGTTTGTCGCGGTCACTAATAGTGTTGGTTAATCATTAGGCCATCCTCGCTCTCAGATTGTAACTTTGCTTTAGTGGGCCGGTTTTTTTCTGGTACAACCAGCGAGTTTGAAGTTTTAAGGAGGACGGAAGAGGCGGGTCTCTCTCGACGCGGCCCTTGCCCGCCCTCTTTTTGTGTTACAAATGACGTAATTGGAACTGCAATGCCGATGGCTTGAGTCGCTGCTTTTTTCCGTTTTTTTACCATAAAGCCAATTGGGAGCATTGCATAGGGGAGGGAATAACTAAATCACACGCTAAACTCAACCTTCAAGAAAGAATACCCGTGCTAATATCTGTTTAGATTGAATTTAAACAAAATGGTACAATGAAATGGAAATCTCCGTGTGCAAAGTACATTGCAGTAAAATAACATAACATCACATTAATAACCAAACAACACACGCCCACAAAATAAGATGACAAGGGTCTATCAATTTACTGCAGGCACATGCTACCATCTTTTTGTTACGCTCACTAAAACAATTTTGTAAGTTCTTGGTCAACTTTTTCAGCGTTTGTGATGACAGCAATATATTTCGGGAGAACATTCCAGTCACTAATTATTGAAGGCAGAAAGAAAACGCGGAGTAGGACAGTACCGGAAAATTCTGGCTTCACTTTGTTGGGGTGGTCGATACGCAGAGATGTGTGTTGAGCGGCTTTTATTCTGGAGAGAGTAAAACGAATAGGGTTGTTATAAAGGTTACAAAAGAATATAAGCCAGGAAAGTTTGCGCTTTGTTTCTAGAAGTTCGAGACCGAGGTTACTTTTTATCAATGTAATGCTCTAATGCAGTGCGTACTGACCTGATATTAACCCAGCGCTCTTGTTTTTCAATGATTGAATATTTCTGGTCAAGTATAGTTGATAAGGGTCCCACATAATTGCGGAATATTCAACTTTTGACCTTGAAATGGACGTATATGGGATCATTTTAGTGTCCTTATTTGCGTGGCGTAAAGAACGATGGAGAAAACTAAGCGTCCTGTAGGTATCGGCTAAAATAAAGTCAATTTGCGTTTTCCAATAAAGGTTTCTAGTATGGTAAACCCTTATGTATTTAAATGAATTTAAAGGCTCAATGTCTACTCTATTAAGGTATTGTTGAACAATATCACTGCATTTCACATGGTAAAGCATGTAACTTAAGTTTTTTCAGTATTAATTTACATTGGCCAGCCAGCACACCACTTTTCCATTTTACTTAGTTCATTTTGAAGTTCAGTACAACTAGGCTGGTTATTTACACACCGGTAAGGCATGCTGTCATCTGTGAATAACCTAAAGGAAGAATAATGTCAACAGCAATGTCATTATGTAAATTAGAAAGAGAGTGGGGCCAAGCACTGACCCTTGAGGAACCCCAGGTTTTAATACTTAGAATCACGACTGCGAGTCTTCTATAATCACTGCTTGCTGTCTATTAGTTAGGTATTCATTAACCGACCTGATAACCTTCCTTTCTATCTTAATATTTCTATTTCTTGTATAGGGCGATGATTATAAGGTACACGATCAATCAATAAAAATAGATCAATAAAAATAGCATCGATAAATCAATAAAAATAGCATCAGTCTGTTGAAGGTTATGTAGAGAGTCGTAAATATCAGTGGTTAGCTCGAAACGTTCGGCCTCGCAATAGACCACCTGATGGAAACCGTGTTTTAAGTGTGAATACAGTTTATAAGCGACCCCAAACCATCCACCGCCGGCGTCGGCGGCGGCGGCGTCCGCAGTGCTCCTCTATAAAGAAAAACAGCATCCAGCGCCAGGTTTCGATCCGCGGACTTTGCGGCCGCAGCGCGACGCTCTACCGATCAAGCCACGGACGCGACGGTGATGTCAGTGTTGACGCGCCTTATATCTTTAACGCATTCAAACTACGTCGTCAGCGGCGTGCGTTGGCGACTCAGCGGCGTTATAGCGGCTTGATAACTGCGTGGTGTACACGTGATACTACAAACCCGATGGAAGAGATGGAAGAGAAGGCGGCGAGGCGGTGGGCTGCGGGGGCCGAGCGCAAGCGCCGCAAGCGGGCCGACAACCGTGCATTCGCACTTTCACATTCTCCCCCTCGGGGAAATGCGGGGGAATTTTTTTGGCTATAAAATGTTGTTGCTCGTTAGGTATTTCGTTCTTTCCGATGAGAGAATCTGCTCAAAACGCTTACATACGACGGAAGTTAAGTATATTGGGCTGTAGTTGCTGAACTCGTTTTTATCGCCTGATTTGATTATCGAAACTACATGGGCCAGTTTTTAATCATCACGAATAACTCCAGTGTCTAAAGACTGTCGAACGATGAGTATAAAAATCAGTGCTAAAAACTCTTTTGAAATTTATACCAATTTTGTGCCTACGCCATCAGGACCTTGGCTTGAGTAGGTGGGCAATCCCTCGATCGGTTTATGATTCCCTCGGAGTTTACCACTATACAGGGCATGATGGAGTCAGGTCTAGTAGAAGTGCTTATAGATGGCATCGGACTCTCTTGTTCAAAAACACTACACAAATACGGATTGAAACCGTCCGACACCTCTTGACGATTCGAACCCGATTTTGAGACAAGCTGAGGCATCTTCTTCAAGAGCGGCGGAGAAATAACTGTCCATAATTTTTTGGGGTTGGTTTTAATAACATTAGCTTAGTCAATATTAGAGAATCTATTTTGGTTTCTTCAATAAGTGTCTTGGATAATTCGGCGTAATCAAGATAAGCACAACAGTCCTCGTCTCTTTTGCTGCGCCTCGCCCTGGTGTACAGACATTTCTTTTTGTTCAAACAGCGCTCTATATGCTCCGAGAACCATGGGCAATCGGTCGTTTCAAATAGACGTTTTTCCTGCAACACTCTTAGCCTATCTCAGAATTGCAATCAGTTCTGAGGTGGCGAACGATTTTTCTAAAACGGCGAAAAGGTCGTGCAAAACTGCTGTAAATCTATGTTGCTATTAGCTGCAATGAGCAAAATCGTACACTTTTCTTTCTGGAAGCCTTCTTTTTTGTAGCATTCTTGAACAGACAATGAACAATGCCATGATCGCTGATACATTTTATTACGTTGTCGTGAGTGCTCTCTGGGTGTGTGGTAAGAACGAAATCAAGAATAGCATCGGCGCATGTTGGTGTGGTTACCAACTAGGATAATTCAAAGAACGACATAAAATCCAAGAATGCGGTAAATTCAAATGTAGGCTGTATGCTGTGGGAACAGCTTAAAGCAGAAAAGTTAAAGTCACCAGTCAAACTAATCGGCTGGTTACTGCATCTGTTTTCAATTTGAAGGAGAACTATTGAAGTTCGGCAACGAAATCGACGGATGAGTTTGAAAAGCACCAGCATGTACCAACGTCAGCATGCACCAATATCTACTGTTATGCTTGGCAGATTAACGGCAACCCGCATCGTTTCAAGCATTCTATTGACATCAATCAACCGGACGGGAATATGTTTCTTCGTCACGATTTAAACACCTCCCCTCGCTTACCATCGCGATCCCTACGGAACGCCGTAAACGATATGAAAATTTCAATTCAGCTACTTTCGATCTGTGGCTTAAGCCACGTTTCAGTGCCCACAAGGACATCTGCACTACACGTATGAATAAAAGCGGCAACTTCGTCCTGTTTGCTCACAATGATCGGAAACTTCGCAGACCTTTCAATTGTAATTGCTTGCCGTGTGTGTGCTGGATTAAGAATATATATTTTTGTGCCGTTGTCAACTGCCCTCGTCTAATTACTGGCACTGTGGCAGGTCCCAGTCGCCCATAATACCTGAAATAAACCCGAGAGTGAGCTTCCCCTCACCACAAAAGATTGAGTGGATAGGGAATATTTTGCCGGGATAAAGTTGTTTCTAAAGAATGAACTTTCGTCAGAGGGGCTGATTCGTCCGACAGAGACATCTCTATTTGTTGAGAGTGCAGATTATGTACATATATATTCTTGGCAGCGAACACTGTAGTTCCCATCTAGAGCCGGACCTGATATAAGGCTGCAAATATATCTTTACTCTATGCTAGACAGACAGACAGACAGGCAGTTCCACCAAATGTGCAGAGCTTTGTCTTCTGGATAGCCCAAGGTCCCCACCCATTCCTTAAGGGAGGCGTAAAAAATGGTATTGCCTTCTCCTGTTACATTGGCCTCTCAAGTTTAGTGTGGCAGCTTGCAATTCTTTGACACTTGGTATTCTGCCGAAGCCCCTTAAGTGACCTTTTCACTCCAGATGTGCCATCCTTGCGGGTGGTCTTGGAATACAGACACATTCCTGTCTTTTTTGAAGCCAGCCAGCGGAATAGGACCACTGCCCACCACAGCTATGTCGGAAAAATCCACAACTTTGGACGCCTGCTTTTTGCCAGCGCTAGATGACTTGTCACCGTCATTTGCAGGAGCTGGCCTCTTCACCAATCCACTGTTGCCACCCCGGACATCCCCCAGTAGAGGCACGGCATCCGCCAAAAATACGTACGTCTCCACCATGGGCCAGGTAACGAAACTATGATTCCCCCTACTCCACACAAGACGTCGCTCCTATCACCGTAGCTGGCAGGCTAGGGCACTGCAGCAGGAACCTCATCTGAAGCACCATTCGAAGCCGTTGAATGCGACTCCATTTCCTGTTACCGGTTCTCCTTACTTGACATTGTAGTTGGCTGAGCTTTTTGTGAATCATCCTGCTGTTCGTCGGGATCCGGTGGCACAGGGCGGATCTCCAGTTGCTCGTGATCCACTACTGAATAAGGGAGTCGATCAGCCTCCAAAGTTCCTGACAGCGCCGACTGACGAACATCCCCTGATGCGTCAACGGCCTCCGTCACATCCATGACATGAGCAGACACATCATCCTCAGTAATGCATTCCCGGCCACGACGGAACTTCTCTGCGTGTGCTTTGACTCACCTTTCTAGGGTATGGCCATACTGTCAACACTAATTACTCCAGGGTGTTCGGTTCACGGCGCAACAGATACAAGTAACCATCCACACGAGGGCTCATTTGGTATTGCCCTATGCACAAGACGTCGCGGAGGTTGATTACGCTAACAAGAGCTTCTGTGGAGTCGGGAGAACTGTATGGCCGGCATTTCAAGCCCACATGCAGAGAGACATTGTTCAAGACAACTTTACTGGTTGCAAGACGGGAAGGATGATCTTGTACGTATCCGTGTTAGTTCCGGGCTTTGTAGTTATCGGCCAGGTGCCGATGCGGTTTTTCCAGCTAGAGCAGAAAGAGACACAGCCATTCGCACCATCATCTTAGTACTTTGAAGGGGGCTACAAGCGCACTCGGGAATGGATAATACGGATGGTGCACTCACCGAGCACATAAGCTAGCTTACCCCTTGCGTTCTTGCTAAATGACTCGTGCTGTTTATAAATTTTTGTGCTGTTTATTTGCTTGTATTGGTTGTGCTGTATCGCCCCTCCTGCTTGGGCCCAAACTGGGCCTGCAGTATGTTATAAATAAATAAATAAATAAATAAAATTGCGTCCCGGGACCTCTCGCACCGCTCTGCGCTCCGCACAGGGCGCATAAAGTGGCAGCGTACGTTCATTGCGCATGCGCGTTCTGTTTGTAAAAATAAATAGAAACTTACACCAAGGCATGCATATCACTTCTCCGTCTCTGCAACCATCGTTTCGTCGTTTTTATCTGCTGCGGCGGAGTTGGAGAGTTGAGATCGTCTGCAACCGGATTTAAGCGGCATGCCATTTTATAAAAAAAGGGTTTCCATCCAAGTGCTTCGCCGATACAACTCAACCAACTACCATTCATTGATCATAAATTGATTGGACTTTGCAAGGATTATCCCGTTGAAGTAATAAATAGTGAGGTTAAGTTCATTTCACTTTCCTTTCGTTTCACGGTTCGTAGAGACGCGTTTGTGCATTCAGGTGACGTCGCATCGGTAAACAGTGTGGTTGTCGTTTACTGCTTCGCTTTCCAAGCACCTTGACATTGTGGATTTGGGGGTATTCTTTGCTCAGTGGAAAGGAGGCTCTTCTTAGCTCTCATGCACGCTCTAATAATGCGGCGTTCATGAAGAATCATTGGTGTGCAAACAAAATTGGCTGCCTAAAATGACGGCTCTTAGCTCTAGCAGCCACCCAATACTACTCCAATAAACCATAGTCTTCTGCTGATGACGCGTTGCTTTAACGAGATGGCTTTAGAATTAAACCACTTGCACCATCAGAGCTAAAGGTGTGGCTCAAACTATAGACGCTTCTCTGAAATTTTATTCACTCGATTGTTTCTTGGCGTAATCTGGCTAGCTCGGAGTCAAACAAATTGGCATTCGTATCAGTTTCGATTAGATTATTTCCTTGTGTTACCATCGCCAAGGACAGTCATGAAACTGGCATTTTACGTCATTTCCTATCTCCAAATCAATGTTCTGTGGTATGAAGAAAGCGTAAATATCAGTCTATTTAAACACCGCAGACACGCCCGAAGCTTGTCTAATGGGCTGGCTGTCTCAGGTTGTGTGAATATTTCTAAGAAATATTTGTTGTCGAAGATTACTAATAACCACACATTAAAGATGGTGGTTAAAAGTATTACTCACGCCAATGTCTACAGTAAGGCTGATTCTGACTTTGTGCAAGGAGGGTGTTCTTTGAGTATAATATTTTCACACAATTCAGTAAGAAGATGAGCGTTACCGCGCTGTTAACAAGTTTATTTCGAACGTACCAGTTTCTACCTGACGGCTACAAAACAACACACGCTACGAACAAGGGTCATGGTTGATGTTATACCAGCTGTTAGGCCTCGCACAGCCATGCAAAGATTTCAATTACTCGGGCAGCTATACATGAGAAATCAGCTTAATATACTTGTGAAAATGAAGAATTAGTCCATCTTTGTATGTAAAAAGGAAAAACTGGTATTAGTTTATTGGCAATTCATATAAAGATGTGTTTGCGTAATAAATACTGATTCCTTCTGTGAGTAGTGGTGCAGGCTATGTTTTAGTATGTGGACAATCGCCCTCTTCTGGGTTTAGTGATTTTGCCACAGAACGCCGGTGGACGTCGACATAGCGGATTGCTTATAATACCGTCGGATGGCTCTGTAGACACGGCCTTCAATAAATCATCATCGTCTCATCTTCATCGATTGCAGGAACCCACGCGGTTTTAGGTCTGGAGCTATTCTTCGACGTCATCACTGCTGAGATCACCGAAAAATAAAGGATCGCGTGGTCGGCTGGTAATAGTTATTTGAGGCTTGTGCACACCCAGAAGAGGGTGATTGTCCACATGCTAAGCCATAGTCTGTACCGCTGTTCACAGTACAAGCATTTTTGGAGCATTTGTAAAGACTAAGAATTCGGCCTACCTAACTTGATCTGCCTCTCATGTCCCAGAGGTAACTTATGAGTTCAAATAGGACTTGTCCGTAAGAGGATATATTTACTGATGCATCAGCTGTTGCCTGTTTATGCATCAATGTTTCCAGACTTGTGTACGCTCTCTACAGTCAGTGTTTGTGCTTGTTTTGCAAATTCACCTGGCTAAAATTTCATCCCAAATTCGCTCTTCCAGTGGATACTTTGAGATGGAACTACGTTCTGCAATACCTGAAGCCCCTGGTCTTTCGCCACGCAGCATTGGCATTATAATAGAAGGAACCAAGGTGTCGTTCTACGATTATAACAACCAAAAAACCATTATGAAATCAAGATTCTCTCTTCAACTCCCAGGATACTTTGCTCTGGCCTTACGTTTTGACCTGCCTTCAAACATACAAGTGAGTGTATTTCTAACTCATCGGGCACATTTGTGTGGTTTCCGGATGTTAGTGTCGTACTTTTCGTGCGGGGCCTTTTCAAACGTCTCCCGCAAGCCCGGCAACCAGTTGGCACGTTACACCTGAACGTACAGGCGGCCACAAGATAAACCGGACCAAGCGAGCGGTGTGCTAAAACTATCGGCCATACACCTTCCGGCCCAGCGCCTGCTGTCGAGATAGCGGAGGGCGCATGCGTGTCCCTCCCTATAGATTGTGCATGTCAGTTTCCTTGATTTCGTCTGGAGCACTTCGTTCCTCTCGAATGCGACCCACGGCGGCGCCTTGCGCGGCGCGCCTACCGAGCGGCGTGATACATGGCAGCAGCCGGCTGCGTGCGGCTTGCGCTGGTGGCGGTAACTGTGCGTCTATGTCAGAATTTTTGTTCAGCGTTCTTTTTATCATTTTATAGACTACAACGCAAATTGGCGTTGAGAAAAGGCTACGATAACGATTCGCACGTGACTGAACCAGTGCTGTTATGCGACGAATACACAGTTGATTAAAAATGGACACTGAAGTGATATGTAAACATTGCGGGATTACTTGCGCAAATTGTAGTCCGGAGTCCCCAGGCCATGTTACGACCACTCTGGGCGCGTTTACGCGATTTTATTTAGTAGAAAAATTAATTCAAAAATGCTGTCCCCCTCTCTTTACGCTCGCCCATTTTCTGCGGCGTTTTCGTGTGACCTCGCGAGGAGCCGAGCTCGCAATTGGCTGCGCTACTGCACGTCTTCCCGGCCTTCAGACAGAGTCAGTCGGCCCAGCGTTTCGTCCGCCAGCCGCCGACGGGTCGTCGCAATTCGTTCGCTCAGTTGAAACGAAGCCTGGACACGTTTGTAAATGGAAGAATGGGCCTTTCTTTACTTGGTTAGTTTGTACACTGTATCTAGCTCCAAGTCAAGGTCGCTTCACTCAAGCGCTGCACAAGCGCACATGCGACGCATCGCTGACTGGTACGCCAGTAGAAAAATATAAGGCCTCTTGAAGGCGGGAGAAGAGTGAGCGAAGTCAATATAGGTGCTAAAGAAATAAAATCAACTGATATTTTTACCGTACAGCGTAAAAATAGGGCGCGGGAAGCACTTGCTGGGCGAACAAGCACAGCGGTCAGCAGCACGACTACGCATCTGCGAACGTTTTTTCGTCTACGAAATGCAATTGCTAGACGTGAGCTATTGTGGAAACTCGGGGGACGCTTACTGCACGAGCGCAATACAACAAATAGTCACCTAAGCTGCTTGAAATGCCAAAACGAAGTAAAGGTGTAAACTTGTACAATATATACCTTATATTACCAAGGTCGGCGGAGCCCGTTTTGTGGCCGAGTTGTCTGGGGCGCTAGGTAGGTTGCCGCAAGTGTTTTGCAAGTCATGATTTTGAGTCCCCGCGGGTACGTGCTTTTTTTTTGTAAGTTAACTTTTTCGTTTTCTGCCGATGTTTTCTACATTGAGATCCTTTTTTTGGGCCGCATCGTTGATGGCTCCACGAACTAGTTCACAGAACGCGCGAAGGCTGGCATTGGCGCGCTAGCGAGTTCTCGTTGGCGTGCTGTTGCCATAAGCACCGACTGCTTGCGGGAAGTGGGCACAGGCCAGAATGAACAGACCCTTGGCCTGGTGCGATCACGCTTTTTACGGTACAGGCATGAGTGAGGCAAGCTCCAAATATGGGGGAAAAGCGCATGACATTTGGGTGTCTGCGGGTACGCGGAGGGCGTCCATGAACTGCGTAGGCCTCGGCTAGTGAATGCTACGATTCCAAGCCGTCCTGGGAGGCTTATCTTTATGCATTTTTACAGCTGACAAAATGGCAGAAGCACGGTATGATGATTACTGAGTTATTGAGAATTCCCATCCAACAACGCAACCAGAAATCGAAACTTGTTTGGTGGCTCACTTTGGGCATCGTCCAATCACGGTGCCCACTCCTGCCAACGTCACAGCTTTAGTTGGTGCGGCCACCGCAAACCACGCAAGGTACTTTTTCTTCTTTCGCGCTTTTTAAAATAATTACCGATTTGTCAACCGGATAAACGATGAAAAGTGTGCTAATTTGAGCCAGTCTACGCAGTGCAAGCAAAAACGGGAGCTTGACATATTCACTTCATGTCCCTTTAAGAACCCAAAACGGCGATGATTTATTCGCTTCGGAACAAAAAAAAACATCGGTGATTGTCCGAGTGGTGCGCCTGAATTATTCTGTGTTAAGGTTCCGTCGTTTTAGATAACTTCACGAATGCGTCGGTGGAGCGACTCATTAAGCGACCTAATGATTTAGGGATTGGAGCGCAGGCATCCCTATTCATCTTCCACTGCCTGCCACAACTCGTCCGCTGTGCGACTTCTGTCACTTCGTCTACCGAGATTCATTTTCATAATTCCCTACACACTTTCTACTGGATTTAGGTCTGCCCCGTATGGAGGCCACCGCAGCTGTCGCAAAGCGTTGTCCTCGAGCAGTGTGCTCACGGCTCGTGCAGTGTAGGAAGTGCTGCGGTACTGTTGCCGGATCAAGCACCCGTCCACGAACGGGCCATCCAGGACGCAGGGGAGCAGATTTGTTGTAATGCTGTTGCAGTACTGGTAAGTATTGAATGGCCCAGAAATTCTGACGAGGGGTCCCAGGCCGTTCGCTCTCATTGCGCCCCATACGCCGAGGGAGCACAGCCCACTGGAAAGGACGCTTTGCGTGTAGCCGGGCTGGTTTATGAAAAATGAATAAAGCGAATTCGTATTCTACATACAGAAATACACTCAGGAAGGATATCTCGGACAGTTGCTTAAAAGATATTCGAACGGTATATTAGCTAAATCAATGAAAGGACATTCTCCGTGATTGATAGTTTATATCGATTGAAATTACTGGTACACTTTTTTAGCGGGAGGCTGCACCACCACTGCCACGTTGGCGAACAGTATCCTGTATAAAACTACGCTTCAATTTCATCCGCTTTCCACTAGGAGAATTACGAAATGCCCCGTTAGCAAATGCGGGCTACCTGAAGTGCTTCGTAAAAACAGCGACAAGAAGCGCTTAACAAACGGTGCTTATAAAAGTACGATTAAAAACGCTTCAAATGAAACTAGATGAACAAAATTTACGGGGACATTGTACATTGGTTGCTCCAAAATACGGTTATTAACAGGCAGTTCTGCATTGCTAGACTTAACAATTACGCTTAGCGTTGCACTCGGGACACCCAAACGAATGCTCAGCAAGTGTCACATTAAATCGTGCTCCCAATTAGTCCTCTTACGCTAAAGTAGTTGATGTTTCGTCCATAATGCACAATACCAGCTACATTTCACGGTTGTTTCGCACCTGAAGCTCATCGGACACCAAACACGCCCCTATTGATCCCAGCGAGAGGAGAAAGTCAATTCGTCATTGAATATAACTTTCTTTAACTCGTCCGCTGTACACTGCTGTACCGCCCGGGTTAACGCCAGCCTTTCCAGCCCATTCCGGTCCGTCAGGTGCGGTGTGTGCGCAGCCACGCAACTCCCGTGTCCCTCCTCCGTAAGTTGCCTTCGAATTGTCTCGCAGGAGACATTCGATGACAACACCTGCCGAAGTTTTTTTCAGACAAGAAGAGATCTGCCACAGTGGCGGCGACGATCAGTACCCGATCCTCACTGGTGACGTTAGGCCACCCGCTGTGCCCTGCGTCAATTAGTCTGCCCTGGTCATCGCAGTAAGCTAGAATAATGCGCCTTACAGAAGTCCTAAACCTCCTGGTGAGGCGGAAAATTTCCCGCTGAGTAGTCCCATCGAAAAAAGTCGCACGATGTGCGTGCGTTGCTCGACAGAGACGCGGGACGGCATTCTTCACGCATATGGCTATTCAGGTCGATTTGCTTGCTTTCCACGCTTCATAGCTGTCACTGTCCAATGGGTGACATAGAAGGAAACGCCTCATTGCTTTTCGATATCAATTCACTTACAACGCACAATTGTGTATTTCGGTCTATTTTTCCGAAGCGAATAAACCATCGCTGTTTTCCGTTCTTGATATCAACTGTGCGTTCGTCGCATAACGACCAGCACTGGTTCATTCATGTGTGAATTGTTATCGTAGTGTTTCTACGAAGCCAGTTTGCGTTCCAGTTAATAAGATGATAAAGAGAATGTCGAACAAACATTCTCAAATGAATGCGCAATTACGCGGCATCAGCGCATGCCCACGCTGCCGGCTGCTGCCAAGCATCACGCCGCTTGGTAGGCGCTGTGCTCATGGCACCGGTACGCGTTACATTCGAGAGGAACGAAGGGCTGAAGCCTAAATCAAGAACACTGACGTGCACAAACACTATGGAGGGACACACATGCGCCCTCCGCTATCTCGACAGCAGGTGCTGGCCCAGAAGGTTTCGCGCACCGCTCGCTTGGTCCGGTTTATTCTGTGGCCGCGTGTATAGGCATAGAGAGGGCCGCATAAGTGAAAGTTTACTGTTATTGGTGTTGTCTTTTAGCGGATGTATTAGGCATTGAAGAGAACACAATCATTGACAGGATCAGGACGGTGAGAAGGGCTCGATAAGTAAAGGCTGTTTTTGCGGAACCTTCTGTTCTCGCCTGCCATATAGCGTTGTTTAAAACTGATCGCGTTTAATATTCAAACAGGGTTCAGCGCCCTCTGGTGCTCGAAAGATGGCATAATCTGTTGCGTGGCTATGCAGTAAAAAATTCAGAGCGCCACTTTCCGGATTCTTGCGTTTCACTTCTGTGACAAGGGCGTTGTAACCCTGAAGCTGCTGCGTCCGCGCATCGTCACTGTCAATATTGCAGGGCAGGGCTAGCTGGATGTATTGCGTCCTAAGAAAACCGGATAGATGCGTTGCCATGAGGTGCGCCTAATCGAAACGCCTTGAAGTATAAGAGCGTCGGTATTTGTGCCAAAGCGACGTTACGACTAAGCGTTCGCCTACCTCCACCAAAGCTTTCGTGCACCGCGATGCACCGGTTTTTGAGTGATATCGCCAACGGCAGCACAAACTCGCTCTTCACAAGAAATTTCTTGGAGGAACTGCAAATACCACACGCACCGTACCCAAGCCAGGAGAGAAATGTTACAAAACGTATACGCTGGGTTTAAACCGGACGACAAATTGGCCACAAAACGTTCTAGAAATATGCCCGCAATTGCCGAAACCATCTTTTATCTCCGCGAATACCCAGCTGGCAAAACCGTTTTTAGAAAATCTATATACGCTGTTTTACCGTTGAGAAAAATTCGGTTTAGAATAGAGATAATAAAGAAACAATAAATTTGTAGTAGATGTATTACTGAATGGGCGTATCAGGGTCTCTACACCCCTGAAATATCCCGGTTTAGACTAGTCGTTGGATACAACAAAACATCTTGCTGGCTTATTACAGCTGCATTTATGTAGCCTTATACAAGACAATAACGTGCCTTTCTTCTCGCTCTAGAAGACATTGTATAATAAGATAACAAAAACCGGACAGTGCCCAATAAACGCACTGCTGGCCATGAAGAAGTGCACAATCGTCTGAATAACAAAACGCACATACCCGTCTTCCCGTCTCATGACTCGCGCCTACCTTGCGGTCAGCCATCGTATGTCACTGCGTCAATAAGACACCTGACCACCAGTAGTAGCCCCTACTATCATTGCTTGTGCTTAGAGATTGTGATTAGTGTCCAGTAGCGGTGACCCACTAGAGAGCGAACAGGAATCTTTTAGTCACACTTAGGGCTTGTTTTGGTAGTGACTATATATGCATGCCATTTTTTAGTACAACAGGCCTACAACATCCGTCTGCAGATGATTGCAGGTCTTGCATCTAGGACGGAGGCAAAGGCTGATGACTTGTTCCTGGGAAGCACCAATATTGGCATGCCCTAAAATGTGTTTTAGGCTCTTATTTCTTTTGTAGGTGACTCTTTATGCTCCAGGGAGTGCATTGCCGTAGATTGAAGGTTTTTTTCTGTTTTCTTTGTTACTTTTTTCTTTCTGCGTGTGTGTGTGTAAAGCAGGTAGTAAGACGAAAGGCTAAAGGTCGAGGGAGGCGAGTGCGCGTGGTATGTCTAAATCGGCTTGAAGCAAGACAGGAAAAAAGGATCGAAAGTGTATACAAGTAACTGCTTTGGGGATGGGCAGGCAGGGTTGTTGCGAATGGAGATGCCCACTTTGTGTAAGAGCATTATTTTTGTGTTCGATTGAGATATTGTAAGGTTTCTAAGCTGCCTTTCGAAGCATTGATTCTAGCCGGCTCAAGGCAATTGAATTTTTGGATTAAGTACGAGTTTCTGTATTTCCGGTCCCTTTGAGACCTAACGTTTGACTGCAGAATATAGAGCTTCAGATCAGCGAAATTGTGGTTCGGCTAGTTGAAGTGTTTCGCGACTGCTATGGAGGCAATGTTATGGGTGTCAGATCGATGTCCATTCAGGCGTAAGTTCATTGGTTGACTCGTTTCTCTATGTACTGCTTTTGAGAGAATAAGCATAGCCATTCTGTCAATATAGCCAGTAATGACCGACTTAAAAAGACGTTCCCGGAAGCCCCAAATTGCAACTACAGAAGAAATAAGAACCTAAAATACATTTTAGTGCATGTTAAAATTTGCGCTCCCCAGGAACCAGTCATCAGACCTTGCCTATGTCCTAGACGCAAGACCTGCAAACATTTGCAGACGAATAGTACTGCCAGCCAATACGCTCACAAGATTATTCAACCTTCACGTGCAATTGTTCTAACATTGTGTACACGCTAGAATGCTCATTCTGTCAAAAGCAGTACATTGGAGAAACAAGTCAACCTATGAACTCACGCTTAATGGACATCGGAGCGACACCCATAACATTGTCTCTGTAGCCGTAGCGCAACACTTCAACCAGCCGAACCACAATTTCGATGACCTCAAGGTCTATATTCTGCAGTCAAACTAAGTCTCCAAGTGACGGGAAATACAGAGACTCGTGCGTAATCCATAAATTCAATTGCCTGAGCCAGCAAGAATCAATGCTTCGGAAGGCAGCTTAGAAACCTTACGGTATCTCATTCGAACAGAAAAATAATGCTCATACAAAAAGTCGGCAGCTCCATTCGCAACAACCCTGCCTGCCCATCCCCAAAGCTGTTACGTGAATACAATGTCGGTTCCTTTTTTTGCTGTCTTGCTTCTAGCAAATTTTGACAAACCACGCGCACTCGCCTTCCTCGACCTTCGCCATTTCTTCTTACTACCTGCTGTACACACAAACACGCAAATAGGAAACAGTAAAAATCAAAGAAAACAGAAAAAAAGTCCTTGAATCTACCGCAAACCTCCTCGTTGATTGTATCTGTGCATACCCCTTTTAATCTTCAACGAACACTGGCCTCCCCCCTCGGATTTCTTCGGACTATACGGGCTGTTGTTGTTTACGAGTTTTCTCTCTAGCACACTGTTGAGTAACCTTGCAATAGCACCCCGCAGACGCCCCTTTCCCGACCAAAACTTGCCGGAAGCCTTTTTTGAGGTCACCCGGCACCATCGCAGCCCATCTTAAACCATTCCTCCCTGCTTCCTCTGACCCTCTCGTAGTTTTACCTCTTTCTCTCTTGCGGGGTCCTGTCACTTTAACCACTCCTCCGTTTCTCTCTCACTATTTCGCTCCTTTCAACCGACAGTTGACCGACTCTGCTGTCCCCCTTCCAGCCTCGCTCTTAAACATCCCCCCTCTCTCTCGAACTCAATCTCTTGTTATAAAATGGTGTACCAGAGACGAACCCTGATGCCCTGAAAAAGACTAGCCTCCTTGTCTAAACATTGGCAGAGGACTGAGGCCGCTACCTTCTCCAAATTGAATTGTTATTTCTATCTGGTGACCCTCTTCAAACTCTTTTCGTTCCGTAACTATATATATAACTATATATATAACTATATATATATATATATATATATATATATATATATATATATATATATATATATATATATATATATATATATATATATATATATATATATATATATATATATATATATATATATATATATATATATATATATATGTTTAGTCATGGAACATACCCGGGAATGGGAATGACGCCACATTCGACGCCGAAAAGCTCCCAAGACCAAGCGGTTGCTGCTGAGGTGGAGGTAGAGGAAGTGTGAAGGAGGCACGGGCAGAGAGCGAGCGAGATCGAGCCAGGGAACAAGGCGGACTGAACGGGGCATGGCTCTGTGCTAACTCACGGTAAGACATCCTGTCTACGTGCCACAGTGAGGCAAGGCCGTCGCCAGTCTCCACCACGGTTCCGGGTGTCGCCGCCAAGCCCCGGACATCGTCGCCAGCACGGGTCACCGTCGACCGGGCTCGGGCGTTCCGAACAGCGCGTGACCGGGCGCGAGACGGGAGAAAGCCAGTCAGCGGAGCCGGCTGAGATTCTTCTGGCTTCGTAACCTGTAGTGCCAAACTCGACGACGCGAACACCGCTACAAGGGCGACGTAGACACCCGCGTCCCATACCACCGACTGTGAGCGTTTCCTGTCATCGGGACGTTTACGTGGGGACGGTCGCGGACATTGTAGTTGCGGGCGCTGGAACGAGCCACTTGGGTTGTTTCCATTTCCTTAGTGTTTTCTAACGTTTCGTGAATTCTTTTCGTCGTTGCTTGAAACCTCTGTGCTGTTAAGTCTGTGAATATAATATAATGTCTTTTCCTCATCCGCAGCAAGAGTCTTCCCTTCGTTTCGCGTGATCCGGCCCATTTCATTACAAAAAGTATGGAGCGTACCAGGATGGCATCATCAACATCTGCGGAAATTGGTTGAATGCTGGTGTGCGGACGAGTGATTTGACATTTGGAAGATGGATGTTGACAATTTAATGGCGATAGGTTCAGAGCTAGGATTGACGGGACCCGAACTCCGGCAGTGGATAGAAAACAAGCGGGCGGAGGAGGGTGCTGAGAGGGTAGCCGAGAGAGAGGCCCTTAGAGAAGCAGCGGAAAGGAAAAAAGAAGCCGACGAAAGGGAGTTGGCACTCCTCCAACTTAAGCTGCGCATCCAGGAAGGGTTGCAAAATACTGCAGCCTTTACTGGAGGGAATAGCGCTGGCCCCAACACCCTTGTGATCAACCCACAGAAGTTGCTACCCTTGTTCGATGAGAGGCGAGACGATTTCCACGCCTATCTTCAAAGGTTCGAGCGCGCAGCAACTGGTCACGGGTTGCCCGAAGACAAATGGGCTGTTGTAACTAGTATGTGCTTGTTTGGGGAGGCACTTTCAATTCCCGGAAGGATGACTGCAACAGAATCGTTAGACTGTGCGAAAGTCAAGAACGCTCTGCTTTAACGGTTTAATTTCACTGCCTAAGGTTACAAGGATAAGTTCCGCAAAGCACGAGCTCAGGATTGGGAGACAGGGAGGCAACTGGCGGCTAGGATATCCGGTTATTTCGATCACTGGATTCAAATGACAGGGATACCAAAAACATTTGAGGGTCTCCGCGATCACGTCATTACGGAGCAGTTCCTCCGCTGTTGCCACACGAGGCTTGTCGTCTTTCTAAAAGAGCGACAGTTCAAAACTATCGATAACTTGGCAGAATTTACGACCGGTTTCTGGAGGCGGAAAACCTCTGAAACCTTGGGAAAGGCCGAGATGACGAAGATGAACTACAGAAGAATGCGCAAGATGCGCAGAAGAAGCACCCTCCCAAGTGCTTCTGGTCAATCGGCCGGGCCACCGCGCTTCGGACTGCCGCAGCACCGCAAGAGATCCACCGAAGTGCAGCGCCTGTGTACGTGTCGGACACAGAACAGAGGACTGCCAACCTCGATCAGATGGTGAAGAGCAGTTTTCTGCTTGCGCACTGACCATGGCCTCTCCAAATCATCCGGTGTGTAGCTAGCGCAGTGCTTCCGGAGCAGATGCTTATCCTTCCGCCCACGACCGCGGTCAAGTCGCTGGAAAGGACGCGTTTTGCGTGAACGGCATGCCGGTCGTGGAAGGCCGTGTTCGAGGGAAGCCTCCTACATTCCTTAGAGGTACTGGAAGCAATACCGCCATCGTTCGGAGAGATGTGGTAGAAGACGGTTGCTTAACCGGAAGAACAACACGTGTATCGCTTATAGACGGCTGCATGAAGCAATTAGCCCTGCAAGGATCCATGTCGACTCTCCGTACTTCGTAGGTAATATCACCGTATCCTGTATGGAGCGGCCAATCTACGATTTTGTCCTCGGGAACCTTCCAGGTGTCAGAGCGGTGGGCAACCCGGATCCTCACTGGAAACGCCCCGATGGACGTTCACTAAACCTAGTGAAGAAAATCACCAAGGAGCTTGTCTATGCTAGGAAGAATATTCTTGTGTCGCCCGTCGCAGAGGCTACACCATCGAACATCAAGCACGGGAAAGCGCTTCTGATTCCGACCACCGACACCGAAAGAGAAGAGCTGGCCCGAGAGAAGCAAAGCGATCCTTCGCTAAGAAGCTGTTTGCGCAAGGTTGGACAAACAATCTTATCAGGGAAAGAAAACCGATACCATTTCGTCAAAACCAGCGACGTCTTATAACCTCACTTCCACCTTTTAACAGGTAGAAGATTCCAACAGGTTGTTTGGCCCAAGTCAAAATAGGAACCAATCCTTCGATTTGCACACGAAGGCTGCGGTGCAATTCATCAGGGCATGCGAAAAACCGCCTACCGCATCCTAGCGAGTTTTACTGGCCGGCCCTGCGCGGAGGCGTCAAACGCTTCGTCAGGTCATGCGACGGCTGCAAGAGGACATGACCGGGCAGGGTTGGAATACCACGAGTTACCCCTGACGTCCAGCTACCTTCTCATTGCGTTGCTGTGTCCAAGCAAGAAAAGTGCGACTTCGTTGAAACAAATGGGTCTTCCCTAAGCCACGGCATGAGCGGCTCAAACGTACCGCGTCCACGGACATTAGAGAATATCGTGAACTTTGAAAGACCTGCAACAAAAAGGTGACTGAAATTCTTTATCAACTTGTCTGGATGCTACCGCAAGTACATTTCGAACTATGCTGCCATCGCCCGACCTTAAACTGTCTTGATTTAAACAACAAAGGGGAAGAGTGTTGCTTGGAGTGCATCTCAGGAGGCCGCGTTCCTCACCGTGAAGCAAAAGCTCTCCCAACACCTGACAGGACTAAACTATTTGTCTGGCCCGGGAACCGACGCATGTGACACTAACCTTGGTGCCTCTCGTGTAGGCCACAGAAGAGACAATCCTTCGCACATTGCCTCCCAGACTCTTACCAAAACAAAAGAGCGGGAATAACATATTGCGACAATACCTACAATCGGCTAAGCATGTTTACAGTTTTGCACTGTAACTTCCCATTGTACGGAAAAAAATTGCGTTGATTTTGTCGATGGCTCTCCTACTGTAAGAGCTTCCCGTATTTTCTTGTTACGTGCTTTAGCAACCTGCATGCGTCCGTGAAACACATTTTTCCTGAGGACAGTGTCTCTGTGTATGTTGGACTTTTTTGGGACTCGTCTTTTGGACTGTAGAATAGTTGTTACCCAAACAACTTTCTTAAAGGGGGTAATGTGCTGGACCATTCCCGGGAAAGGGAATGACGCCACATTCGACGCCAAAAACTCCCAAGACCAATTGGTTGCGTCTGAGGAGGAGGAAGATGAAGTGTGAACGAGGCACGGGCAGAGAGCGAGCGAGACCGAGCCAGGGAGCAAGGCGGACTGAACGGGGCACGGCTCTGTGCGAGCTCACGGTAAAACGTCCAGTCTACGTGCCACAGTGAGGCAAGGCCGTCGCCAGTCTCCTACCCGGGTATGTTCCATCACATTGACCCAGGCTTAAGAGTGTTGTTTGGGAACAACTATTTTATTCTTTATTCCTTATTCCTATTCTATTCCTATTCCTCATTCCTTATTCCTATCCTTATCCTTATTCCGATTCCTTATTCTATATATTTCTTTACAAAAAGTGGCGAGCCTGCCAGAATCCGCAGTTCACCATCAGTTATTACTGTTCTTCGCATTTCGCCGGTACATCAAATTTAATATAGGTGGATTAGAAAAGATAATGAAACATGGAGATGAGCTAGGACTGACAGGTCGAGAGCGTCTAAATTATTTCGACACCGAGCGCGAGAAGCTGAAAGCAGAGCTAGATCTGAAAAGAAGGCCCGGCGACTTGGTGTCGATGCTGCCTCATTACAACAGGGTGGTGAGCGCAAAAAAGCGATCCTGAGGCAATATCAGGAAAATAATGATAAAGAGGAAAGAGAGGCACTCAAGGAGTATGAGAGGAGGAAGGACCAGGATGAACGAAGGATAGCCGCCTTCAAGAAGCAGATCGCCGCTCTTGAATCGCGAGCATGCCACGTTTGTTCTAACCACCGATCTCTTCCCCCCGTACATGTGCCAGGCTCCGAACATAGCCCCCCAGCTTGTAGCTCAGTGCCTGTTCAACCAGAGCTTATCTTACGAGCGCCTGACACCAATGACGCTAACGCAGAAGGTCCTGAGGCAGATGAGCCACAGGGTTCACTTCGTCCGGAAGACATTCCAAAAGAATGCCAAGGTGGCAGAGAGATTTTTTCGAGCTCACAAAGGCTACCGCGGAAATGAAAAAGCCGCAAGAAGACTGCGATGCATTCCCCCAGGAAAACATCAAAAACACCCGTCTCTACTCCGCATAGCCGCATATCTTTAAAGCAAGGTTGTCAAAAGCGTTCTTGCCATTGCGAGAATAAATTCTTGCCTAAGTTGAGTCGCAAAAGCAAATTCAATGTGATGTGCCAGGCTAAGAGATTTTCAATTGGCTCAGTACGTCGTACGAGGATAAGGTAGGGAAACCTTTTCGCAGGACCAACCACTGCTATCCGCCTTTCCACGTGCAATACCACTCAGCGTAGAGCCACTCCAACCAAGCAAGTGCGCAAGCGGGGTAAAAAAGGACGTATGCAAAGGAGAAAGCTAGAAAGGCGGCAACAGCGTATTACGTTTCCAACAGTTCGATGCGGCACTTTTTCTACTCGGGTGTCTGAATACAAACACCCTACTAGAGGCGGAGGAACAGACACCAGCGGGTCTTCCATACAAGAGGGTCGTGCTGCCCGACGCGGAAGAGGCGCCAAGTTTTTCAGGCAACCGTAGCTTTTCTGGGGTACATACATGCCTGGACCTGGAAATACGACCTTGAACAAGGGTTAACGGCTGTACATAGCTTCCGTGTGCTATATTTTTTGAACTGTTTTCTTGTGAACGGTTTTCTTGTGTGAACAGTTTTCTTTACTACGAACTCGAACAAAGTGACTGTGCTGTGTAATTTTGCTACATGGATTAGATTTTCGACAGTCTCTTCGATACGGACTGGCCTTCACCCTCACCGTCTCCAGAATAGTTCTCCTAAGAACATTCTGAAGAAGGGGGTAGTGTAGTGAAGGGCCGGTGCAGAGTGGTGGCCAATCTGCCGGTACCAGTTGCGTAACGTTTGCGCAAGACAAAGCGGCATCGAAGAAAGGGAAGAAGACGATGGAGGAGTTACGAAGCGGTCGGGCAAGACGACAGCAGGACGGCGCGGTCGCGGTGTAGGCCCGAGGTCCGTCACCGGCGCTTCCTTCGAAGTTTCCGTGAGTCGCAGTGTAGGCCTGACGATAGCACTGGACGCCGCCGGGAGAAGCTGGGGTCCTGACCAACAGTGAGCGGTGTGTCGGTGATGTGGAGTGCGAGCAGCGAGGCCTCGCGTTTGCGCATGCCTAAGCCCTTCCATCCCACCGCTAGCCATCGGCCACCGTCACGAGGTTGTCCAGCCAGGAAACGGCCAGGAAACTGCGTCTCGCGAGTCGTCACATCCAGACCATCTCTTTCTCGGCGATCGCCGTTTGTGAGCATACGACTCCCTTCATGACTTTGTCCGCCGTCATCCACAACTTCGTGTTTCCCCGTGGTGTCCGGCTGTGTGCTAGAGTGTCTGTTCCGGCGTTGTGCCTTTTTCGGTTATTATATTTGTGTGCATTCGCGAGAGTCTAGTCCAGACTCGGGACTTTCTACCCGGTCCGCCCAAGATTCAGAACATGTATGTATATATATATAAATGTATATATATATATATATATATATATATATATATATATATATATATATATATATAAACATATACACGCACACACACACACACACACATATATATATATATATATAAGGCGGGTTAATTGCTAACAAAGAGTAAAAGCAAGAGGCGGGAAGCAGCGTAGTCTGTTCCAGGTGAACCGGATAGGGGATCGCTGATCTGAACACAAGGACGCACAGAGGTGATGCCAGCTTGATGCTTCCGGCACATACCCGAACAGGGATTGGACGATCGAGGTCCGTTAGCCCTTTCACTTCTCTTCATTACAATCACCCTCCGCCGAAGAGAGAGCCATCCTGGCGACCTACAGTGAGTGCAGCACAATGGGATCGTAATAGGGCTTTAGGCAACAGACGTGTACAGTTTCGTGGCCGCGACGGTGAAGGTCTTCGGTTGGCTTCATTGGTTCTACAACGTAGTTAACGGGGGAGGAAGAATCGATGACACGGTAGGGGCCGTGGTATTTAGAAAGGAGCTTTGAGGAGAGACCAGGAGTGGCAGATGGTATCCACAGCCAAACGAGATCGCCAGCACGGTAAGAAGTCCATGAGTGCTCCTGGTCATGACGGTGCTTCTGTTGAGCTTGGTCGTTTGACGTATACGAACGTGCGAGCAGGCGGCACTCTTCTGCATGGCGCGTTGCGTCGGAAAGGAGATGGCTTTCGGACGAATCAGGGCTGTAGGGAACGATGGTATCCGTTGTACACGATGGCTCCCGTCCGTATAACAAAAAGAAATGTGAAAAACCTGTAGTGGTCTGCACGCTCGTGTTGTAAGCGAACGTTACAAACGGTAGCACGGAGTCCCACTTCCAATGGTTGGGCGCTACATACTTTTCGATCATGTCCCCAAGCGTGCGGTTGAATCTTTCTGCCAGTCCATTTGTTTGGGGATGGTAGGCGGAGGTGGTCCGGTGCACAATTTCGCGTTCTGCGAGGAACGCTTCGATGGCCTGAGAGAGGAATACACGCCCCTTATCACTTAGAAGTTCCCGTGGTGCACCGTGGATTAGGACGAGGGAGTGCAGAATGAATGCACCAACCTCACGTGCCATGGAAGCGGGAGGCGCTGCTGTTTCGGCATAACGGGTTAGGTAATCTTCTGCCACAATTATCCACCGGTTACCAGAAGACGAGTATGGCAGTGGGCCGTATAGATCAATGGCAACGCGCTCATACGGACGAACGGGGCACGGGAGGGGCTGCAGCGGGCCGGCTGGCTTGGGGACAGGCGACTTACATATTTGACAATCAGTACAGGCACGAACAAATCTTCGCACAAAGCTGTACATACCACGCCAGTAGTATCTTTGACGAAGTCGGGTATAGGTCTCCAAGAATCCCGCGTGAGCACACTGCGGATCATCGTGGTAAGCTGCACACACCTCCGCGCGGAGACTCCTTGGAACCACAAAGAGGCACTCGCGGTCGTCCGGCATGTAGTGGCGGCGGTAGAGGAGGTTGTCGCGAATGGCAAAGTGAGCAGCCTGGCGACGCTGGGCTCTAGGCTTGGGAAGGGTAAACGGTGAAGACAGGAAGTTGACGATAGTAGCGATCCATGGATCTTCTTTCTGCTGGGAAGCCATGCCTAAGAGAGTAAGCGACTACAAGGTAGAGTCCGTTTTGGTGAGGTGTGCCGTATCAGCGGACACCGGAGAGCGAGGGAGAGAGCGTCGCGTCAGAGTGCGTGCGGCCGGATCGATACATAACACGAATGTCGAATTCTTGTACACAGAGGGCCCAACGACCAAGTCGTCCCATGGGGTTTTTGAGAGACGACAGCCATCACAATGCGTGGTGGTCGGTGACAACATCAAAGGGGTGGCAATAAATATAGGTGAGGAATTTGGTGAGCGCCCAAACTATGGCCAAGCATTCCTTTTCGGTCACGGAATAATTTCGATCGGCCTTGGTGAGAGTTCGACTTGCATACGCTACAACGTATTCGTCGTAGTTGGGCTTCCATTGGGCGAGCACTGTACCGAGACCGATGCCACTGGCGTCAGTGTGCACCTACGAAGGAGCTGCTGGGTCGTAATGCCGGAGGATAGGTGGTGAGATTAACAGACGTCGCAAGGAAGAAAATGCTTCATAACAATCCAGGAACCACGCAGAAAGAGCGTTATCGCCGTTCAGCAGTCTTGTTAGGGAGGAAACGATGGTAGCGAAATTTCTGACGAAGCGTCGGAAATAGGAACAGAGCCTGATGAAGTTGCGGAGGGGTTTCAAGGAAGTCGGCTTGGGAAAATCAGCGACAGCACGTAGCTTATGGGGATCAGGCGACACACCATCTTTTGAAACTACGTGGCCCTGAATAGTCAACTTGCGCGCACCAAAACGACATTTCCTTAGTTGATTTGGAGGCCGGCAGCGGTGAGACACGCCAGGATCTGGTGGAGACGAGTGAGGTGTGTGTCAAAATCGGGAGAGAATACGACGGCGTCATCTAAGAAACAAAGATATATATGCCACTTGAGACCACGCAAGATGTTATCAATCATTCTGTCAAATGTGGCAGGTGCGTTACATAATCCAAATGGCATGACGTTAAATTCATATAAACCATCCGGGGTAACAAAGGCGGTCTTGGGGAGGTCCGATTCCGCAACCGGCACTTTCCAGTAGCCGGAGCGCAAATCAAGGGACGAGAAGAATTCCCCACCGTGTAAACAATCGATAGCCTCGTCGATGCGACGGAGCGGATAAACGTCCTTGCAGGTAATTTTGTTTAGGCGGCGGTAGTCAACACAGAAGCGCAAAGACCCGCCTTCTTTTGTTACGAGGACCACGGGCAACGACCATGGGTTTTGGGACGGCCGAATGACGCCCCGCTGTAGCATCTAATCCACGTGCCCACTAATAACACCACGTTCCGGCCCCGACATAGGGTAGGGTCGTTGTCGCAAGGGAGCATCATCGCCTGTGTCGATGTGATGGGTGACTGTTGACGTTTTACCCAACGGAGCTTGTGCACAGTCAAAGGAAGAACGGAACTTGTTAAGAAGGGCGAGAAGCTCCGTGTGCTGTGTGGGATCCAAATCGGCCTCCAGGGACTGCTTGAACACGTCGGCGGACAGTGAAGCGTCGGTAGATATGGAAGAGTCCATGGCAGTGAGCAAAAGCGCAGCGGGATCATCGCAAACGTCGAAGCGGCTGATGGAGCGCATAGCTTCAACATGGCCAATTTACTCTCCATGGAGCAGGCTGACAGAACGGTGGGTTTGATTGGCAATAAACATTCTCGTACGCCCACCTTGCACTGTAGGAACGGCGAATGGGAGTGGCAACTCCTTCCGGCGAACAAAAAGGTCGCATGGTGTGAATAGGCCAGGTCCATGGGGTACGGGCGCACTAGCAAGGTCAACATTACGGAACTTAGCGGCCAGATATCGACGTCTTCGTCCACGGTAATCTTCGGTCGTTTCGATCGTCGTCTCCACTAGAAGAACGGCCGACGCACCAGGCACTCGAACCCTTGTCCCTGTGCTACGAATAAATGCGAGTTGGATTTAGGGCTTGTCCTCGTCCTCCTTCGTCCTTGCCGTACTTTTTAGTGTTTTACGTGCCTACATTATGTAGGCCTTCTGTGGTTCGAGGCTTTTTTATTCAGATATCGTTATACAAAATATGTCACTTTCTCCAAATTGTATAAAGCTTAGCAAAAAATAAAAATTTGTTTGTCACGGTATGCCTGAATCAGGAAGGTCGCGAGAAAATATATATACGTGAACAAGTTTTTCTTTTATTGTATTGCTTAAACAACTGCGTTGTGCGCATGTCGTTTATATATAAGAAAAGAAATCTGAGCCACATCAGTTATAGCAACTAACCCCGTTTCATGCGGAAATGCCGCCGAGAACTCTCACAGGTTATATTGTCGAGGCTCAAGCTGTACCCTTCTTGCCTTGCACGGAGACGCGGCGATGTGGAGGTTGTGGCGTTTGTGGTAAGGTGGTGCTGCCCTCGTGTGGCCACCCCCCCCCCCTCCAACTACAAGTCAACAAAATCTCATTCAGCGAGCTGGAATTGCGAACGCCCTAAGGGGAGCGGGGTAAAAGAGTCGACTCCGACCGTGCAAGGAGATAAGAGCCAGAGGCTGTGACAACCCCTGGCGGAAGGAGCATGGCCGGGTGCTGGAAACTGAAAAAGCTCTGGGCTCAGCTTAGGGGCTTTTTACTTCGTAGTCGATATCTTTGATGCCATTCATTCTGCCGTGGATGGTGTCTCGGATGCAGGGACATGGATCAACGCAGCTGTATTAGCAGCAGACGCATAGAAGCACTTTTTGTCAAGCTTTAGTGGTATCACGCGGAAAGAAGCAGGGCCAGTTCAATAACTAAGATCAGTCTGTCAGCTGCTTTTGCATGCCTACTGTAGTCGCGCCCAAATGGCTGTGTCATGCTCACCTAAGCGACGTGGTGCTAGTAGCGGCTTCTGTTCCGGTTGGATAGCTTGTTTGGTGTAACGGTTACAATTACTAGAATGGTTGGCGCACGTGCATTCACAGCATGCCAGATTTTACGCGCTGTAGAAAAGCTAGACTGCAAAGGAGCATCGCCTAGTAAAATCGCGTAGTAATTTCTTCGGACTCGGCAATTGATTATTGACATATTTTTGGACACAGGACATACAGCTGCGCCGTGTTTTGGAAGAAAGAGCGTCACGGTAATCTGAATGCCTTTGTTGTTTAAGGATAGCAGTGATGTACTTTCGTGGGCGCTGGTTGTGTATGGCTTATATCACGCCAACCAGTTATGTAAAATACCAAAAAGGAGGATACCGCGCTGTCCCAAAACATTGATATATAATTACCTTTTTTCTTCTTTTGGAACTCTTTGTCAGCTTGAACTGTAGCGATTGTGGGTTCTCGTGCGATTCTATAATGCGGCCTTTAGCAGTCGATGTTGCTTTACGGATGATTCGGCTGTTAAAAACGCATAGGGTGGCGTGTTCGGTGCTTATGTGCTTTTTTTACGTATAAGCATCGCCCAGGCAAGCGAGATTGTTAAGGTGATAATGCTGGCATCTTCAAAGGGACTGAAATGCTCGCGGCCGCGATTTGCACAGCCAAAGAAAACATCAATTGGATCACGCGAAATAACAAAGCATTGACGAATACCAAATTGGTGCTTATATTAAGCCATACATTTCTTTACTCCTCATTGAGGGTAAAGGTGTTGGAATTTTACACCTGCGTATTGGAAAGGATATATAACTTTCTTTTATTGGCCAACGCAGCAAGCAACTGATCAAAAACGAGCAGTATACTTTGTTTGAAGTTCTGTATCAAAGCGAATAATGTGGAAGGTGTTGTGTACATATATATGCTTTCTTTTAGGAGAGCTGAACGTTTATAATATTTGTTGGCAATTTCATTAGTTAGTCGGATGTATTGTGTACATTTATATGCTGTGGTATAAAAGAGCTTACCTAACCATACGACCAATATTTCTAAAAGCTGATTTTCGTTGTTCGCAATGTCGGTAATGGAACTTTTTTGCAGTTCGTTTTCGGGCAAGACAAAGAAATTTATCGTGCACAGAATCGGAGATTTGCAGGTGAGTTTCCTTTCGTTTGCGGCAGAAATTGAAAACACATATTGAGTTTTTGGTCAGATTAATTTGGGGATATTAGACTGTGTAATGTTTATCACCACTACCACTGTCTTGATCACTCCAAATAAACCCTCGTATGGAAGATAGAAAAAGAAATCTCCCGTAGTCTACGGTAATACTAGTAATCCCCAACACTGGTATGTTCGCAACATATTTATTTATTACACCTGTACGCACTTGCACAAAAATTAACCCTACTATGGGTATAATCTTTAAGACAATTACAAGAACTCATCAGCATACTCTTGCATTTTAACCAGGTTACTGTTCATTCTCAAATTCAATAAAATGTTTTATACAAATCTTAATACCAGAAATATTGCGAAGGTGCCATGTGCGGCAACAGTTACAAGTATGCTGAAAAATACGCATGCGTCCACTCTTTTGACGAGTTGAATAATATTGACTAGGGCAACCACGAACTATACATGTTTTTATTCCTTGAATTGCTTTTGGCAGGGTTGAAACTGAAAAACAGGTCACTGGCCACGTCAATTACGCGGGACGTTTTGGGAGTGCTACGGCACCCTTTCTCATATTAACAGCAGTTTATGAAAGGGGTGTATATAAAGAGAATCTTGTAATCTTTAGTGAGGTTTGGCGTAGGTGGGATACATGCACCAGCAAGATCTGTTCTTTGTATGCGGCATTGTCTGGACGATCTGGACTACAGATTAGGCTGGCTATTAGGTTGCGCTTCGTCGCCAGTATCAGGGGATCATCCCACGGGCCCTCGAGTCCAGATTTTGCACGTTTCCTGCGACAGCATCGCAAACAGCATTTAGTTTTTTTTTTCGCGAGATTGCAGAAATTACTGGATTCGCCTTTTCATACTGGTGAGCACTGCGCGCAACCGATATGATAAACGACACCGAGAGATTGGCGACGCCAAAGCTTGTCTTTACTTTACCCAGCTCCCCAAAATTGCTTAAAATTTAGTGCTCTAGTTTGACGTCTGTTTGCGGAAAACACGTCCCAGTGCCTCCCTGGTAGCACATACGTAACGAACGCTATTTCTGGAATATCAATCTCTGGCTACAGACGAATTCAACAAAGAGAGGGGGCTCCTGAGCTATTCGCTTCTGCGTGATTCCTACAAACAACGGTATATTTCCCCGCATTTCCCCGAGGGGAAGAATGTGAAAGTGCGAATGCACGAGTTGAATTTGCGCGGTTCGGTAATGTTCGCGAAAGAGAGATCACACACACACACACACACACACACACACAACTACAAAGAAAGAAAGATGCCTTTATTCACAGACACCTATTTGTGTTGTCGTTGTACTTGATTGCTGGAGCGGATCTCAGCTTTGAAATTTCGTGTCAGTACTCCTTTAAGCGGGTGCATTAGCCCTTCTCACGCCCGATTCCTGGCCAATCCCCCACGTGGGTATGTGCCACGTCAGCGGCCAGGCAGCGCGCGCCCATCTCCCTTCGTTGCCAAGGAAGACGAGGAGATTCCTGGCCAATCCCCCACGTGGGTATGTGCCATGTCAGCGGCCAGGCAGCGCGCGCCCATCTCCCCCCGTTGCCAAGGAAGACGAGGAGCGCGTGCACCCGCAGCTGTTGCTATGTGGACGGACGGCGGTCGCCGGAATTCAGGGTCACTTATAAAGTGCATTCGCACTTAAAAAGAGCAGGTAACCGTCCTTCTTGAGATTTTTTTTAATTCTTAACAGTTCATCTCGAGCGCAGCATCATCGGAGAAGGTTCGCGGCCAGGCTGCTCAACTGCATGAATACAGCCAATTTTTGGCTTATAGGGTTTAAAGATTGGACATAGAGTTACCTTCCAGAAGGGGTAGGCTTCAGGTAAGCAAAAAACCACGGCGCACGAGTGATAATTGCGTCGAAACATGAAAATGATTTTTTGGGAAGCTCTGCCAAAGTAACATGATATGAGAAATATTATACTGTCAATATCATCTTCGTAACTGGTGTTTCTTTCTGAAGCACTAAGGCAAAGTAAACCTTTTTCCGTATGCCAAAAAGCCTATACGACAATAAGAAAAAAGTATCCAACAATATAGGTGCTCCGCGTTTTTAGTTAGGTGGTTGAAAAGTATTCCAACCGCTGCTTTATTACTGTCTCGTGAAATATCGCAAGCTTCAACGAGAGAATTCGGTTTTCGTTCCAGGAATTTTCCAAATCTACCAATCACAGCACTTGCTGATATAATTAAACAATACATGAACGAGCGTAACCTCACTGGATCACTGATTGTTTATTATACCGAAATAATTGATTCTATCAATCACAACATCGTATTTGAAAAACGCGATTCTTCTGGCATGAAAGGACCACGTTTACTGCTTTTTGGTAGTTACTTGTTCAATTTAGTGCAATTGTTAGTGTTTCTGGTGGGCTTCAGCAAAACATAATTTACATTCGTTGCTGTATGGTCCATATTATTCGGATAAATATTTTTATTTTACATAACAGGCGTCACTACCTATCGTTCCGCCCCAACATATGTCTCCATGACCTGATCATACAACAGTTTAGAATTCGCATCAATATATTGAAACAGTGACAACCCTATTAACCAAATATATTTCTTCTGTAAAAAGTTGATATTATAATAATTTGGTAATCAATACGTCGAAGACAAAATATGTGGTATTCTTTTCCAGAAACCGAACCTCTAAGCGTTATATATTGTCATGCTCACTATCCTTCCTAGTAGGCATTGTACATTCCTGATGTCCTTCTTGAAAACCTCTTCATATTCCATCTCCCTAATGGTACACTGCCAAAAAATATGGCATATGCTGACACTGCTTACACTTTACAACGATTTCATTGACAGCCATCTGAGCTATTTCTTTGAAAATTGCTGGCCGACTTACCAATTTTGTGTAGATACAGTATGACATATGCAGAACTAATCACTGCGCATTATCATTTGTACATCATTTAATGCCCATGTCACCCCTCTGTATCAAGAAGGTGATATTTTCCTTTAGATAGGCTGATTACTGACAACATAAAATATCTAGTATACAGGCTATTTAACAAGGAGAATCTCCTGCATATAATATTATTATGGTGTATGGCTAACTTTAAAATCACCCGATTTTCAAAACAAAATACATTATACATGCGAAAATACTAAACAACTATACAAAGCACAATTTTGAGTTAGCCGCAAATTAACTACACGTGTCGATCAAAAGCAACACCGGCACCGAATACCGAAGGTGATGACCTAAGGAGTTAAATGTTGGAACCCCGCTAAACAACTAGAAAGAAACCCTAATTAGGCTCAACGGGCTATGATGTGAATGATAACAATCAAGCACAAGAAACAGGGCTACCTTGATCGGAGAGCAAACTAGAGTTGACAATACCATACTAGAAATTATGAAAAAAATGGCGGGAATCCAAGCTTTTAAGGTGATTGGAAAGAAAAGCAATAAACGACGCCCACAACAATTTCCTATGCGAAGTTACTTAAATTTACACACTTGGCCCTGCAGAAATTGAAACCTGATATTCTGCCAGCCACTAAATGGAATTCGCGGAGGCGGCATCATCAATGCAGAGGGATCGGCCACGGCCGGGTTAGACCCCAGGGCTACACCACCGTTCGACGCATGCGCGCACACAGAAACACATTAAGATGTGAGCTTAGTGATTCCCAATTATGCCTAATAAACCAATTAGTTTAGTAAGTTTGAGAACTGCGAGAAAGCTGAGGGATCTTTTATAATCGCTCTCAAAACCAGTTGGCTTTTCGCATTTTGTAATAGCTCTTAAAAGACAACCGAATTGGTATTCACTAATTACGAAAACGGAGTTCAATTAGTGGCAGGCTGTACGTTTCTCTAGCGTTCCTCCAGTGGCCAGATACCTGTATGTGGTCTCTATATTTTGTATTCCCGCCTTGGAAACAAATTTTTAACGTATCTCCGCTGCACTACCATATAATTACGTTGGGTCCCGGTTACCGAGGAGGTGCTGTCGAACAAGGCAACCCCGCACGGGGCACCTTGAGCAATCTTGGTGACGGTACTGGCGATACCGCGGACCCCGAGCCCCCAAACATACGCTGGATCCAACCGTGGCAATGTGTTTATAGGTGGAGGGTTAGAAACCACGAACGGTGGCCGTCGGAGCCCAGGTCAAGCTCCGGCGGATGGGCTCCCTGTCTGTTCACCAGGCAGGGAGCTCCGGGACCTCTTTGGCTACCAGGGTAAGGTCAAAGAAGAAAGTACCCCCGTCTCCCTGCTTTCCAATGTATCATATGGCATTTTCGAAACCCCCCCCCAGACGTGATCGGCCCCCGAAAAGGGGCCGCACCGAAGCTTCCTTTCCACCCCTACCAAATATCAACGTTCCAAAACATGACAACTATCCCCGTTTTTTGGTCCTCAAATCAATAGACAAATCCAAACCCGTCTCCTCCCAATCTGTATTCCTCGTCTCCAAGTTCCTTGAAGGAATCATTGGCAAATCTTTCGAGGCGAAAAAACTACGAACAGGCGAAGTGTTGGTTGAAGTCAAGACGCAGCAGCAAGCCACAAATATCCTGACCCAAACCCGCATGGCAGATCTGGACATCACTGTCACACCCCACCGCAGCCTCAACAGCTCGCAGGGGGTGATATCTCAGCCAGATCTGCTAAGTGAAACAGAGGCCGACCTTCTGGAAGGCCTGAAGGATCAGGGCGTAACAGCTGTCAGGAGAATCACCATCCGTCGCGACAATGTAGAAATACCAACAAAGCACGTAGTCTTAACATTCAGCAGTTCTAAACTTCCTGAGCACATCAATGCTGGTTTCATTAGGTTTGGTGTACGTCCGTACATACCTAACCCGCGCCGCTGCTACAAGTGCCAGCGGTTCGGGCACGCTACGACTTCTTGCCGCGGCAAACAGACCTGCGCAAAATGCGCCGCACACGACCGCCCCACTGAAAAGTGTGACTCCACCACCTTCACCTGCGCAAACTGTCAGGGGCCGCACGCGGCATGGTCCCGCAGCTGTGAGAAGTTTCACCAGGAGAAGAAGATAATCCACGTAAAAGTAACCGAGAACATCTCCTTCCCCGAGGCGCGAAAGAGGTTCACCTCTTTCCCCCTGGGGAGGTACGCCGACGCAGCTCGCCGGGGGGCGGAGCGGCGTCTTGTTTTGGCGGGGACCCAGTACCGCGAGTCGGACTTGGTCCCGCCCCCGCCCCCCTCTGGGTTGCCTCAGGCAGCCCAACCCGCCTCCGCACCGCTCGCTGAGCCAGCAGCGGCTGTGGTGGCAACCACGTCTCGTGGGGATGCTGCTGCACCCACTGTTTCCTTCTCTCCACCGGCCCGAAGCGCCTGCGAGGGCCTGGAGGAGATGGAGCTGGAGGAAACCGCAGCAGTTCCCACCTCCGCCGCACCGCCTGTGCCACCCGGGGCGCTCCTGACGCCCTCGGCGGTCGCGGCCAAAACGAAGGGCACTGCAAAGGGTGCCCAGTCCAAGTCTAGGGGGCCCAGTCCGCTGGCCACCCCCTTGCCCTCAGATGACGACCTAGACGTCGAGCCGTTCCGGCATGCACCACAGCGGAAGGAACGGACTCCGGCGTCCAGGTCAGGAGACAAAATGAAAAAGCCCCTTCCAAGAGTACAAGCCCCGAAAGCCGACACGTAAACACACCCATACTCCAGTAGATCTAAACTTCAATAATGGGAAGAGAAAATATCATGCAATGGAACTGCAGAGGCCTTCTTAAAAATCTTGATGATGTTTATGAGCTACTGCATTCCAATCAGCCAAGTGTCATGTGTGTACAAGAAACACACTTCAATTCCAGACATACAAACTTTTTGAATAGTTTCCAGGTATTTAGGAAGGACAGGGTTGGTGGTGGTACATCTTCCGGGCGTGTGGCCATCATTGCCCGAAAGTCCTTGGCTTGTCATTCTATCCTGTTACAAACCGTCCTTGAGGCTGTTGCCATTCGTACCATAATTTTCAATAGGCTAATAACTCTATGCTCAGTTTACATCCCTCCTGATTTCCAGCTCTTGAGCTCGGATTTCGAGGGCCTTATGGATCAGCTACCCACACCTTTCATTCTTTTAGGTGACCTCAACGCTAATAACTCCCTTTGGGGCTCTGCTCGCACAGATGCCCGAGGTCGCCTTATCGAAAAATATCTAACATCTTCGGGAGCATGTCTATTCAATACAAACAAGCCTACATACCATAATATAGGATACAACAGTTATTCACACCTTGATTTGGCGATTGGCTCTGCAGTACTCTTTCCATCTCTAGAATGGGACGTTGGCACTAACCCATATGGCAGTGACCACTTCCCAAACACATTAGCATACTTAGGTAAAGGCCCGAGCAGTCCATCTTCCCATAACAGGTTCAATGAAGATAGAGCGAACTGGAGTACATTTACAGAAACATCTAAACTACACCACACATCCATTGAACACCTACACGTTGAATAAGCTACCCAACTCCTCCCGGCGCACATCCTCGACGCCGCTGAGAAGTCCATTCCCCACGCCTCTGGTGCTCCGCGCAATCAGAGGAGGCCGTGGTGGAATGAGGACTGTAGGCAGGCGCGAGAGGCCCAGAACAAGGCGTGGGGTATCCTTCGGCGTTACCCCACGTCGGGCAACCTTATTTTGTTCAAACGGGCCAAGGCGTTAGGAAAACGTGTGCGCCGTGAGGCAAAACGAGAGAGTTGGCGCACCTTCCTTACATCTATTAACTCGTACACAGACACACACAAATTCTGGACACGAATACGAAAACTAAAAGGACAACAGACACACAGCCTGCCCCTGGTTAGTACAACAGGGGACACACTGGAAGACCAGGCTAACACACTTGCACAACACTTTCAACACGTTTCCAGCTCTGCACACTACACAAACACTTTCCTGAGACATAAAACCACTTGTGAAAAGAAGTTTTTACATGATAATAACAGGTCAAAATCTGGTTACAACTCTGAATTTACTCTCTATGAGCTGAAGGCTGCCCTGAGCACATGTAAACCTTCAGCTCCAGGCGCAGATCAGATTACATACACAATGATACAACACCTACACCCAGATACTCTTGAAACACTCCTACACTTATACAACAACATATGGCTTTCGGGGCACATTCCGAAATCTTGGAGGGAGGCTATTGTAGTGGCGTTTTTGATGGAGGGTAAGGACCCGTCTTCTCCCGCCAGTTACCGACCCATCGCCCTCACAAGCTGCCTGTGCAAGCTCCTCGAGAAGATGATTAACAGGAGACTCGTGTACTTCTTAGAATATAATGGTCTTCTCGAGAGCTGCCAGGCCGGCTTCTGGGTGGGGCGATCCACAAACGACCAACTCGTCGCCCTTGAGTCGTATATAAAGGATGCCTTTGTCCATAAACAGTTTTGTGCTACGGTGTTTTTTGATCTTGAGAAAGCCTACGATACCGCTTGGCGATACGGGATACTTTGCGACCTAAAAGCCTTCGGTGTCTCTGGAAATATGTTTAATACACTTCGTAGCTACCTGGCGGAGCGAACCTTTCGTGTGAGAGTTGGCACTGCCCTTTCAGATGTTTTCCTGCAGGAAAACGGCGTGCCTCAAGGCGGCGTTTTGAGCTGCACATTGTTCATTGTCAAGATGAACTCACTTCGAAAGGCGTTGCCACGAACCATTTCCTGTACAATATATGTAGATGATGTGCAAATATCTTTTAAATCATGCAATATGTCAATCTGCGAACGCCAAGTCCAGCTTGGTGTTAATAAGCTAGCTGGCTGGGCTGATCAGAACGGTTTTAAGCTAAACCCAGTTAAGAGCACTTGTGTTGTATTCTCCAAAAGGCGTGGGATCAGGCCAGATCCAGACATCAAACTGAATGGTGTCTCGATACCGGTCAAAAAAGAACACAAGTTCCTAGGTATAGTCCTTGATGAAAAACTTTCCTTTATCCCTCATATCAAACAACTAAAACAAAAATGTATTAAAACACTGAATATTCTAAAGGTCTTGTCGCATCACTCGTACAGTGCTGACAAACAACTTCTGCTGCGAGTGTTTACCAGCCTGGTAGGCTCGAGGTTAGACTATGGTAGTGTTTTGTATGGTTCAGGAAGGGACTCTGCTTTGAAAATGCTCGACCCAGTGCAGCACTTGGGCCTTCGACTTGCGTCTGGTGCTTTCCGGACTAGCCCCGTGCAAAGTCTGCACGTCGAGTGTGACAGATGGTGTCTGGGGTACCAGCGCGAGTATGTGGATTTACTATATGCTTTTAAAGTTTCATCAATGTCTCACCATCCCATTAAGTCTATAATGAACGATACATCTACATCCCAACTGTTTTTAAATCGTCCATCTATTTCTGCGCCTTTCTCGCTCAGGGTGAGGGAGAAAGCCTCTGAATTTTCTGTCTCGTTTTTAGACACTTTTACAACATCTCTCATTGATTCTATAGCCCCATGGCATCTTCGTCCCGTATTGTGTGATTTGTCGTTTACGCAATTTAAGAAAAACACGGTGCCCACAACTGCCGTTTTGCAGCATTTCATGTATCTTCAGGCGAAATATGGGGCAACAGAATTTTTTACTGATGCCTCAAAAACATCCATTGCGGTGTCTTGTGCTGCACACGGACCCAATTTCAGTGCTTGTAAAACCATGCATGTGAATTCTAGCATTTTTACAGCGGAGGCATATGGTATACTTCTTGTTTTAAATCACATCAATGAACATCATATCGCAAAATCCATCATTTTCACGGATTCACTAAGCGTCGTGCGTACATTATCATCCCAAAGGTCTTCAAAAAATTACATTGTCAATCTGGTTTTTAAATCTTTGATGTCGGCGTATGCGTCAGGTCTGAATGTTACCATCTGCTGGGTTCAAGACCACGCTGGCATCGCGGGCAATGAGTGTGCTGATGAAATGGCCGCTGCTGCTGCACTGAGAAACACTCTAGACATAGCAACAGAACCGTACACTTACACAAAGCCAGTCATCAGACAACACCTACGTAAAACATGGCAAACACACTGGAGTGAACAGTCAGACAACAAGCTACACGTAATAAAGCCACACTTGGGACGATACACAACTGACTCACACAACAGGCACACTGAAGTGACCCTAGCAAGGTTACGGATAGGCCACACACATGCAACACACTCGCACTTGCTTACTGGATCTCCAAGACCCATGTGTAGCAGGTGGGGAGAGGGCCTATCCGTAATCCACGTACTCATCCAATGCAAGGCACTTGACACAACACGGCGCAAACACTTCCCACAGCTATACAGACAACACGTTCCGTTTCACCCATTGTACTTTCTAGAAGACGAGCCCATGTTTTCCACCAAGCTTGTTTTTAAGTTTCTTACCGATGTCAATTTTTTGCATCTCATCTCCTATCATGCATCATGACAACCTGGCCCTTTACACCAGTCATCTTCATTAGCTTGTTTTAGTTTGTGTATGTTTACTGAAACCCTCTCTACTTTTACTTTCACATCGCTGTCATGATATAACTTTTGTTTGGCGCTCTTTGCCCTTAGCTGGCCTTGCGCCATTAAAATCCAGATATCATCGAACAAGGCAAGCCATGCGAAGGAAGCGCGCAGTACACACGAACCTGCGCTAAAACAACCCCAGAACAACCGTCGCTACACCAGATGACAACGCCGTGCCCCTGACGTCCCCGCCGGAGAACAAGCACCTCCGCACCGGGTACGCTAGGAAAATTCGTCGCGACAGCTACACTGTGCTCCATGAATGAAACCCTCAGCCGCACCCCCTCCCATCCGCCGAATCTCCCGAGTTGGGAGTTCGTTGTCCCGCACGCTGCGAAAGAACGTTTGGTTGGTACAGGTAGAAAGCCGTGCTTTAAAAATTGGCTTTGCCTGACCATGTAGCTAGTGGAACCGACAAACGGTGGACAACTTGGTTAACAGAATGTATTCCAAGATATGCGTATAGAAGGAGGGGAAGGCCAATAACACGATAGAGGGATCATGTACGGAACTTCGGGAGTAAACACCTGACACAAGAAACTCAGGGCAGGAGTGGTTGGAGGTAAATGGGAGGGAGAGGCATTCATCCTTCACTATAGCTGGGTAGGCTGATAAACATGATTATGATGAAGGCATGGAATAACCTGGCGTTCACCGTCAAAACCTTTGAATCTCGGTACTCGTATAAGCAATTGTGGCGTTCTGCACTTCACCCATCGTCGCACTTCTCATTTCTTGCTGATACGATATCCTCGACCATACAAATATGTGTATGTAGCGTATTAGCTCATGGAAATACATGAAATGTGTATGCATAACTGGTGCTAGAATACTATGCTGTTCCATTCGCTGATGCGTTTTTCGCCTGCTGTTAACATTTCTTCCCTCCTGCCTTTCCATGACATATTAGTACTGTTTCGGCTTTTCTTGGCTAATATGTTTTGTTCAGTGACTACCTATTCTCATTTTTAATTGATCATCAGGAATCAATTCTGCAGTGATCTTCAGTACGCACCCCTGTCTGTTTAACAATGTTATATTCGCGCGGTTTGGTTTACAAAGTCAACTTCAACTAAAAAAGGTTGTGGTGGCTAGAATTGACGCAAGGCTTTCACGTAAGTGGATACCATGGTCAGGGTTGTGGTCTTTGTTGATATTCAGGACCACATCGCTGTCCCGAAATTCTGCTAGCAGCAGCCACTCAAACACTGACTTCGTAGCTGAAGTGATGTTTGCAGCGCAACAAAAGCAGCTGGCATAGTTCCATCACCTCAGAAAAGGTCCTTATTTTTACGACTGAGTCATTGCTAAAACGTTACTTGCGTGTTTCAACTGCTAGTTCTGCAGGAATGCTTGGGATCATGCATCATACGTCGCATGACGAGGAGCTATTATTGATCACCTTAGCAACAGCCTTCACCTTGGGACTTGATTCTAAAGTTTTCATGAGAGGAATCTCCGTCTTCCCGATAAGTGGCACTACGATTTTGGGAAGGTTTTGAAACAGATGGATAATATGAGACCTCGTAAATACGGATTTCGGGCGGAGTACGACGCCTGGTTTGTATACTCTCTGCAGCCCACATATTTCCGACGCCGAACCGTTCATTCCAAGCAACTTCTAGTACACTTTACTGTATGGTGACGTTGTCCATAGAATATTTTGGCGAGCATTTTGTGCACCTGCATTGGCACTCCGGACGTTGGGTATTTCATAATTAGGTGATACAGTCCGTCGGCCCACAAGAGGTGATCATTTTTTTAGGTGCAATAACTTTTGAAGAGTCATGGTGAGCACCAGAAAGACAGAGCACAGCGCTTTCTTCATTCGCACGTACACTACGAATGGCGGCGCGCCCATCTTCGGAAACCCGGTTGCAAACAAAGCTCCTTCACACGTTCGAGATCCCACCAATGGCTTTCTTCCTGATTTCTGTCTTGAATATTCGGACCCGTAAATGTACAGCTCCTTCGACAGCGCACGCCACCTTTTGTGTATACGGTGGCTTCCCCTCGTTGAAATACCTGTCACGGGCCAGAAACTTGTTTTTGATTGGGGACAGGATGTTTGAAGAATCTTTTCGCTTCCTAAACAATATTTTATGTTCATTCTTCGATTGTAGGAGCGGCTGAAGTCTCTTTTCTTGAAAATTTGCGCCTTCCTTTCCTCTAACAGATTTTGTAGTTTGCTGTAAATAGAAGGCTTGCAAAAACTCGGAGGCAATGAATTTCAGATTCCCTTTGCAAATACGAAATCCGATGCGAGGTGCTTTTTGTATAGCTTGAACTGTTAAGTGCGTGCTTGAAGGACGTTTTGGCTCGCCATTCACAATGACATCGAACTTAAAACGTGTTTCCGCGGGTCTCATGAGCCAAGGAATAGAAGAATTACATGGCTGGTCTTGAACGACAGGTCAATACGCATGCGCGTCGAAAACTCTGCCGGTCGGCTGGAGGTGGTTTGAATCGGCCGACTGCAGGCACGGATTTTCGATGGTAATAATTTGGTAGGTTCAAGAAGTTGATGATTCGATGACCGAGCGTGTGTTAAGGAAGCATAATGCAATTACTGTAAAAAACTGGTGACCAACTAAATCACTAAACAATTACAATTCTGTAGACCTACAGCTCCCTTGTTCAGAAGAGTAGAATTCTATGATGGGCTCCTATTTAAGGCGTTTTATAGGTGTACCGTAGACAGGATGTTTGCACCCGGAAGCTCTCTTTATCGCGCATGCCGTTTTCTGGATGTTTCTTGGTCCAGATTGAGGAGTACAGTTACGTAATGCTCGGCCGCCATTGTCTTGATCTTGTGGTCACTGCTTTGCACGTATACCACAATAGCTTGGGACACCGCCTTCGCTTTTTGGATGTCGCCCCTGCGTTGTTTCAGGTGTTTACACAAACAAGCGTACTAAACTGCGTATACTGCTGGCCAGTCCCTCTATGCCATGTGATATACGACACCAGGAAATGTACAACGCGGAAGCTTGTCTTTCAGAATAAGCAGCTTTATTCACAACTTGCTTTTACGTGCGTGCCCAAGTTTCCCATTGTGTTTGAGTAAAACACGTGCCAGCACCCGACATGTCTTAGGTACGCAAATACCGCTCGTCTTTTCGGGCCTCTCTCAGGTCTCAAGGTTGGTTAGTTACCCCATTATAGAACCGAGGGCGCTGCGTAGCCATTCTTTTCTGCCCGCTTCTCACGATTCGGTGTGGGTAGTTCTGCTTGACATCTTGTTTTCCATTCTTGAGAGTACATTCATCGAACAGGTCTGCCTAACAAGATTTGTAACTGCCATCACCACGGGCCATTTGGGGCTGATGGTGTGCGGACATTGGAACTCCAAGCACCTTCTAGAATGTGTCGATTTGGGGTTGACAAGAAACGTAGGCCTTCTCGGCAACGAGTAAAGATTTCGTGAAAAAAATGGAAGTTCAACATTTTCCCCCTTTTTCACTGGAAATTTTTTCTACGGGCTTACGCCACGGAGCTGCTCCAGACATTACTGGAAATGACTCCAGTCCCCGAAACAGAAGTAATCGTCTATATGCACGAAAACAAAAGTTTGACAGTCGTGGAAATTTATCCGAGCCCTGGGACCCCACGGGGTTTATTGCCAGGTTTGTGGTGGCGAGCGATTTTGAGAACGACACCAGTTTTCCTAAAGTGGCGAAAGTACACCTCTCTAGCTGAAGTCAAATCACCTCGCTTAATTATGTCCCGACAAAAGTGGTCTGTTTTTCAGACGATGAGTCCTCGCTGAGAGTTTTCTTTGAACTTCTAATTACCAGTTCAACCAGGAAACTTCTGAAGTGGAATCCCCGGTCAAAATATTCAAGGATGTTGTCAAGAGAAGACGAAGAAGGGTGCAGTGGGGCATGCCACTGTAGGCCGAGCGATCGAAGATAATGAAAGTGTGTGCGGTCATGCGGCTTACGCAAAGGCTTCCTAACAGTGTCTTCCGCATTATATAAATAGGACATCTCATCCTGTATATTTCTGTAGCGGCGTTTGCACTCTCGACTGCGGGTCCTCTATATTTTCTTCTACGTTCCATCGGCGTAGAACAGGCTCAACCCGTAGGGCAGAACTCCGGGGCATCATTAGGCATACTTCGCCACCTCTGCTTTAAGGCCAAGTAACATTTTGGTGGAGCTGCTGGGCATCCATCACCATCGCGGACACCCAGTCTTGACCGAGGTCAGCTCCTGAAGCAAACGCTACGAGTCTCTTTGATCGCAACGTACCAGCCATGCTTTGGTGTGCCATGAACACGACCATTGCTAGCCTCGCTTCCCAAGCCAATGACACTCCAATACCTGCCGACGTGAGCAGCCGCAACCCAACAAGAGGACGATTCCGATCCCCTACCCCCTTTTCTGGCATGTCTCGAAAGGCCTTTTCCCGTGGACCGTTGCAGCAGGGAGAATCGCTGTTTCTCGGACCACCGCTCACCAAACTCTCCATTGTTGTTGGTGGCAGTCAAACGTTTTCCGCTCCTTTCTCCTTCGCTAACAGAACACGAACATTTATAGGGACCTCCACTGGGACGGTCGTCTTGGATGCTCGGGCTTAGTCACCACAAGACGAAGAAAGACGCGCTAGTGCATGACGCTGTAGGCCACACGATCAACGACGAAGAAGCTGTGGGTGGGGCGTGCAGCCTGGGCGAACGATCTGCAAACGGCTGCCGTGTAAATATTGTACCTAGGTCATCTCGTGATGTATGTATATGGCTTCACCATTAACAATGGTTAGTGTCATCTGTTCTACCACCACGTCAGAATATCATTGCATTTCAGAGCGACAGCTCCTGTTTCTCAATAAATATTAAGCTTTTAATAACATGCAGCCGCGTGTTCTGGACCAGCAGTCCTGCGATTATCTTTAGGTACTACAATAGTGAGGAAAGAGGGGACTTATTAAACTCGACTATCGGATGGAGATCGACGTGTGGTTTATGCTCTTCCGGCAGCCACAGTTTCATAGGGACTGAACAGTCGGTGGGCGGCAGCTTACCCTACAGCTCCTCTTACGACGGCGGCAATTCCTTGAACATTTCTAGGGACATTTCTGTAGCGGCGTTTGCACTCTCGACTGCGGGTCCTCTATATTTTCTTCTACCTTCCATCGGCGTAGAACTGGCTCAACCCGTAGGGCAGAACTCCAGGGCATCATTAGGCACACTTCGCCACCTCTGCTTTAAGGCCAAGTAACATTTTGGTGGAGCTGCTGGGCATCCATCACCATCGCGGACACCCAGTCTTGACCGAGGTCAGCTCCTGAAGCCAACGCTTCGAGTCTCTTTGATCACAACGTACCAGCCATGCTTTGGTGAGCCATGAACACGAGCATTGCTAGCCTCGCTTCCCAAGCCAATGACACTCCAATACCTGCCGACGTGAGCAGCCGCAACCCAACAAGAGGACGATTCCGATCCCCTACCCCCTTTTCTGGCATGTCTCGAAAGGCCTTTTCCCGTGGACCGTTGCAGCAGGGAGAATCGCTGTTTCTCAGACCACCGCTCACCAAACTCTCCATTGTTGTTGGGGGCAGTCAAACGTTTTCCGCTCCTTTCTCCTTCGCTAACAGAACACGAACATTTATAGGGACCTCCACTGGGACGGTCGTCTTGGATGCTCGGGCTTAGTCACCACAAGACGAAGACGCGCTAGTGCATGACGCTGTAGGCCACACGATCAACGACGAAGAAGCTGTGGGTGGGGCGTGTAGCCTGGGCGAACGATCTGCAAACAGCTGCCGTGTAAATATTGTACCTAGGTCATCTTGTGATGTATGTATATGGCTTCACCATTAACAATGGTTAGCGTCATCTGTTCTACCACCACGTAAGAATATCATTGCATTCCAGAGCGACAGCTCCTGTTTCTCAATAAATATTAAGCTTTTAATAACATGCAGCCGCGTGTTCTGGACCAGCAGTCCTGCGATTTTCTTTAGGTACTACAATAGTGAGAAAAGAGGGGACTTATTAAACTCGACTATCAGATGGAGATGGACGTGTGCTTTATGCTCTTCCGGCAGCCACAGTTTCATAGGGACTGAACCGTCGGTGGGCGGCAGCTTACCCTACAGCTCCTCTTACGACGGCGGCAATTCCTTGAACATTTCTAGGGACATTTCTGTAGCGGAGTTTGCACTCTAGACTGGGGGTCCTTCTATATTTCCTTCTACCTTCCCTCGGCGTAGAACATGCTCAACCCGTAGGGCAGAACTCAAGGGCATATGCCTACCAACAAACCCAAATCTCTGGCAAACTCCGGCGGTGCTTTTAAATCATTACATTTTTTTGGGTGTTGTTGTTTCGACCAAGGAAGCCGTAGCCGTCCAAAAATATCAATTTATTTTCTTTTTCACTTACCCGTTTTTTTTGTATTTGTATTATGGTACCTGAGAACACGGTATGTCATCCAACCATCGGGTTCGTTTGCTATATTGAGTACCATTTGCAGCTATACTATTTTTAATTCTTCAAAAACGGTGTGTCGCGCTCTTTTTAATTTTCCGAGTGATGAATTTACCTGTGAAAACGGCAAATCAAAATCGGGCTTGTGATGTAGTACATTTTTATACCTCATTGCTTCCCAATAGATCACTTCTCTGAGCACTCTCAGCGCCATTTTACTGTGACCGTCTGAACTAAAGAAACAATTGTCGTTTTTGCGGGGCGATCAGATTTGCCAAGCGAATTGCCACAATTATCGTCGACATTTATCGGCGACGTTTTACCTTGAGCGCATGAACTAAAGGGACAATGGTTACTTTTGTGCCGGGGTCCGATTTGCAAAGGAACCGACCATAAATCTCTCCATGGCCCGAAACGCTATTCTCGGATTTTAAACCCCCCCCCGCCCGCTCAATTACCTACCCAATAGAACCCCTCAATTCGAGAGTTTGATAAGACCAGTTTCTTATGCTGTGTGCCCCGAGCAGATCCCAAGGTAAGCTCTATTGTTGTAAGAATACCCTATTAATATAAAATTCTTGGTTTTGTTTTTTACAAAGCTACTATACATCTCTAATGGTGTGCGATGGTTACGCAGCACGCCCCTGTCACTGCTCTAGTCAAAATATTTGCCCAAAATATAATTCTTTCGAAGATTTTGTTTTGAAGAAGATTAAACAAGTAATAGCTTGGTCTTATAAAAAATACACATCCAAAATTTTGAAATATCACATAACAGCTGGTTACAATGCGGAAGCCTGATTAAGCATACCGCCACAGTATTGTCACGTTAACACATTGGTGTCTAGGCAATAATTCGTCTTTCAGAGGACAGACCCTAATGTTCAACAAACGCTTTACAGATTGCGCTAAAGATAACATTTCTGGTTATAGTTTTATTCACTTCTATGTGCTTCTATGCTACGTTAAGGAAAGCGGCGTTGGTTTAATTGCTTCAGAGTTTCCCAATTTCCAAGAGAAAATTGTTTAGACCACCTCATGTACCGCCCTTTAATTTTTTCAATGCTGGGAACCTTGATGATTCGCTTTGATGATGGACTTTGGTGGGCACGTCAATGAAGGCGCAATAGTTGGTTAGCAGATGGGTCTAAGCACCCGAACACAACCGCCTACATACTCACAGTTACAACTTTCACTACTGCTTCTCCGCTAATGTTCCTCTAAACTTTTGATGTTTTACTGTGGGATCGTAGTGGTGGCGGTACAATGTTTGCTGCACGGCAGCTACTATTCCTTCATCAACTGTTACATAACAGAACCATGGCTAATACAATTGGAAATGACAAACATCAAATTCACGCAAAACATTCATTGGTGCGTATGTATATTGGTGCCATTTGACCGCACCAGGACGCTTATGAAAGCAGAAACGTTATGTGCGTCTTCAAGCAAGCTGTGATAAAATACAAATAACTGCCCTGTTTGGCCTGAAGTCTCCCTATCAAATAAAGCGCAAACACACCTAACACAAGAAAAACACAACACGAGAGCTTTACTTCTTGTGCTACATCTGTTAGCGCTCTATATGACGATTCCGCTCTAGATACATCAGTTTCTACATCCAGAAATCTCTTTTACACAGTAGCAGAACTTGTGGCTGGTGCCTTAATTCATGAAATACCACCTTCCCCATAACGAAGACCTCGTTATTTATGCGAGACGGACATTTGAACTTGAGAACAAACTTGGACGTCAGAAAATTGCCCTAACCAGCCGCCGGCACGCGTCAGTCTTGCGTCTTGATTTCTCTCTCCCTCCAACGCCATTGTAGGTTTCATCACAGCACAATTTCCTGCACTTGCCCAGCATTTATTTGCATTGCGTACTTCTCCTTAAGCATACCTCGCAATGATTAGGCAGTCTGCCGGCACCCAGTAGACGCATTCGCTGTTGGCGCTCGTTGGCGACAGAAAACGGCTCATTCACGACACCTGACTTCCTTGCCGCGATACGCGAATACAAGAAACCACAACGCCCGTTATCAGGCCCCGAAGCGGACAGTCGCTACAATGGCCACCGCTTTCACTAGCACAATAGCTGCGAGGCCCAGCGAAAATGACACCATCTTCCCGAGGGGAACCATGGGGTGATGCAGAGCGAGTACTGCTGCTCGCTCAGGTACTGCTGCTCGACGTTGTCGTTTCGAAGCGGTTTCTCGTTGTCGTAGTTCAGGTTCCGCTGCTCGACGTTCACGAACCACCGCTGCTTCACGTTGTCGTAGTTCAGCATCCGCCGCTCGACGTTCATGAACCAACGCTGCTTCACATGCTAGAAGTTCAGGTACTGCTGCTCGATGTTGTCGTTTCGAAGCGGCTTTTCGTTGTCGTAGTTCAGGGCCTGCCGCTCGCTCCAAACGTTTACGTTAAGCGTCGCGTGCCCTTCGCTTCGCAGCTTTGTCTTAATTGGAGGTAACGTTGCTGTGTGCGTTTATGCTGACGCTAGTATGAGGTTGCGTCAGCCAACTCGCAGACAGGGCTGTTGCTTCCATCACAGTGCATCTGAAGTCAACAGAGACAAGCGGAGTCAACTGACGTCAACCGAAGCAAGCGCTGCACTGACGCGCGCAGCGCGCTACCGCTGCTTATATTCACACTTGAAGGAGCGGACACTACAGGAGGAGAGATGCGCAAGCGCCGAGCATGCGCGGTGTGAGTAGAAGCGAACGCACGCGAAGGGCACAAAGCTGGTAGAGAAAGAGAGAGAGAGCGGAGAGAGTAACGCGCAGCTGTTGGAGAGAGGGAAGGAGGAGAGTTGCGCATGCGCAGTGTGAGTGCGGACACCGACGACTCCGACGCCGACGCGGGACCGGCCACCGTTATAAGATGCTCCGCATCTAAAGAAATTAACAGAGACTCAGGCAGGGGCTGGATAGCAGCTCCACGACGATTGCGAAGCGCCAGTAGAATTGGCGTCACACATCTAGCAGCAGCTTATGAGGCCTCTCAGTTTTTTCAAGAACCCAGAACAGCACACTGCAATCAAAAACCTGAACCGTTATAAATAACCCTGCAAATTCAGGCGCGAACCTCTTATGTGTTCAGTGGCAGTAGACAGATGGTGCTATTCCACAGGCACATGAGCTTCGAACACACATCACCGACACCAAAGCACACGAACGAGGCACGGACATGAGTACAACATGTGACTTGCTGAAAAACTGTCGCCCGAAAAAGTAACTCATCTAACACATACGCCATCAAGAAAAAAGGGCCCATCTCCCCGCGAGGGGGACTCGGGTAAATGCGTCGCATAGGGGTGGGTGTATTGCGTTAACGTTTAGTGTTTGGGGAGTTGGTGGTAGTGAATGCGTTGTATCAGCAGCTTCTTGAAGTAGTTTGAATGAGTCAAGGATATAAGGCGCGTTCGTAGCCTTCCATTCTGTGTCGGCTTTGTGGCGCAGTGGGTAGAGCACCATATACCTTGCGTTCCGCCCGCAGGGTCGTGGGATCGAAACCAGGCGCCGGTAAGTTTTATTTTTTATATAGTGTAGGGGGAGGGGTGAGGACCTGTTGTCAAGAGCCAGGATGGTAGCGTGATGTGGGAGAGGAGTAGTGGGGTAGAGGGCGCACCTGGAATGGCTGTTGCGGACGCCGAGGCACGCTGACAACGCTGGGTGCATCGTGAGTTAAAGAAATGCTCTGCATTTAAAAGAAAGAGAGCCAGGGCTGTGTTAGGACATGCAAATGTCCCATGTTATCACTCGTTATTTCAAATACCATGTTGTCTGGTTTCGCGACGCGGTGGCGTAACCAGTTTGGTAAATACTGTTTGCGGCTTTCTTGCCTGTTTGCCTCTGGCCGACATGTTTAAACGGGACAGGCACGCTTCATAGGCAGCATGCTTTTATCGCTTAGATAAAACTTGGCCTGCGATGCGCTTTCTGTGTTACGCTGCTACCGGTCACCGTTAGCTTGGGGCGCGAGCAGTCTTTCGCCAAAGGTTGTTCGACAGCTCAGGCGCAAATGCCTTCCCATACAGTTTCCAGTCAGTGATTATAACCTAATGCTGCTTGGGAGGTTGTCGAAGGAGATTAGCTGAAGTTGACCTTTTGGTGGACATGTTGGAGGTGTAGCTCGCTCAATGCTAATCTCTTGCAGATCAGCGCTTGAAATATTTTGTCCGACAATCTGGCGACGCTGAGCATCTGTCTATGCACATGAGTGACGAGCAAGGAAAGAACTCCTCCAAGGTCATTTTGGTAAGTGCAAACTTTACAATCTTCAGACATGTCTTTAAACTCTTACCTGCTTTTCAAAATATAAAATATATGTGCCACATTTTCTCACGCGCAAGAATACTATCATTCTTTGAGTTTTAGGTCACATCAATTTATGTTATCCTAATTCTTTCATAAAAATTTTACTAGTTCATTTGTCTTCAAAAGCACTACGCAACCAATGGGGAGACAGTTCGGTGTTGTTACCACTAGACAGCCTAAACATTTCATTTTTACTGTAAAAATAATCAAAACCATATTAAAAACAGCTTTTCAACTTCGGCACATGCAGCTCATAATCTGCCTTTTTACTGTAAAGGGCAACAATAAATTACCCTAAGAGCATCAGGATGCCACTACAACGTCAACTGGACAAAGAAGGCAAGAAAGCGTGGGAAAACAAATACAGCAGAAGCAATGTCAACAGACTTAGTCGCACATTACAGACAGCGAATGGGCGATTATTCTGAGATACTACGCGCACCTTGCACACCAGCGGCAGTATTAGGAAAGTTTTGGTTTGTATTTTAGGATGGCTAGGTAAACCTCTCACATAATCTCTGAAGAATAACGCAAACGAATACCGGAACACTGGAACTGCAAAAAAACAAGATTGATGATGGCGCCAGGCTGATATTCTTTGTCCATGTTTCTTTCGAAATGTCTCAGCAAAAGCCACAATACCGGCGACCTACAAAACCGTGTACTATTTTCTCTGCGGTTAAACACAGGTGGCAGTTTTCCAATTAGGCCTTGACAGGACAACCGTATTGCACCAAGTTTTTACAGTTTGGGGCATAATTTTGTAGCTTAAAAACAGCAGTTGCAACACATGGGTGAACGCACATTTTACAAACTCAGTGAAGGATCTTCTGGTATCACTGGTAGCGGAATGCTGCCAGGGTGTCGCACCTAAATTATTTTCGGTGTCGGTTCGTGTTCGGATCAAGCCTTTCGGTTCGCTTCAGGAGCACCATTTCGTTCAGGTTCCAACTGGTTCGAACAGTTTCCACTGGGTTGAAATAGGTTAAAAAAAACGCTATTTCATTATAATTACGATTGTTTTTTACAAATTGCTGCATTGCAACCTTTCATATAACCTTATCGATGGTACTATTTTTCGCCGCAAAAGCGCCACTAGGTTTTCAAGAAATAACAATTTCTTACTACCGACTGTTCGCACTAATTAAGGCAAGAAAACCGCTTGTTTTGCAGCTGTCACATTTTGGAATAATTGGCCAAGGGCTATTCTATCATGCCTGTCTGTAGCTTGCTTTAAAAAAATCTCAGAGAATTTCTTTTGCTGTAGTAAAAAACTTTTTTTTTGTTCCTATCTATCGAGTATTTTCCTGGTGTTCTCATGTGCCTTTGTTTCCCATTTCGGTATTCGCGAATTGATTGAACAGGTTCTTTTATTTAGTCGGGCTACCTATGTCAATGTATGTATACGATGGGCTAATATTTTTTGTCATTTTTCAATGCGTGCTTATCTGATGGTCTCTTGTGCCCATTCGCTGCTTCCACGCAATTGTCGTATGTATTCAAAGTCGATGGTCCCCTTTTAGCCTCTTGACTCAGGGACCCCCTTCTGTATACGATTATGTTTGTATTGCTTTTATGAAATAACATTTCACTTTCAAAAAAAGGGGGGCGGAGAGTGGAAGATTTTGGTATATATCTTGTTTCCAGTTCTTGAAGGAGGAAGTCCTGCGTACCCGGGAATGAGTGCATGACAGTGGCCATTACTGTGGCGTACTCTGCCTTGCTTTTTCTCTGGTCTATAAGCTACCTTAACAACCACCATGCCTTGGAGGTAATGAGCGTACCCCTTAACTCGTCACATACCTAGAGCCAATTTTCTCGACTGAGTTGCACAGCGTGCCGGGCCGCTTCTTCAGTGAGCGAGGCAATGCGTTTCTTTAATTTCCCGTCGTGTGGCTGTCGCTTACAATGATGAGTGAGACTCTTCCAGGCCTCCAACATGTGGAGTAGACTGGGTTCGACGTTGCGAATTTGCGTCGTGAGGTGAACCATCTTCATCATGGCTTTAATGTCGCCCTGACTTCACTGGCATATTTCTCCATACTTTCAATTTATTGCGTGGACTGAGTCTCCCGACACTCTTGAAATGTGCTCACGTCTGTGAGTTTTGCTTCCCCAACATAAGCACTATAATCGTCAGCGAGTATTGGGGAGGAGATTAAGTCGTGGTAACTGCCCAGCTTCTCTCCAGTGTTACACCATCGATCGTCGTTAATGCTTCGAACGAGCGTGAGGTCTGGGAACGTATCTCTAGTCACTCTATGGCCAATTCTCGAAGGCACCGATGGACCATTTACCAGCGTGAGATCCGCCTCCTCGATTGCGACGCTGAGTTCTGTGCCCCCGCCATTCGTGTTGCCATAACCCCAGACGGTGTGCGCGGCACTAAAGTCTCCGACCACAATGAGCGGGTTACCTGGCGATTATTTGGTGACGGCCTGTTTAATAATAAAATCGATTTAAGACTTGCTTGTGCTTTGGTCTGCAGTACATGTTTAGTATGAAGAGATTGTTGGCCTTCCCCGCTTTTCTCGGTATCAGTTCTGACATGATTCTTACTTGCTCTTGCTGAATTAGGGAGTGTTGAATCGCAGTTGTGCTTTTCAGTATGAAGGTGCTTGAATTATGTCTTTCGGTGTCCCCGTGTGCAAAATAGCCCGGGAGCTTTGCTGGCGTGTTTGTCCCTTGACGTGCAATGACATCAGGCATTCCGCAGCCGGACCCAATGTACTGCATCAAAGACGCGATTTCGGGTTTTATGCTCCTGCAGTTCCACTGCCATAGTATTAGCAGAGTACTTCAATGTTTCTCGGGCCATAAAACTCCCGACCAGGTTTTGTACTGGGAAAAAAGGTCCCATCTCCCCACGAGGGAGACTCGAGCAAATGCGTCGCATAGGGGGTGGGTGTATTGCGTTAACGTTTAGTGTTTGGGGAGTTGGTGGTGGTGAATGCGTTGTATCAGCAGCTTCTTGACGTAGTTTGAATGAGTCAAAGATATAAGGCGCGTTCGTGGCCTTTCATTCTGTGTCGGTTTTGTGGCGCAGTGGGAAGAGCACCATGTAGCTCGCGTTCCGCCCACAGGTAGTGAATGCGTTGTATCAGCAGCTTCTTGACGTACCTAGTTTGAATGAGTCAAGGATATAAGGCGCGTTCGTAGCATTCCATTCTGTGTCGGCTTTGTGGCGCAGTGGGTAGAGCACCATGTACCTTGCGTTCCGCCTGCAGGGTCGTGGGATGGAAACCAGGCGCCGGTAAGTATTATTTTTTTATATAGTGTAGGGGAGGGGTGCGGACCTCTTGTTGAGAGCGAGGAGGGTAGCGTGAGGCGGGAGAGGAGGAGTGGGGGAGAGGGCGCAACTGGAACGGCTCTTGCGGACGCCGAGGCATGACAACGCCGGGTGATATCGTGAGTTAAAGAAATGCTCTGCATTTAAAAGGCTACCGGGAGTGGAGCCACCGCAGATCAGAGGGCATCGCGCGGCCGCCGCTGCTCTGAAGCCAGATCGGCCGGCAGGAAAGCAGTAGCCGCATGCCCGTTCGCACCAAATTTTTTTGCCTATCACCAAATGATAAGTCCATTTGAGCGGCCTACGACACGTAAAGCGAAAGCGCACTGCTGATAAGGCTGCGAGCGTCTGTTTTATTTACTCTGTGGTCCGTTCCCTGCCAAACGCGCTCTGACCACGCCCGGCTGCCCTCCGATCAACACCAGCGCCGCGGCACGGCAGCGTGCGAAGCTCTCCCCTAGCGTGACGGCGAAGTTTCGTGACCAGAAAGGCATCGAAGGACTCTGGTATTAGCTCCTGCCTCCCTATTTATATAACTATTTATTTATTTATGTATCTATGGAATACTGCGAGCCTGAGAACCAGGCCTTTGGCAGGGTGGGTTTACATGTTTACATTCACAAGGACACAATAGTTAACTGGGTACATATTAATACAACAGAAAAAATAACACGACACACATTGACAACATTTGTCCAATAATAACAGAAACCAAAATAAAACACAACAGAGAAAGCGCATACCTGCGCAGAATTATACGCGCATGACACTGAACGCGCTACTGCAGGAGATTGAGCCGATAACAACTATTTTCAATTACAAAACCACGGCACGATGACAAAAATTGCTATACAAGAAATAACTTAAAAAATGTACTCGGAGACAAACCTCTACAAATTGCTGAGAAAAAAAACGGCAACAATGGATACACAAGAGAGAACCCGATACGCGCATGACTGTTTTGAAAGGCACCGATTACAGACAAGAAACCACTACGGACAAGAGAACATAAAAGTCAGAAGCAGCGATTTGCACACAGTAGTAATAAATATACCCTTAAGGAAGAAGTTATACGAGAACAATGAGACAGCTATCAAAATAGAGAGGTTTTTCATGCATATTTGCAAAGTAGAGCATTCGTCTGTACTCTGAGGTAGGGAATTCCAGCTGGCGACTGTTTGAGAGAAGAAGGGATACGTTGAAACTGGGTGCAAGGATGTAGAGTATCTTATTCGCGTTCATATAACCTTCCTTACGTCATGACCGGAAATAATGCAAGTATGCTCGGAGATTGAGCCATTAAAACCGCACTCTGCTAGCCAAGACTTGTGGGAAACTGCCTACTCTTAAAAAAAACTTGCTGTCTCCAGTAACGTGAAAATAGGGGAGGGACGAAGCACGCATTGTACAAGAGTAATCTTGGTGCCTTGGCCTTTTTGCCCACAGAGATGAAAATTTCAGAAATAAAAGTTAGCAGCTTTGCTGTGTAAGAACCGTGTCTTTGAAGCACGAAGTGTTCTAGCGCGCCGTATCGCAAGGGTAGGGCCCCGTGTGTTCTTTTAGTGTGAGTTTTCGGGCACGGAGATGAAATTTTCTCGTGCGAGTCTAAAACATGAGTGCACCAATGTGTTCTTTTAGTACGCGTAACCTTGGAGCGCGAGGCGTTGATAAAAAATTGTCCCGTAGTTTTAGTGCTGTTGCAGGTTAATACGCCTCTGACAACCCTTGCCCCTAATACAAATTTCCATTATAAAATACGCCGAGGACCCAAGCACAACGTTTTACCGCTGTACACTACTTTACAGCATTTTACACCAACCTACAAACTCTCGCGTAATTAAGCCATAAATAATCGGCGCTGCCTGCAATCACAGGGAGGCCTGATGATCCTAATTCAAGAAATAGCGTAACTGAGGAACGATGTGATAAGATTTTTGCGGCCACCATGCTGCGATGAAGTTCTGCTTGCCTCGCCAGAAATGTTGGGGGCAACACGAGGCGCGTATTGAAAATATTTTATATTATTATAATGTACCATTACGCTTATACATCTTTTTATGGGTTTTCTTCTTAAACAGAGGATACCAAGTAGTCCATAAATTACCCAGTTAAAGCTAGCCGATTTGGCCGGTTAAAATTTTTAACCGATGCCCAGCCAGCCCTCGTTTCCCTTTCCAAGGGACGCCGATAAGCGCGAGCAGTGGAAACGTGCCATAGCGGGCAAAAAGCCATCTGATTTTCTTTTGACTCACAACATGTCCATATCTGCGAAAAACATTTAGGGCAGCAGGCGTTGTTTGGTTACCAGGGCGTGAACGCGCCCGGCTGAGGTATGTTGTGTTTTGAGCTGATTTCGAGTTTAATGCGTTTGTGATGAGCGACACCTAACATACTTGTTAGATAAGGAGGGGGTGGAGCCTGCTGATCACTAACCCAGTCTTGTTATCTCACCAACAATGATCCGGTCTGTACAGATGTTTCTGGAAAGAAACGCATTCCCACACTAGCGAATGCAAAGCACGCTTTGCGGGAATACTTTCTCCAATACTCCTCTCGGCAAGTCACTTTGCAGACTGTTCATTTTACGTTTTAGCTTTTCTATCTGATTGCGAAGGAAACGTACGCTCCATAAGACCCCATGGACGCGTGATCGATTCCCTTCCCCGTAGCTACGTACCTGATGGAGGCAAAAAACGAAAGCCACCGTGTTCCGAGATTTAGCCGCGCGTTGAAGTTTTCCAGGTGGTCTACATTATTCTGGAATCGCCCACTACGGAGCCTCTCATCGCCTGTGCAGAATCGTCTCGTTTGCCCTCACAATCAATCAATCAACCAATCAATCAATCAATCTATCTATCAAGTTAGCTTAAATAATGCTTTTTTATTTCGGAGCCCTAAATTGTCCTTCGATACGTGACATCGCTGCGCTGTCTGTTCCACGATTTTAAACTTTATTGCGGAAACACGTCTTCTCCAAAGAAGCGTATTTTTTTTGGAAGACGTCCTTGAAAACGTCCCCATATGCATTGAAATATTGTTTTTGCGGCCCTAGTGTCTCCTTAGATTGACATGTGAGGCATTTTGACTCGTGTTAATAGTCTACTGAATAAATCTATCCTGGAGCAGCAGCAGAGAGCTCATAAACCAAGTATTAATCCAATTATTAAACCGAGAGTGTAAAACATGGTTATACTAGTCCTTTTTGGTAAGATGACATGTCATCACCCCGCTTCAAAGGGGAAACCAATAGGATTCATCATCATCATCATCAAACAGGTATGCCTGTGTTTTTGATTAGAGACCTTCAAACGCGGCTTAGTTTCAGTAGATCAAGTGTCCCCAGTGCTGTGCTTGCTCTACGCCTTGCGAGTATAGCATGTCATAGCAGCACGCCCTAAAAATAAGAAGCATGCAACATCCAAGTGGTAGTGTGATTTGCCCCAGAGGGAGAGGCATTTCTGGGACCACAACGGATTTGGAAATAGGAGCTTCCTGAGTATTTTGAGTGGCTGCACAATATTACGTGACCCGCATTTTTGCTCACGCAGTGTCTATGTACCGTTACCATGTTCACGTTCTACGATAAATTAACACAGGGTAGCGGAAAACTCGAAGTTATGCTGGGTTTATTACTAGATACCAGCCTTTATGCACGTTTCGAAAGCTTCATCACTCGCTCGTTTGAAATTTTGCCGCAGCTCTATGCGATAAGCGTGCAGGACGGAACTTAGTTTCAATAAGCTGTTAACGTGCTTAATGTATAGGTCTAGTTTTGATACCACAACCGCGGCGAACACCGGTTGCGTAGACCATCGGATTGTTTATAACTTGTGTGAACGGCGTCGCCACAGGACTGGCCGCACCGCTCATATTTGGTCGGTCCTAAGCTCGAGGATTTCGCCAGGGTCACCAGTTGCCAAAAAAAAAAAAATTCGCTTAAAAAAAGCACAATCTTACGCTGAATAGCACGATATAAAAAGCGTCTGCAACAACACGTATATTCATAATTAATGCGTAGGAACGACTGGCCCAATCAAGCCGTTCATATCTGGGATCGCTAAGCGAAGGAAATGTTTTCACAACCGAATGCAGCAACCCCATTCTATGTCAAGCTAAATATGAGTGATTGCAGAATCTCCTCTGGGCTATCGACAATTGCCATGAACTGGCAGAAGCTGCAGGTGGCGCCGGCACAAAATGCCCCCACGCTCCCAGCGGCGACCCTAGCGAAAGCTTGTATCGCATATAAAACTGCGGCTGGATTTTCTTGACGTGGAAAAGCACTGAGGGACTCTACTACTATCTAACGCAAACTAATAGTACATACGCAAAACTACACAATACATTTAGGGTAATTATAAGAAGACAGCCGGGCGAGTTGTGCGACTCCAGACTACGCAAAAAATTTGCTCGTGCGGTCGCACGAGTGGTAAAAATATCTTGGGGCCCAAGATAAACCACGGTAATTGAAAACAAGGAGTCGCACGTTTCAAGATGGTTTGGAACGGTCGCTTCGATTTGTTTCCGTTCGGGTTCAGTTCCAAATTGCGGAACAAATATGGGTTCGGTTCTGTTTGTGTTCATGGCAAACATTATGTTTGATTTCCGGTTTTTGGTTTTGTTCCGGTTCCTGTTCGACAACCTGAATTCTATCATACTATACCACAATATTAAAAAAGGGCAGAAACAGCCTCATAGCAATAGACTTAAGGAAAAAAATCGCGGTATTCTCAGGAATTATCTAACCACGAACACGCGGCATTATTCACGCAATTCTTCGAGAAAACTTCGAAGGCTATGGGAACACCTCATCCGACCTTCGCTTCGAAATGACAGTAGAAGCATTGCTCAAGCAAAAACCACATTTTGAAGGCGAAAAAAAAGGCGGCACGTATTTACAACTTTATAATCCTTGTATTATTCACTTGTTCGTCTTCGCTTTCATTGCTTTTTAGTTATTGGCAGATTACTTCACGGCCTCTTTTTTGGTAAACCAAGTTTCCATCCTTTTTGCCCTGATGTCTTTGTCCCTCTACGAGAAATACTTCGGCAAGAAGGGGGGCACAATTGACCAATTCACACCAGTCGGGGTTTTCTGCACGTTATGTGCGGTTATGTTCAAATCACGGGCGCTAATATTTAGCGGCTGCGTGGGAATCATTTCTCTGGAATTTTTAAATTTACAAATAGAAATTTTCCGTGTGTGAGCATAATTTACCGGAATTTTTTTATTTATGGTAAGTATCGTAAGTGGTAATCTGCAACAAAGAAAGAAACAAACACGGCATAATGCTGTCCTTGCTAGCTGGCAACGTGTTCTTATAGCACAGTGCTCTTTCAGAGTAATGTGGTCCAGCGAACGCTAGAAAGACGTGTGCCTCATCATTGCCATGGTATAGACGAGTATCGTGTAGTGCTGTCCCTTATGATTTGTATGCGTTTGGTCCGTATCACAAATATGGATGTCTGTATAAGGTTGGTGCTTGATGTTGGTGCCTGACCAGCAATGCAGTACTTCTGAGAGAGCGTCAGAAGAATTGTACAGGTGTGGTGCCTCAGCTGTGCGTACAGGAAGGGCTACTAAAGGTCTTCAAAGTAATTCGCAAGCCGCACTGTAATCATGCTGAGATAGCAACGGCGGCGCTGTTGGCTTTACTATTGCCACTGTCGTTTTCTTGATGCCAAAAGAAGGCTAAGGATTAAAAATGCAATGTGGCACAGTAGTAGTGTATCGTCCTCATACTATGGAGACGAAGGATGAAATCCTCTGCAACGTCGTAATTTATGAATGTATTCGTAACCGCAATGCCATTTTTTTTTGTGGTAAAACAATTTCTGATTTTAACACAATAGGTCTCTTAAGGCTTCTTCATGAAAATTTCCGAGCGCCAGGCTAAATCGCCTGCCCCCTCGGCCCACCCCTGCCTCTACCGATTGTATGCTGCCGCGCTAGGAAGAGGGTAACATCTGCTGAACGCAAATAACTGTTCACTGGGAGATGACGTGTCGTAGGGCCTTGGGAGCGGATGCCAGGCGCCTCCTGGAGCGAGAATGACAGTTTATTTCCCATGCACGTTCGGCAAATTTGCTGGTTCTTCTCGGGATTTCATCCAATGCTGATGTCCTGTAGGCGATGGCCTAATCTTTGGCGTGCGAACATGACAAGAAAGGTTTCACGACTCACCGGCCCCGCTACGAGTAAAATGTGACTGTAAAACACCGCAGCGCGATTTCTTCTGATAGACGTGCAATGATAATGTTGCGTATTTGTGGACCGTCACAAACAATGGAAACTGCAAGCGCAAATTAGACACCGAAAAAGAAAGGAGACAACAGGACGTCCTGTTGTCCCCAGGACGTCCTGGAAGGGAACAACAGGACGTCCTGTTGTAGCGCTCGTTCTGTTGTCTCCTTTCTTTGTCCTTGTCTAATTTGCGCTTTCAGTTTCCATTATGCATCACCAACAGGCCCAAACCATGACCCTTTCGTCACAAACACGCAGCCGTCATAATCACCAAGTTGAATCGTGCCATCACGTTCTGCGGGACACAAAGTTTCTGCGGGACACTTCTGGTGGATTAAGTTTCTATGACGTGAATTATATTTTTGGAGTCGGCGATGAAATCAATATCTTGCTCAGCACAAACCGGCCTTTCTATAAAATCCACTTGATACTCTTGTTTAAGGCCGCTTCTGGTGTAACCTGATAGTATTCTTGTTTTTTATAATAACGCGATAGTTGAGTTAGGCTCATCTTTGAATCTCCCCGTGGCTGCTAGCAGTCCACTACCAGCGGAGCTCATCCAGCGTCTACGGAAATACGTCTTCCATTACACCCGGAAGTTGCGAACGAGACAGTGAGATGCGAGTGTTCGCATAAATCTGGAATATAGCACAATGGCAAGTGAAGTGTGGAAATGAGGAGAATAATACTACGGCAATGACGCAAGGAACACGCGCATCTTCAGCAGGTGTCATGCCTGCCCTTGAAAGTTCCTTTAACGCCCAGTCGGCTGCAGCATGCTGGGTGGGCAGATCTCTAGCCCTGCACCGGAACATAGAAGATATCCTTTTTGGGTAATTCGTGTGATGAAGCCACTCTGAGGAAAAGGCGCGCAGTAGTGGAGGAAGGAAATTATATCATTTAGTTATTCTTTTCGAGGGAAAGGGTTGGGCGAGAGAAGTGTCAGGGGTGGTCTCAGTCCAGGTTGCCTTGAGGACCACCAGGATCCGGCGCCCAGAAGATTGTGTTCCTGACCCTAGAGCTGGAAGCTGGTCAGTCCATGCTCCCATGGCTCCAACGTAGGTGATGGAATCGGGTTGCGATGTTTGACGCCTTCTCATACGAGGTTATAGGTGGTGTTGGTTGCATTGGATTTTATGCAGTCCTAGAGAAAGTATTACGTAAATTTTGATGTAAAATTTCCGTGCTGTAGTATGTCTGTGTTTGACTTCTGCTCCAGGTTTGTAAGTCTTCTGTGTTTAATGATGGGTGAGGAGGGGTTTAAACGAGGCGTTCCCAAAGATGATGTGAGACGTCCGGGCACGTTTTTGCAACTGGGTGGTGCGCAATTTGAGGTGTGTCGTCGGCCTCCGTTGGTAATGCTAGATGTAAAATGTACCGAGAAGCGGCGTCAGAGACCTAATTCCCGGTGAAGGAGGCATGGCCAGGCATCGAAACAATGTGAATGGTAGGTAGAGTTTTGCGTTTTCAAAAAGTGTGAGCGTATGCAGAGATATTCCCCCTGGTAGGTAATGCCGGTGTGCCTGTTGTGAGTACGTGATGACGATAATAGTTTGCTGTTTGCTGGTAGTGGTCGTTAGGCTAGAGAGCACCGTATCAATTTCGACAACCCGAAGATCCTTAACTTGCGCTAAAGTCTCGCCACACTGGAGTTCCGGCTTTCTTCGTCTATCGGCAAAACTGGCAGAGCGACCGGGAATCGAACACACGTCCTTGAGCTGAGTAGCATAATGATATACCCAGAAAGCCACCACAGCGTGTTTTCATTGAAACCCGTGCCGGTACCATCGTTGTTTGGCCAAATTGAAAGTGAGTCGAAATGAGTGACGAAAGTCTCTCAAAAACGAAAAGTCTCTCAAACGAAGGTATGCTAAACGAACTAAAACAAAACCCAATAAAGGCGTGTAATAAATTTTTTTCTCTCTTTCTCTCCTCCCTTTTGTCTTTCATCTCTCTTTGCTGAACATCAGTTCTCGTGGAACATGTATCGTCAATTGAGCAATTTTGTTCCAACACCCTCCATTGGAGTCGAAATACCGGTATCACGTCGTACATCTTAAGACTTAAATGTAGATTTCATCGGCAAGTTCTTTCATTCCTGTATTTATTTTGTCGCGCATCTAGTTACTTATCCGTACATCCTCCCCGACTCACATACGGAGGCTCGTAACTCTCAAAAAGGCTGTAGTTCTGTGCCAATTCATTGTTTAAAGAAAAGAAAAATACATTTCATACTTGAATCCTCTGGACAACAAAACATAAGTCTTTGGAGTGTGATGAAGTGGCAGACAATGCAGCCCGAGGCCACTCATGCCGGGCGTCAAGTGTCAGGGGCACTAACCACACTACCGACTATCCCCAGTACGTCCAAAAGCCCGCAGGTCATGTAACAGCTCCACATGGCCTCAAGATATTGCCGGCGCTCCTCCCAAAGCTGAGCGAAGAAGCAACACAGTTTCTGAAAATTCAAGCAAACACATTCCAACACACCACACAGCTGCAGGTGATATAGCCGATGCTCTTCATCTACAAGAGCAAATTCTGCTCTGGCACGCGAACACCCTGTAAAACATTCGACGCGACAGTATTGACATTGTAGAATTAACAGAGGTGTTCGCAGTGACACCGGAGTAGTGGCAGGTCGTGCTGATCAACGATATCAAGGTAGACCAGTTTGGTTTGGTGACCAGGCCATTCGCTAGTCCTTCAATCTACAGTCTGGGATGCTGTCCTACGCATCCCTGACCGTAGACGCAACCCACCAAGTTCGAATAATTTGAGTCACCACGCCGTCATTGCTTCTGTAATGAACATTGATTGAAGTGCTGTGGCGCTCCAATCCTTAGTGATCGGTCAGTGTATGAGGCACTGCCCGACGGCTATCACTACCAGTATGGGATCACACTTCACAACTACAACCCTCCAGCTAGTTCACCTTGTACGGCTTGGCTCTCTATCCCTCTCCGGCTGACTGTGTTTGGAGTCCGATAAACCCCCTTGCGATTGGGTAACGTGCGGGGTTGGACGTGAACCGTCGCACTACCTGTTACTCATCAGTCGGAAGCTACCAATGCCCATCGCGCCGATTGAGGCCAGCGAGCAACCACCCAGGCAGAGACCATCGGTCAACTGCGCTGGAGCGCTCCGCGGGCGTGACCCTACGTTTTGCAGCAGTAAAGCTGACTAAGACGGTAAAAATTGGTTGTCTTGTTACGAGCGAGTGAGCGCCTACAGCAAAAGGGGTGACGCTACAGAGAAAAACAACGTCATATTTTGCCTAAAAGGAGATGCGCTCATCTGATATGACAACCCCGTAGAAACAATCAAGGACTGGTCACACTTCAGAGACCAACTTCACTCAGAGCTTTGATCGACCTGCTCTACGGAAACTGCCCGTTTAAGAACGCCAGTATTCTCGGGCGCCACAGCTGCCTTAGAACTGGAATAGTTACATTGAAAATGTTGTGCATATTTGGCAGCGTCAAAACACGTACATGTCCAAAGCTGACAATACCTAACATATTCCAAAAGGAGTAGACGACGACGCATTCCAGAGGATCGTTTCCAAGGACCTAGATCAGTGCCACAAAGGATTTGCCTGTGTCAAAATCGTAACAACTGCCCCAGCCAAAGGCTTTGGTTTGCTATTGAAGGGCGACGACTGACACTCTCTCGGGTCTCACGTTTCCTTTTTACCTTCTGCAACGTGTTGCAAAAATCGATGAATTTGTCTACGAAGAGGTAGACATGAGCTGTCGCTGAGGCTGACTGCTGAGCAGGCTTGATCGAATTTTGATCAAACAGGTTTCCGAATTTCTATCGCCAGCTGGCTTCGCTACCGCAGTTTACGCGCATCTGGTGGCTCCACAGTTGCAAACTAGTGTCACTGCTCCGCGCACAGATACACTCGCTCCAGCTCCAGCTGTTATGCAAATGGAATACGAGGAATGTTGTGTTCAACAGTGAAACCTCGAAAACATCATTCGGGTTAATTATACGCCAAAATGTTTTGGGGTCACATTTCAGCAGATGAGGCAGCGTATCATTGAAATAATAATTTTCTGCTTCTTAGATTGTTCTTTCTGATTCACGAGCTAATTCTTTGTATCTCTTCCAATCATGATCATTGTTGCTACAAGGGTCATTTTATGTGCTCTCTTCTTTTTGTTTAAGCAAAGCTTTACCATATTTGTAAACCAGAAAGCATTAGCTCTTAATTGGACGGGAACATCTGGTATGCACGCATTTTCATTTTTTCCAAGGAAGTCACGGAAGATTACCCAATTTTTGTTAGTTTTGCGAAAGTCCAACTTGGTTTCAAAGGAGGTTGAAAATCAGATAAAATTCAGTTCATTTTCTCACCATTGGCATTATTATCATTTAGTATATAATTTAGGTTTGTTTTCTTATTAGGTAGAGGAAGTGTTTGCAAACAATGTATGACCCGGTAGTCACTATCGCAGGAATAACACGTGTGACATCATTATCGGGTCTGTTCATTAAATGTAGGTCGAGGATGCGTTCGCCGCGCCTGGGTTCGTTTACCAGCTGGATTAAGTGAAACAATCGTAGCGCGTGGAGCAAGCGAGACACCTCTGGTCGGGCATGTGTTGATAGCGAAAGTAGTGTAGTCTAGTTTATGATGGCATAGTTGAAATCGGCGCCTAGCAAGAGCACACAACCACGAAATTTATTGTAAGTCATTTTCAGCACGTCGGTCAGGTGATGTACAAAGTCTGTATGTAATACTGTCAGGAGGACGATAACACACCGCAATAATACACGTGCTACCTTCGAATTTGGTTCTAACGCAAAGTAATTCACTGACACTTGCCAGTTGGGCGGATTTAGATTCGGCATTTGCTATGCACTGGGGTACCACGCTATTTCACAATTTTTGTTACAAATTATTTATTATCTTTGTTTTGTTTATTAGCAATTGTAATTTTAAATGATCAAACTTGTATAAAGTATAATATTTGTTAAAAATTATTTATTTCATTTGTTTTGTTTATTAGGCAATTGTAATTCAATATGGTCAAATATTTTAGAGTGCCTTGTTTCTTTGTTTTTACAAGCCAAACAACCCTCTTATAACAATACCAGTCATAACCATCCATCGGGTATAACGAACATATTTCGGTGTATAACTATAAACAACGTTTCTGCGCTTGCCACTGAAACTGCTTTCGGGTATACCGAATGTTTTTGAAAGCGTCCTACTTTTACACCAAATCTTCCGACAAGATGGCAGTAGAAATACGGCGCATGCGAATCTTAACAAAACCAACACAGTGCCTAAAGCAGGAGAGAGGTGGCGTTCTGGTGCCTTGAGGGCTTTAGTTTAATCGCGACGAAGATATCTCAGATCGGCGAGCACCACCCACAGATTCCGTACGCCGCGACTGAGGTCCCTCACTTTCCAGGCGTTTCTCCGGAAGCAGAATGGCAGTGAGGAGGAAAAAAAATGAAGAAGCATGCAGCAGGGCAGCAAGCGGGAAGTTAACCAGCAGAAACATAGCATGTATGCTCCGCACACTAGTGTGAAAATGGTTATTAAGGATAAAAAATTTAGAATCCCAAATGTTTCTGAATTTAAAAAATTCAGAACGCTATAAATGAATGTTGTATGGCACTCTGTAGCAAACGCAGCTGATGGATTGCTATCGCTGGTATCAAAATTCACGCCTCCATAGCTGACGCAAACGCGGCACTGCTCGCTACGAAAAGCGGCGGTAGTTATTTAGCGGCCATTTATAGATACCGGTTCGCCGACCCTTCGCTTGCACATGTGCTGATACCAAATTGTTATAGCATTTAAACTTTCAAACTTCGCTGTTCTCAGGCCGATGCGACGCAGCTCCCTGTACGCTTAGCCTGGTGTGGCTGAAAGCTGTTGAATAGGCGAGTGGAGATTGCGAAGACGTCTGAAAGAATTTCTTCGCGGGCATTTTGCTGGTAGTCGCACAATCCAAGCAAACAGGTCCAGTTCGTTTGTAAACAAGCAGAGGGCGACCCTTCATAAAGCTAAAAGGGTTAACTTGTCACCGAAGGGGTTGTTCGACATCTTCGTTAATTTTCGCGTGTTTTTAAGGGGGAGTTCACATGAAACGAAGTGCTTATATAGCGACCACATTTCGCGGCACTTTCCAGTTTCTGATAGGCGGGTTTTACTATCACTGATTTTTTTATTCACACTGTAATAGTGCGAACCTAATTAAGTACAACTGACGGGCAAGCACGAACAAAAAGACGCAAACGATACAAACCGATGGCATTTTTTCAGTGGGTAGTAGAAGCACACATTAGTGTCGGCATGTCTCAGTAGTTCCCGAGCCTGTGGTGAGCGCATTTCCGGTACGTTCCAGACATCATCCTACCCTTCGTTATATTTGCTTACAATTGAGCGGTTCGGGTTACTCCCCCGTCTTTCTTGTTTATGGTGTCTTTTGCACTGGACACCGCGTTTTTCTATGCTCCGGTCTCTGCCACTTCACCCTTTCATGAACACCTCGCCACAAGGATTGCCCACTCTCAACGCATGACATCACTTCATAGGGGTTCGAGTCAGCAAGAACGGAAGGCAAGATACGAGGCATCACATCGTTCTGTTCAGTTGTGCAAAGGGGATGAGTTGGCACTTGGCAGTCCGATTCGCGCATCAGGCCTCTGTGAAAAGTTTATTCACAGGTACCTAGGTCCCCACGTCTTCGTCGAACAAGTTTCTCTTGTTAGTTATCGCGTTTCTCCAGTGGATATCCCAATGGACCCTCAAGGCCACGGAAAGAAATCGTGCGTGTCTCCCGCTTTAAGCAGCGTTTCAACAGTCGCAAGCCATAACCGCCTGCGGCCAGGCGGCCGCCTTCCGCCGAGGGGGATAATGTGCGAGCGTTCGTTGCGTTCCTATAATTTGATACGCAGTGCAATTGATACCGTCACTTTAGAGGCAAATTTGAGCCCCCAGGCGTACTTTTCCCAATCTGTTGTACTCACGAGCGATCGCGATAATTATCTGTAAATAAAATTCAACATCATCATTGGACTCGCGCTTCCCAAAAATATCGGTCTGAGCAGGACTTTAAACAACGTCTCCGAGGACTGGTCCCTGGCTCTCTGAATTTAAATGCATCCATATAGTAATCACGCGTTCTTCGAGGTCATAAAATCCGCTAAAAACGAGGATTTTAGGTGAAGCGAAATAGCTGAAGAGCTGAAGTCTGTGGCCAAGGCGGTGGAATGCCAAGGTGTCTCGGATCGGCTCGACAGTTTTTTGGACAAAAGGCCCGGACCATCATCCCTAATCGCCGATATTTTGGCACAACGGCATCCGCGAAGTTGCAAGGACCACGTAGATACCAAATTTCAGGTGGGAAAGTGATTTGTGTTCGATTTTAGCGAACTTTTTCTGTGAACGGCACGCCGCAGAGAGCTGAGCCTAACGCTCAGTGAGGTTCCGCGGCGCAGCCCCGGCGGGTCCATCGACCTCACCGGGGCCCCTAGCAACGAATTAACTCAAGAAAATGGCGTCCGCCATGCGAGTGGAAGTTGAAGGCGAGGAAATTATGCTGGAAGAAATGTCTAGAACGTTCGGATGGCAAGTTGCCGGTGAAAAAAGGACCCAACGAAAGGAGGGCAAGTTGAGCCTATCGTCGACTAACGTTGGACAGGCAGCGGCAGTCGCCGGCCCACGTCACCCAAAGCGAGGCACGGTCAAGGGAAAGCTACTAAAAGCGGCAAGAATGCCGTTTCTACCGAGACAAGACACCAAGATAGTCATGCGTCCCAGAGGAGGCCTGAACGTCGGAGAAATTTCAAGATATGAAGTCAGCCGCGCCATACTGGCAGCTGCGGGAGTTAGCGCCAAAGAAGTTGTTCATGGCGTCATCTGCCCGAATAAGCAACAAAATATCATCGTTGTCAGTACCCCAAGCAGACAGAACGCAGACCGCTACTCGGCTGTCAGAATCCTCAACATCAACGGAGCAGCACACGAAATTAGCGCCTATGAAACGGCCCCTCACGGAACCGTCAAGGGCGTCATCAGAGGAATGCCGCTAACAGGCACAAATCAAGAGATCAACGAAATCATCGTCCAAGACTACAACCCCACCGCCCTACAAGCCAATCGCATCGGCAAGACAACGACGGTGGTTATAGCCTTTGACGGAGACAAAGTTCCAAATTACATCAGGTACGGCAACCTGTTGGTAGAGTGCGCGCTGTACCGCAAGCAAATAGAACTATGCTATCGGTGCGGACGCCTCGGCCACAGGATGGACGTGTGCCCCAATCCTGAAGACCGAATATGCCGAGGGTGCGGAATGAAGAACCCCGAAGACAATCACGCCTGCGAAAACCCGAAATGCAGCCTCTGCGGAGGGAACCACCTCACCGCAGACAAACAATGCAAGGCAAGATTTAAGACCCCCTACGTCATACGTAAACGACGCTGGGAAAGGCAACACGCAAGTGAAGACGGAGACCAACAACTAATGCAACAACTAGAATCATCACTAACACCACCCAGAGGACCCGCGCAACAGCAGGCGGCAGTAGGAGGAACGGGCGAACGGCGGAACCGCTCGAAAACAAGAAGGGACAGAAGCAAGAGCGCCACCAGATCGCCATCGACAACCGGATCTCGCAAGAGGGAATCCCGCTTGAGGTCCAAGTCGAAGCCCCGGAGGAGCAACGACGTCGAGAAACCGGTGGGCTGGGCGGTGGGGTCTCCCATCGCTCTCAGAAACAGCAACTTCCCTCCCCTCACTCCCGCTTCCCCCCCTCATAAGAACAAAGACTGCAGTCAGTGCTCAGAGCTGAAGCAAATGATAGAAAGACAGAATGGTCAGATAAAGGCAATGATGGAACGCATAGAAGCGCTCAGTAAATCCAAGAACAAAAGCAGTGATGATAGCATAGCTAAGAGAAAAGTAGCCAAGAGAGACACCCCCTGCTCCACGCAGGCAGAGCCAACGCAAACCTCATCACCAACGCCAATCACGCCACAGATGCTAGTCACGCCGCCACTGACTCAAGCAATGACGCAAAATACCAACAAAGAGACGACATCAGTAGTGATGGAAGAAGGGACAGCGGAAACCACCGTTCCTCCGACTCTCGAGACGGTCATAGCTATGCTCACGAAGATCTCCAATCAAGTGAACGACTTAACAACAAGAATGGAAAACGTTGAAACCAAATGCGGCCAATTAACAGTGAGAATTATGACGCTAGAGGCGAAATTCAAACACAAGGCAATGACTAGCAAGAGAACAGCGAAAGAAGAGATAAGAAACAAGCGACGAGGAGTAAGCTCGGCACGCAAATACACTATCCAAGAAACAAAAAATGAAGAATAAAGAAAAACAGAAAGAGACCGCAACAATCCTACAATGGAACTGCAGGGGACTAAAAAGTAAGATAAAGGAATTACATCTATAAATAGACAAACTGGAACAGAAACCAGACATCATAGCACTGCAAGAAACGAATGGCAAATTTAAACTCTCGGGATACGTCACATACACGGACCCCAAAGAAAGAAGCACAGCAACCATGGTACGTAGCAACGTGGCGGCCACACAACACGTGACCGCCGAACGGGGCTGCGACCATACGCTCATAGAAATCCACAGCAGAAGAGTGAAAGGAGAGAGGAATATCTTCACCCTAAACGCCTACTGCCGACCATCAAACAAGAACATAGACTTCGAGGGCACCATGATAGACTGCATCAAAGAAGCTAAAACAAGGCCGGTTATAATGGTCGGAGACTTTAACGCAGCCCACACGACATGGGGCTACAAATATGCGTCCAAAAGAGGAAACCAACTGCTCAAAGCAATAGAAAACCACGAGTTCGAAATCATCAACGAACCAGGGATACCAACCAGAACAGGCACCAGCACAGCTAGAGACACCACCCCGGACCTAACGCTAATACGAGGAAACCTAGACGCCACCTGATGCAATACGGAAGAAAACCTCGGATCGGACCACGACATAATCTGCATCGCCCTGGGAGGGACAGAAATGAGGGCAAGATTAGGCCACGCCAACATTACGGACTGGGACCGACTGAGAAAAGAAACAGAAAAAGAGAAAGAGGAAGAACAAAACGAGGCAAGCCAAGACTGCAAGACGTATGATGAATGGGCCAAAAGACAGCGAGAAAAAATCAAGAAGTTCACGCAAACGATAGCCACAACCGCTCAAACACCCTTCATAGACAGCCGACTCAGCCACATGTGGGTGGCCAGGCACAGTCTCACAAGAAGGTGGAAGCGACAACGGCATAATCGCAAGCTCCGAAAACGTATAAACGAACTCAACAAAAAAGCGGCCGAATGTGCGGTACAACTATGCCGGGGAAACTGGTTTAAGTTATGTGACAGCCTCCAGGCTACGCTATCGACGAAAAAGACATGGAAACTATTAAGACATTTAATCGACCCACTTAAAAGCAAGAACGCCAACGCAAGAGATCTTGCAAAAACGATAAACAAATATGACGGAAGCGCAACGCAACTCATCCATGACCTCACGGATAAATACCTCAAGACAGAAAGAAGCAACACGGCCCCACTCAGGTATGAGGGAGCCGGCAACGCAGAAATGGACGCAGACTTCATTGACCAGGAGTTAGTTGCTGCCATCGAGGAAAGCAATCAAGGCAGGGCGCCGGGAGCAGACAACATCACGTACAAACTGCTCAGAAACCTCAACGACAAAGACCGAATGAAGCTATTGATGCTAGCTAATGAGGCATGGAAGAAAGGAAAGCTACCACAAGAATGGAAGGACGCAGACGTCCGCTTCATTCCCAAGCCAGGGAAACCACCACAATTGGACAACTTGCGGCCCATCTCCCTTACGTCATGCGTAGGGAAGGTGGTGGAGCGCATGATATACAAGAGACTCCAAAGGCATCTAGATAACACCGAACAAATGCCCTCGACCGTGTACGGCTTCCGAAGACATCTGAGCACCCATGATGTACTGCTTAAGTTACATGAACATGTCATCAAGAAGACAAAAAATCCTGCACCACGAGCCATCTTGGCACTCGACCTAAAAGGGGCGTTCGACAACGTCACACACGAAAGCATCCTCCGTAACCTAAAACAGACGGGCTGCGGAGAAAGAACGTTCAAATACATACAAGACTTTCTGAGCAATCGCACTGCAACAATCAAGATAGGCGACGAAGAAAAGTCAGCACCCATAGCCCTGGGAGACAGAGGAACACCACAAGGGTCGGTACTCTCGCCGCTCCACTTTAACCTGGCACTTCTCCCACTTCCGAGCCTGCTCCAAAAAATAGAGGGGATATATCACGCCCTCTATGCAGACGACATCACAATCTGGACGTCACAAGCAGGATCGGAGGGTGGATTGAGGAAACCCTACAGAGGGCGGCAGAGACCGTGCACGAATACGAAAAAACGTGCGGCCTCAGTTGCTCACCGCAGAAATCAGAACTTCTGATCATCAAACCAAGACGCAAGAACGGCGAAAAAGACAGCATTCGTCTCACCCTAGACGGCGCCAAAATAGACCCAACCAACCAAGCCCGCATCCTGGGAGTCATCTTTCAAAACAACGGAAAGTCAGAGGCATCGTTGTATAAGCTCAAACAATCCACAGATCAAATAATCAATATGATCAAGCGGGTAGCCAACAAAAGAAGAGGCTTCAAAGAGGAAGATGCTTTAACACTGGTACAGGCGTTCATCACGTCACGCATAGTGTACATGGCACCTTACCTCAAACTACTTAAGAAAGACAAGGATCAGCTCAACGCAATCATTCGAAGAGCCACCAAAACGGCGCTGGGAATACCAATGCACTCATCAATGGAAAGCTCCTTGGCATGTCAAAACACAACACGGTAGAAGAAATAATCGAAGCTCACTTATCAAACCAAAGAGTCCGACTCAGTCAGACACCGACAGATCGACGAGTCCTCGCCAAGGTAGGATGGCAAGAATCAGAGAGTAAAGAGAAAGACCGCCTACCCGAAGAATGGGCCAACAGAATAGAGAGTAAACGTTTACCCCAGAACATGAAACCAGGACGCAATGATGGCCGCCGAGCAGCGCGTACAAAGACCATCGTAAAGGAAATAGACCGAGAAGAAGATTCCAGAACGCTATACACCGACGCAACAATACCTAAGGGCACCACAAGGGCCACCCTGGCGATAACAACACGGGGTGAACTCGTCACCTGCGCCTCCATCAAGACGTCCCATCCAGAAGTGGCCGAAGAAACAGCAATTGCGCTTGCACTAACGCAACCACAAGTAAAGAAAATAATCACGGATTCCCAAAAGGCATACGCCAGCTACAGAGCAGGTTGGGTGTCTCTCGAAGCACTTAAGGTACTGAAGAAATGCCGCACTCCCACCAATGGAAAGGTGGAGCTTATATGGACGCCGGCACACTCCGGGTTGGAGGGCAATGAACTAGCCCACCAACTCGCCCGAGAAATGGAATACCGGACAGAGGAGTCAGAGCCACGCGCCATCACCAGCTATAGCGACATAACGCACTACTATAAAGAACAAAGAAAGCGGTTCCCTAGCCGAGACCAACAATCAATATACAGACAGATACAGGCTAGGTCCTTTCCACACCCTCTCCTTCAAAATAAGATGTTTCCTGAACGCTACACCCGAAATTGCCCCTTTTGTAAAAAAGAACTCGGCACGCTCCGCCACATAATCGGAGAATGTGACTTTGCCAAAAACACCCCTCAACCACTCCCCCACTACCCCCTCCCTCACCGAGCGATGGGAGACCTTGCTGATCAGCCCTTCTCTGGAAGACCAAATCAAGCGGGTTGCCAGGGGACAAGAGGCCAGAGAGGCATATGGGTCCCAAGAATAGGGAACCACTCCCATCGACGACGCCGGGAGAAGACGTCGTAAAATCGGTTAAATAAAGTTGTTTCTCTCTCTCTCTGTGGCCACGTTTCTGCAGTAAAAGGTAGTATTGGTAACAAAAAACCTTCTTCGCAGGAAAAGTTTGGTAAAGAAGGCGATAAAACTTGCATAAAAATAATATTAAATATGGAGAAGAAAGAATTGCATGAGGTCACATCTGGTCCCACAAAAGCTTTGTCGAGCTGCCCAACCCACTGCACCAATTTCTCGTCGCCATGCTACACTTCGCATTGTTGCGAAGCAGACACAGCTATATTAACGATGGAGCTGTCACACAGAATTCCGGTAATGAACATATCGGCGACGTACAGCGCGTTCAGCTCTCAAATTAGCCTTTCTAAACACCACCTTGTCAGCTGCCTGTAGTGAAGTTTGCCTTGTGTCCTCCCTGTCAATGTCTTGAGATATCTGCGGTGACCCCGAAAAAAACGTTTTAAATAAAGGGGGCAAATACATTCTTCTATATATATATATATATATATATATATATATATATATATATATATATATATATATATATATATATATATATATATAACACAGAAATAAGAGTTGGCAGTCAAGCAAACCTCGCAAAGCACAGTGGAGGTTATGGTAGGTCATTGACACAGATAAAGAATTTGGAAAGAAAGAAAGAAAGCGGAGAAAAAATGCCCGCCAGGTGGGATCCGAACCCACGAACTCCGCTTTCTTTCTTTCTCTGCTTTCTTTCTTTCTTTCCAAATTTTTTATCTGTTTCAATAACCTACCATAACCTTCCCTTTGCTTTCCGCGGTTTTCCTGACTGCGAAGCCTTATTTCTTTTTTATTTTTTACGAGCCCCTCATTCCCTATTCTGATTCGCTACATGCATAGCGAGGGCCTCTGTTCTGGCAGTCTTGGTGCCACAGTGAGCTTAAGAGGGTTCAACGCTGGTTGACCACTCTCGACATGTCATAGACACTCGAGTCACGGCGCGGGGATCAAAAAGAAGGTCCCCTTCACCCCGAGCAGTCAGAGTGGCGCTAGCTACCACCCCCAAGCACAGGAACAAATTACATTCATATAAATACCCCAAAAAGTGGGGGGAGGATATCGCCCCGCCGGTAGCGTAGTGGTTATCGCACCAGACCGGTATTCTGTAGGTCTTGGGTTCGGATCCCAACTGGCGGGCATTTTTTCTCCGCTTTCTTTCTTTCTTTCCAAATATTTTATGTTTCAATGACCAATGGCCGTCTACAACGCCAAAGGGTTCGGTCCCCACTCTGGGCGTGTGTTCTTTTCTTTTCTTTCTTTCTGTCTTCCGTATATTTAAAAAAATGGTAACTTCATTACCCTAGTAGAAAAAAGAGCCTAACCACACCCGTATGCCTCCTTTGGCGTTGTAGACTGCCGACTTATCTTTCTGTATTTCCTCAACGAGCCCCTCATTTCCTTACTATATTATTCTGCGAAAGCCTAGCGAGGGTCTCGGTTCTGGCAGTCTTGATGCCTAGGTAGCATAAGAGGACTTCCCGCCAGTTACCGGCTCATGACAGGCTGTAGACGTTCGAGTCACGCCCCGGGGGTTGAAAAGAAGGTCCCCTTCTCCCCGTATAGTCAGAGTGGCGCTGGCTACCACCCTCAAGCGTCAGATACACTTCCAGTAAATATAAATTGCCCACAAAGTGAAGGAGAACACAGTCCCCCAGATAGTCGAATAGGTAAGGCATTCGAGATTTAATCGAAAGGCGCATGTTCGGTCCCCACTCTGGGCGCATGTTCTTTCTTCCGTATATTTAAAAAAATGGTAACTTTATTACCCTAGTAGAAAAAAGAGCCGAACCACACCCCTATGCCTCCTTTGGCGTTGTAGACTGCCGACTTATCTTTCTGTATTTCCTCAACGAGCCCCTCATTTCCTTACTATAAGGGTATTTATATATATATATATATATATATATATATATATTTATATATATATATATATATATATATATATATATATATATATATATATATATATATATATATATATATATATATATATATATATATATATATATATATATATATACTCCGAATGGCGCTGGCTACCACCCCCAAGCACAGGAGCACAGGAAACAAACATACCAAACATAAATACCCCCGAAAGTGAATGGGAAAATCGCCCCGCCGGTAGCGTAGTGGTTATCGCACCAGACCGGTATTCTGGAGGTCGTGGGTTCGGATCCCACCTGGCGGGCATTTTTTCTTCACTTTCTTTCTTTCCAAATTCTTAATCTGTTTCAATGATCTACCACATCCTCCCCTTTGCTTTCCGAGGTTTTCTCGACTGCCAACCCTTATTTCTATATATATATATATATATATATGCCAGCCAGGCGAGAGATTGCCTTGGAGAAAGCAAGTCTCTTTGCTGAACCGTTGGCAACAATCGTGCTTTTACCTTGTTCGAAGTTTTCTTTTCTTGTATATATATATATATATATATATATATATATATATATATATATATATGTATGTATTTCAGAATAGGAAATTAGGGGCTCGTTGAAAATAAGACAGAAATAAGCATTGGCAGAAAAGAAGACATCGGAAAGCAAAGGGGAGGATGTAGTAGCTCAAGATAAAGAATCTGGAAAATAAGAAAGTGAAGAAAGAATGCCCGCCAGGTGGGATCCGAACCCACGACCTCCAGAATACCGGTCTGGTGCGATAACCACAACGCTACCGGCGGGGCTACTTTAGCCTCCACTTTCTGGGGTATTTATGTTCAGGTGTTTTCCTTTCCTGCGCTTGGGGGTGGTAGCCAGCGCCTCTGTTCTGGCCAGGGCCTCTGTTCGGGCAATCTTGGTGCCATAGGGAGCTTGAGAGGGTTCAACGCTCGTCGGCCACTCTCGACATGTCGTAGACGCTCGAGTCACGGCCCAGGGGTTAAAAAAGAAGGTCCCCTTCACCCCGAGTAGTCCGAGTGGCGCTGGCTACCACCCCTAAGCGCAGGAAACAAAAACACCGGAACATAAATACCCCAGAAAGTGGACTCTAAAGTAGCCCCGCCGGTAGCGCAGTGGTTATCGCACCAGACCGGTATTCTGGAGGTCGTGGGTTCGGATACCAACTGGCGGGCATTTTTTCTCCACTTTCTTATTTTTAGAATTCTTTATCTTGAGCTGCTACATCCTCCCCTTTGCTTTCCGAGGTCTTGTTGACTGCCAATCCTTATTTCTTATATATATATATATATATATATATATATATATATATATATATATATATATATATATATATATATATATATATATATTTATATACTGATAAATAGTTAGGGAGGCGATAGCGTTTGTCCACTTTCTTAGAATATTTATTACCAACAGTTTGGGAAAGAGGACCTTTCTTCTTCGTGGGTTGTAATAAAATAGACAGAAATATGCTTATACACACTTTAAATTCGAGGCCTTCCCTATCTCCTCACCCTCGCGAATGAGAAATCTCGGAGAGAGTAAAAGAGCTGGAGAGTAACAAAAACATGTTGTAACTATACTACAGAAGGTGGGAAGAAGAGGAAGCGAGAGAGCAAGGTTGTAAATGGGAAGGAGGCAAAGTTGCGGCATTGATAGACAGAAAACAGAGAGAGAGAGAGAACAACATCTTTATTGGCCGGCTAGAAGTTAATCAGGGGTACCAGCCTCCTGAAGGGGAGGCAGCGCCCTCGATTGCTGGCGTTGGAGGGCCTCCAGAGCAAACTGGACGGCCCTTCGTTGGGAGTCAAAGTCTTCCTTGCACACCGCACGAGCAAGGTGAGGAGGAAGCACATCCGTGGGTTCCGGGGTCACTGAGCATGTCCATAGCATGTGCGCCATAGTAGCGCGAGTAACACCACATAGCACACACACGTCACTGGGTTGTAGTTCGGGATGCACGTGTTTGGCCCATACCGGGGTCCACGTCGCGCGCACTTGTAGCTGTCTGAGGATCACTGCCTCTTGCCTAGAGAGGTTGGAGTGGGGACCTGGGTACTGTCTTCTGGTTTCTCTGAACCATCTCAGCACCTCTCCGTATGTGTTAATCGGGGTGAAGTCTTCACCGTCGCTGTCGTAGTTTTCCGCAGGAGGGGGAGCAGGACAGGCGTTGCGTCTAGTGAGCGCACGCGCCATCCGGTCCGCGTCCTCATTGCGGTTCGCTTCGGGTCCTACCATACCCATGTGGGCTGGGAACCATTTGATGCACACGCCCGTCGATGATGGTCTTAGGGCCCCGCACACCCTCACTACACTCGGATGTACTTTGTTCTCGGCGAAGCGCAGGACTGCAGTCCGCGAGTCACTAAGGATGGTAGTGCAGTTGGGGTTGGAGAGGGCCAGCGCTATGGCTAACTCCTCTGCTTGCTCGGTGGTAGATGCCACGATGCTGCCGGCCGTATAGAGTTCGCCAGTGGTGGCGGCGATGACGGCGGTCGCGTAGGTGTTCTTGCGGTCTTGGTACCTAGCCACGTCGACGTAGAAGGCCCCGGTGTCGGTGGAATGAGTGACCGTAAGCGCTCGGGCTCTGGCGAGCCTTCGTTCGTAATTCTCTTCTGGGTTCATGTGGCGGGGGAGGGGGGCGACGTGCAACTGTCGGAGTAGCTCCCGCGGAAGCGGCAGCCAGTCCCTACCCTCCTGCAGCCTCGATTGATACCCTAGCCTCTTCAGTATTGCCCGGCCTGTTCTAGTTTGTGCGAGACGCGTGAGCTGTGCTGTCTGTTGAGCTTCGACGATCTCACCTAGTGTATTGTGTACGCCTAACCCTAGTAGCCGCTCGGTGTTGGTGTGATTATAGAGACCAAGTGCAGCTTTGTGCGCTTTGCGAATGAGTGCCTCTAATTTTCTGCGTTCTAGGTCGGTCCAATCATGGAAAGCCGCGACATAGGCCAGATGGCTGATGGCAAAGGATTGGACAAGCTTGAGCAGGTTGTGCTCTCTCATCCCGGCATACTTAGTTGCAATCTTCTTGATGAGACTGATGGCTCTTGAGACTTTGGAGTCCAATAGCTTTACTGTGTGACCGTTGTGACGAAGTTCCTCTATGTGGAGACCCAGAACACGTAGCGTGTGGACGCGTGGTATGGTAGTGCCGTCCTTTGTGCGGAGCTGTATGTCAGGTATGTGAGAGGCTCTGAACTTGCGACGCGGCAGTAGCAGAAGTAGCTCTGACTTGGCCGGAGAGCATTGGAGACCCGTGTCTTCTAGGTGCTCTTCAACCACGTCGATGGCTTGTTGCAGGGACGCCTCAATCTCGCCGTCACTACCCCCGGCCATCCAGAGAGTGATATCGTCTGCGTATATGGTGTGTTTGACCTTCGGGAGGGCACGTAGGCGTTCGGCCATTCCAATCATGACCAGGTTGAACAGTGTCGGCGAGATCACGGCCCCCTGCGGTGTGCCCGTACTCCCCAGTTTCTTGGTTAGTAGTTCCAAATCCCCTGCCACGATGGTGGTGGTGCGGTCGGTTAGGAAGTCTTTGATATAATGGAACGTGCGTTCTCCCATGTTGAGGCGCGATACTTGTTGTAAGATTGCCGAGTGGTGGATGTTGTCAAACGCACTCTTCAGGTCGAGGCCAAGTATCGCACGGTTATCCATTGGGCTTGTGGTCGTGGATGGTCTGTCAATGACTTCATGTTTGATGAGGAGCATGGCGTCTTGAGTGCTCAGTCCCACCCGGAAGCCCAGCATGGTGTCCGGGTAGAGGCCGTTCTCTTCGAGATAATCTTGCCATCGGTTGAGCAGCACGTGTTCGAGGACTTTTCCGACACAGGATGTTAGGGATATCGGACGAAGGTTCTCGATACTCGGTGGTTTGCCTGGCTTTGGGATGAGGACCGTTCGTGCCTCCTTCCACTTGGGGGGCAGCGTGCCACTGCGCCAGCGTTCGTTGAAGAACTTGGTCAGTGCCGTAATTGCCCCGTCGCTGAGGTTGCGGAGCGCCTTGTTTGAGACTCCGTCGGGTCCTGCCGCAGATTTGCTGTTGATCTTTTGGAGTACTGCCCGTACTTCCCATTCCTCAATGTCTGCGTCGAGCTTGGGGTTGGCATCCCCCGTGTAGCTCGGAAGAGGAGAGGGTGGCGTTGCTGGCAAGTACTTGTCGTTGAGGCGCTTACAGACCTCTTCGTCCCCCAACTCCTTCCGTGCCTTGAGCAGGGTGCGTGCCAGGGTGTACTGTTGTGTGCCTTTGGTCTGGCTATCATCCAGCAAGTGGCGGAGTAACCGCCACGTACGGCTTTTGTGGATCTGACCATCAGCCTCTTGGCAGATTGCATGCCATTGCTGGCGACATAGCACAGCACAGTGCTTCTCGATTTCGCGGTTGAGCAGGGCGATGCGCTTGCGGAGTTTACGGTTATGACGCTGCTTCTGCCATCTCTTCTTCAGTGAGTCTCTGGCTTCGAGTAGGTGTGCTAACCGGCTGTCCATGTTTGGCATGTCCTCGTCGGTCTCTATCTCTGTAGTAGCCTGCTGTGCTTCGGTGAGAAGTGCCTCTGTCCACTCTTCGATGTCGTCGATGTGACTGGGTATGGTCTCAAGGCTGGCACGGAACTTGTTCCAGTCCGTGAGCTTTTGCTTGCGTGGAGGAGCAGCATTACCGTTGAGAGGGATGATGATCTCTATGATGCAGTGGTCGCTGCCAAGTGTTTCCTGGGTGTTACGCCACCGCACCTTCGTAATGTTGCTGAATGCAAGGTCTGGGTTGGAGTCCCGCTGTACTGATGTGCCATGCCTCGTAGGGGTGGATATATCGTTGATGAGGTGATAATCGGCGTTCTGGGTCTCCTCCAGGAGATTCCGGCCCTTCGCGGTCGTGCGCTGGTATCCCCATGCAGTGTGTTGGGCGTTGAAGTCGCCACAGATGAGTGTAGTATTGTCTTTCGCCAGCTGCTTGATCTTGCGGATGAGGGTACCGTATCGTTGTGATGAATACTTGGGTTTGGTGTAGATGTTCGTGATGTAAATGTGCTCTTTATGCCTCTTGCCCCTCTTGCTGACGACCACCTCGATCGTGAGATGCTCCGTGTTCGTCGTGTGCTTGAGATCGTGTTCTAGGTAGACTAGTCCCTTCTTCACCAGGGTGCATACTCCTCCCCTGACCCGTGCCCACTTCTCTGTGGACTTGGGGACTGAACTGGCGTAGGAGCGGTACCCTGGTATGTTCGGGGAGGCTTCACAGTGTGTTTCCTGCAGGAGGATGATTTCCGGCTGTTTTGTAGCATGCTTGATAGTTTGGATGAGTGCTGCCTTCTTGCCGTGAATCCCATTCATGTTCCATTGCCATAACGTAAGTTCTGTCGGTGGTGTCGAGGTCATCATGGATGGGTGTCTGGACGGTGTTGTGATGCCAGGCAAAGCTTCTGGAGTGTTTCCTGTATTTGGGAGAGAATCTTCTCTATGTTGGAGACGCGGACAACGAGGTCTGCCACTGTTGCTTCCAGGGTCGACAGCCTCTTGTTGGTAGATTCGACGTGTTGATTGTGAGCCTCTTCTAGCCACGTAATCCTTTCCTCCACACTCCGGCTGGTGCGTCTATTGGTGGGGAGGGCCCTTCGCTTCACTCTAGGTTCCAGCTCAACACTTAGGGTGCCGTCTTGCTTTTCGTCGTTAGTTGTGTTACACGCTGTGGGGGGGCTGTGCTCTGGTTGATCTTCTACTATGGGTTCCGGATCTTCCTCTTGCGGGGGTGATGGTAGTTGCATGACAGAAGGTTGTGGTGCCTGCTTGTGGTCGCTGATCAGGAGCAGTTCGAATTTGCGATTCATCTCTTCCATCCTTTCCCGCAATCTCGCGTTCTCCCCGCGCATTTGTTGTAGTTCCGTCTCGAGTTGCTTAACTCTAGAATCCGCGGCGGTGTTTTTAGGGCTGGATTGCCGAGCAGTTGGCCCAGCAGCCACCGTGGCCCATGCCTTGCCTGCGCGTTGCATTGTCTGGCGGTTCACATTGTTCGCCGCTCCGCTGCTAGCATTTGCCTTGACGTCACCATTGATGTCCGTCCTCTGTGTATTATCGCGCGCTCTTGGCTGCAGTTGCGGGAAATTTTCCATGGTCGGCGGCGGCAGCTGTTTCACCGCTCCCGACCTTTGCCGCTCTTTTTCCCAACGTCGTTGTGTTACGACATGAGGTGTCTTATAACGGTTGCGGCAGCCCGTGGTTCCAGTGGGGTGAGCCCCGTTGCAGAGCTTGCAACGGGGTTTGCACGTGGCTTCGTGCGTTAGGCCTGGGTTAGGCTCCCCGCACGCAAAGCACACTTTGGTCTCCGGGAAGGGGCACACATCTGCTCGGTGTCCCAGTTTACGGCAGCAGCGGCAAACTTCGTGGTGTTGCCTATAGAGGCTACATTTCACTATCATGGCTCCATATTTGACTGTGTTGGGGACCTTAGTACCTTCGAAAGCGACAATAATTGTCGTGGTGTTACCTATTCTGTGGGCCTCTAGGGCGAGCGGATTCGCCTCGTTAACGATATTGGCCTGGAGGTCTTGGTGCGTTTCGGAGAGGTCGATACCCCTGATAACTCCTTTCGTAGTTCCATTAGGTGCGGAGACGTACGCAAAGGTCTCATGCACGGTGTTACCGATCTGCAGCTGCTTGATTTGAACATATTTGCGAGCGTGGTCCTCACTGGGCGTGCTGATTATGATAATATTTTGAGTGGGATTAGTACATATGGTGTCTATTCTAGACTCCTGCATGGTGATTCCTACAGCTGAGAAGATGGCCGTCATGAGGCGAGTGGCCTCCATCCTAGCTACATGTAGCCCTCCACGTGGTCGGATTATAATCTTAATGTCTTCTCTCGGTAGCGAAACGGGCATGCGAGATGCCTTGCTGATTTTGGCGGTAACCTGCTTTACGAAACGCGAGGTGCGTGTAGGCTGCGAGGCTGCGGAGGTAAGGACTGGCTTACCTGTGGGTTCCTCGGCATGCCGGCGTTGTAACTTCTTGCCAGCTGTAATCCAGCCGTCGTTGTCCGTAGGTGAGGCGTCTTCGCCGGCTACGATGGCGAGCGTCCGGCCGTCTTCGTGATTTAGCATAATCGTTGCTGTAGTAGGGTCCGTGCTCGTGTACATAGTGGGTCCCTCGAACTCCATGTCCGCCGCGGCGTCGGCAGCCGGAGCGAACGAATTTGAAGCGTCTGCCATGAAGGCCGACGATGAGGAGGTGGGCGCCGGAGCCGGAGGTGCGCGTGCTAGTAGCACGCGCCCATGCACAGCCAGGCGCACGTGATCAGGCCGGTGCGGCGAGGAGCTGGTGGAACCGAGCTGGCGCTGAAGGTCAGGCTTAGCTCCGCGGCGGCGTGGTCGCGAGAGAAAGATGTTTCTCTCGGGCGTAAAAATCACGGGAGAGTCAGGGAACTCACTTTTCAGGGTCCCGGAAGGTTAAAATTCGTTGAGGTGGTTCAGTTGTCCGGTGTAGAGGCGCACTAATTGAAGAAACATGGTTTTGTTCGGAGCTGATGCGAAGGGCGTTCGAACAGCTCGGCCACCTGGTGGCGAGTCCCAGAAAACAGACGTATAAGGTTTAACCAATGTGCATCTACAGAGTTGGCATCTACAGATGGTCTCAAAGCGACATTAATAAATGCTTTTCTTTGTTCTTTTTTACCATTGATCACCAGTAGGCAGAGGTTGTCGTGTGCTCTGCCATCCAGAGCATTTTTGTTCAGGCTTTCGAGCTTCGACTCTCCAGATGTTATGTATCTTTTTCTCTCTCTACGCAGCACGCCATTTTTTCTGTATACGCACATTGGTTGAACCTTATACGTCTGTTTTCTGTCTGTCAATGCCGCAACTGTGCCTCCTTCCCGTTTACAACCTTCCCCTCTCCCTTCCTCCTTTTCCCACCTTCTGTAGTATAGTTACGACATGTTTTTGTTACTCTCCCGCTCTTTTAATTATACCCGAGAGTTCTCATTGGTGACGGTGAGGAGAAAGGGAAGCCCTCGGTTCCGAAGTGTGTATAAGCGTTTTTCTGGCTATTCTAAGGCAACCCCCGAAGAAGAAAGGTCCTCCTTTTGAAACTCTTGGGTAATAACTAATCTAAGAAACTGGACAAACGCTCTCGTCTACCTCACAATGCTGTACGCTGAATGGGCCCATGAAGAAGAAACCCGACCAAAATAAATAATTAAATAAATAAATAAGTATATAAATATATATATATGTATATATATATATATATCTATATATATATATTCAATAAGGGTTGGCAGTCAAGAAAACCACGGAAAGCAAGGGTTTGGAATGTGGTGGGTAACAGAAATAGGTGAAGAATGTTTTTAGTCAGAAAGAAAGTGGTGAAAAAATGCCCGCCGTAAGGGATCCGAAACTCCAACCTCCAGAATACCAGTCTGGTGCGATTACCACTACGATGCCAGCGGGGCTGTTTCCCCAACACTTTCTCGGGTATTTATGTTGAGGCATTTTCGTTTCCTGCACTCGTGGGTGGTAGCCAGCGCAACTCGGACTAGTCGAGGTGAAAGGGACCTTTTTTTTTAACCCCCGGGCCGTGACTGGAGTGTCTATGACATGTCGAGAGTGGTCGACCAGCGTTCAACCCTATTAAGCTACCTTTGGTACCAAGACTGACAGAACAGAGACCCTCGCTATGCCTGTAGCGAATCAGAAATGGGAAAGGAGGGGCTCGGTGAATTCAGACATAATAAGGGTTTGCAGTCAAGAAAACCTCAGAAAGCAAAGGGGGGAATGTGGTGGGTCATAGAAATAGATGAAGAATTTTTCGAGTCAGAAAGAAAGAGGTGAACAATTGGAGGTCGTGAGTTGGGATCCCACGCGGCGGGCATTTTGGCGCTTGGAGTTATTGCTGTTGGTTTCGACAGCCTTAACCTTTTGTGCGTTTGGTGGCCATCGCAAGATGCGGTGGTCGAGTAGAACAAACAATCAAGGAAGTACTGTCCTCAGCACCACTATGCCTCTGAAAGACCCAATCCATATGGCCACGATGGCCATACAGAGGTCGCTCTTGTGGGTTATTCTGAGCCACTCCTAAGCTGATTTTTTTATGGCTTTAGTGTTAATCGCATATTGGTGACATAAAGAACTGTAGGTTACCGCCATCTTTACATAGTACCTGCACTTGAATTTCCTGCCTTCTTGCATGGACGGGCTAGTACCATTGTGTAGGTATCGGGTGCCGTAAGCAAAAATTATCGCAAGGTTGACACATCATTTAACAGCTGCTGTGCACGGCACCACCGGGACGACAGAAGAAGACGTTCATGAGCGCCAGGTTTACAGGCCTTGGTGGCCATAAAGAAGACCCAAGCGCTGTTATTCCTAGCCCACACTACAGCTTATTTATCGTATTGCGGTGGTGCAAACGTTTCACCTAGACCACGATACCTGCGACAATCCTCTTGTTGCAGTACATGCACTTGCAACACTGCCCTGTCGTTTTAACTGGCTTTTGCTGTCTCGTATATAGCGGCTGCTGCAAGAACTGGAGATCGGCAAGCTAAAAAGAGATTGTACCTTCTGCCAGCCATGCCACCTCTGGGATGTGTTAAGAGCGGATTCTTGTATTGAAGAAGCCTTGGCGGCAACGCAGAGGCTGAGCCATGTTTTTTCAATGAAGTGACGCAAGTAATTTTAGGTTACCAAATCGGGGTGGCGTGTGCTGGTGCCAGACAAAATGTTACGAGGCAGCAATGTCCGTGTCAAGGTTCAGGCACTAAAAGTCACTATCTTGTCATTTGAGACTCTAAACCCAGGACGTCTGTAGTGTCTATCGCGAAATGACCAGATAGCCAAGGTGGCACAAAATGCATCAGCACTGCCAGCGTTACCTTGGTGACGACATGAGGGCATTCTTGTACGTAGGATATATAGCCCAGGATGTCCATGCACAGGTCTCTTTCGAATGTTTTCCTACGCGAGCCATCTATCTCATTTTCTGTTGATGTCTACATGGCAACACATGTTTTCACGTAGAACGCTGTCGTGACTGCAATATCCTTGTCATGAACAGGCAATGGAATTTCGTCTGTTTACAATTTCACAGGCTAGTGCCACTTTGTAAGTAGTCCCAACCCAAAACACTAAGATCACCATGGTGAATGCCAAATGAAGGAGCTTATTCCATTCCAACACTTTTTTGACATAGCGGAATTTTGTGGGTGCGTTCTATACTGCACTATGGTCCTGGAGAGGCCGCTCTCCTCATTATTGCTACGACACTCACCTACGGTTTTCTTGATCCCTGACGAGTGGTCAAATATGGTGATCTAACAAAGTTTAGGTGAGCGCTACATCTTATTCATGTTTAGGAAATGTTTTTACCATGGCGTGTATAGAGACTAGAGAAACATCCGCGGTTGCCAAAGTGAGCACAAAATTTAGCAGCGGTAGTCTCTGCCACCACGTTGCCAACTTCAGAGCGCATTTTCGAAGTTGCGTTATGTAGGGCCACAATTGCTATGCAGAGCTTGCTCGCGTAGTCCTCCCTACGCCCGTCACCATAATCAAGTAATCCTTATGCAGTTTCGCATGAATTTTGAAAGACCTCTCTTGGTTGCGGGAATGTCTGTGTTTTAGTACGAGCACTTGAAATTGGTGCTTGGTCGTTTTGACAGGGCCGTAGATTCGCGTATATAGCGGCTAGCCCGACTTGTAGGAGCTGAACACAAACCTGTAGTAAGTGTTGTGCGCGATGCCGCGTGAAGACCTTGGGTTTTATATATCAAATTTTTTAGTGTCTCATCACTTCAATGTGTTTAATTATGTCCTCCGATTAGCAGCAAGCAATCCTTAGAGATAAATGAAAACACACATTATGAGATCTGTACTAAGCAGAATAATAACGGCCTCACCAGTAATAGTGTGTCACTCGAACGAATGTACTTTTGCTCCAGTTATATCACTCCGCTAAAATCAAGGATCTGGAGCACACCGCTGCGTGCCTCGTTAAGAAAGCAATACATACTAGATTTCATTGTTTTCTGAATGTTTCACGTTTTGAAATGCATCATAATTGTTTGAAATATGCCATGATAACCGGAACAAAATAATGGTTATACCTGCCTTTGGTTTTTCAGAAGGCAGAGCAATATTCTTGGAGTTATCACAGCAAGAATGTGTTCGTGGTCATCGAATGTCGTATTGTTGACATCACACAATCGTGAGTATCATGAAATATGACACTGAATTGGCATACAAGTACCATTGAATGTTGTCGATGCATTTATCAACAAGCGTTAACGGGCACTAGGCAATGAAACGATGCCAATGTAACAGAACTACGGGAAATGTTACCCGCGCTTTATGGGTGACGACGATCTACGGACCCGTAAAAAAATAATCCCTATAGGGTACTCTAGAGCACTTGTCATTTCTTCCATAGATAAATTTAAGTTCAAGTCAATAGTTCGGATGCGTTTGTACTGCGCGAGTACGGCTTGTAATGTAGGCCGATCGTGCCAAATTTAAAGGCCGTAACTGAGGTTAACTGGAGATGTTTATCGAAAATTAGCTAAGCAGAACTGCGACTAAATTCTCACTAAAAAATGTAATAAGAAAATCAGACAGTAGAGAACGTAAACCAAATCACGCTCGAATGAGGTACCCCAGATGTATATTATTGTTTGTATTTTTAAATGCTACGCTGACAAAAACGCGAGTGTATGGTGCTGGGTGTCAGCTGCATATTCTACTTCTGGAAAACGTTACCAACGCACTCACCTGTTGTAGCAGTGGCACTCGCATTCTCCTGCCTTGTCCTTAGGTGACGTATGTGCGTGTAGAGAAAGATAAACACTTCACATTGCTTCACAAAGCACGAGAAAAATTCCTCCACACAAGACCAAGCCTGGGCATCTGCCACATTCGCCGATGTAGTCGTGAAAACTTTGGACAAAATAAGTGTTTGTGGTTTTATCAGACAGTGGGAAACATCTGGGCATATAGCCTGAATAAAAGTTCGTACCGGATATGTCTAGATGGATTTGATGCAGATTAAAAGGGTTGGTATTATCGGTGAGAAGTCTAACGCTATACGCCGGGGAGCGCCACCTGACCTCCTGCGTCACAGGAAGTAGCTACGTCACCTTGTAGGCCACAGAAGCCACCGTCATCAACCTCGCGCAGTGCTCGCAGGAATATGCCCGAAAATTTGAAACTCGGGTGTGGCCCAACTTCCAATTATCATAATCAGTTTTGGATGGCGCCATCCATGAGGCAATGGTAGAGCCTCCATGATCGTATGTCCCCCCGCCCCTTCGTATGGAAGTGGCGCCACCTGTGCAGGTGTAGGCAAAAGGCTGTTTATCATTAACGCCGTCTTGACTAATTGAGTACATATCCGTTCACGGGACTGATCACATAGCTGGTCTCCTAAGCGCGAGCCAGGACTGTTAAATAAACGGCGTCTCCCTGGGCCGCGAGCGAGCAAGGGACTCTTGGGTTACGAATCCGGTGTCTATACCATGGTTACATAGAGGCAGGCTGTTATTATGAAAAGAGTTCGAGATCATCTTTGCGATGCACCTTGACACCTACGTGTCAGCTGTTAGGCCGCAATATGCTGGGATACGAATGGCTTATTAAAAATTACCGGGAAGCGTACGGACACGTTACTGTTTACCGGAGCATCCCTATCATGTACGCTTTCATTCTTAGGTCGTGCCGCATGCAGGGATACGAGCAGCTAATGTTAAGTGACGGATCTCAGGAGTTGACAGCGCAAGAGACACTTGCTACTCTAATGATGCGCCGTCGACACGGACGCTGCCGTTATAATGCCGCGCTGCATGCTGAAATATGAGAAGCTAATTGAAAGGTTGCGCGAGGCGTTGCAAAAACAAGTGACTTTTACCAGCAGACGTAGCGGCTAATTTTACATTGCTGAGCTTGCGTTATTATATTGTTGGAGATAAGTGTCCTTGTTTACCGATCGTGGCTATGGGCAGCGTTGCGTGCCGGGATCTGAGCGTCAAATTCGAAACATGCCTGCCTTTGCATTTTACACGAACGCATTCCCCCAAACGCCTTCACGATTTGTTCAAGTTAGAGCCGGCGTTACACCCAAGTGGACGAACATAAGATAATGAATGTTTGAAAAAGTTATCTCTCGAAAAAATGGAAAGATTGTGGCACAGGTACTAAGCCTATGGGTCACCAGCTTACTTTATATTGTCGTAAAATGCCACGTGTTTTGCCTTCGAATCCGAATTCAAGTTGACGCCATCCCCTTTAAGAGAATTGATTTCTTGTTTTGCATTTCTTCGGTTTGCGAACGCTTAGAAGTTAACGCAGAGAAAAAAATCCATACTTTAAAAAAACTGAAAAAATTCTGGCAGTAAACGTGAGACAATAAACTGAAGCCTTCCGAAATGTTCTAATGATATTATTGAAAGTAATAGTTTTGTTCCGTGCAACATGCAAGGAATATTTTGGGCTAAAAACGGGTGCACCATGCTTGTAGACAATTATTATCGGTACAGTTCAAGCAATGCAGCAGACTCCGGTATTGCAAACAGCAATTTTACGACATTCTTCTTGTTTCCTCATTCTCGATGAATTCTCCAACATCATTGAGCGGGCATGGGTACTATTCAGTGTCGCAGGTTTGTTTTCCAAGATATTGCCAAACGTGTACATGTTTCAAAAACACTATGGCCGTCAGAGACGGCGTCGGCTATCATTACTCAAGGCGCGGGTAAACGCAATCGTGAATGGGTTTGGAATTTAAGAGGGAACAATTCTCCCTGCCTCGCATACGATAAATCGGCCTCTCCGGCAGCCGGATTCCACACAGGCTGACGCGTATTCGTTACAACATGTTCGAAGACTTCATTTACACAATCGTTTTTCTTTGGTTTTCATGGACTTCCCATCCAATTATCGGCAGCACTGCAATCCCGACGAATGAATCAGCTAAAAGCTCTTGTGTCCCCTTTACAAGAAAAGGGTTTCGTAAAGGTTTGCGGCGAGAACTTTGAGGTACTCCTTTTTGTACACTTCCACAGATATTAAGATGGTATTGGCACTTAGAAACACAAAACCAAAAATGCTCTATTAGCGGAAGGTCGGGCACATTCACAAACGTTTTAGAAAGCTTGAGATTTTGCTGAACACAATTCAGACAAATATGATGCATTAAGGTTTAACATCCATCAGTGATTTTCCCTCGGATGATTTTGCCTTTAACCTTGTAGGGCATACTGCTGGAATTCTCCAAATTTGAGTAGTACCGAACGCCATCACTGGCAAAAGCTTCTCAGAATGCTTGTTTACTCATTCGTTAAAGCTTTACAAAATAAATCGGAAAAAAAGAAGCTACGAGGAACTGTTACAGCCCTAAAGGACGCCAATTTTGCACAACAGACCGGAGCGGTTTAATACCATTGCGGAGAAATGTTCTTTGGTGTAATTTAGACGTCACGCACAACGCCTCCAAACTCCTCCATGGCGACCGCCTTCGGCGTCATGACCACCGTCGCAAGAGATGGCAATAGTCAAAGTTCATGCCCTAATTGATGGTCGGGTATGCCAGAACAAAGAACCGGGATACCTTGGCGGGGAACAATTGTACAGTTCAGAGCAAAGAATTTCTTGTCTTATCAGATTCCGGTATCAGTTCTCTGTGGAAAATTACATTTCCCTCCTGTCGCCCGTCGGTAGCCCGGTACTCCGCACAGAAGATGCAGTATGTGGTCGGCCTTTTTCTGCTACGAGAAAAGTGACTAAGGATGAACACGTGGTCCCAGTTGTCTCGAGTGGCTTCAATTTTATATTTTGTGAATAGTTGCGATGCAACAGCCAGCTTCCACCAGAGTGAGGCCGTCAGGAACACCACTAGCTCTATCCTGACAGTTTCACATATAACATGCTTTACACACGATGATGTCGACAGTGCGGCAGACGTAGAAGCTCACCGAAAAAACAGAAATCGAATGATCTCCCACAGGTTTAAATATTTCATTGTATTATGACAGCATGAGCCATAATCGACGTCGATTATTTTTTTAGGCTTCTCATTATTTCGTGATTTTCCGAACGCAACCTCAAAAGCTTTTTTTTTCTGGCAACTCTCACTCGACAGAGTATGCATTTGCATGCTTCTGATGAAAAAGGGATCCATTGCATTATCGTACTGACAACTCAATTTTCCTGAATCCAGCAATTCGAAGATACCATGACGCCTACCCCATTTTACTGACCTAGCATGCCTTTGTGAAAACATTCTGAAAACCGTTCTGTCGATTATGCTCAATACAGGAATACAAACTCTATTTCATCGGGAACGGAAGTTTGACCGATGAACTGAAACAACAGGGTAACGTTTGAGTTTGCTACATGTCGTAGGCTAAAATTGGTATACCCTCCGATATGTGCAAAGTTCCAAGTTCTTAGATGGGGAGGTTTGAAGCACCAAAATTCCTAGTTGCCATTTTATGCAGACACATTGTCGATAACGTTTTGGGCTCAAATAAAGAAAGCCAAACAGCAATGCTCAAGGTTCATCCTGCTAACATTCAATGGGTGATAATGCAGATAATGCATCATGCGATACTAACGTTTCTGATTTGTCATTTCTACGTCTTTAAAACTTCGATTTTTCAGTGTTTCAATTTGTACGGTGTACAATTTTGTTACAAATAATGTCTAGATAAGAGTTTTTTATTTGCTGTCATGTTGACCTTTTAATACCTGTACTTATTATGTTCTACTTTGGGGCACAATATACAATTGCTATAATGCATATTAATCACTTGGATTTATAGTATTATGGCAACAGCTTTCAGTGCTAGCGACAGGTACCTTCTACTCGGTGCCTCCCGGTAACAATAAACCGTTTTCTTTAATTTCCGAGAAAGCAATAGGGAAAACGTCTCTTGTGGGTTTTTAGCTCCAACTGGAACTCCTCCGCACCTGCTTTGTATCTATATTCGACATAAACAGCTTCCATGTGGCTATTTCTGGCCATATTATATAATTTCTTTCACTTTATGGTTCTATATCAACCCTGCTGAGGTGTTTCCTTTTGCACGTGGAAAGGGTTTTGAACATATTTTTCTATCGACGTGATAAACGGCACAACTGTTCCAGTTGTCCAGCAACTAGTGCAGCCACAGTCGAAAAACCTGGGTTTTTATACACAATTTCCCTTTTGAAGCTCATGTTATTTTAAAAAACTTGTCCCACCGAGGTCGGGGAATTCATATTTGACGCGCTTTCGAAGCGCTTTTTCAAAGAAAGTGCTACGAGTTGTGCCGCGCCTCCGCCAGATGGCGCCACGGGTCCCGCGACGGAGAGAAGACGCAGTGAAACATCCCCCTAGCGAGGGGCACGATCAAATGCAGAGCATTTCCGGGGGCGCACGACGTTAAGGAGTTTGCGTTACGTTAATGTTGTTGCACTTGTGGCCACTGCTGACGAGAGAGCACTCGTCAGCAGTAATTTGAATGAGTCAACGATATAAGGCGCGTTCCTAGCGTTCCATTCTGTGTCGGCTTCGTGGCGCAGTAGGTAGAGCACCATGTACATAGCGTTGCGACCGCAGGGTCGAGGGATCGAAACCGAGCGCCGAATAGTATTTTTTTTTATATAGTAGGGAGGGGTGCGGTGTGGACTACGGACGTCAGCGCGGGTGACATCGGGAGTTACTGAAATGCTCTGCATGTAAAATTGTACCCAAAATGCAGACTCTGTCCCATCAAATGGCACGAAGCCTGTAACAACTATGCCTGCATATGATTCAAACTTGCAGTAGACAGGCCATCATGCATTGGAGTCCACTAGCCCACCTTACCCACTAGACTAGACAAAAAAAGAATTTGGAGTACTTTTACCTCAGTGCCGCTCAGGCGGGCAAGGAATCAACCTGGCCGCCCCACCTATCTTATTTTTGGTTCGGCTAAGACTATGCGTGCTTATGCCTGTACACTCGGCCAAGTTTTAGGCGTGGTTAAGTTTTTTCAACGGTGCTATTATTGGACCCCTAAAGAGCAATGACCACGAAGCCATGAAACAATGTACAATGTTTAAGTGCCAATTACATTACGGTGAAGCTCGAGAATGCGGCAGCCTATTTATTGATGGAGGCTATGAGCGTAAACGGCTGCATGTGTGAGATTTCGGCACATGTTAAAAATCCCCAGGTGGTCGAAATTAATTTCGAGCCCTCCACTACAGCGAGACTCACCGCCTGTGTAGCGTCCGCGAGTACAGCGTACAATCAAGCATTCAACACAGCTCGAAGAGTAGTTGAGGACAAAGAGGGACATTCGTTTGCTAAAAAAAATTAAGAACTCCTTTGTTGTCAACCGTTTGGATTGTGTGGTCTGGCTTCTGGGACGCTAGTAAATTCATTACGTTAACGTTCCTCCGACTTTTGGCTTCTTTCATTGCACTATGTCAACCAAGGCTTGAACCATGGTGGAGCTGCAGGATTTCTTTCTACTGGATCACCAAATGAACCAGCGGCACACGTTTGTACAACTTTTAAATTGTTTATTGAAATGTTCTGTCGTTTCTTTGCTCTGTGCTAGTAGTACCCATCGTCATATGCATCGATATACGTTAACGTTTCTCCGACTTTTGGCTTCTTTCATCTCACTATGTCAACCAAGGCTTGAACCATGTTGGAGCTGCAGGATTTCTTTTTACTGGAGCACTGAATGAACCAGCAGCACACGTCTGTACAAGTTTGAAATCGTTTATTGAAATGTTTCGTCGTTGTTTCCTCTGTTCAAGTAGTAGCCATCGTCATATGCATCGATATACGTTAACGTTTCTCCGACTTTTGGCTTCTTTCATTGCACTATGTCAACCAAGGCTTCAACCATGGTGGAGCTGCAGGATTTTTTTCTACTGGAGCACTGAATGAACTAGCAGCACAGGTTTGTGCGTGTTTGTTATTGTTTATTTCCATGGTCTGCCGTTGCTTTGTGATGAGCTAGTAGTAGTCATCGTCATATGCATCGATATCGTCGTGTTCTTCATGCCAAACATTGCATGCGCGGCTTGACAAGATCTTCGGCGCAGTGGCGCGCTGACATGCATGGCGTATGCCCTGCGTTCCTGGAGTTACGTCGAGGTTCCATCGAAAAGGTGTTTAACAAGTTTTCCGTTGCTGGTCACTAGTAACGCGTGGTATTCCGCAGGCTTTTTGCCTTTTTTTTTTCTAGAGCCACTGTGCATATGAGGTCGGTCGGCGGTTGCTGCGAGGCACGCGCGCACACCCTCCGCATTCTCGGGTATTTTTAACGCATTATGTACAACAAATTACCGGCATATACAATAGCTCTGCTGTTCAATAAAGCACGCGTCGGAAAAAGATGCTACATAAAAGCTCGCCCGCGCTACCGCACTCCAGTTTGATCATCATGTCTATCTACTAACAGATTGATAATAACATGTGGTTTCGTTTCCGTTTTTTGCGCTGCGCACTAGGGGGGAAGCCTTGTAGCAACACCATGATCTTGAGTATGAACTGGCAGATTGAATAGCCCGTGTTCAGCGATCCCAGTTATGGCCGGGCTTACGCATACAGAATAATGAAGGAAGCCGCATCCGCCACAACTCGGTCTGCTCCCTACAATGCATTCTAACGGAGCCAAAACGTACTGCCAACTCGCTGTTTCGTGAGCTTTTGAAGTAAGGCATAGGCGATTACCTGCAACTGCGGCAACAACAATATTATAATAGTTTATTGCTCGAATGGTATTGAAATGCGTATCCGTGGGACTCTGAAATGCTGTATCACTGCTTGTTGATTGTTATCTTTACGAAAACACTATTGAAACCTGCTGTTTTATCTCTTCAAATAGTAGCTCCAATCAGTCACTATGGTAAACTCACCAAGCAAAGGCTAGTACTCCGGCCACATTGTCGACTGCGACTTATTGGGAGCTACATATAGTCCCACTGCACACTCTACGCATTTTTGTTGCACGGACGTTTGTTTATAGAATGTCCAAAAAAATATTGGTCTTCATGAGGAAAAAAGTGTGAAACGAGCAACTTTCTGCACATAATAGTTGGCTGTTGCGAGCGGCTGCTGTGCTCACTTTCAGAAGAACTGCGAGTTGGGCTTGTTGGTATAGGTTCATAATGGGAAACAGCGCAAAAACAAAACTTGGACAAGAAAGGCAACGGGACGAAGCGCTACTAGCAAATGAAACGTTTAATCGTCAAAATACACAAATATATACACACAATCTAAGCCACCGCCAACACAAAAGTACAGTACAATCTACAATTTTGTACAGTCACGGGGAGCAACCACCAAAAACACTGCATACAAGGAAACCGCACGTGTTCATACTCCGAAAGAAGCACAGTACAATGTTACTCGCTTACGGTGTTTTCAAGAACGATGGTGTGCGGTAGCTCCGGATGGCACGCGCATTCCTGGTTGTTTTGATTTCCATCAGTGAGCGTGAGTGGCACCTCCTGACGGCCCGTGCACTTCTTGCAATGCATGGCCAAATGAGAGCTTTTATGCTATTATGCTCACGAAGGCGAACGTTCAGGCAACGCCCAGTCTGACCGATGTACTTCTTTCCACATTTGAAAGGGATAATATACACAACGTCCTAATCGCACTCAACCAAGTCCAAGTTTTGTTTTTGCGCTATTTCTCATTATGTTCTCACTTTCGGTTTCGCAAATCACCAATTTATTGGACCGTCTCTGCTACGTGCAATCAAGTTTCAAACCAGTTTTTAAAGCCACCTTTCTTTTTATGTCGACTATTAGACAGCATTTCTACAGCGCCAAAAGGGAAAGTGCTGTTAGACTTTAAGAACCAATATTTTTTAAGAATCTGATTTACTCCTGCAGCGAGAATATCGAATAATTCGTAATAGGCTGACGGAAAACTGCGCCTAAGTGAAATGCAATATTTTGCGGCACGTTTTGGTAAGTGTATAAACAATATGATAAAAAACATAGGTTTTTTTAAAATGATCTAATGCACAAGCCAAGGGAAACAAATTTAAATAAGAGTCTAATGAATACTTTGGCTCCAGAACACCCATTGACTATCGTAAGAAAGTATTGAAGCTTTTTGGAGATGTTGAACGAAAAGTCTGGTGTGGTGTCGGGTTTGTCATATATTCGCCCTCACTTTTGAATTCTGCCTTCCTGCCGCCAGTAGATGGAAACGAGGAATGGAAAGTTATTAATACACTTTGCCTAGATAAACCTACCGGTTACGACCGATTGAGATAAGGAGACGTAAAATATAATTATTGAAATTTAAGGACTTGCTTGTGTTTATTTTAGGCGGACGCTCGTGAACTGCCGTAATTCCGCATGGCATTAATATATCAGTGATTAGGCCCATTCATATACCCGACCGTAAGGCGGGCAAGAGTAATTTCAGACCGATTTCAATTATCCTTATTCTATGCCTTATAATGGAAAAAACTTGTAGACAAAAGCATGATGTCTTTCTGTGATAGATTTTCTATTTTAAGTGTAACGCAATACGGCTTCAGGAGTAAACTTAGTAATATTAATCTGTAAGAAGAATGCAGTGACTATATAAAGAAGCATATAGACCAAAAGAAAATAGTATTTGGACTTTTTTTTGAGTGAACGTAAGCATTCGGCACCCTCGACCAAAACATAATGCTACACTAACTACAGAATATAGGTTTCCGCTCATCTTACAAGAAATGTTTTACCAGCTATTTGGCTGATCGCATTTAAGTAGTGGGTGTCAGAAAATGCTCGTAGGGCCTTCATTCATGTCAAATACTGATTGCCACAAGGATCCATGATTGGACCACTTTTATTTAACATCTACGTTAATGAGATTGCAAACTTTCAGTTCAGTGACAAACTCCTTAAGTAAGCAGATAACGCGGCACAAACATTTTCACAGCAATCTTACAATGGGGCTATAGAGCTACATCAAAATGATGTAACCAAAGTACTAACATGTCTGAATAAAAATAAAATATTTTTAAACAGAAACAAAACCACGTTAGGTTGCTATCGAAACCCGTATTCAGCTAAAGTTGTAGGTTAAAAAAAGTGCACGCTAACTTCTGGCTTTTTGTCTCCATAAGATTCATTAGTGTACAGCAACGACGAGGGAAAAAGTGCTGCTGACCTGCCCATCTGCAGCTGCAAAAATTTTAAAAGTGGCTAATGGAGAAAGGGAACAGGGAACACCACAGCTCGAGAAACACCTTTCCTCAAGCAGGTGAATCTCGTGTTGGTCGCAACGGCAGTGCAACTGCTAAAAGCAGTTACAAATGGGGATCAGGCGCAATTTACTGTAGGAGCTCAAATAGAAACATAAAGCCTAATGCATGCAATACATTCAAAGCCTATGTAGGTTCCTACGAACACCGGCAGCTGTTTAGTTAGCTGCCTGCTACAAGCAATGCTTTTATGGGCAACAATTAATTATTGCACAGTGCACCAGAAGGCACTAATTATCAGGAGAGAAGTGCAATAGATGCGTAGTAGCATAGTATGCTGTCACCACTCATCTGCACGCATTTTTTTACATCAAAGCCCTGGAAGGAGGTGCACATTGCCGAGACTAGGCTGCAGCGGGCAAATATTATTTTTCTCTACTCCTTCACTAGTAACGATTTGCTTGGAGCATTGTTAGCTTCAAATATGTTGATATATTCTTCGCATGCTTTTTTATGTCTTCGTGTACAAAATAAATCGAGCTGCCAAACAAGTGGAGAGAAAAAGCTGCAGAGCTGGAAAGCAGCAACAACTCTCCAATCACTGAGATTATATTAGGCATGTTTCTTTAGTTGCCGAGGACACCGTGATATAGCGAACCCGAAGAGCACATGTAGAAGCGTTAATGGGCAGAGGCCCGATACAAAAGCAAAATGCGCTGGGCCATCTGATGATTTCCTGTCATTTTTCAGTGTTCATCACAATCACTGCGCTTCACAGCACTTCCACAAGTGATATCCGCCGCAATGCTAACCATTTAATGATGGGGGCGAATACATTCACATTAGTAAATAAAGTTGCCGTAAGTGATTTGAAGCACAAAGAAGCCTTATTAAAAAAAGAAAACATGCTACGGCTAAGCGCCCCTCATTTCCTTCGTGCTCAAATTCCAAACCTGAAACCTCTGACACTTACTCCTCAATAACCCGCTGGCAAAGTGTTCTCCACAGTTCGAAGGCTTCAGGAGTCTAACATGAGGAAAAAGGTCAAATGTAACACTTTGTTTAACTACCATTAGGTAATACCATAATTGCAGTTCGTGTTCCTAAGAATCGTAACACCAATCGTAGCCAAGGAAAAAACTTTACTTTTCAGTTAAAGCTTCATACGAATTACAAGCTAACTTGGTACGTCAGATCCTCTTAGCCTCCATGTTCAGGGCGTGGTATCCTGAAAGCTGTCCTCATTTTATGCATACAGCTGAATATTTTAAGACATCACTCATCTTTTTTACTTGACACTTCTAACACCTTGTTTCTGTTTCGAATGCGGTTAAATTTTTGTCCACGGTGGAGCAAGACTGTTCACAAGAAACAAAACTAAACAAAGTTCAGCTCATCAAACTCACCTAGCTCACGACGTTTTAAAGACATAAAAAGGTCTAACATTTACGAAAACATTGAACAAACTCCAAAGTTAATATTCAGACACCGCCACGCTAGCCTAAAGCCAACAAAAAGTGTGGTTATGTTAAGTTACAAAATTAAACAGTTCTAGGTAGGTAGCAATATGACGAAAGGAGTGATAGGAGTGCAACGATGTTGCAAGTTTGGAAATTAGACTTCACAATTATATCTGGCCATCTGATCGGTTAACCTTATCTGTGTCACCGTTATAAAAGTGTTGGAAATCCCGCTAAGGCTCAAGCTAAGGCTCAAATGCTTTTTTAAAACGATTCCTAAACTCAACTAAGCAAACTCAGCTGACTCCAATTGAACTACGCACATAATGGCAAGAGAATTCAGAACAGCAGAAAGCACAGTGTTCTTCATTTTTTACGACCTCTAAACACACTCAACATCCCATCGAAATATCTTCTATGGTCTCGAAGCACGTATTCGTACCCTTTCATTATCTTCAAGGCAAATTGTCTGCCTGCTAGCGGTGAATTTCTTGAAAAATGCAAATTATTAGCAGCCAACATGCAAAGTGCAGATACTTTTCCTCGAAGCTGGTGCATGCAAAATGCAGTCTCACAGTGATCCCAGGCTACCTTAAACACTGAAGGGTACATTAAGAATATCACTCTAATACAACACTAGGCTGAGCGTAAGCATGCTGTAAAAGACTAAAACAACGTGTCATGAATATCAGCGATCACTTCTTCAAATGAGCCTTTTAGATTTTCTCTAGAAGTACTTCTCTCTTTGTAGCCCAGGTAAGGTATCGGTGAATGACAACATTTAAGGAATTAAGAACAGTAACATTTACTGTAATGATAGCTACAAAAATAAACTGATAAGGCCAACAGTTATTTTGAACTATACCCGCACGGTGTATTCAGATGCTACTCCATTCCAAAGATGTGTAAAGGCATGTGAGGATGTGTTCTGTTCACACAAGTGTTGTAAACAGAGTTGCAAAACATGGGCTTTGCATATCACGAAAAAGGCACTTGAAGTGAAAGTTTTTCCATAAAAGGTAAAACGTTCCCAGATGTCATGCAGCTAAAATATTTGCACCTGCTCTTTTACGTACATTAAAAAGACATGAAAATGTCTTTTTTAGTTTGGGGTTCTACGCGCTTAATCTGCAGCTAGACTACGGGACGGGTGCGTTTGAGGAATCAGTCTAAATGATAGCACCCCGTAAAACGCCCGAAAATCTCGACACACTACAGTTTTTCTTTTTTTGCATCATCAGAATAACATTTGCAATGGTCGCGGATCACTACAAGCAAAGCCAGCGTGCATAAAACAGGCTTGCTCTTTTGAAGCACTTGCGCTTGTGCAAGGTGACTTTTCAATATCATATATGAAATAAAAAGAGTGCCTCACAGAGAATATGATACTTGGGATGGGGTTGGAAACACCCACATTTTATACTCACTTAGAAAAATCTTCAAGCTTTAACGCGCGCACCAGGCAGCCGCCACCGGCTTACAGTGCTGTTTATCTGCCCGTAGCACGCCAAAGTCTCGAAGAGGCACAATACGCGCATTGTTGCGACATCGTCGCACACAAGATCGGGGTTATTGCATATTCCCGAGGCGGATTACATACGGACAACGCCATTCACACTTATAATTGAACAAATGAATACTGAAACATTGTGCGGACCGCGCTGGGGGGCTGTAAACTTTCTTATCCGATACACTGCCCTGGACAGAATGTACTGTACACCAAGCCGTTCACTTTTTGTTAGTCTGGTACGGGGCACGGAACTGGCGATACCGCGGACCCCGAGCCGCCAAACATAGACTGAAACCAAACGCGGTGATGTATTGTATGGTGGAGGGTTAGCAACCACAAACGGTGGCCGTTGGAGTCCAGGTCAAGCTCCCGCGGTTGGGCTTCATGTCTTTCTACCCGGCAGGGAGCTCGGGGACCTCTTAAGCTATCAAGATAAGGCTGACCGCCACTCGGGCAGCTTGAGCAGTCTTGGTAATGATTTTGGGGACACCGCGGACTCCGTGCCCCCATAACCACGCTGTAACCGACCGTGGTAATGAGTTTTAAGGTGGAGGGTAGGAACCTTAAACGGTGGCCGTCGGAGCCCAGGTCAAGCTCTGGCAGATGGAGTCCATGTCTGCTCACCAGGCAGAAAGCTCCGCGACCTCTTCAGCTATCAGGGTAAGGCTGAAGAAGAAAGTACCCTTGTCTCCTACTATTAAACATGCTGTATAGTATTTTGAAGCCCCCTCCCCCAAACGTGATCGGCATACGAAAAAGGGTCGCACCGAAGTTTCCTTTCCACTTCTTTCAACAACTGTCTTTCCAACAACCGTGAACAAATATTCTCGTTTTATTGTAATTGAGTCAACTGACACAGCAAGATCTGTAGCTTCATTGGCCGTCTTCTTAACAAAGTTCCTGGAAAGGGTAACTGGTGAGGGTTACAAAGCCAAGAAACAAAGAATTGGGAATTGCTGATGGAAGTCACCACGCAAAAGAAGGCAGAAACACTCTTGAGCCAGACCAGAATTGCTGATCTTAATATCAGGGTCATGCCCCACCGCAGATTAAACAGTTCCCAGGGTGTGATCTCCGGTCCCAATCTACTGAACGACACTGAAGTCTATCTGCTGGAGAGCATTCGAGATCAGGGCGTAAAAGGGGTCATTCGCATAAACATACGTAGAGAGGAAAAAGAAATCCCAACGTAGCATCTCATTCTACCCTTTGACAGGCCAACAACCCCGAGCTTATAAATGCAGGTTTCATCCGATGCCAAGTCCGGCGTTACAATGCTAAGCCGCAGCGCTATTTTAAGTGGCAATGGTTTGGGCATGGCACTAACTTCTGCCGCGGCCGGCTTACCTGAGCAAAATGCGTTCAACATGACCACCCGTCCCAAATCTGCAACACCCAGATTTTCACCTGTGCCAACGGCCAGGGGCCCCAAGCAGCGTGGCCTCGCATTTGTTAGAAATTTAAGCAGGAAAACAAGTCATCAATGTAAAGGTCAAAGAAAACATCACCTTCCCAGAGGCGCGAAAAAGGTTCACCTCTTCCCGCTGGGTAGGTATGCCGACGCAGCTCACCGGTCGACGGAGCGGCGTCTGATTTCGGCGGGGACCCAGTACCGAGAGTCGGACTTGGTCCCGCCTGCGCCCCCCTCCCCCCCGGGGTTGCCCAATGCAGCCCAATCTGTCGCCGCACCGCTCGCTGAGACCGAAGCGGCTGTGGATGCAACATCGTCCGTTGGGGATGCTGCATCATCCACTTCTTCCTCTCCACCGGCCCCAACCACACACGCGGGCCCGGAGGAGATAGAGACGGAGGAACCAACGGCAGCTCCCACCCCCACCGCACTACCCGCGCCATCCGAGGCGTTCCTGAAGCCCCCGACGGTTGCAGGCAAGGAAAAGCGCGCCCAAAAGTCTGTCGGGTCCAAGGACACTGATCACACACCAGTACGAGGACATCTGAGAACAAAAGAGACGTCGGACCGTTCTTGTCCTCGCTGCACTGCAAAGAACGCGTCCCGACGCCAAAGCCTCCCGACAAGACAAAAAGACGAGAGTCACAGCCCGGAATAACGAAACATAAAGCATACACACTCCACTAGCTCTCACACTAAATAATAGGAAAAGGAAATATTGTTCAATGGGACTGCAGAGGCCTTCGAAATAATCTTTATGACGTGCACGAGATCCTGCATGGTAAGCAGCCAAGTTTAATGTGTGTTCAGGAAAGATATCTCAATTCCAAGCACAGAAGTTTCTTAAATAGATATATGGTATACATAAAGGGTAGGAATGGCTGCGCACTCTTCTGGAGGTGTGCAATAATCGCCCCGAAATCCTTAACATGCCACCTTGTGACTCTGAACACTGTCCTTGAGGCTGCAGCAATACACACAATAATATTTAAAGGGACACTGAAGTGAATTTGTCAAGCTTCCGTTTTTGCTTGCACTGCGTAGACTGGCTCAAATTAGCACACTTTTCATCATTTATCCGGTTGACTGATCGGTAATTATTTCACAAAGCGCGAAAGAAGAAAAAATACCATGCGCGGTTTGCGGCGGCCACACCAACTAAGCTGTGGCGTTGGAAGGAGGGGGCACCGTGATTGGACGATGCCCAAGGCTAGCTATCAAAGAAGTTTCCGTTTCGGATTCGGTTCTGTAAAACGACATGTTTGACATCCGATGGCGTCGTTGGATGGGCATCCTCAATATCACAGTAATCGTAGTCCCGCGCTTCTGCCATGATGTCGACTGTAAAATGCATAAGATAAGCCTCCCAGTACGGCCTGGAATCGTAGCATTCATAAGCTGAGCCCTACGCAGTGCATGAACGCCCTCCGCGTCCCCGCAGACGCTCAAATGCATGCGGTTTTCCCCCATATTTGCAGCTTGCCTCACTCACGCCTGTATCGTAAAAAGCGTGTTCGCACCAGGCCAAGGGTCTGTTGATTCTGGCCTGGGCCCACTGCCGGCATGCAGTCGGTGCATATGGCAACAGCACGCCAACAAGAACTCGCTAGCGCACCAGTGCCAGCCTGCGCGAGTTCTGTGGAATAGTTCGTGGAGCAATGAACATTGCAGCCCAAAAAAAGGTCCGAGTATAGAAAACATCGGCGCAAAACGAAAAAGTCAACTTATAAAAAAAAAGCATGTACCACGGGGATTCGAATTTGTGACTGGCAAAACAATTCGGGTGATGTACCTAGCGCTCCAGACCACTAGGCTACAAGCGAGCAATGCCGATGTAGAAAATATAGGCTATATAATGTATAACCAGTTTACACTTTTATTTAGTTTTAGTATTTCAAGCAGCTTAGGTGACTATTTGTTGTATTGCGCTTGTGCAGTAAGTGTCCCCCGAGTTTCCACAATAGCTCACGTCTAGTAATTGCATTTCGTAGACGGAAAAGCGTTGTCAGATGCGTAGTCGTGCTGCTTACCGCTGCTTGTTCGCCCAGCGCAAAAAAGTGCTTCCCGCACCCTAGTTTTACGCTGTACGATAAAAACATCAGTTGATTTTATTTCCTTAGTACCTATATTGAGTTCGCTGACTCTTCTCCCCCTTCAAGAGGCCTTAAATTTTCCTACAGGCGTACCAGTCAGCGAAGCGTCGCATGTGCGCTTGTGCAGCGCTTGTGTGAAGCGACCTTGACTTGGAGCTAGATACAGTGTACAAACTAACGAAGTAAAGAAAGGCACATTCTTCCATTCCCAAACGTGTTGTGGCCTAATTTTAACTGATCAAGTGAATTACGACGATTCGTCGGCGGCCGGCGGACTGAACGCTGGGCCGACTGACTCGGTCGCGGAAGATCGGTGAGCCGTGCAGTAGCGCAGCCAATTGCCAGGTCCTCTCCTGCTGACGTCACACGAAAACGCCACAGAAAATAGGCGAGCGTAAAGAGAGGAGGACAGCATTTTCGAATTGATTTTTTACTAAATAAATTCGCGTAAAAGCGCTCAGAGTGGTCGAAACAGGGCCTAGGGAGTCCGGACTACAATTTGCGCTCGTAATCCCGCATTGTTTACAAATCACTTCAGTGTCCCTTTAATAGAATAATAATGTTATGGTCCATTTACATTCCTCCAGATCTTGCACATTCAAGCTCTGATTTTGAGGCGTTTGTCGACCAGCTTCCCAAAACATACATCCTAACCGGCGACCTTAATACACAAAATTCTATTTGGGGCTGTTCTCGCACAGATGCCTGAGGTCGCCTGATAGAGAAGTTTTCAACATCCTCTGGAGCGTGCCTTTTGAACAAGAAACAGCCTGCATACCATAACATAGTACAAAACACAAACTTATATGTTGGCTTTGCTATTGGCTCCGCAGATCTCTTTCCTCGTCTTGAGTGGGGCGTGGGCACGGACCCATACGGTAGTGACCACTTCCCCACCTCACTAACATATATAGGCAAAGACCAATGCAGTCCATCTTCCCGAAACCGGTTCAATGAAGCAAGAGCTAACTGGAATACATTTACAGTGACATCCAAACTACACCACACATCTATTGGACACCTACACGTTGAAGAAGCTACTAAACTCCTCACGGCGCACACTGTCCCCACCGCCAAAAAGTTTATTCCCCACGACTGTGGTGATCCGCGCGACGAGAGAAGGCCGTGGTGGAATGAGGACTGTAGGCGAGCGCGAGGGGACAAGAACAAGGGTTGGGGTGTCCTACATCGGTACCCCACGTCTGGTAAACTTTTGTTGTTCAAACGGGCAAACGAATTAGAAAAGCGTGTTCGCCTTGAGGCCAAACGAGATAGTTGGCGTTCTGTCATAACATCAATAAACTCCTACCCAGACACAGGAAAAGTATGACCACAAATACGCAATCTCAAGGGACAACAAACACACAGGCTGCCTCTGGTCAGCACAATAGCTCGAATACCAGGCTGACACTCTCGCACACTTTGAACACGTCTCCAGTTCAGCACACTATACAAAGGAGCCTATACGAGATAACAATAGGTCTTCTTATACCTCACAGTTTTCATTGCATGGGCTGAAGGCTCGCTTTGAGCACTGTAAACCCTCAGCTCCAGGCCCACATACAATGATATGATCACACACACAAAAAATGATACAATACCTACACGTAGACACACTTGAAACACTACTACATCTATAGAATAAAAGATGGATATAAGGCAAAGACACAACAGGAAGCTCAAAATTAAAATACTGAAGATAACAGCGGAAGCAAATGAATACGCGAGAGAACTAAACAACCAAAACTGGGCAAACATGTGCAACAACCTACAAGGTACGCTGCACTTCTCTCGAACCTGGGCACTACTTAAACAACTAGCAGACACAGTACAAGGCAGCCAGCAACAAAAACACGATGTAAACAAGATTATACACAATTTCCCGGGAACACAGGAACAACTAAAAACAGCACTCGTGGACAAATATCTTCGAAATCCCACACGGACTGGGCCGCAAACCTACACGTACAGCGGCGACGCCAACCCAACCCTAGACAGGCCAATTACGGAAGCGGATATTAGAAGGGCCCTTACTAAGATAGCAAAGAGCACCACACCTGGCAAAGACGGAATAACCTACAAATACTTGAAAAACCTAGACGACAGATCTATAGGAGCTCTCGCAAACTACTACAAAAGCCACTGGGAGGAAGGAACACTGCCACCGGAATGGAAGCACGCAGAAATGATTCTTCTCCCCAAACCGGGCAAAACATTGTCAATAGGTAACATGAGGCCAATATCGCTAACCTCCTGTGCAGGTAAGATAATGGAACATGTTGTTCTGGATAGACTGCAGAACTACCCAGAGGCTAACCAGCTCTTCTCTACCACAACATACGGTTTCAGGCCAAAGTTGTCAACCCAGGATATTTTACTCCAAATTAAGGAACAAGTTTTAGATGCAGCTTCTTGTGTAAATCAAGCGGTCATCATGGCCCTTGATTTAAAAGGCGCATTCGACAATATCACCCACCAAACAGTTTTATCCAACCTTAACGACCTAAACTGCGGAGTTAGACTATTTAACTATGTGCGTTCTTTCTTAGAGGACCGGACGGCCACGATAGGAATTGGGGATATACGCACAGACACGCACAAAGCACCGAATAAAGGCACACCATAGGGCTCGGTGATATCTCCAATGCTTTTTAACGTAGCAATGCACAAGCTTCCAGGAACCCTAAACAAAATCCCCAATATCCGTCATGCAATATACGCCGACGATATAACCATATGGACAACCACGGGGTCAGACGGAGAAAAGCTAGAAGCCCTACAAACAGCAGCAACGGCCGTGCAAAAGTAAGCCTCCCAGTGCGGACTACAATGCTCGGTGGAAAAATCAGAGTTGGTCCAAATCCTCAAAAGAACACCGAGAAAAACATTCGTACCACCCACTCCGATGACAATCAACATAGACAGGAAACCTATCCCAACATTAAAGACACTAAAAGTGCTGGGGCTAAGACTACAGCAGGACAATGGCTGCGGAACAGCCCTGAACCATTTAATAAAACAAATAGAACAAGCACTACGAATGATCAACCGAGTAACCAACAGAAGACACGGGATGAAAGAAGGGGACATTCTAAAAGTTGTCAACGCTCTCATAATCTCACGAGTCGCATACTCAGCTCCATTCTTATGTTTACAAGACTAACATCAAAACACTCAACACAGCACTTAGAAAGGCAATCAAAATGGCGCTAGGATTACCCCAATGGACGTCGACACAGAAATTAAATGAACTCGGAATTAGCAATACAGTTGAAGAAATACTCGAGGCACATAGAATAGGCCAGTTTGAGAGGTTAAAAACCAGCCACACTGGCAGGGAAACCCTAAAGCGACTGGGCTATCGTGTAGATGACACCATGCACGCAACCACCCACGAGATTCCTGATTGCATATCCAAGGCCCTGAAAGTAGCACCCATACCTAAAAACATGAACCCTACACTCCACTACGGCAGAAGGTTGGACAGATGCCGTAATATCGAAAGAATATACGGCAATTCATCGTACACGTGGTACACAGATGCTGCCATTACGAGTACCGGTGGCATAGCCGCCATCTGTGCGCACAACCCAATTCAGCAACGCACCATAACTGCTAGCGTGCGGACATCATCACCTATTGAAGCAGAAGAAGCGGCAATCGCTCTAGCTATCATATCAGGTCAGCAGGATTCACAAATGAACATTGTTTCTGACTCCCAAAACGCCTGCAGGCAGTGGGCGAGAGGGCGCATGGGCAAAATGGCCCACAGATTAGCAATCGGCTACAAATCAAATAATCCAATCAAAATCATATGGGCCTCTGGCCATGAAACTCTAGAGGGCAATCAACAGGCTCACGTCTGGGCTCGCGCCTCCCTTCCCCGAGCTGACAGCCCCCAAGCAGAGTTTCCTGTTCCTGTTATGCCCACATATTCCGAAATTCTAAGCTACTACAAAGCAACCCGAATTAAATTCCCACATCCTCATCCCAAGTTGCAAAGACAGGATCAAACAGCACTCCGCTCAATCCAAACGAACACCTTCCCTCACCTCTCCCGTCTACACAAACTGTACCCAACCCAATACCCGAAGCTGTGCCCCAAGTGCAACCAAGTAGCCACCCTCTACCATACGGCAGCAGGGTGCCACAAAATTTACAAACACCCTCTAACAGAGGAGCAGTGGAGTGAGGCACTGTCTAGCGCCGACTACGACGAGCAGTGCCGAACGATCGCCAGAGCAGCCACCGACGCCCTGGAGACTGGAGCCCTGGACTAGGGGCACCCACCACGTCCAACTACCCAACAAACATAATAAAGTTAATTCTCTCTCTCTCTCTCAGGGACATTCCACACTCTTGGAGGGAGGCCATAGTAGTGGCTTTCTTGAAGGAGGGAAAGTACCCATGGTCCCACTCAAGTTACGGTCCTATAGCCCTACGAGCTTCCTGTGCAAGGCCTTCGGGAAGATAATCAAACGCAGGCTCCTGTACTTCCTTGAGTACAATGGTCTTCTCGATAGCTGCAATGCAGGCTTCAGGGTGCGGCGATCGACAAACGATAACACGTCGCACTTGACTCGTTCATGAAAGATGCCTTTGTGCATATACGGTATTGTTTAACTTCGTTTTCGACCTCGAGAAGGCCTACGACACCGCTTCGCGTTATGGGATCCTTAGTGATCTCAAGTCATTCGGTTTTTCGGGTAGCATGTTAATCACTCTTGTTAGTTACTTGTCAGGCAGAACGTTTCGAGTAAGAGTTGGTTGTGCACTGTCGAAGGATAACGTGCGAGAAAATGGCTTGCCGTAAGGTGGCGTGTTGAGCTGCACTCTCGTCATAGTAAAGATGAACTATCTTGGAAAGGCACTGCCACTTACAATTTCTGATTCTATGTAAGTAGACGACGTGCAGATATCTTTTAAATCATGTAATATGTCAATATGTGAACATAACGTCTAGCTTGTTGTCAGGAAACTTGCAGGCTAGGTAGACAAGAATGGCTTTACACTGAATCCTTCCCTTGCATCGTGTTCTCCAAGAAGTGTGGGGTTCATCCAGACCAAGACAGTACTCTTAATGGCGTCTCGCTTCTTGTGACCAAAGAGCACCAGTTTTTGTGGTTGTCATCATCATCATCATCATCATCGTCACCAGCCTATCTACGCCCACCACAGGGCAAAGGCCTCTCCCAATATTCTCTAATTATCTCGGTCCTGTGCCAAATGTGACCAATTTATTTCCGCAAACTTCTTTATCTCATCTGCCCATCTAACTTTCTGCCGCCCCCTGCAACGCTTGCCTTCTCTAGGAATCCAGGCTGTTACAGTTAATGACCAGCGGTTATCTTGCCTTCGCATTACATGCCCTGCCCACGTCAATTTCTTCTTCCTAATTTCTACTAATATGTCTTTAACACCAGTTTGATCCCTGACCCACTCCGCTCTCTTCTTGTCCCTAATGTTACACCTATCATTTTCCGCTCGATTGCCCGCTGAGGCGTTATCAATTTAAGTTGAACCCACTTAGTGAGCCTCCAAGGTTCTGCCCCGTAGGTGAGTACCGGTAGGATGCAGCTGTCATACAGTATCTTATTCAGCGACAATGGCAGTCTGCTGTTCATTATCTGAGAATGTCTGCCATATGCACCCCACCCCATTCTGATCCTTCTAATTATCTCTGCCTCATGGTTGGGATCTGGGGTCACAACTTGGCCTAAGTAGATATATTCAATGTCTGAAGTGGGGCTAGTTGGTTCATTATGAACGGAAGCAAAACAGCGCGAAAAAACGAAGGACGAGGGAGAACACTGGCCCCACTTCAGACATTAATTAAGTTCATTGCAGGCGTGCGGGGCTCTGCTCTAACATGTTCCGTCCTCAATCCTTCCTTTTGTGTTAGTTTACTAATTATTGCAGCGCTCGTGTGTGTGTTCTCCCTCGTTCTTCGTTTTTTTCGCGCTGTTTTGCTTCAGTAGATATATTCGATTACCACTTCCACTGCCTCGCCACCTATCTCAAACTGCTGTGTTGCCCCGAGGTTATTGATCATTACTTTAGTTTTCTGCATATTATTTTCAGGCCCACGGTTCTACTCTGTTCACCCAGTGCGGAAAGCATGCTTTGCAATTCGTCCCCCGAGTTACTTAGCAAGGCAACGCCATCAGCAAATCTGAGGTTAGTGAGGTATTCTCCATTAACCCTTACTCCCATCTGTTCCCAATCCAACGTTCTGAATACTTCTTGTAAGCATGCTGTGAATAACATTGGAGAGATTGTGTCTCCTTGTCTGACACCCTTCCTTATAGGTATTTTACTGCTCTCCCTATGCAGGATGACGGTAGCTGTAGACTCATTGTAGATATCCTCTAGTATGCATATATATTGCTCATCTACCCCCTGGTTCCGTAATGCCTGAATGACTGCTAGGGTTTAGACCGAGTCAAATGCTTTCTCATAATCTATGAAGGCTATATATAGGGGTTCAGTATACTCAGCGCACTTTTCTATCACCTGATTGATCGTGTGAATATGGTCCATTGTTGAACAACCTTTCCGGAAGCCTGCTTGTTCTTTAGGTTGACTGAAATCTAAGGTTGAAGAGATTCGGTTAGCGATTACCTTGGTAAATACCTTGTAGACGACTGACAGTAAGCTGATCAGCCTATAATTTGTTGCCGCTTGCCTGGCATCTCGGCTCTATACCTGACATGCACTTTCTAATGTACGTGGACGACATCACAGTGTGGACTGCACACTCAGACCTGACTCGGCCAACCGCGTGCCTTCAACAAGCCTTGTGTGACATGCAGAAATGGTGTGAATATGCTGGCTTAACACTTTGCACCGAGAAGACAGCTATTCTGCCTGTGGCCAGTGCTTGGGGCCGTCGCCGACTGGAGGTGTCTCCAATCTCATTACAACTCTGCGGCCGACCTGTGCGCACTGCCACTTCACTACGCGGGCTGGGGTAAACATTTATGCGTCTGGGTCAGCGTCTATGTGGTTACGTTCCGCTCGCCAAAAAGCGGGACAGGTGCTTCACCTCATCCGACGCATCTCACAGAAGTGTGGTGGCTCCTGTTCCAAAATGGCCCGTCTATTGGTGCGGTCTATACTCCAGCCTCGGGTTGTTTACCACGCCCGATTCCAACACCTGAACCAGGCGGAAAGGGCTCGACTTAAGGCAATTAACCGAGCCGCAATGCGTGCAATTACCTGCCTCCCTAGGACAACACCGATCCCTGCTCTTCAGGCTGAAGCTCAAGTTAACACCTTGGATGAGCTTGTCCGTCAGCGTTGGTCCGCCCGCATGCATAAACTCACCTTTGTTACTGAGACAGCGGCGTTAGGAAACTACATGGGTCGTTCGCTACCCACATCTCTAACCTGCGCCGTTACCAAACCACCTTGGCTATACCACCAGGTGACCGACAACAGGCCCCTAACGCGACCGCACAATCGGTCCAACGGACATTCTGACACGCTGTTCCCGGTCGCACAAGAACTGGCGGCTGATTCTCAACCCCAGGTGGTGCAGGTATTTGTGGACGCTGGGGCCAAGGGCGACGTGGTGACCACAACACTCCAATGTCCTTCCCAACCAGAGTCCTGTCAAACGTGCTTCTACGAAACACGCCGCACCCTGCCGTCTATGCTGGCCGAGGTTACGGCCATCCGGGACGGCTTGCAAGCACTAACTGCTGCACTTCATCAAGCCCCTGGAGGTACTACTTTACAAATTTACACAGACTCCACGGCGGCCATAAGTGATTTACGCCGAGTAAATAACAACTCAGCTGTCTCGAGTGACATTCACGACATACTGGACACGTTCCCCTGCCCTTTGCGGCTCTCGTGGGTCCTGCGAAATACTCTCCCCGCTCACATTGTGGTGGATGGTGCTTGCCACACTGCATTTATTCCACGACCATTGCCTTTACTGCGACTAGACACCCCAGACCAGTTTCTCCACAGGAAAGAAGGTCTTCGTCGCGCCACACGAGCTCTGATTCCACCGTGTGGAACGGACCTCCCTAGCAGACGCGCTCACTGGGAGGAGGTCTTGCTGCGAAGACTTTGTGTTGGTGTAGCCGTCTCTCCCGCCGTTACCCGGGAGTTGCAACTACGTTACCATGCCCCGTTCGCACAGAACTGCCCCTTTTGCACGGCTCCTGCCGAAGAGGCGGGCACTAAACATTTGCTGTGGACTTGCCCTTCATTGGAAGCGCGAGAACAAGACACCTCCGAGGCCCAGGCCTCCAACCTGGCAGACCACCTGAACTTCATCGGTGGATTTGGGGACCCCATCATCGCTCCCTGCTTGTGTTTCTTCGCGAAACGGGGGTTAATCTATACCTGTGATGCAATTTTATGCCAACGGGCATACTATCGCAATAAAAAAAGTCCTTCAAGTCGCCTTTCTTATGGATTCGGATGATGCTCGCGTTCTTCCAAGATTCCAGTACCTTTGCGGTCATTAGGCATTGCGTATACAGGTTTGCCAGTTTTTCCAGTACAATTTCACCGCCATCCTTCAAGAGGTCTGCTGTTATCTGATCCTCACCAGGTGCTTTGCCCCCTTTCATTTCTTTCCAGGCCTTCCTTACTTCTTCGGTCGTTACTGGTGGGATGTCCATCTTCTCTGAACTACTGTCTCGTTCGGCATTATCCTGTATGTCCCGGCTACTGTACAGATCCTTATAGAACTCCTCGGCCCCTGTGACTATTTTCTCCTATTTGTGATTTCATTGCCTTGCTTATCCTTAAGTGCATACATCTGATTTTTCCTCACACCAAGACGTCTCTTCAATGCTTTCAGGCTACCTCCGTTCGTTACAGCGTATTCGATGCTCTCCATATTATACTTCCGTATGTCAGCTGTCTTACGCTAACTGATTAACTTCGAGAGCTCGGCTAGTTCTATTCTGTCAGCTGCGGTAGAGATTCTTATGGTTTGCCGTTTCCTGACTAGATATTTCGTCTCCTGTGAAAGTTTACCAGTATCCTGTCTAGCCATAGTTCCCCCGACTTCTACTGCACACTCCGTGATAATGCATGTAAGGTTGTCGCAGGCTTCCTGTGTCGTAAGCTCGGCTTCCTCGTTAAGGGCGGAATATCGGTTCTGCAGCGCGATCCTGAATTCTTCTATACTTTACGTCTTACTGTTAGCTCATTTATCGGCTTCTTTCGTACTAGCTTGTTGTGGTCCTTCTTCAAATCTAGCCTAATTCGACATCGTACCATACGGTGGTCACTACACCTTACCCTTCCGAGCACTTCCACATCCTGCACGACGCCACGGTTATCGCATAATATGAAGTCTATTTCATTTTTGTGCTCCACATTCGGGGTCTTCCAGGTACACTTCCGACTCTCCCGTTTACAGAAGAAGGTATTCATTATGCGTACGTTATTCCGTTCTGCAAACTCAACTAGTAGGTCCCGCCTGCTATTTCTACAGCCCAGACCATAGTTCCCAACTGCCTTGTCTCCAGCCTGATTCTTGCCTACTTTAGCATTGAAGTCCCCCATAACTACGGTATACTGTGTTTTTACTTTAGCCTTTGCCGATTACACATCTTCATAGAAGCATTCCACTATTTTGTTGTCGTGGCTGGAAGTGGGCGCGTAGCTTGTACCTCTTATTGTGCCTAATTACAAGACCTGCTGCCCTTTCGTTAATGCAATAGTATTCGTCTATGTGGTCAGCTACGCTTTTATTGACTAGAAATCCCACTCCCAGCTCTCTTCTGTCCTCTACACCCCGGTAACATAGGACGTGTCCATTTCTCAGCACCGTAAAGGCTTCGCCTGCCCTCCTAAGCTCGCTAAGCCCTATTAAATACCATTTAATGCCCTCTAATTCCTCGAACAACACCTCGAGACTTGGTTCGCTAGATAAGGTTTGCGCGTTAAACGTTGCCAGGTTCAGATTCCTTTGGTGGCCTGTCCCGATCCAGGGATTCTTAGCGCCCTCTGCTGCGTCACAGGTCTGACCGCCGCCGTGGTCAATTGCTTCGCAGCCGCTGGGGACTGAGGGCCGAGGGTTAATTGGCGTATTCATGGGAGGTTGTGGCCGTTACTACACCAGCGTGGCCAATCCTGCTCTGGTGAGGGAGTGCATTACCGGCAATGTCGCCGGGGCCAGGCCGCACCACAAGCCCTTTTGTGCAATTCCATCAATACGCGGATTTTTTTTAATCCGCTGGGAATTTTCCGGCAACGGGATTCGAACCACGGTCCTTCTGCACACGAGGCGGGTGTTCTACCTCTACGCCATCGCTGCATCGTTAGTGGTTGTGTTTGACCACAAAGTCGCAGTCATTCCACACATCAAGGAACTTAAGCATAAATGTGTGGAAAGAAAGTTTATTCTTAAGGTTCTCTCCCACCAATCGTATGGGGCCGAGAAAGAACTCTTGCTGCGCTTTTATATTGCTTTAGGTGGCTCTCGTATGGACTATGACAGTATGGTGTATGGGTAGGCGACTAAACAGCCTTGCGAATGTTTGACCCAGTACTATACTTGGGGCTACGTTCTGCATCTGGTGCTTTTCGCACTAGCCCGGTCCAAAGATTGTATGTCGAGTGTAACAAGTGGTCCCTTGAGAACCAATGGACGTGCATGGACTTGCTTTATGTTTTTAAAATTTGATCGTTGCACAACCATCCTTTTTATCCTATCTTGATCAAAACATCCACATCTCTGCTCTTTCCAAATCGTCCATCCGTTCCTCTGCGCTTTTCGCTTAGAGTGAGAGAGCTAGCGTCGGATCTCAGCACTTCGTTTATAGATGTGTACAGATGACACTTTTCATATATTTACCGCCTTGGAAAGTTTGTCTTGTGTCCTGCGACCTTTCCTTTATGAAACGTGACCAAATTCGGTACCACGAGCTGCAATACTGCAGCACTTTCTGCCTGTGCAGTTTAAATACCCATGTGCAGAATTTTACAGTGACGCTTCTAATACCTCCACTGCGGTTTCTGCGCTACTCATGGTCCGAATTTCAATGCAGCCAGAACCATGAGCATACACACAACCATTTATTCAGCAGAAGCGTATAGAAGTTTACAAATTCTAGAACACATTCTTGAAAACAAAATTCCCAATTCCATCATCTATACAGATTCCTTGCGTGTTGTTCGCAGAAACCCCCCATTGCAGAAGCCTCCGCTCCCCCCCCCCAAAAAAAACCACATAGCGGATTTGTATTCAAAACTATTATGTCTGTGTATGCGCAAAAGAATGAGCTGCTCCTCTTCTGGGTCCTAGGACACGCTGCGATCACTCGGAATAAGTTTGTAGACGAGAGGGCCACTGCTGCTGCACTCGGGAACTCTCTAGACATAACAACCGTACCATATACAGGCGTTAAGCCACACATAAGACAACACTCGCTCAGAACATGGCAAACACACTGGATTGAACAGGCAGATAAAAAGTTACACGTTTTAAAACCACGCTTGGCACCATGCACCGCTGACACACGCAATAGACACACGGAAGTCGCCTTGGGCAGGCTACGGATAGGGCACACCAATGCAACGCACTCGTATCTGCTCACAGGATCTTCAGGCCCCAGTGTAGCAGATGAAGAGAGGCTCTATCGGTAGTTCGTATACTCATTCAATGAACAGCACTTCACAAAACGCGACGCAAACACTTCCCACAACTACACAGACTACACGTCCCACTACACCCAGCGTTTTTCTTGTCTGACGATCCCAGGTTTTCTATCAAGTGTGTTTTTAAATATTTAAAAGAACCTAAGTGTTTAGACCTCATTTCATAACACGCATGATCACTCCCTGGCCCTATACACCAGCCACGCTCATTGTCGTTTTCCGATTTTACTTGTGTTTCTTCTGACCTATTTTAGTGTTTATGGTTTCACCTCTTATATATAACCATTGTTTTGGCGGTCTTTGCCCCTGTTGACCTTTCGCCATTAATATCCAACCATCATCATCAACTTTTTTGTTAGTGTATAATGCCCTTTAAGAGAGTACTCAACCGATTGCACATCGTACGTATTATTTTTATAACCTGCAGGAAAGTTTTTTTTTGTGGCTCAAAGCAAAGAGCAAGGCGGGAGCGTTTTTGGTGCGGTCCGCTGGACTAGTCAAACATGATTTTGCTTCACCCAAACTAAGGCGCAGAATTTAGAGCGACCATAAGTACTGCTTACGTACATCACAAGACGCAAAGGTCACTCTTGAAATGCCAAAGATACGTAACGCTAACATGCTAGATACCACACACCAACGTGAACGATACGTTGCACACAGTACGTCAGTCCCGAGGGCCGGCACCGGCTGGACAACGCTGCTGCATTAAATGCACACGTCGTGCAGACGGCGTTTCACTTACCTTAAGTGTTAAGCCCTGCTTCTTCTTTCTGTAGATAAATCCACAGTCGTGTAACGAGAAGTTTTACAACGCGGAGCATTACAGCATCGCGGTATCCGTGTTCTTCGCCATGATGCTAGGAGCGGTGATTCGTGAAGCGTGCATCCCCCCTGCTGGCGGCCAACTTAGTCGACTGACGCGCGGGGTTCAAAACGCGTTAAAAATGAATAAACCTCTACTATTACCATAGACGCATAAGCTGCCGGTAAACGGTGAGGTCAGGGGCCAATTACATCCAGCAGAAATTGAGAGCCTGTTTTGTAAGCAAATTAACAGTACGTGTGCCGTGAGCTATTTCTTGGCGTGGCGGGGGCTGTAGGAGCCAACGGCTATGAGCAACGCTGGTTATTCTGAATCTGCATTTGTACTGCTGCATCTTTTAAATATGCGCGGAGCACAGCAAATCATCTAGAAGTTGATATATTAGATGTGTTCTTGTTGTGCATGCCTGTGCGCCCGCAAGCCGGCTCACGCACGTGAAAGCTCCGTTTCTAGGATTGGAGGATTATCGCGCTGGTTTAGCTTCCAAGTACCTTACCTGCGAATATAAACATGCTGCGCTCCCATACAATTTCCTGGCCGCCGCCGAAGTCTATACCGCTCTTTTCGAACGCTTATGATGGCCTTCACTGCTCCCGAATTTAATTGACAAACGTCGGTGGGCATTGCCGAAAAGAGAAAAGGGCGTCTCCATCGCATACAATAAGTCAGCACTAGTAATCCCAGCATGCTTGTGGATCGCGCTGATCAGTAAGGCCGCCAGCATTGCCCCGGCTAGTATAGCCGCCCCTCTAATTGACCGCCATTGCTCCCACCTACTCCCAGCTTTATAAACGTTGTCCAGGTACGTTTGCAGAATTAATCACCATGCCCAGCTAATTTCTCGGGATTCCCGCCTGATTACCAAGAAGGATGTATGGTCGGATTTTCGATCGGGTAAGCTCTCCGCTGCCCAGAATGACAATTCGTGCAAATGGAGTTTTACAAGTACGGCTCCTTTTTTCTCTATACCTCTTTTTGGGGCTGTTCAGAATTCCGTTGGTTATGCACTACCTATCCCGAATCGCCGTCGTAACTTAGTTTCTTCACCTTACTTCTGGCCTTTCAGCAGAGTGTGTTGTCGCAGCAGCGGCACCTCCACAGTTCAGTTCTTATCGTGTGTCGTGTGACAGCGGTCCACAGGCAAACGAGATCCCCACACCTGTAGCATTGGGGTTTTCGCCCCACCGGAGGCCCTTGCCCATTATGGTTCCTGGAGAAAAGAGAATCGCTGCGACTTAGCCAACGGTGGCATTCTCTCGGACCGTTCTAGTCCCACAAAAGCAGCACTATACACTATATCACCCACTTTTTGTATACGGTACCTCCAGCCTCACGCGCCCTGTGAGAAACCAACCCGTTGCCTTTTCCTCCGTTCGGGTTGATTCTTTTGCTTTCCTATATTTCTTCCTTCCCCCGTCCGGTTTTCTAAATCTTTTCTTATTTTACCCTTGTATACGTGGCGACGGTAACTCTTCCGACAGGAAATCAACTATCGACACATCTGCATTGTGACAGCAGCCATTGGGTAAGTTTGGTAAGATGATTGGCGACCAGCAACGCCTCCGAATTTATTTCACTTTTAAGGCCACACAAACTTCTGTTTTACGTCAAGAAGCACCAATAGGTGCAAGAAATGGTTTAACTTCAGAAAGTACTCAACATAACAAAGCTCGAAACTTTGCCAAAATTTTACGTCTTGCAGCGCAAAATGGACGGAACTTTAGTGTAGCATCCGTCAACAATTTGGGCCACATTTAACTAATGACATTAAAAAAAGCACTTAAGTTAGACAACTAGTAACTGTCGAAGCCTAATGGATGTAGCAGACGGATTAGTGGGCTGCGGTGACCACAACAAATACGGCGCTTGACAATCTCGCAAGCATTGCACCCAGTGAACTAGTGAGCACTGCCAGGTTGTAAGTTCTCGCTCATGATTGCAAGCTTGCCTGAGCAAGAACTTGTAGGGGGTTTGAAGTCAGTAATATACCAATGTTCAAGGAGTCGAAATCCGGGGAGACCAGAATAGTATTCCTATTAAGAAAATTTGTTCCTCGTTTCCGGCTGTGCCATAGCGGCCACGGGCTCCATAGATAGTAATTTCTAAATTTACAGCGAGGCTGTTAGCCTCCCAGTGGTTCGAAACATTTGTCTCGTAGACAATAAACCCAAGCGGGACCAGCTGTTTTCGATCAAGGCGCCAAGCACATAGGTCAGGTAATCAGACGTACAGCGTAGACCTGAGTATTTATGTAAAAGAACTCAAAACAAGCAACGAAACTGCATGGCTGAAGAATAAAAAGGCGCTTGTGAACAACGTCACCCCCACATCCCCTACGTTTTCGCGGTAAATAAATGGGGGTTCATTGTGGCAAAACAGCACGCAAAAACCAGGGCAGAGACAAGAGGACAGCAGCACGAGCGCTGTCTATACACTGTGTGACTATAACAATCTTAACGTATATCATGCGTGTGCACAGAACAACCACTGATTCAACATCTGTCCAGATAGACTACTTCGCAGTTCAGTAGCTATATGGAAGGGCGACTATTACAATCTTCTGAATTCTTTTTCATAAAAAGGGCTCCAGCTATCTTCCTAGTTCTTCATTCTTTGTGAGTCATCAAAACTGTGGTACTATTACACAATAAATAGCAAGAACACTTTAAAATGAGATGATAAATGTTACGTGGCGTGCCCTTGAGGGTGTTTTGATATTCGCGCAAGCACTCATTAAGGCATCGCCCTATTTGCCCAATGTACTTTTCAGTGCATTTCAAAGGAATGCAGTACATGAGACGGCATCGAAACTGAATAAACTGAGCCTTGTGCTTAACACCACAACTCATTATTTGGGAATAACCTGTTCTGGACAGCTTATTGTCCAGTCTGGGTGTAAGCATCTGTAAATATTTCTTCGCCAAGAATAACGCATCAACGTCAAATTTGCCTGCTATCTTTTTCATTCAGTGCGAAATTGCATGTAAAATGTGTGCATTCTCTTCATGCCATAAATACTTATCAATAAACTTCTCAAACAAACTGAGATAGTGCAAACCAAACAAAAAAGTAGCAACATAAATAAAGCAAGCTTGATTTTCCCCCAAGGCAGAGAGAATGTGCATATGCCTTTCATTCTAGGTTCTTTTTTGTCAACGGCACGTAAATATTTTTTCAGCGTTGTGGTGAATATTTTTCTGAATTCTGGACAATACAGGCAAACTAGTTTCCTGCCCTCCGGCCTGCAGAAAAATGACGAAGTCCTTATCTCTGTGCGGCACACTCCGGACTGCTTGCTCATTGGCACTTCTTTTAGCCCAGATTTCAGGGTTTTCAAACCAGAACCACAGTATTTCATGACGTTTCCAGAACTCTCAGAAAACTGTCAAGTTCTTCGAATGCGTTGGGTAAGCACCAAAATTTTTTAAATATAATAGCGAGTGAGAAGTTGTCAAGCAGTGTAAAACACTTTACGGTGTTAGAAAGGACTGTGAGAAAATAATGACAAGTAATAATATTGAGATAGGGCTTCGCAGCTAAGCAAAAGCTCTATTTCCTTACTTCCTTTTCTACGTTTGCCGCGTCACTACCATCCAACCCCGCTTTACACGCACTTTATCAAATGCAACACTGCAACTATGCCGCAAAACCGACTATGGAGCCGAAGAAGATGTGGCAATGAGGTTCCGAAAAAAAAGCACCAATAAGTCCCGCTCCCAAAGAAGGGAGACGTCAAAAAACGAATGAGAATTAAAGGCAAATAATATAAACCTTGATGGTGTACAAGCTATTTCTACAGTTTATAGTTAGCCTAAAATTAACAGCCATAATTTTTTTTTAATATTGGGACAGGCTGTGGTTAGAAAGGCTAGATACCAGTATTGAAACCATTTTGAATTTGGCGTAATACGCAGCCATACGGCTGAAAAAACACAGCTTTCTCGGATGCCGCGCACTTGGAGAAAGATTTATTTTGGCCAAGGATTTGAACCTTGACCGCAGAATAACTGGGTAGTCACTGTAGCTACTGAGGTAGCCCGGAGGATAGCCGTTTGTAGATCCATAACAAAGTATTCACCATATCAAAATGAGGCACAGGTTTTGTTGACAAAAGTTACAGGCAATCACCAAGAGGTAGTCGATTTCTGCGACGGAAAAAATTCAGTTTGACATCTACCTAAAGAGACCGAGGCGAGTACATATTACATTTATACAGCTTTCTGAACAGCAGTAAAGTTTACAAAAATATCATCTTGTTTATAAATCAAACATGAAACCACCGCCAATATAAGTCATTCTCTCTTTAAACTAATCATTCAGAAGTCCAGTCATTTAAACTGTACAACACATTCATCTGGAACGTTAAGGAATCGACTGTTCTAATTGCAAGAAGAGGCACAGGTGACACTTGTGGTGCAAAGCTTCAGAAACACGCGAGCTTGGTGTCGACACACCTTCCACATACAGACCTCAGATCCTAAGGGATAGCCAGAAGCAGGACTTCAGTGGTACCAATCCATTTTTGGTGCTAATTCAAGCAAAACCTTTAAAGTGTTTGAAGTGTTTTATTCACTAGCAATTGTAACCATATTTCATACGGCAAAGCCTACGCCACAACCGCGTAGGGCAAATTCTTTTCCAGCGCGCCACCGCTTCGGTAGACCTCCACTTCCTCGTCAGCTATTCCCGTGGCCGCCTCGTGTTGATTGTGCAGGGGTCGCTTGACAAACATGCGCTCATTATGTCTTTATTTAAACACGAAAGTGGTTTATACCGGGGCACACAAACCCCATGGGAGTCATATTTGTATGTTTGTCACGGAAAAGACATCACCAGAAAAAGTTCCTTCGGCATGGCGGCGCTAGGTTTCGAGCCAAGAATTAGTCTGGCCGCTACGCGAGGTGTGAAACGCTGTGCCATCTTAGCCGTGAAGTCATGCCTGAATTGCCGTATAAACATGCCTATAGTCCTTCCCTGTAATATCAACATTCGCATGGTGGTTTCGTCTAGGAGAGGGGAAGAGATGTATTGCATCATGACGACAATGACCGATGGTAGTTGGCGCCTTGATAGGACAGCGTATAACAGCGGAAGCTGCTGCGTTTTTCATCCTCCGCCAACGTGGAACGCTACTCGGCTTAAGGAACGCTGACGCCACATTCCACAAGCTAAGCCCGTCGCAACGCAAGTGTCTTGAGTACACGACACAGAGAATGACCAATGTGGTCGCTCCTTTGCGACTCGCCGGCAGGACGTTGGTCGGCAGCAGGACGTCGCTTGCTAAGCACACCCACAAGACTGCTACCGACCAGCAAATCGTGCTCATTTCGTTGTAGCAGACAGCCACTTCACTAACGGTTCGCTGACAACGCTTTCGGTATAGTTCGCATGGTTTGGAGCGTCTTGGCTTCAACCGGATTTACACAATGCTCTCGCGCGTGTAATACAGTCAAATGTTGATGCGGCTAACGGTACCATGCCGACGAAATAAAAATATCAATGTGTAAGGTGATATCGATGCGGAATAAACATAAAAATGCTCCTCCCAAAGTGAATTTAACATGCGTATTTTATCGATTCCTATAAAAGAAGGATCAACCACATTTGTTGCTAAAGCCACCCCGGGAGCTGGTAACCGTAGGCGGTCTCAGAAACATGTGTGCTAATGTGCGATCGTCATTTTCTTGGTTCCTTTGTGTGCTTGGCACTCACCGCAAAACACGCGTTGACGTGCGCACGATTTTTTTTCTGAGATCGCCCTTTGCGCAAGCGCACGCACAAGCCTTGACGACGACGTGCGCTCCTCGCGAGTGGCGTGCTCGCGTGCACTCGGTATTTTTCTTCGATTTTGTTTTTCCAACACAGCTTGCGAACGCCTACGGACCACGCTTAATCTGGAAGAGCTCCGCTGTTAATAAATGCTATTCGATGCTCTCTAATAAAGCAAATTCATGACATCAATGATGTAATAGAATAACTCATAGATAATAATGATCCTCCGAGAGAGCACTCACGGCTTGACGCCTTCAAGATATCATAGGTGCTTCATTAAGCCCTACTTTACTTCCCAAAGAGAGCACAAGACGCTGTGTCAGGAACAGGGTTAAGGTATTACACCACCTTTTTCAAACTATTTCAAATTTCTTCAGGTAAAGTTTTATTTCGTATTTCCATGATAAAATACCGTCTTTTAGTGTATTTAAAAGTAAAAATAGTGAAAATAAAGTAATGTATGTTTGTTATTCAAAAGAAATTCTTTAGACGTGGTCATCACACGAACATTGATAGCTATTGACTTAAGCCAGGCACTGCACACTTTTTGGCACAGAGGTGCCGGATGTTCGTGCTGTGAAAATAACCACAATTTTTTCCTTCCAACAAAATGGAATGAAGTTATTGTGAAAATAGAAAAAAATTGAAATTGCGTTTTTCTGCTCGGTATTGCTTGAAATAAACCATGAGAACAAAGAATATTAAGATCCCTTTTTAAAAATCCTAGTTCATTGCATAGTATAGTAATAAAAAGAAAACCCTGCGATATTTCATTGATACAGAAAATTCATTTCGAAGTTACAACTTGTCGCGCTGGAAGAAAGTGCAAAATATCAAGTTTTGAAAATAACAAGAGAAATGTTTTTTCATTCGTGTTTAAACCAGGTTTTCATGACCTGGAAGATTAAAAAATCACTAAGCTCGCAACTAGGGCTCTCCTTAGCTGCCACGAGGTATTTTCGGAATTTTTAGCAGACAATATTTACATGTGAAGGTGTTTTATCTCACCAATTGATTGGCGCTTACCCTGAATCACTCGATACTGGTCACATGTAGAATATACTGCGGGAGAGTGGTGTCCATCTATGACAGCTTACCTTAAACTATCTGCTGTTCTTCTTTTGTTATCGGTAGGGCGTCCCAGAGCTCCCTATATATCGACACATAGGATCCGTAAGCCACGTCGACATTTTAGGCAACCTAAGTCTGTTGTGCGAAAACCGATGATAGTGTCCGCATACCTCTAATCTTTTACCTTACAGTAAAGGTTGTGGCAGGGGCACCTCACAAATGTTTGCATGTTTTGAAGCCTCCCTGCACTAACGGATACATTCTCGTCACATGGTCTTCTTTTGGAGCATTCACTGTGTACTCTTTCTTACGACACTTTCGGTTTTGTACCCTATTATGCTGGACATGACTGGGCCTTTTGTGGCAGCGGCGGAGGCTTTTCTGATGGAAGCGAAAATCAAAAACCCCTTTATGTACGGTTTTTTCGCGTGGGTAAAGATCCCCAGGAGATCGAAATTATTCCGAGCCTTCCACTACGGCGTGCCTGATCGCCTGCGTTGCATCAGCGTGTTAAACCATATCATCAATCAATATGACGTTTTATTAAAACGACCAGCCTATGTTATTACTGTGTGTATAACAATAATACCTATGAAAATTACGAGCCTCGTAGTATTTTTAGCAGGAGCGAAGTGGGAACACAAGATTAGAAATATCTCCTTCCGTGAAGCTGTGAAGCTGGGTACCAGCCGGTTTTGTCTTTTCACGCCTTTTGTTTAACACTGTACTCCTTCGAGCTTCAAAATTCGCTCAGAGCAATCGAAGGCTGTGGCATGCGCTCTACACCCAAAATGTATCGCGCAGGACGACATAACTAGGCTCTTCAAGACAGATCCAAGGCATGTTGCAGGGAGCAAGAGACCTCTGGGCGAATGTGACAAAGAGCCCTACATGCTGCCCAGTAACATCCGCTCTGGTAAAGGGTTCTTGCGGCCAAGAGCCCCAAAAGAATAAAAATAGGAAGTGAAATTACCTAGACGCGAAATCCATTCCGCCGTGACTCCCCAGGACTGTAGGCTTAATCTTCCAGCCTTTAAAAGGGAATAAATCTCTGTTAAGAAAATGAAGCGCACATAGTAACAACTACTTAACATTTTCCTTCCTGTACGGTAACAAATGTGCTCCCAAAAAGAAAATGACCACTCAGGCTCGTCAAGGTTTTTTCGTGCCCCGTGCCACAAACCTAACCACATATGTCCCCTGAACAAAGGGATTCACAAATTCTATCTGTTGTCACGCGCAAATCCGTCAAGCAAGACATTGAAATTCTTAACCGCTCGTTTGCAAGCAGACTCTTGAAATTCGGTTTGCACAACACGGCGGACGAGCATATTGATTTTTATCTCACCAATTAAGAACAAAATGTTAACCAGACATAGGTGCGTCGACACATATAGCACAGATTTAACTGAAAGTCGAAGGAATCTCAGGAAAGAGACTATCTGGTGGACGAATCTTAGAAAGCCATCACACTCAAACAAATTCGCACGGTCATGGGCCCGGTCCACTGTGGTGCAAGCCTAATTAAGAACACGTGCTCTCAACAGGCTACGATCAAAATATAAAGCGGTTGTTTTCATGGAGCTGTCAGTGAACCTAAATATGAACGGGTCAACTACAACGGTGGCACCCATCCAAAGGTTACCAAGTGTGCATCCGCTGAAGATAAGAATTTATAGCAGGCATAGGAACTGTCTATAACCCTGGATCTCGCCCTACCAGACAAGAAAAAAATGGTTAGGGGTCCACAGCAACCCTAGAGAGCCTTCCAGTCTGACTGAGTGTCCCAGCAGGCCCTCCGAATGCTTAAGCCCAACAACCCTCTTGACGAAAAAGTAGACCAAGTGCGGGGCTCGGCATATTATGTTGCCCAGGGGTACGCGTTTTCAACCAGCACGCCAGAGACCTAGCATAAGGGGCCACAGCATTGAATTGGCGGAATAGAAAACCGTGGCTTACAAACAGTGCAATAACCTGTTACTACAGGAGCGACAGACTAGGCTCTTAGCCCCACAAGCAGAACACAAGAATTAAAATCCAACAATATACCGAAAATACAGACACATTTTTGGCACCCCAGACTGTTGAACAGCATATTCCCAAATAAATTTGGAGAAGCCTGCCCAGTGTAAGAAAATAACGAACTCTCGTATTAAGTTCGTGAGAGTGCCTAATATTAAGATTCACTGCGAAACACTTCCACTCTTACCTAAATCTCACCCCACCACACCGACTAGACAATTACCGAAAGGTTGCGCTATGCATCATGCTGCATCTTCCTGCCCTGTAGTCAGTCACGGTGGCCACCAGGGGCCAGGCAGCGAGAGCAGCATATTGTGACCAGTCGGTGTAGCTGAGCGACGACGACGAAAACAAGGGACGTTTTCGTGCTCTTGAATAGAGAGGAGGATAGTGTCAGATTGGGTTCTTCTTGGCTCTCTACTCTAAATAATGCATTGTTTCTCTCTTCCATTACCCTTTGAACAACTTGTGGTCGAGGGTGCGGCCTTGATTTCTCTACTGGTTCCCCGGTTTCACCCCGTCTCGGCACCTGAGGGAATCGACTCGAAGCTCTTGGATCGCCTCGGCCGAACCAACCCCTGTGAGCCATGGACGCACTCAGTCAATAGCCCCGCGACTTCAGGCATTAACACGGTAGTCCAGACGAGATGGGATCAGCCGCGACATGAGAAGACGACGCTGCCCTTCCCCGTCCGGTTTTTCGTCGTGTCTGCAGTGGGTTGAGCGTAACTTCTTTGGGGTGGTGCCCACAGCTGTTCCGGAGCAAATATTCAACAAGGTCACCATCATCAGTGGCGTCAAACACTTCACTGTTTATTCCTATCATGTCATCGTCGTTGCACCCACCTAAATACCATGAGCTCCAGTGGGTCGCTCGCCTTCTACGAGGACGAAATTTACGGGAATCACAAGTGGACACTTGTACGTAGCTCCTGGCTACCCACGCGGACGGTGATTAAGCACTCGGTGGCGCGAACTCTCCGAGCTCTGATGGCCACATCTTAAACCACACCCTGTCATTGTAAAGGTATTACTTCACTATGAACCATCGCTCATCTCATTACCCATTAAAGCAACATAGCATCTTTGCTTTGGTGGTGTGTGGGGGCTCGTTCTACTACAGCGCCCCCAGCTCTCCATTTTCTCTCCCTCAACGTAAGCATCTTGATGTCGTTCCAAGCTCTACCAACCATTACTCAAGAACGGAGCAGGATAACATGGCGTGAACCAACCATTCAGCAAGACAAGCAAATACCCCTGCCAAAATCTATTCCTCCGGTCAACACCTCCTAGCCCAATGACCCCGGTATGGTCTGCGGCCCTGATACCACCCACGTTATCGACTGGCTGATAATGTATAAACCCGTAAGCTTCTGCAATAGTGAATCAAGACGATCACATTAGCGAATTATAAGGAATATTTAAAGATACCGAACTTTAGTGGTAAAACACAAATGAGGGGACTCTGACAAGGTTGGAAGCCTTCAAAGATTACCTGAGGAAATTGTACGGCCCGTCTCATGGTCTCCTGGACGTCGTCTGACGAAGCGCCCAACCGGAATCCCCTCTCGGGTAGTTATACTCAGCAAAGACGACAAATAAAGTTTTACCCTTCTCCATGTCTCTACAGGTCGCAGGTGTGCCGTAAATAAAAAAACGTGCTTCCCGTGCCCACTCTGCGATGACAACCCACGTTTCATACATCCTGCACCGCCTGGCTCTATGCCATAAAAATTCCCCGCATTTCCCCGAGGGGAAGAATGTGAAAGTGCGAATGCAAGAGTTGAATTTGCGCGGTTCGGTAATGTTCGCGAAACAGAGATCACACACACACACACACAACTACAAAGAAAGAAAGATGCATTTATTCACAGACACCTATTTGTGTTGTCGTTGTACTTGATTGCTAGAGCGGATCTCAGCGTTGAAATTTCGTGTCAGTACTCCTTTAAGCGGGTGCATTAGCCCTTCTCACGCCCGATTCCTGGCCAATCCCCCACGTGGGTATGTGCCATGTCAGCGGCCAGGCAGCGCGCGCCCATCTCTCCACGTTGCCAAGGAAGACGAGGAGATTCCTGGCCAATCCCCCACGTGGGTATGTGCCAAGTCAGCGGCCAGGCAGCGCGCGCCGATCTCCCCCCGTTGCCAAGGAAGACAAGGAGCGCGCGCACCCGCAGCTGTTTCTATGCGGACGGCGGCGGAATGCGGACGGCGGCGGACGCTTCAGGCTCGCCTAAGAAGTGCATTCGCACTTAAAATTCATAACAACATGTGCAATTTGAGGAATGTAGGCCGCATTTCTAGAGCCATTGCAGAGGGTGCTTTCAATATGCTTGTTTTGTAGAGCTGCACAGCCGCGGACGTGATGATTATCGAATTCCGAAACTTCCAAGAGGCAGAAAGCCACCGAATAGGTCAACAATACGCCCGTCTGCCAAATACTGCTGCCATATCGGCTTGTAAAGACCAGCACCAACGCTCTCACGCGCGCGTCCCCACCTCCGGCATTAACACGATTCTTCAGCCGCGAGTTCGAATCCATATCCTCAGCAACTTTACCAAACTATCTGGCTGGACGTGACGGCACTACTCTGTCGCTCATTCAGACTTTCGGTCGTCAAAGAATCGACGACATGGGTGCCTGGTCTTTTAGTGCTTTTCGCCACATCCGCAGCTACAATACTTGCCAGGCAAACATGACCGGCAGCCGTATTCGCGTTCTAAGCCAGCAGAGAGGCGCACACCCGACCACCTACCAATAAGCTTCCGCTGCCGTGCCGTCGCGCAGGTCTCCTGCTTCGGTCGCAACCGCTTATACTAATCTCACGCAATGGGTTTCCAACTTATCGGCTATACGTCTGTGCGCAGATTTCTTCGAACACCGTCAGCGTACAGGCATCCTATTTACCACTCCCAAAAATGCTACTAAAATTGTTTCTCTTCTATTGTGAATGCCATTTCCGTACTGTTGTGAATAGGTGTGCGCTTTCCCCGCTTTGCCCGCTTTGATAGGTGTGCGCATTCCTTCGTAGGGCGCGTAAAAATACGGGGCCCACCACCATATATAAGGGTCACATTCAGCTGCTTTCATTTATGCTTGCACCACAGTTCCGCTGTAGAATGAATTAAATAGATCTTAATAGTATGTACTGGAGAATATCATCAGCGGTTCTCCCGTACGATGCGCAATGGAAGGGCGGAACGAGCCTTCCCTCTTGCAGAGTGCAGTGACCATCATCTAGTTTTTCTGCCATTCCGTTCTCATTAAACGTAGTCTGTGGAAGTGCTCCTTCGGCCTCTTGTTACTAAAGATTGCGCCGTGACCAGGATTCAACTTCCCGCAAGCAAGCAAAGACTACCTGCCATCGAGCAGAAGTGAAGACTCCTTCATGTATCTTCAATGTCGCGGCTGTGTTGCTTGCCCGGGGAGGGGATCAAGATGAACCTTGCTGCCGATTATTTACGCTGGTGTAAACTGGCTCACTGGGCTGGCCGTATAAATATGTCAATGGACGATTGTTCGAAGCTTCTCCAACCTCAGTTACTACATTCCTTGGCTCCCCATGAGATGTAATTTTTTTTGCGATTATCTTGCACATGAAATACATTATACTTCGTATGATGCGTTCATGAAAAAAGACCCAGCCAGGTGCATCCTCCGCCATGGCCTTCCACATGACCTTGTTTATAATGCTGTAACTGCTCAATGGATCATTCAATATTGCTTCGCCCGATCTGTTGACATCCTTTTCGACCCGTTTGAATGGGTTGGCATTGTCCGGACATATGTCGTGTCGGAGTCTTCGAGCTACAAATTGTCGAAACGCATGTAGAAAACTATTAGTGGTCATGTAGTTTGCAAATTTTCAATGAACTCTTTTCTTTTGTCACAGGTGATGATAAGGGCGTATTGATTCCCTTGTGGACCTTTCTACGTTGCGTGCAGTTTTCCGCTAAGGTCTACGGCGATAAATTCTCATGGCTCTGCTTTTTTTACACGATCCAGTTGCAGTGAAGACCCTGGTTGTTCTACGTGTCTAGCGTTTAGCCTTTTGCATGTTATGCATTTGCTAATGGTCCGCTTCACCTCCTGGTGTCATTGTATGGTAAAAAAATTCGTACCAAGTCTCGTGAGAGTTTCCTGAACACTCCCCGACCCAACACCCCCTCCTTCGCCCACCCCCGCGCGGTAGTAGAATATGACTTCAATCGGCAGGATTAAAATCTGTTTAAACCATACATTCACTAGGAGTATCATTATATGGCGATTTTTAGGGCGCCTAATTGTAGCCGCACCTTGTGTAGTATTATGTTTGCGTCGCCCAGATAGACTTCCTTTCCATGCAGCTCAAATAATGTTTCGAATGCAGCGTTTCTTAATTAGGAAAGGCACAAACAATTCTGAGTGTCCGTAAACCAGTAATCTTTGGCCTTTGTTATTTATTCGGTTGTCAGTATGGCTTTTAAGCACCTCCTTTCGGTATTTTTGATCAAGCAAAACATCCAGGCTGTCAAACGTAGCAGCTTCGTATTACAGCCATACCTTTCAATGTCTAGTATCGAAGTCGTTGCTTGCTCTGCTGAATGGTAGTTGCATTGTACCGTTTCTCTCTCGGTCACAGTGTTGCTGTGTACGTCGTCTTCAGTGTTCAGACTCCGTTCTTCATATTCTATGAAGCTCGGGCCATGCCACCAGATTGCTCACTTTACTAGATATTAACGCTTTCCCCGCGACTGAGCATGCCTGCGGGTTTTTCTTCCTCCTGGACACACCTCCAACTATGTTGGTTTGTTCGTTCCCGTATTTCGTCCACTCTTCTATTTACAAATCGTTCTTTTTTGGCGTGGGGCACGACAGGTTCTTGTGACTTTTTATACAGTACCTTATTTGGAGCTGCCAGCACTGTTTCTCTGTTTCAGGTATTTCTGCACAACATACGTGTGTTGCATGTGCGAGCAGAGGTGTCTGTTGGGCGCAAAAAAACGTGTGTGTATTTTGTGTGTGCACTTGCGGATATTCTCGCAATACATGTAACTGCTAGAAAGGCGGCAGTTCCAACGTAATGAGTTATGGTTAGGTAGACTGACATAATAAGGCGAAAAAGGTAACAAAATGGTCGCTTTTAGGTTTGTCGTTGCAAAATACTTTACAACACATTCAACTCCTCGGGGTACACATAAGTGCACAAGTTTCGATTTTTGTGGCTACGCCATAAGTGTACAACGCATGACTACCTTTCTTAGCTGGGATTTTTTAATTGCGAATGCATTTCTTGGTCGGGCGTTCTCGTGCTCCGTCGGCTTGCACCAGCATTCCTCCAGCGCGAGCGCACGTGAGCGCGCGCCTCGTAGTTCTGCCTTCGACTTCGTCGTCGTCGTCTCGGCGCAGCGGACCAGCGCCGCTACAGTCGGGGGTTGTCGTGCTCCGTCGGCGTGCGCCCGCAGGTGTTATCTCTCCGCGCTCCTCCTCGCCCCTAGCAACAGCTGCGCCGCGCCTAGCAACCGGAGCAGGTGGTAGCTCGGGCGGGAGTAGCGGAGGGCAAGGGGAGAGGAGGAGCGCGCTCGGGCGTGTGAGGGCGCTCGCATCGCGGAGCTCGGCGGGAGAGAGAGCTCGCGCGTGGGGCGGGCGTTTTGCTCGGGTCTCTCTCTCCTCACTGCATACCCTCTATCCGCTCGCCGCGCTCGGAAAATGTATATAAATGCAGTAGAGTGCACGCCTCTCTCCGTTACTGCTTGCCGCAGCGCACTCATCGTTGCACCCACTGCATTCGCATTTCCGCACGATCCACTTCGGGGAGGTGGGGAGAGTTTTTTTCGGTGATATCTCTCGTTGATAAACACTTTGTTTCGATCCATCGAAGTTTTGTTACAGGCAGTCAGATATCTCAGAGCCACACTGTCGCAGACGGGGGAACGCAATTCTCAAGGTGGCTCCAAACGATATCACAGGTTACATCTACATCTTACCATCTAGAGTGTTTGATTTCGGCACTGCTCGCTATCGCAGTGAAGCGTAGTAGGGTAAGATAAGATAAAAATGTATTTCCGACAAGCGGGGGCCACGGAAAATAAAATTCACAGCATGTCCACGGGGTGAATGATGATGAGTGGGCGAAGCTCCTGAGGGGAAATCATCGGTAAAACCGTGACTCTTCAGTGAAAGTTCGCCCACTACATCTGTGTCCGAACGTAACGTCTAGAAAGTCTCGCTTAAACCGCACGTCGGCACCTTGGGGCTGAGCTCGCGTGATGCGTTTTGCAGACGCCTCCCGAGCTCTCACTGCATCGGGGTCTGCCTGCCGATACGCGAGCTTTCTCGCCGCTTCCCGTTCTCTGACGTTTTGGAGATCCTCTTCGCGCCGCAGCCGTGCCGCTTCGCGTACGGCAGGGTCCTCGCGCCGTTGCCGTGACGCTTGGGCCTCTCGTTCTCGAACGCTGGGATCTTGGCGGCGTCGTCGCGCAGCCAGACGACACGCTTCGGCCTCCCGCTCTCGTACGGCAGGATCTTGGCGGCGGCCGCCTTGCGCGCTCGCCGCTCTGCAGCCTTATTCATCGGGCGACTCCGAGCGCGCGCCAACAGCGAACGGATTTTATTACAACGCTCCCCGCCATCTAGTAAACAATCCAACAGCTAAACTAGAGGTAGCCACGCCATCCAGTAAACAATCCAAGCGCATCTTTTCATCATATACAAGTACCGCCATCTAGTAAACAATCCAAGAACTAAACTAGAGGTAGCCACGCCATCTAGTAAACAATCCAAGAACTAAACTAGAGGTGGCTACATACATACGTCGAGGATGGACAGACCCACACCTTAAAGAGCTTCGCCCCTAAAAGTGAAATTATTTCACTTGACAAAGTCCGAATCCCGGTTACAGATAGCAACGGGCATCACAAAGTACGGGCATCATTTACAGAGTTTTTTAGAAACCTTTGAGCTGTAACGAAGAAATGTTTAATACAATACTGTTTGCATGCCCATTAGTAATCTCATTGGAGACAAGGTGGCTTAACAAGGAAGGCAAAGGGTGTCGAATCATTTGGTTTCCAAAGGTAGTGCGCGTTAATGGAACAGTTCATATTTCCTGTGAAAGTGTTAGGTATTGGTATGCCTTTGCTCCTAGGTTCGAAATTGATGTTATGGAAGGGTCATGATGATGTAAGTTAGATTTTTATGTTTTTCCTAGGTTGAAATTGCATTGGTTGTGAACTGAAATAAAATTGAGTTTGTTGACTAGGTTTCTGGTACGTGCATTATGCTCTCCACCAGCTATATGTCGTATTAATTTTTGTAGAACGTGCATTCGGTTTATGTTTGTTTTGGGTGTATTTCCCCACACTAGAAAGCAGTAATTTAGGTTAGACCTAAACAAAGACATATAGGTATGCATTTTAGCAGCAGGTTGCAAAAAAATACCTAAACTTAGCTAGTATTCCAACAATTTTCATTATGACCGTAATTGCATTGTGTACATGGTCATTCTAAGACATATTTGTGTTGAACAGTACACGAAGTGTTTTTGCGGCATTTACTACTTCTATATTGTCATTGCCAAGAGTAATATTTACGTTTACGAATGTGCTTGACTGCCAAAGGGAAAAGAGAACTTTGTTTTTCGTCGTGTTGATGTCCAACAGGAGAACCACGCTCCTACCATGCAAATCTAGCAGTGTTTTGTTTATCTTGGATGCAAAGGTTCGGCAATTATAGTTGGGGAATAAAAGTTTTTTTTATCTGCGTACATGACGTGCTGTGTAGAATAACTAATTGTAGTAGTATCATTGCCGTAAAAGTAAATAGAAGGGGTCCAAGAATACTTCCTTGAAGAACGCCCGCAGACAACGCCGAGAATCCGATGAATGTTCACCAATTGGAACTACTTGCGTACGAGTTTGTAAATACAATTTTACTAAAGCCAACAGAATATCTCCTAAGCCATACAGTTCTAGTTTTGCTCTAACCGCTGTCGAATTCAGTGTCAGTGTTCCCCAGTGTATGCTATTTAGGCTTGATTTACACATTTCTTTGCCTTTTCAGGAGTGGTATATCTAAAAACAAAACCTGATTATGCCGGAGAATAATTGCTTGGAACCATGCAGTCGATGAACCAGAGAAACTCGCTAAAATAAGTTTTGCGGAAATAAACTGTCTTTTTAGGCTGCGCACCCTTGTGTGTTATGAGGCTATATTGTTTCGAGATGGAATCCCATCGTATTGGCGAAAACGACATGAGCGCTTCCTTCACAACATTTTACTGTAGCAGCCAAGCTTCGCAACGACTAAACTATACTGAAACCGCACAAAAAGGTTCTGTGAGAAAGTACTCATAAATGACCTGTTTAAACTGGAACACTACTGTTTAAGGGTAATTAGGAAGACATTTACAGAAAAAAGCTAATATGCAGAAACCATCTGTATTATAGGCGACCTTATAGAAACTTTCATCCCTTTTTACTGTGTAAGTTTAATTGAGCAGGGAAGCTGTACCGGCGACGACCGTGTATGTTTGTATTTACATCAAATTTTAAAGCAATGCTTTTAAGCGGCCGCATTGGTTTTGTATCGACGCCGTCTTTCACGTTCAGTGCCAGAGACCCGACGTCTAGTGGCATATTTAGCAGTACGGTAGATCTCGCATACTCCTATACTCGTAATTTTGCTGTTGGCGTCGCTCCATGGAACAACACTTGATCCACTTCCAGAATATTGTCTTTATTTTTCTGGCTATAAAACTGTATCAAAAACCGTGGACAAGGCACGCTTTGCCACAAGACAACTATATTCTCTTTCTCTTTGTTCACTCATCGCCACCCCCCAGTCTGCATCTTTACCGCAAGTGCACGCCTTGTTTCGAATTGTTTCCATACAGCATGCGCTCATACGGTTACCTTGACTGTTGACAGATCTCACGTGAAAATCTCTACGAGATTTACGTGTGGTTGTTCTTTACAGCCCTCTTTGTTACAACCTTTATCCTAGGCCACATGGGCGTGCCTTCTAACTGTGTGAAAATTCAGGGATGGTTTAACAGGTCTGTTGTGCACTATCCCGACCATCTTTTACTTGTCTAGCCCCCTGAGTGGTCACGTTTGCTTGTTTTTACTTTTCCAGAGCTTCGCTCGGCAGAAAGCGCAGATTTTCCTTTAGCAGGGAGGCCGTTATAGGCGGACTTGTTCATCTAGGGGAGGCACCAGGCGGTATCTTCTTTACGTCCTAAGAACGCAAACGTGTTTTGTTTAGCCAAGCTTCGTAAGGGTGGTGTGAACCAATGGGTATTCGTTTCTTTTAGGGTGCCGCACGAGAGAATATTTGTACAAATTCGGTAGAATAACTGCGAGCTTTAATTCAAACTTAAACTCAATTTCAAGCTTAGCTGAATAATAACATGTACGTGGAATTTTTAGGGTAAAGCAGATGTCGTTCGCGATCATTCATGGGAAATAAACGCGACGAAAACTAAGGGCAAAGGTAAAACAGGTGTATTCTTTTCTCAGGAATGACGTGTACACGAAGGGCGTACAGGAGAATCCTATGGACAGCTTCCCTTATGGTGACATGATCATATTCCGTAACAAGAATATTACCATATAGGTAGGGCTTAGTGTACAACAATTCTCAATAATCAATCAGATGTGACGTTGCAGAAGGTAGTAGAGCTAATGTTCAAGGGTTGGCCCGATAAGAAAAACATACACTGTGATTTAACAGCTTATTTTCATGTAAAGGATGAACTTTCAGTGGTGGATTGTTTACTCATGCGTGATGACCCTGCAGTCATTCCCTGTGTGCTTGTGCCTACGTTAGTCCAGTTAGCACATGAAAATAATCAAGGAATAGCAGGTACGAAACAACTTCTCCGTGAACGTTACTGACGGCCTCAGATGGATCGTAATGTCGAAAAACATGTAAAGCATTGTCATGGCTGTCAGCTGGCAGGCAAGTCTGCTAAGCCTTGTGTAGCTCCGTTGCAGCCGGTGGAATTGCCTGAAGGGCCTTGCAAAAGTTAGAAATGGACATCGTCGTTCCGTTAGATGTGTCATACCCCAGATTTCTTGTTACACTAGTCGATTACTACTCTAAGTGGCCTGAGGTTCTGGGCCCAAATTCCATTTCAACTGGGGTGTCATTAAGTTGTTGGACTGTTCTTTCAGTCGGGAAGGGCTCCGTGAGGTTTTAGTGATGGATAATGGAACCCGTTTGTCTCCAAATACATGCAAGAGTATCTAAAGTATCTAAAGGAGAAAGGTATCCGCCACGTATGCTCGTGGAATTGTTACTCTCACGCTGACGGCCAGATTGAACGGTTTAACAGGGTTCTGAAAGAGAACTTACAGCTAGCCAGACTTGAAGGCAAGGATGCTTCGAAAACATTACACAATTTCTTGGGTCGTATAGGATCACAGCAATTTATGTGGTAATATTGGTTTTGAAGGCCGCCCTTTGGACTAACGGTATACTTTACAATATTTCCGGAGAACAACACACTATTAGTGCCAAATTCTGCGCCTAGGCTTGTAACGAAAGAATGACAGAAATTTGGTGCTGTTGTCCGGTGTCAAAGGGAAGGTGAGAGCAGGAAGGTAGGTCCACAGCGTTGTTATTCAGGTTAAAGATACTGCGAATCCATTCGCCCGCCGCATCACGTGAAGCGAGTACGCCGCTATGCCAAATGTGTAGCTGTCGTATTGCAAGGCACCATGGTGGCTACATATCCGCTCGCTTTCACTCTTGTATAACTAAGAAGGTTTGCGCAGCTTTAGAAGTTCCCGGGAAGTGTATTCGAGAATTAAAATACGCGGAGGGGACGAGTTTAACGTTATTTAGTGCAAAACGTCGTTTGGCTGAGGAGTGAGTGGTGTTCCCTTGAATATGAGACGTATGAAGAGAGTGAAGAATAGAACGCCCGCTAGGTCGTGTGATATATTTGTAATACTAACAGCAATATTATTGATACTGTAATTTCAATTTGTTTTGGGTTACTCTGTATTCCTGGATTTTCTTCACAAGTGTACTAGCTGTGGTGGAAGTAGTACGTGAAGCTTGTATTCAAGCCTTTCCTATTCGCCTCATCTAAAGAATAATCATAAAGATATGATCACAGCGAAGGCGCGTGGAGAGTGCTCGTCTCATGCCGGCCAAGGAAGACACTGGCAACAATGTCGCTCCAGGAGCCATAGAAGGGACCGGGCGTTCAGCAAGCCCAGATGTGCAATGGGGGTGTGGACGGCGCAGCAACGGCAACGACAAGGGGGGGACATAGCCCCGACCATGAGAAGCTTCGCATCTATAATTAACGCAACCTTTTTTACTGCGTTGGCTTTATTGCGTAAAAAGGGGGTAATATACAAAGGACATTATCACGAACTTGGTGTCCACCGTGTAGAAGAAAATAAAGGGGCCAATTGCTTCAACCAATGCATCAGAGGTGATAAGCAACCTCGCGAAATCCTGGTGTGTATTGAAAGATGTAAAAATCAGATTCGCGCGTCCCTTACGGGCTCCGAATATCGGCGTCTCCTATCGCCGACGTCTCATGTATATGCCGAAATAAAACACCGGGACATTCGTTTTCCAACGTCTCCTGTTAGAACGTTTTATCTCAGTGGGCCAATACCCGTATTAAAAGAACACACTGGAGTACTCCTTTTTATTGCCTCGCGCTAAATCGCTTCGTGCGTCAAAGACCCCAGACTTTTACAGCAAAGCTGTATACCGCTACTACGTAAAAGCTACATCTCTGTTGGCAAAACATCAAGGCGCTAGGAACACACCTATGAGCTGTATGCTTCTCCCTTCCCCGGGTTTCCGGTTTTTGTAGAGATCATGGCCTGTGGATTTTTTCAACAATACATGGCAGTAGTGGGCTTTTCATTCGGACTTGAGGACCTTTTACGTTTTAGTTTTCCAGTAATTGTCTTTTTTCTCAGACTACTGGTAAGAGACGGCAGCATAATCCGATTATTCATCGCAATCGCCTTGGTTCAAATTTTATTCTTTTTAAAAGTGCTGGTATATTTCTAAGACATTTTATATTGTTGTACTGAAATTGTGCAATGTATTGGTCACGGGATTTTGTGCTTTCATTCATTATGATATAAAAATCGTGCATGTTTAAACACATTTATATTCGTGTATATGTAATTATATATATGTGAGCATATTCGCATTTCAATTTGTTTTGGGTTACTCTGTATTCCTGGATTTTCTTCACAAGTGTACTTGCTGTGGTGGTTTCTACACCGGTCATTTTTTCTACACGGGTGGACACCAAGTTCGTGATAATGTCCTTTGTATATTAAGGGCAATGCACTTCTTAAGCGACCCTGAACCTGCGTCCACCAGCGATGTCCGCGCACGTGGAGATGGGCGCGCGCAGCCTGGCCGCTGATATAGCACATACCCACGTTAGGGATTGGCCAGGAATCTCTTCGTCTTCCTTGGCAACGGGGGGAGATGGGCGGGCGCTGCCTGGCCGCTGACATGGCACATACCCACGTGGGGGATTGGCCAAGAATCGGGCGTGAGAAGGGCTAATGCACCTGCTTAAAGGAGTACTGACACGAAATTTCAAAGCTGAGATACGCTCTAGCAATCAGGTACAACGACAAAACAAATAGGTGTCTGTGAATAAATGCATCTTTCTTTCTTTGTAGTTGTGTGTGTGTGTGTGATCTCTCTTTCGCGAGCATTACCGAACCGCGCAAATTGAACTCGTGCATTCGCACTTTCACATTCTTCCCCTCGGGGAAATGCGGGCAATTTTTACCCCCTTTTTACGCAATAAAGCCAACGCAGTAAAAAAGGTTGTGTTAGTTATAGAGGCGAAGCTTCTCATGGTCGGGGCTATGTCCCTCCCTTGTCGTTGTCGTTGCTGCGCCGTCCACACCCCCACGGCGCATGATGGGCTTGATGAACGCCCGGTCCCTTCTATGGCTCCTGGAGCGACATTGTTGCCGGTGTCTTCCTTTGGCGGCACGAGACGAGCACGCTTCACGCGCCTTCGACGTTTCATCGTCGTCGGCAGCGGCGTGCGTCGGCGAGTCTCCGCGGCCGTGAATACAAGCATCCCACAACCATTTGGTGAACGTGCATCCACCTCATCTTTAGCAACTTTAGTGTTCATCCACTAGAACAGTCCTTGACTTTACATTTCACAGACCATAAGGCGGTCATATTCAAAGCGGAATGCCCACCACAGCTCTACGTCACTTACATTGAACATGATAATGATAATGCCTACATAAAGAAAAACTCATACCACGTACAACAACTCTCCCCCTCTCTCTCTCTCTCTGTAATGCCTCTCTACGTAACACCTTCTCTAATAAAATACACCTTCTTCCCGTAGGGGAACACTAATTAGTATGCGAAGCAGCAATGGTGTCAACGCCGTTTCCTATTTCCTAGTTCTGGTGAGGGAAAAGTTTGGTAGTAACCATAGAAACCAAACGGTAAATTTAACGATAGCTACGAACCTCAACGTAACAGAAACGACGAACTGAAATCTAATGGGCACTTGAATCGACCGCATGGCTGCGTCGCATACTACTCAGGGTTCCGCTACAGGAAGATGGTGCAAATTTTTTCATCGGACGTTTCCGCACTGGCTCAAAAATACACATAATCAAAAACATGACTGTGGTATGTTTTCGATTCGTTGTGACGGGGAGTTCTGCACATCGCACATGAATATCGGGGTGTACGCTACACCCAAGTAACATGTAATTGTCACTTTACAGCTCAGACGTCCGTCCTAACGGTATCTCATCCTAGCGATCGGCAAAACAAACGCAGACTACACAATACCAACCAGTTTTTTCATAGTGCGTGGAAATAGAGTATTTACCTTACAAACTGATCAAGGTGCTTGTTTAATATATTCCTAAAATGTACCTCTCCAATGTCGGTATGACACCAGCCCTTGTGAGTGGGAGCAGCGAAAACCGTCAACACTTTATTTACGCGTATGTTGCACGATTATGCATCACGACGCATGTCACTGTCGAATATTGTTTGTTGTGCTTGCGAACAACGGCTCTTTTCGCTGCATTTGGGGATGATTTTGTGTAATGGTAATATATTTTAAAGGGTATTTGTAATGTGTTATGGGTTGATTGATTAATTGTTGGGTGTAACGCGCCGACGCCACACAGGCGATGAGGCCAACCATAGTGGCAGTCCAGATTAGTTTTACTGATCTAGGGATCTTTGACCTCCACCGAAATCTCGTTCCCACGGGTGGTTTTGATTTTCGCCTCCATCAGAAAAGCGGTTGCCGTGGCCGGGAATCGAACATCGTCCTCTCGCTCAGCAGCACAATGTCTTAGCCACTGAGCCACCACCGCAGGTAGTGTGTTATAGGGCACAGACTCCACGAGGGTCAATTGTGCTCAGTAATTTATTTACTGTCTGTTTCAATCACATTGCTTCTCAATTCTTGCGCGTGTTTTATGTGCATGCATACATCTCTAAATCTGGAAAATAAGGACTCGGGATTTGCATTGACCAACGTTTAAAAGATGCCTGAGGCCTCCACCTACAATATATCGCTCTACTCAGCATAGCCCTAACATAATTTATTAAGGCAATTTACTAGTACACGCCTAATGCCCTTGACGTAGTTAAAGTCCTTAGCGGTGTTTATTTTATTGAGAGATGAGCAGTCTTAGAATTCACTCGTGAAATAGTCAAAACAGGTGGCCTTTTTTGGCGACTAGTGAAGCGCGCCTAACACATTTCGGTGCGCAAACGGAATTGCTTTCCGACGAGGCAGTCTGAGAACTTTTCACAAGAACGGACGAGCGCCAGAACGTCTTTCTCAATCACCCTGTAACGTCATTCTGTACCTGTCAACAAGCGAGAAACGTAGGAAATGACTACCTAGTTTTAATTGACGTGTCCTTGAGGAAGAACGACTTCAAGTCGAAATAGATATGTATCTGCTGTTACACGGTTTCCTTAGCAGGGTCATAAACACCTAGGACTGCGCTCGTTGTGCGAAGCTCCTTCCACTTCTCAAAAGCGGTTTCTTTATATGAATCTCAGACAATCTCTTCTTTCTAGAACGATCAGGAGCAGATTGAGAGGCGGTAACACCTCTGAAATTTTGGGAACAACCCGAGCTTGTAAGGTTGCCATAATTTGCACTCTTTGCAACTCGGTCCTGCTTATCTCCGCTTTCATCTCTGTGGTTGCCTTGGTTTTGGCTTTTTCGGTCAGATGCCTTCCAGGCCAATTTTGGCCTCCATGTAGATGAGCTCTCGGACGCCGAACACAAACTTGGCCTCGCTGATCGTGACTGCTGCTCTGGCGAGGCGTCGTGCAACTGTACGAAGATAATCGTTGTGCTCCTCTTTGGTAGCTCCGCAAATGAGAATGTCGTTCATGTGGCAGAATACCCATGGTGTTTCTCCCGGCATCTGTCTATGAAATGTTTAAGGGGCAGATGAGATGTCAAATGTGAGGCGAATGAAGTGAAACTTTCCAAGTGGTGCAGCGAGTGTCGTTATCTTCGTGCTTGATTCAGCGAGCGTAATCTTCCAGAAACCACGATTGGTATCAAGTTTTCAAATTCGTGCTCCAAAGCGAAGTCTAAAAACGTGCTCAACAGATGGAATCGGGTGCCATTGCCATACCACAAACTGGTGGAGATATGTGAAGTCCACGCACGCACACGTCTGACTCTTGAGGCTTTACCACCGGCACAATTGGAGCAAACCACTCTGTTGGCTCATCTAGTGGAGAAATTAGTCCTGTTTATTCTATTCGCTCTAGTTCATTTTCGGGCTTTTCGTAAATGGCATTTGGAATCCGTCAGATTGAGCACACTGCAATCTTTGTCGCTCCATCTTGAAGGCGAATAACGTACTCTGTCGACAGTGTCTAGGCCAGTGGAAAGTGACGGGAACTCATTTTTAGATTGACCGTGTGGCTGACAGAATATAGGCAGGTGATCAGCCTATTTTTTTCTGATGCTGGCTTGCCAAGGATAGGTAGTACACTTCATCGAGAAGGTAGACATCTTCAGGGGTCTGTATATCTCGGAACGCTACTTGCTTCCCTGATACTCCCCGTGCAGATACCGACGGTCCATCTGGACCGTGGAGGTTCTAGTGAGATTTGGAAAAACAAGACAATGTTGAAAGTGTTCGAAGGGTCCCGGCGACTGTAACCTTTCATCTGCGCCGTATCCATTTTATATACGAAAGGTTGTCCTTGCACAATTATGGTATCTTCCCAGTTGTGGATGCCATGTGAACTCACGGCGCCAAGAAACGCACACTTACTTCCTGGTCGGCGCATCGAAAAATGTCCCCCCTTTTGGAGAGGGCTCCTCAAAAAACGTGTCCCTTTTCGGGAAACCAGTTACATTTTGCTGGGCAGGCATATCGTGAGTGCGAATCTCTGCAACAAAAACGGCAGGTCCTAAGGGCTTGGTACGTGTCAGTCGCGGGTCTCTCTTGACAAGAGTCAAAAGGTGGTTTGCGTGTGCTTGCCGCCGTGCACCACATGTAGAGCCCGCCTTGATGACGATACAATTTTGGGCTCAATATCTACCTGCTGTGGCCTGACTCTTTCGAACTGGCGTGCTCATTCCACGGCTTTCTGCATGGTTAGGTCGGAGTCGCGCTGTAGTCTGGCAGACGATTTTTTGTGGCGAATACACACAACTAATCATTCACGGACCACCTACTCCCTAATGCTACCTTTCTCAGAATGCTAGGACAGTGCGTGAAGTGCTGTCCCAAAGTCTTCGGCAGGATCACCTCCTCCTTGCACCTGCGTGTTGAAAGGTGCTCGCTCGTAGGCGGCGTGGTGGTGAGGAATGAATATTTCTTTAAGCGGTTCATCACGACGTTAAATTTCTTTGCTTCGTTTGAACGAGCTCAAAGTGCTGAGGATGTCCTCAGCATTGTCCCCCATGATATAGAGCAAGCCATCTACTTGGTGTCATTTCGGCTTTGAGCTTAGGCCTGTTGTCGTGTATAAGGAATAAAACCTTTTCCGATTTTGGGCCACTCGCTGGATGAAGAAAAGAACAATGCAATGTGAGGCTGAAATATAACTGACGACATACTTTTAAAAGCTACTGAAGGCGCTTCTGCTTGTAGGTGTCGCCTCTGTTTTTCGTGGCTTTGCAGTTGCTCCGTTGATGGAGCCGAATTTCTGGAAGGCCGTTATGATGCCGCGAGTATAACACCAACATTTGGTTTACCTAATGTTGAATGAAATCGTTGGACGTCATAACATCTTTTGAATTTTTCATTGTCGATTATGGAGCACTCAACGCTCAGCATGTTACGTATGTTTGAGAAGGGGTTGGTTTGCAGCAAATCGTAGCGTCCCAAAAAATGTTAGTCGGGTACCAGCAAGGTATAACAGCTTGATCGGGTTCGATGCACAGCGAACTGTCATTCATTTTGTTTTATTGTTACTGCATAATTCATCGCGTTCACCTACATAGATGATTGGGCGATATACGGGTTAGCATATGGCGTGGAAATTATAAAAGAACGCTGTAGATCATAAAGACGGCTTTTGCATAATAATGGAACTGGAGAAGAAAATCGATTCATGTCATCGTCGGGAGAGTAGCGATTAAAGCTGCAGACGTTTAGGCTGCTAAATAAATGCGAATCGCCACAAGCACGTGCAGAACGCAAGTGCTGCTGCCTCGAAGTTAACGAGAATAGGCATGGACACACTTATGCCAAGGGGTTAAATTGGCCCGGCTACATGTAGCTTCCTAGTGAAAAAAGAACCGCAGCATCGCAACAAAATTTCATCAATTATTTCACTTTCACCGAAAGCAGCGAAAGACCAGAGGGGTGAGCCTGGTGCCATGTACATAACAGTTAGGCAGGGTATTCCTAATGTGAAGCTGAATAATGAAACCGGACACATTCGCGAGTCACAAAACCACGAACAATAGTGTGAGCAAGATGGGCTTAGTAGTCCAAGCATGTGAAACAAAACTTTTGTGTTCTCTTTTTCTAAAATCTCGAAGCGTTATCAATTCGGTCGGTATTGCGTCATGGCCGCCTCCACAATACGCGTACGCTACATGCCTATTAAGCTACATGCCTATTAAGCGTGTATTAAGAGGGTTTCATACCAGCACAGGACATACTGCGCTTTTCGCAGTGAGTCGCAACGCGCTCTAAGTGAGCAAAGCTTTCGCACAACACACTTTTTAGAGTATATGCATCTCTTGCATTTTGTAGAGACAACGCAATAGGCGAGTTTGTTGGTTCAGCCTGTACATTCTTAGGCACGTGGCAGTACGGTATTGTAGGGCTTGCACGTCTTCAAACATTCCTCTGCCGTATCAAAGTTGTTGCCATTGCCATGGCAACCCCCGTAGACAAACTCTTCGCAAGTTCCGCTTGCTTGAGAATAGTAGTAGCGAGGGAGGAATGCTCGACATGTTCCGGCCTCTTTGTCCAAAGCACAGACTGCCGAAGAGGTCACTGTAAAACACAATTTTTTTTGTTTATGGCGCATTAGTTCATTACGGTTCAAAGTGACAATTTTGAAATGCATTTGCAATCAGCGCAATCAGTGCCCACCCCTTCTACACAGGCTGCAAGCAGAAATTGTTAAGGGAGGCCATACAGCGGTGGCCCAGGAATGTTTTTCTGGGACGAAAGCTACGCAGCCTCCTCTCTACTGCTGCCTTCTTGTTGGTTATCTCTTCCAGCACACCGCTATGCCGAAGCCAGGTGTTGACTGGTTAGTGATAGGCGCGATCGTCTCAATGGCGGGCTCTGAAATTTTAACGGCGGTGCGATTCCTGGCTTGAATAATTAATCCCTTGGTGCACTCGCAGTTTCACCTGTGAAATACACAAAGTTATAGCCACGCTCGGGTACCAGATTTTCTTACAACGCATGTTATAGGACGCTAAATACATAAACCCAAAAGTAGTAGTCTGGCACCTACCCCAATATTATAATAAATTACTGGCACTAATAAAAACTTAGTAAACGGTGATTCACATTGTTGTGCACGTATCGGTTCCGCTGGGAGCACAAACAAAGCATAATATAGCAACTCTTCGGAAAAATGCACGGCGTTATAACATGGTCAAGTGAAACCTACTACAAAAGGTTGCACAAATGGCGTAAAGAGCATACAGTCGCTCTTAAACTATTTAAAATAGGCAAAATGAAACATTGCCTTTCAACCTACGCCATAAGATCCTCGATTCTGAAATTTCGCTGACCTGTGTCTGATATTTTTTTGCAGGCGTCTTTTACTAAGTAGTTTAACAGATGTCCGCATGACACGCGGAGAACACCTTAAAGTATAGACTTTATTTTAGTCAGAAACAAAATACGTGCCCTTTTTAAGCCACAGTACTCTAAATACCTACCTTCTGATACTTGAAAAAACATTGGTTTTACCCTTGTTTTTTGAAAGAGCGATCTGCTCAAAATATAGTTAGAAAATATTTTTAGTAAGAACGTATATTTGAAGCGGCCATTTTTGTGTTACGCAAACAGGAAGCCTAGCCTTACTAACGGCTTTAATTGTTTTAGCGCGAAAGTGACAATGATACTGAAATATTTACTCTATAAATTTGGAAAGACATGAATAGTTGCATGGAACGATCGTGTTTGCATCGAAGTTGTAAAAACGTTTTGGTTTTATTACGCGACCACGGGCAATCGCCAATCTGACCAGCAACAATGAAGACACTTCCACAATTTCTTCGTTAGAAGAACGAAGAAAAACCTAAAGTTAAAGTGCGCAACTTTTAGGCTGGGCGTTGGAGTTTGAGTAGCGCTATAACATTTCACCATCCGCTGTTATGCATGGCCGATGTAAGCGTTATAAATATTCTGAGACCAAGAAAACTAACAACGAATAACTACCATAAGTATTGGTGAGTTAAAATACCTAGAAAGGAATATAGCGAAGGTTACCAGTCGAGGTTGCCTCATAACAAGTCTTCATAACAAGTAGGCTCATAACAAGCTACAAGTTCTGCGCGGAGTTCCCAAAGGCGTGCAGGAATTGAGCACGACTGATTTTCTATCAAACCTAACCACTTTTATCTCACCATTATTTTACCTTCTGCGATTGATTACCTGAAAATGAAGCATAAAATTTCTAAATTTCAGATTTTATTTGGAAACCCGCTCAAAATTTGATTGTCAGCATTGTTAATCTCCAAATTTAGGCATGGTTAAAAAGCAGTGCTGGTATAACAGTAAAAACTACCGTTGTGTATCGACATTCTCATTTGACGGATTGTGTGCACCGAAATTGAGATATTTGTCCTGTATCTTTTAACACAGAAGTGACGGACGCACTTCTTCTCTTCGTTGTGTAACACTTTTTTTACTTTAAAAACTTCAGTAAACACCGTAAGACATGTTGGGGACCAACAATAACAGATTATTTATGCATTCGATCACGTAAAAAACCGGCAATCTCAAACTAAGGTACAGCAAAACACCGTTCAGTATCAAGTATTATTCGCAAAAGCTAAAACATAGATTGCAGGTGGTACTTTCACCAAGACAATCACGGTGGTTACACCACTCATGAGCGTTTGAAACAACGCTAAAAATATTCCGCTCATGTGTACAGGAAACATTGTTCCGGTATTTATACTGTGATTGCCACAAGTAGCCGCTTTAACATTCGCCGTAATTCCGCAAGAAATTCCTGCAGCCGCGATGTTTCTTAATTGTTTTGAAGTCGCAGCACACAATTACTTAGACAGCATTGTCCTCTCAGCGATTACATCACTTTACGACCCGTTCCTTTAGCTTACATGCGGCATTGTGAGAGCTAGAAATTTCATTAGAGTGTAAATAAACGGTGTATTTATTAAACAGAGAATACATATCCTATAATCCAACTCCAGTAAATAATTAAACAATAATATATACATGCTGAAGGTTAGGTCTTAGATATACTAAACCCATCAAAAATAGTTTAGACTGTCGGAGATTTGTGGTTCTTCGTCCTCTAGAAAATTTCAGAGTTAGGGTGAGAAAACAATAACACAAAATATAAAAATATTTCTATTCGCTTTTTTAAATGTGTATTTCTATGGTCTGCATTTGGTTGAGCAGAAATTATTAGAAAAGTATAACATTGTTCTTTTAGCTGTTTTAAGGCTGTACTTCGATGATCTGAGTAAGAGAACTATTGCCCAACAAATATACATTTGTAATCAGAGGCACTCAAGATTCTTATCACTTTCCTTTCTGTAGTATGCTTACGTTGAGTGAACGAGTACTCTGACGACTCCAGTTCTTCAACTGCTTCGACACGGGTTGCATCTGGAAAAATAAGTTACAAAAAGTTTTGCACTTTTTCTATTGTGTGGCACGAACTTGCGGATAGAGGCGTAAGAAACGAGGCCACCGAGGGCTCTGTAAGTATTAGTGGTGTCTCAAATGCAATATGGGCGAATTGGTTGGTTAGGCAAAAACACTTTGGTTTCTTGGAGATATGCAACCGCGTCGGAAGAGGGGAAGCCTAGCGCGTTATGACAGCGGTAATCCCGCATGCTTCCATGGTAGAAGTAAAATTAGTGTGAAGGGAAGCGAGTATCCAGTGAACATTTCAGCTCGTGACTAAAACGGCTGCACGTGGAGATCTTTTACTGCAGGGAAGCGGTCGCGTGATTTACTTACGCTCAATTTGCTCGAGCGGTCTGTGTTAAAGAACAAAGGAACGAAAGTGAAGAAATATATGCTATTGGAACTTTATACATAATCATCCCTGCACCGGAAAGGTCATCATGATCAGTGTCCATCATGACCTCAAAAGGTTTACCTCGAGCTGCTTTGTTATCCTGACATCGTCATCTTGTAAATACAGCCACCTCCGTATTACCATCATCTGTCGGCCCTTGGTATCTGCTTTCGTTTTGCATTGTGCTGCCTAAAAACGGGTTATAAGACCATTCTCCATATTGAAGTCTTCCGAAGTAGCGTTTTGAAAGAGGAACCCTGTGATGCCGATGACCGGCCGTTGTATAGGAAAGAGTGACGGTGTTCCTACCCGCAGATGACCGAAAGGATGGGGAGGCAAGACAATGATAGAGCTTGTCTCCGACGATTTTCCTGGATGGGTTTAAGCGCAGATTGCGTAAAGGGTGAACTGAATGCCGCGTTACATAGCGTTGCGAAACACGCACTACAAATGCAATATGATGTGAGTTTCTTATGCCGGGAATGTGGATTTAGACACTTCACACGAAAATGAAAAGAAAGACGAATATTGCTCGGAGACTGGGCAGAGAAGAAAACAATATTACGTTTGCCCGTAATGACCAGTTATGCGTGTGATGTGTTGAAGGGAGGTAAGCGCCAGTAAGAAAAAAAACTGTATTTGGAATGCAATAATAGAGCGATATGATTGAGCGGTTCATCTACAACACATTTAATACCAGAAATGTGCTACCAACAAAATATATATGAAGAAGATATTATCCCTGTACTCTTCGATTTCATTATAGACGGTGGTCAAGGTAAGACGACAGGTTATTTTAAAATTAGGCGGTTAGATTTACGTGAATACCAGCTTTACAGTGAAGTTATGCACCCAAGGGGACACAGAATGACATTGTAATTATTTAGGTCGGTGGCTTAATTAACCAAAACTCAATACTCAACTTTTAGTGGCTTCAGTAAGCAGCCATGTTTGTATTGAAAAGTTGGGTGCAGTCGTGTTTCAAAGCAGTTCCAGTAGGCAGAAAAGTTCAAGCGCATCGGTACTCCGTTTAGGTGCCGTTTACATGATAACGCAAGAGAGACTGAAGACCGACGCAGAGTTCCTCCGTTTAGTGACGTGCCTGCTGTGTACGTTGTTCAGTTTGACAAGTGGGTGGAGGCGTAGGAAATACTAATTATTGGCACCCTTTCAGTCTTGGCTGGCCTCATTCCAATCAGCAATACTCGGAACCGCTATCGGAAAACAGAAAACAGGGGAGGAGCTTTGCGCTGGTCTTCAGTGTCTAGCAAGCGTAATCATGTGAATGGCCATTAAATTTCGCAGTTCGATGTCTTTGACTTGGGATGCGCAACAAGTCTGGCAAATAAATCTACGTCGAAACACAATTGCGTCCTGAAAATGTGGTGGACAGTAAAGAGCTAATTGCTTACTCCGCCAAACAGCCACCATTGCATCAACATTATTGCGTATACTGTATATCTGCGACAAACATAGTACAATCAAGCATTTGAATCGTAAAGTCTACCTCACGCTGCTTCATTAGGGAATGAATTTCTTGAAGCCATGTTCGTAGCTAATACCATTTCTTTTAGTGCCGAAAGCTCATTCTCTTCGCGAATAACATTTTCTTCGTACCTATACCACATCTCCTGTTGAATTTACAGCTACTTCACTAAGTATAAAAGAAGCTTTCTATAACAACTGTTATATAAGTGTAAAAAATACTTTTCACCAGCGCATTTGTGCAGTAAAGGAAGAGACGTTGTACTTAGACTGAACTAGTGGAAGGTTTTTAGGATAGAGATACATACTTCGTCTTTGGCATTAGCATTTTATTTCTCACTTCTCCCGGCCTAATTATGAATATTGAAGCATTCCCGCCTGCCTTAATTACAAGTCAATAATTCAGGCAAACACGTTTTTTTTTTTTTGCTGCAAGGTTGTATTTAATTAGGTTTAGGATATTGCACAGTGTCAATCTGTTAGTGATGCGGTGAACCTCGAGAAAAAAGCTCTTTATACCATTACATGGTGGCGCATTTTGTTTTTAGAAATGGCAAATTTGCGCACGCGACTGGCGTTGACAAAAATTTGGCGATTGAAAAGTCTCTGGTTACCAACTGAGAGGAAATAACGGCTAGTCTGTTCAGTGAGTACGACGCCATACCATAAAACCACAAAAAATGAATGAGGTAATATGCGAAATCACCCAGCTGCTTTCTCAGCCTTTTCTTAACCAGTCTCACCATTCCTGTAAAACTGCTCGGTTGATTGAAAATCTCCATTAGAAAACTTCGGAAACCTGCCACGTGTCTCGTGAAGATCAGATCTCTTTGGTAAAAGATCCGCGCTCTGCTTTCTCGCTGTTAGAGCTTTTCTAGTGTAATGCACCATTTGCTATTCGACTGAAAGGTCGGGAACCAAATTTTCAAATGTACCCTATAAACGCCTAAAGCTATCACGTAACCCATAAAACATTACCTTACCAATTTACGAAGATATTCTCTCTGAGTCGGATTGAGTGAGTGCCCTCAATTACCTGAGATTACAAAATAAATGAACTTGCAAATAAATCACAAGCTTCATCGATTCGCTCTACGATATAAGCATTTACCTAATACTGGCATCACACGTAGTTCAAATACTAACATGGGGTATTGAAAACAACTGAGCATTATTTTGCCCAAAATAATTGCGCGGTCAACTCACTTAACTTGGTGTGGGAGCAGTTTGAAATACTATTCCCTTCACCAAGACTGACATGTGCCAATACTGTCAGGTGGGTTCTATATATGCACGTACCCGTCGGCACAGTTTTTTATGACTGATAGGTTGTAATTTGGTTTCTACACGTTCTCTTTCGATTACCCAAAGTTATTTGCCCTTTTGTGCTTTCCTTGTTTCACGTGTTAGCTATATGCATAGACCTAAATACTTAGTGTCATAGAATTATCTCATCGGTTTTGTATTTTGAAATAAGCAGTCAGGATGGAAAAGGGAAATCACAAGAGATAATTTTTTTTGGTTAATGCACCTTGTATAAGAGGGCAAAATCCCGATATTTTGAAATTGTGTCAGCATCGAATGCTAAAAAAACAATATAAACAAGCTAATAAATTCTGAATTTTTGCAACCTATACGTGACAATACTAAATTTAGAAACTATATATCGCGCTGTGTACGTGGGAATAAAATTATCCTCGGGCTCATAATGGTCTGACGTCAATGCACTTGCGCATAATTAGGCTAATTTTAACCGTGAATCAATCGCGCAATGCATAATACCAAATATCGCTGACAGCCCAGTAAACTGCAGCAACGAAAGGGGACATAAACGACCCCTCCAGCTGAACGATGTTTCACTTGTTTCTCTTTCCTAAAGTAGCTGCCGAGATTTCTTCATCGCAATAAACATGGCGTAGAGGAGGGCCTAGTTTAGTGTCGTGGCCAATCCGCTGAGGAGATAGCAGAGCGCTTTCGGAAAGGAAAGAGTCAGCAAGAAAGAAGAAAAAGGAGCTCGAAAGCGGTCGGACAAGACGGCAGCACGACGGCACCCTCGCGGTGCAGGCCCGGGGTCCGTCGCCGGCGCTTCGGTCCAAGTTACCGTCCGTCGCGCTGTAGCCCCGACGACAGCCCTGGACGCCGCCGGGAGAAGCCGGGGTCCGGCCCAAGAATGAGCGGTGTGCCAGTGACCCGGAGCGCGGGCATCGAGGCCTCGTTTCAAACACTAGCTAACTCCTCCTGCCGCTAATCATTGGCACCACCACGTTCTTCGCCGGGTTGAAGCATCTCACCGCACACGTCTCGTCAGCTCTGCGGACAGACCGCCACGTCTCCTCGGCTCACGGAAGTCACCGGCCCGTCCCCGCTTCATCCATCGTGCCAGCCCCAGCGGACTGTAGTGAACCGGTTCCTGGGCAGTCCTTTGCAAGTCTTGTAAATATTGTCTTCCCCCTTTCGATACCTGCCCGTTTGGATTGTCTGTCGAATATAACGCGTGTATTTGTGTAGGCAGTAGTCCGGCTCATAGCTCTGCACTCGTTCCGGCCCAACAATCATAACACAAGCCCTTTGTAAATTGGGCCGGTGCCATGATGCTTACTTATTTTCATTGGGAATGCTTTTAGTAAAATTAATCCCAATTAGGTGCTATGCATGTGTCTGTGGGAATTGAAGTCAATATCGCTAACCCTCTTTACGAAATACATGAATGCAAATACAGTCAGCATACACTTCACTGTCCAAAAGAACGGATTATCTCCCCGTAGATAAAACGCCATCCCCTTGCCCAACACCAGTTGCCCTGTAGTCTCACTTCTCAGAACTGCATTTGGTGCTCTAGTAATCCGTATTTTCCTTTTTCTGGTGACATATTCCGCCGTTCACCACCAGTTTGAGAAAAAAGAAGGCTGAAACGAGTGTTTCTTTGGCGCTATCGTTCTTCTTCCTCTGGTTATTGTGATTTCTACGTGTAGTGTGCTGTACCAGCTTCCTGTAGGAACTGATTTCAGCAAGAAAGGGTATTATGAAATCACAAACAGGCGCAATGTATTCAATTTCACCTTATATACTATGTAAAACCATCACAATATTTAAAGAAAAACTACTGTTACAAAATTTTCAATAAAAAATGCTTTCCGCAAGTTGTTTGCCCATTTGTTGGTAAGCAAACATAGATACACATGTGAACTTCGTTGTTTGGTTCGACCGGGTGTGTGTTATCAATTGTAATGTCGACATCAGATGACTCTATTGTTGTATAACATACTGCCGGAAATTATGGTTCAATTATTCCTCTGTGTCGCCATCAATCTACGTTCTTACCCAAGGTTTATTGCGATGACTAGTCAATTGCTTCAAAAATGGCTTTTCTCTTGGCTGTGTTGCAAAAAAATATATATTGGGTAATAATTATACCAACAATACAAGGCGCTACCGGAACGGATTGGGCTGACCTCCGGTTATCTTCATGATGTTCTTTTCCCCAGAACTTCTCCTCCAAGCCGCAGCAGTGCTGAAGATCTGACCCCGGGTATCTTCAACCGACCAACTCACCTTCCGATTCAAAAATAGCAGTTAATATACAGCCCAGCGGGCAGCTAAGAAACAGTGCTCGGTGGAGCCCGCAGACGATGGGCCGAGAGCTCCGGTGCCAGGACCGCGTCTGCGGGCTCTACCGAGCACTTTTTCTCAGCTGCCCACTCGGCTCTATATAAACTACAGTTTTGGTACCGGAAGCTGAGTTTGTCGGTTGAAGATACCGGGGATCAGATGCTAAGCGCTGTTGCGGCTTGGAGTAGAAGCCCCGGGGAAAAGAATATCGCGAAGATAACTGGCGCAGTCGACAAGATCTTCAACAGCGACGACTCAGCCAGCGGGCGGACGAGACGGACCCCTCGACGGACGGAGCACGTGTAGAAATTGAGGTCTGCCGAGTGAGATCGGCGGGAGCAGCGAGCTCGCCAGCCTTGCGGAAAAGCGGCTCGACCGGCGCTGAGCGAACTTCTCAACTGGGACCGAGGCAATCTCTCCCGCCTGCTGAGTGGTGAAAAAGCAGCTTAACCAGCGGTCAGCGGAGACATGAGCAGCCCACTGAACATGGAGCGGTCGGAGCAGCGAGCGGTCGGCAGGAGAGAAATCAGCTGACCATTGTTTGGCGGACCCCTCGGCGGAAGGAGCCACGCATCAATGGATACTCCATCTGCACTGGTGCGGCATCTCTACAGGCACCGAGCTAGGCAGGTCACTGCCTCGCTTGACGCTGAATCTGCGATTGACCATGACATCTAGTGGGTGTATAGGTGTAGTGGCGAGATAATGATGAGGATTAGGAGGCGCTAGATATGAGCGGTGCAGGGACAGCAAGCGTTGCAATGTCATTCGCTTTGAAGCTTGCGCCATTGCATGCAAAATTTAGAGTCGCTCAGGCAGAGTTAGTGGCAGAACGTTTGAAGTGTGAACGCTTGAAGAGTTTGAAGAGTGCTAACAATGTTTCTGCTTCACCGATTGCTCAAAGCAGTGCTTAGCACTGAGGAGGAGAGTGCACTGTGGTGCGCCGGTAGCCTGAAGATGTATGGGGTGGTACCCATTCATTGGCCGTGTGTGAGCCTACTGTTTGTAGGACTCCACATGGTTAGACTCACACGGGAATGGTGGAGAGGATAGTGGCGCATGCTCCTCCGTGGGCGTTCAGATTTCTTGTAACCAGGGACCAGAAGTGTGAAGCGTCCCGCGTAGAAAGCCTCACCGAAATGACGATGGCGGCGAAGGAAGGTGTTACGCGCGAGGGTGCATTAGGAAATGACAGGCAGTCAAAGGTGAATGAGAGAGTGCGTTTTTTTTTGCCGTGAAAAAAAAGCTGATAGCAAGAGAAACAGCCTCGGCTGCATCGCATGTTCGCGTTCATGTGGCCGATGAGTTCCTCTCTACTCCTTGCACCACACAATGGTGTGTGAGGAGAGAACGGCACTTCGTGCGCACGCGGTTTTTCAGTGGCACCCGAACGCGAGGGATTGTACAGAAAAGAGCGAAACAACTATGCAGTTCCTAAAGCAGACGTTCTTATGGGGCTGGGGCTGGCTTCAATTGAACGTGAGCCCGTTGTCGCAGCGTGCAGAGACGGAGAACATTCCGGGAGCATGAGTGAACGGCCAGTTGCTTTGGAGGATGTAGCAGCACGGGAATCGCGCGAGGAATAGGATGCAATTGGTGCTGCGTACATTTCGTCTAGTGTTTCTCGAGATCCCCAAATGTCATGTCACGAAGATGTGATTGCTATGGGATGTGTCCAGCGATTTGAAAGAGGAAAGCGTAAATCAGGGTACGGCTGCTTATGTAATGCAGCCCCAGGCAGCTGCAGGTAGGACTGCAGGCGCAGCTGATGAGACAGCCAATGTCAGCGTTAATGTGGCTGCTAAGCAGCCCTCTGCTGCTTAGGCTGACCAACGGTGTGTAGTGGAGCATGACGTTCCAAGCGCACAAGCGGCCGAACCCGAGGGTTGGCCTAGAAAGAGAAGAAAGCGTCAATCAGCGTCACCTCTGCGCGGCGTAGCCGCAACACACGCTGACTATCCAGCAGCGGTCCCTTCTCGACCAAGAAAGCGAGGAGGAGAGGGGGCCATGACACTGTTGTGCGACGACGTTCGCCGTATGGCCGGGGGGTTTTCGAAAGACGATGGCCTGTGCATACAACCTTCTAAAGGCCGCTCGCTCTAACTCAACAAGAGTGTTGTGGCTATTCTTTGTCATGGTGTCCTGCAGCCAGGGTCATGGGGCACTGGCGAAGCCGAGTATTGGTCGTCAATTGAAGGGACGATGGTGCAAGTGTGTGCGTGGTGTGTGGTGTGTCAATCATTCCGAAAGATATGTTCACAGTGGTGGCAGAGGTGTCGGGCACCTCGATGCACTAACTAGCGCTGGTCCTCGGAAGAGCAGCGCGAAAATGCCAAGAACGTGTCGCGCGGCGCTTTCAAACGCCGCGTATTCCGAGAAAGGCCGCGCCTGCTCGCACCGGTTGCCTTAACGGCCACCACATGGGGATGCATCCCGACGAAGAATACTCTCTTTTCCCCCTTCGCTGGCCCTCAGCGGCAACGGGAACGGAAGATGAGACGGACCGATGCGGTCCGGTCATCGGGGCTCTCGGGCCGTCGTCTTCGGGCTCCAACGAGCACTGTTCCTTAGTCTCCTCAGTGTAATGTAAATAAATGTACAGTTATGTATCGTACGCTGAGTTTGTTCATTAACGATACCCGGCGTCATATCCTCAGTGCAGCGGCGGCTTGGAGGAGAAGCCCCGGGGAAACGAACATCGCAAAGATAACACCTTCTTTCAATAATAACACAGTACCTTGAAACTGTACGTCAACACTTCTTTTTAAACAACGCATAAGGGGGCTATCTTGAGCGCGGAAGCTTTGGCGCGATGTCCAATGTATTCGAACACTTAAAACTATCTAGAGAGATCTCACAGGCAGATTTCCTTTGGCGTTTCATTGCAAGCGGGGCTATCGTAACTCTGTTTTGAAGAGCTTCCGTGTGAACAAATATTTCAAAGCATGTATGTGAAACACAAATTGTAAAGAAATACCATTTAGGTAACAATTTACTAATGAGAATGCTTAACGTCTGTATGCGTATGGACCTGATACGTTGAGCAGCCCCAAATGCAATGTGCAATCCATATCACTATATCATCCTTTCACTGACCTGTTCAATGTGAACTGATACATTTTAAAACTTCGGCACGTAGATTTCAGCAAATATTTTGTTAGCCTCGTAGAACACCTTCGACGTTTACCCTTTCGTTTTGCTTTGGATTGGTTGAATTTATGATCACTGGAACACCTTCAGATTAAATGTACGAAAATGAATGACCCTCGAGAGAAACACGGACATAATGCGAGTAAGTCCTGTAAAAGTAAGAGTAATCATTCGCCATGACAGGCCTTCCTTAGCCGGCCTGGCCGGCGTGGTATCAATAATGGGTAGGATATTTTATTAACGGAAATTATTACTCCTAAATATGAAGATTAGCTGTCGAGCAAAGTTTATTACCGTTAATGTCTTGCTTTATCTGTGGACGAGCAGAGTATATAGATTTTGAAAAGAATTTTTATCATCGGCGCCGGAACAGCGAGCGAATATTATTTGCTTACAATCAAGGAAAAAGCGTACTAGTGCAAACGTTTGGTACATTGAAATGTGAGACAGCAACACCAACTACACGCGAAGTGACAGCGCCTAGTCTGTCCCATTTTCTGTCAAATCCAAGCGCTCTTGTCTACTATCATTATAGAGTTAGGTCATTTTCACCTACTGAGACACTTGGAGTAGCGGGCCTCCATTGTTGGGTACTTGTTATTGGTGCCATCACAGCCTCCGTAGACGAAGGGCTCGCACAATTTAGTCTTGCGTTGAATGCCCACATGGGGCTTTCATCAAAGCAGGGTCCACTGTCGGCCTTGGAAAGGCAGTATGCCTCGTATTCACTGGTGGCTGTAAGAAACCCAGTAAATTTCCAAGGATATTTGTAAACAGTCCTACAGCAAAATAAAATAAAGATCAAATCAACAAAACAGTTGCAAAACTGGCGACATTGTGCCCTTTTAATATTTATCTCATGTCAAAAAGCAAACTTACCGGCATAAGGAAAAGTAACATTTTCTCTAAGCAATGCGGTAGCCTCTGTGAGACAAATATTGTAGATGTACATATACTGCACTTTCCTTATAAACATTCGGCAAAAAATCCAGTAGTATGTTAAAAAATTCGCGAAGTTCTGGAGGACACGGGTTGAGACACACAACCTCCATACCAAAAATCCGAAATATTATGGAGTTCGTGGGTTAGGATGCCACCTGGCGGGCATTTTTTCTCCCCTTTTTTTCGGTCTTTCCAATTTTTTTTACTGTTTTAGTGACCTACCACATTCTCCCCTTTGCTTTCCGAGGTTTTCTGGACGGCCAACCCCTAGTTGTGTGATAATTTAATGAGAACATCATTTTCTAAACTGACTCGCTTTATATATATATATATAGCAGGAAAATATTTCTTGGACACCGGCAAGTCGTAGCAAAAAAAGAAAGACACACGTCGAAAAAAGAAAAGGTTTAACATTTCGGCCGAGGGACCGGCCTTCGTCAGAATCGTCAGACCGGCATTCGTCAGATTCTGACGAAGGCCGGTCCCTCGTCCGAAACATTAAACCTTTTCTTTTTTCGACGTGTGTCATTCTTTTTTTGCTATATATATATATATATAGTCGTGAAGTGTAGTCCTTAGTTGCTGCAGGAATACGCACAAAGTAGAAGTACGCTCTTCGGAGACTTTATTTCCAACGTTTCGACCTGAGACAGGTCAAGACTAGAGTGCCTCGATGCGCGCGCGCGCGGAGCGCGCGAGCATCAAGGCACCCTAGTCAAGACCTGTCTCAGGTCGAAACGTTGGAAATAAAGTCTCCGAAGAGCGTACTTCTACTTTGTGCATATATATATATATATATATAGCTTGATAGATAGATAGATAGATAGACAGACACAGTAATAAGAATTGACAATCTCGAAAGGGACGATGTGGGAGGTCCTTCAAACAGATAGTTTGGAAAGAATGAAAGTGGAGAAAATTGCTCGCCAGGAGGGATAGCGAGGGCCTCTGTTCTGGGAGTCTTGGTGCCATAGGAAGCATAAAAGTATTTAATGCTGGTCGACCACTCTCGACAAGTCGTAGTCACTCGGCTCACGGCCCGGGGGTTTAAAAAAGGTGCCCTTCTCCCCTAGTAGTCAGAGTGGCGCTAGCTACCACTCCCCAGCAGAGGAAACAAAAATACCTTAACATAATACACTAGAAAGTGGAGGGGCAAATCGCCCCCCCCCCCCCGGAAGCGTAGTGGTTATCACACCAGACCAGTATTCTGGAGGTCGTGGTTCGGATCCCAACTGGCGGGCATTTGTTCTTCACGTTCTGTCTTTCTTTCCCAGTTCTTTATCGGCTTCAATGACCTCCCACATCCCCCCCCAGTTTGCTTTCCGGGGCTTTCCGGACTGTCAACTCTTATAACTGCCGTATTTTGAACGAGCCCCTCATTTCCCATTCTGATTCACTACATGCATAGCGATGGCCCTTTTTCTGGCAGTCTTGGTGCCATAGGAGGTTAAGATGGTTCAACGGTGCTCGACCACTCTTGACATGTCGTAGACACTCGAGTCACGGCCCGAGGACAAAAAAGAAGGTCCCCTTCACCCCGAGTTGTCTGAGGGGCGCTGGCTACCACCCCCCATCACAGGAAACAAAAATATTTTAACATAAATACTCCAGAAAGTGGAGGGGAAAATCGCACCCGCCGGTATCGTAAGGGTTATCGCACCAGACCGGTATTCTTGAGGCCGTGAATTCGGATCCCACCTGGAGGGCATTTTTTTCTCCACTTTCTTTCGTTCCAAATTGTTTATCTGTTTCAGTGACCTACCACATTCTCCCCTTTGCTTTCCGAGGTTTTCTGGACTGTCAACTCTTATTACTGTCTTATTTTCAACGAGCCCCTCATTTCCCTTTTTGGTTTGCTATATGCATATCGAGGGCTACTGTTCTGGCAGTCTTGGTGCCATAGGAAGCTTAAGAGGGTTCAACGCCAGTCGACCACTCTTGAGATGTCGTAGACCCTGGAGTCACGGTCCGGGGGTTAAAAAAGGAGGTCCCTTTTACCCTGAGTAGTGCGAATGGCGCTGGCTACCACCCCCTAGGACAGGAAACAAAAATACCTTAACATGAATACCCCAGAAAGTGGAGGGGAAAATCGCCCCGCCGGTAGCATATTGGTTATAGCATCAGACCGGTATTCTGGGGGTCGTGGGTTTGGATCCCACCTTCCGGGCATTATTTCTTCACTTTCTTTCTTTCTTTCCAAATTCTTTATCTGTTTCAATAAGCTTCCACAACCTCACCTTTTTTCTTCGAGGTTTTCAGGACTGTCAACTCTTATTACTGTCTTATTTTCAACGAGCCCCTGATTTCCCATTCTGATTCGCTAAATAGATACAGACATGTATACGTATATATTAAGGTTTCAGTTGTCATTGCCAGTGTTATTCGGCTTTTTTAAAACTATTTAATAGTGCGAAATGATGTGTGTTTATCATGTTTCTTTGATACTGTGATAAACCAGCCAAAATAGAAGTCGAGAAAAAATCCACCGTTTTTTTCCAGTAGCTGGAGTCAAACCCACATATCCGCATAACCCGTGCGGAGCAGTAAGCATTGTGCTATTCCGCGACGGCTCCCATCTCGACTTTACGGCGGGGGTTTATATTTACAACAGCTCTGAGCCCGGTCAACCAGCGTCGCCCCTCGACCCCCGCGGGAGACGAAGAACGTGTTTTTCCCTGCGGCCGCGACGTAAGACGTGGTCGGAGGTCGGGGTTAGCAATTAGCATTTCCGGACAGCTGGAGCCACAGCCCTCGTAATGCATGTAGCAGAACACAAAGATACGGGAGAGGGACTCAATAGGGACACATATAAAGGTTGCATCGTCATTGCAAGGGCTATTCGTTTTTTTTTAATATTTATTAATGCTGAATGACGTGTGTTTGTCATGTTTCTTTGATACAGTGGTAAATAAGCAAAAATAGAAAGTCGAGAAAAATCCGCCGTTTTTTGCGGAAATGGGAGTCGAGCCCAAACCTCCGCATAGCGCATGCGGTACGTTAACCATTGTGCTATTCCGCGACGGCTCCCCTTTCGACTTTACGCGGGGGTTTATATTTACAACTGCTCTAAGGCTGGTCAACTAGCCGCCCCTCGACCACCGCCGGTCACGTAGAACATAATTTTCCCAGCAGCCGCCGCGTAAGGCGTGGTCGGAGGGCAGGGTACTCCCGCTTCCGGAAAAAACGGCGGATTTTTCTCGACTTTTATTTTTCTTATTTACCACTTTATCAAAAAAACATGCGAAACACATGTCATTCGGCGCTGATAAATATTTTCGAAAAAAGCCTAATAGCACTGGCAATGACGACGGCAACCTTGATATGTGTCCTTACCGAGTCCCTCGTCACGTATCTTTCTGTACTGCTACATGCATTACGAAGGCTCTGGCTCCAACAGCACGAAAATGCCAATTGCTAACCACGATATATATGCGCACATATATATATAAATATATATATATATATAAAAATATATATATATATATATATATATATATATATATATATATATATATATATATATATATATATATATATATCCTGGGAGTAGTAGAACTTTGAAGATGGTAGTGAACAGAAGAAAAGAAAAGCTTCGAACAGGGTAAAAGCACGATTGTGGCCTACGTTTCAGCAAAGAGAACTTGCTTTCCTCAGGGCAATCTGCAAACCCCCGGTAACTCGACCTCGCATATCTCAAAATCTTGGTTAAGTCGAAACTTTTTTGCGCCGTGCATTAACCTCACATAGGTGCTCTTTATTTACCCCCTCTTATGTCGAAACGTTTTTGGAGGGCACAGCGGATATCTCAAAATCTTGACCGGGAGGGCTGAAGGCAAAGTCTACTCCCGACAGCAAACGAGGGGTCCGTGCGAACGCTTTGCTCTTACCGTAATGCCGAACGCGGTCGTGAAGAGCGAATTTGAAATTCTCGCGGACGCAGCCGTTTCCTATCCGCCTTGTGAGGCAACTGTGGGAGTGATCACGTGTGCGCAACTGCACTCGACTTAAGCGTGGTGGGGCGGCGTGTGCAGCAAGTGCCCGTCGGTACGCAACCTAGCCCTTGCATAAGTGAGCTAGTATTTGTTTTCTCTGCGATCTGGACGTGACGGATCTTGAGTTCACTTTAGCAGAGTAGTGAGTGGTCTGTGCAACGGACGCTTGCGAATATCGACCAAGATGTCCCGCCCAAAGCACCGGAAATCTCTCACGTTGGAGAGGAAAGTCGCGTTAATCAACGAATTTTTTTTCCCTGCGAATTCTGGTGCCTTTACTACGGTAGCTCTCCCGTGCACTGGAGCGTTTCCTTGCAGCACTGGCTTTTTTACAGTGACCTGGGCAAACATTTTCGCCGTTTTGCTTAACTCGAAATGCCGCTTATATCGAATTTTTTCTCGGTTTTTACTACTTCGAGTTAACGAGGATTGCTGTATATGGCCAGCCCAGCGTGAATGACTGCTAGTTTTTAAAAACAGATTTTAAAAATCCAACAGGTATTGTATTAAAATAAACTTCAAAAGACTGCCACCTTTGCGGAAAACAAGAAGAATCCGAGCTTTTTGAACTTCTCATGGGACATAAGAAATTGCTATATTTTCTTTGAAATACTTATCCCTAATCACCCCTTTCAGAGTATTAGTATATGTCCATTAGGAGCTTTGAACGTTGGAACAAGGATTTGAGCACAACTAAGACATCTGCAGAAATAAGGAGATTTCATTTATTTGTGCACTAATCTCCATCGACCACTATAGACATCACCACCACATAAGTAAGCCTCTATAATAATTCTGCCTCAAAGAAATTTTTTTTACATTGTCTGATCGAAAAAGTTAGCAGAAAAAGGTAAAGGTTGGACACGAACATCTTTCGCGTTGCATTGTATATTTTTAGCATGATCCGAGATATAAATACCGTACAGCTTTATTAGACCGGGCCAAACAAACGATTTTTCCACACCTGCCAACGATATTTAAAAGATATTCCAAGAAAGATCATAATGTTGTTGGAAATAAAACTTAGCTCTCAAGAGCCATCAATTGGTGGAATACATTCTATACGAAATGGTAAACAGAACTTCACCAAGCTAAACGGCTCATGCTTCAACATAAAGAAATTGACCGTACTATAAGTGGGCAATGTTGCGCCGAATTTTCCGTGAAAGCTGTTAAACACTCACAAGGTACAAAAAAGTTTTTAGGTAATGGGTTATACGATATTAAGACATATTTGGATATTTAAAGAAGCTATACGATATTTAGACATGTTCGCTTCTGGAGTGTCTTAAGGAGCAATTACCTCTGTCTATCAGGTAAATTGCTATTTGCATTATCTCCATTTAGTGAACACTTGGGCCATCAGCACCATCAGGGATTTGATCGCGCGCCCTTTCCGTACTTAACTACGTCCTTGAAGGGATTTCAATAACTTCCCATACATATTTTCGCTGTATTGTTTAGATTATTCCGATGCTTGTTGAAAGCCGGTTGAAAATCGTGCAATGAACATGTTTGAACCCATGAACGCACTCTTTTAAATCCTTTTATGGGGTGCGCTAAAGGCTTTAAAGATGGAGGTGTTTACGTCCAAAAGGAGGCAAAGTGGTGTGTTTGATTGTTTAGTTTCCGTGCCAAATGGGTCGGGTATTCTTGAAATTTCCCATGGGAGTAACTGGATCATGATTGAAATGTATTTCCATTCTTCTGTTGTTATGAACGATCCCGTTTGCTTTTCAGAGGTCAGAAGTGCACAAAATCAGACCAACCCGCCTGCTGAAAAACGTTTGTGCTCTCGCAAAGCACGACATAGAAGTTTGGCTCACGGAAAGTACTGCCTTTGGAAGCCCCTCTTTTGATATCTCTTGTTCTGCCGCGTTGATAAACATATATTTTATACCCAGGTATAAACATCCTCACTTGGGCGGCGTTGTGGACTCAACTTCTAACTGTGCACAAAACAGCTCGTCGTAATTTGGCTGCAGCGTCATAGAATGACTCTGTATATGCTCAAGAAAGAACCTGAATTTTAATGGTTTCCCAAATAGCATTCAGAACTTTTTTTGTTAGCAAATAAATGTCGATAACATTCGGAAAATTATAACGCACTACAAACAGCGAGCGTCAGGCCTAAAAGGTTCTTTTTTGCAAAGCGAACAAATTAGCCGGGAAGAAAATGATGTACCCGTATTACATCAGACCAAGAACTAAGAAAAATCAGTCAAGAATATGGACATATGAACCAAGCATGATCTTATAAACAGTTATATTGCAAATAATCGCGACATGTATATTAGGACGACACCTTCTCCTGAAATAAGCAATGTATGTAATTTGTTGTTTTCGTGTAACCGAAACAACCTAATAGGTTCAATTATCACATGATTGTTCAACAATAATCACATCATGAATAAATGTTGCTTTGGCCTCAAGCAAACAATGAATAGAAGCTTACTGTATTTTAAATGAAAATGGCAGTTTCGTGTAGATATCTTTTTGCGTTAGTAATAATAAAGATGTAAGTAATGCAAGCAGCTTAGACTGCTTCACCATTTTCGCAGAAGTGCACAACGCACTCTCTTCATCTGATACATCGAAGTCACTCCCAAATAATTGAACTTTATGCTGCACTCACCGGAACATGTACAAGTTTTTGTGTAAAGCTTGTACTGCCTCATAAAGACGAAATGCATAATGTCTAAGGCACCTGATATGCACATAAACAGTGTTCAAACCACAAACAAGATCACTCACGACCGCAACTGGCTTTGCATAGTTGTTCTGTTTCGAAGACGCTGCCTTTTCGATTACATCGAACGTAGTGGAAGGGCTTGCACTTGGCTGCATTGGTGTCATAGTAAAAAAGTTGGTAAATCTCTCTGCAGTCTCCTTTTGCATTAGGTTCCTTGCAAACGGAGCTTGTGTCTGCAGATATTTTCCCAATAAAAGTCCGTCATTTACATTGAAATATATATCTTTTAAAGCATTATAACTAAAAACAAATTATTCACATGCGTAACAGCAAGAGCCCCTTTGGAATATAGCACAGAAACATTTCTGTTGTCGCGTTATTGCTACTGTGCAAATCGCAGTATCTGTAATCACCTGGAACATGTTTGCTTGTAGTTAAGATTGAGGGGATCGTTGTTATGCTACTTTACCCTGGGCAAAACTGGGTCAAACGCAAACGCACTCAGCAAATTATCAGTTTATCACTTTTTGCGTACAAATGTTCCTCACAGGGTACCAAGAGGAAGTAGCTGTTGCATGTCTACAGAAAAAGTGAAAAATGTTTTTGTTTCACTGAAATAAACCCTTATTCCACTTGCTTAACTACTGCAGATAGAGATGTAATTGCACATACATTATACAGTGAAATATGCTCTTCGCGGTCTACATTCAGCATGGGCAGTTGTTTTTATACTTGTCGAACCTCATTGGAGGTATTGCAAAAAACACAAAACAAGTAAGAATAAGTAAGGCGACAACTTGAAGGACTGAGAGCATTGTTATATTTGGACAAGAGGTTATAAATATAAAAGCAATAACGGTTGGAATATCTTCTTTCTGGATTGTTACCGTGCTTCTTCATTATTCAAAATTTCAGGTTTGGTTGTTCACTTGATGAGCATCATATCTTGGCGTATAGCTAATAAAAACGTTCAGATAGCGGGTACGCGGCACCTGGCGACCCGCACCTCGTGTCGCTTTCCGCTGTAATGTGAATGGTTCGTGTGGAAAATGAATAAATTACACCAGTGGGCGCCTATTTGGTATATTTTTGGTTTACCATTAGGTACAATGGTCCCATGAAAAAAAGCAGCATAAAAGGAGGCCATTGGGATAAAAATATTTTCTGCAAGCACGTAACCATTTTAGGCAGATACAAGAGAAAAAATGCAATGAGTCACCATATAACAACACTCTCGAAAAAAAACCAGGTTGATATACGCACTCCATTGCGATGCCAACTGTGTGCAGGGACGAAGGTTGGCGCTCACAGTGACGTCACCTGCAAAAAAACATGAAACTTCTAGGTCCTAGTGGATGCGCATTGTTATTCTTGTATTTTTAAACAATCTGAAATTCCATATGCAGCTAGTATTGCTACAGGTAAAACAGTAAGTTTCATAAGGGTACTATTAGGGTAAATATATGATACACACAAACACACGAGATGTCTACATGTACCGTAATGTTTGACGGATTGAGGAGGTACTAATGAATTCATAATTACAACAATAAAAACATTGGTTCTCTACATTTCTAAAACCGTTATTATGCCATCATTCAAACCGCTTCCTGAGGTATATCAATCGAACTGCATACGCTTTATTACATATACTTTTACTGTTTCGCTGTATTTGCAACACCTACTTCCTGACCAAATTTCCGACCAAATCGTACTGTCCAAATTTGTGAACCTCTATTAGGTTTCCCGGACGTTGAGCTAGAGACTGTGGATGCTGTTAGACCGGCTACTATGCAATTTTGATTGTACACTATAAAAAATGTATATTTTTGTTGTCTCAATCTTTCATTTACTAAACTTGATAAAGTTCGACAGTGCAATATGAAAACAGGCTGCAGTTGCATTGCAAACGTTTTACGGATAATTTGCTCGTTATGTTAAGATATTTCTGGGCCAATCTGCCCAATATTCCGCAATTAAATATCGAAGCCAGAAGTAGACAAGACCTGGCAGGGTTGAAGGCTGTACAGTATACTGTGGCTGGCCCATCGTAAACTAAGTTGTACCAGCCAAGAGCAGCGTGTTCGAATAACAGTAAACAGCATTCTGAAATAAATAGCACATTTGATGCCTAGCACTGCCAGAACAGGTCACAAACAAATCACCTCGATAATAAACACCGTCGCCTATTTTCACGTTATCACCAGTCACGTTGAGGGAGCTTATATCACCAGTCACGCTGGGCCAAGAAAGCGGGAAAACGCGTCGAATGGGTGTGGCGGATGGCGAATACCTTTTACAATATTCATAAACTTCTCAAAAATAGCACTCAACTAGCAGAGACAGCGAAGATAGACTTTATGGAACGACGTTACATGAGTGGCATTGGTTTGGAGGTGGGAACGGCAGCAGCGCAAGGATGCTGTCCATGGTCCCGTTTGCGCTCCTTATCCACAGCACAGCGGTCTTTCTGATATCACTATCCAAACAATCGACGACTTTGGTCATACCTAATGGGCTTGGGATGCCCCCGTGCACTGATAGATTTGACCGATCAGCCAGCCTACGTTACGTCAAGAATATTACGCCAGTGCTGCCACTGGGAACGCGATTCCATTGTGCATAGCGCCGTACACATCACCGAGTTATATTTTTATTCATTTACAATACAAAACAGTTGATGGAGGAGTCGTCCAGCAGTGGGCCTGGCAGCAGTGCAAGGATGCAGTTCACGAAACTACTTGTGATTCTTATCCAGGTGGTCAACACTTGCAAGAGATGTTTCAAAAGTAACGATGTGGCTTTGCTTCCGCTTCTCTGGCTATATTTTATTGACATGCTGTGTAAACTACCTGTGCCCCTTTATTTTTTATTCCTTCTGAATGCCGACGCGAAAAAAGACACACACCTTGCTGAAGTGGCTACCTCAGCACAGGTGAAGGCTATTGCTGAAGAAATCAAAGAAAGAAAGAAGTCAAAGAATTCAAATGACGAGAATATCAAAGGTATAAGAAGCTAGGGAAGATAACTTACCCAGAAAAGTGTGTGTCTTATTGCATGTCAAAAATTTTCCAGCAAGAGAAGAAGAAAGTAGTAGACTCGGAAACTCTTAGCCGTCGTTCGAATTTTATTTACTGCGGTGTGACTGAAGAACGAGGACAAACCACACGAAAGCTGCGGGAGGTAGTCAAGACAGAAACATTCAACAATACTCTAGACGTACGAATGTCATGATGCGACAAAATTTACCATACTAGCCACCCTAAACGTGGAGAGGGTGCCAGCAAAGGTCAAATATATAAAGTTACAGAATTGCCAGTAGAGGGCCCTGAATTTCCAATAATGCACTTAGTCCAAAGGATCTAACTTTTTTATCAGCAATGACTTCTGGGGTTACGTGCGCAGTAAACAAACGAAACTTTGGGTTAAAATAGAGACCAATCTTTGACCTGAGAAATGTGACAAATCGCACGCTACGAGACCACCTACTCCTATCCCGCTGAAAGCCGAGACGCGGCAACACAGCCAGCAAGGGAGTTTACAACGGCTCCTGCGAGCGGCATGTCTTCGTCACCGGCGTGGCTCCGAACCGCCACAGTGTGGGCGGGAGGAATCCGCGGCTGCGTGGCGATACGGATACTGCTTGACACCGACAGCCAACAGACCTTTGTTCTTCAAGACGTTTCGCATCAGCTCTCTCTGCCATATATTGGAACAGGGTTTGGTGTATGCACATTCGGCAAGAGCAACAGATCAAACCATCATCAATGGCGAAGGGTTACCCTCACGCTCTGTGGCCGCGTTGAATCAAAGAAACTCGCCCTTCAATCTGTGGAAGTTCAAGATGTGTGTACCGTAAGGGTCCAGCAATTGACGCTACCTTGATTACTACGTTGCTTGACCGCAATAATCCTTTACCTGGTGGCCCCTAAGAAGACTAACTTAAAAACATGACGTTCAGTGTGTTAATAGGCTAAGGCAATCATTGGAGAGTAGAAACAGGGAGTGTCGAGCATTTCAAAGGGAACGTGTGCGCTGTAGAGGCAAAGTTCGACTGAGTCGTCCAGGGAACTTACGATACAATCTTCATCCTCTGCCATCACGAGTTACCGGTAGCACTGCCCTCTTCCTGGCTTGCAGTGATGACTGGCGCGCGAATTCCGTCAAGGGGACTCATTGGAGGTATGGCGATAAGATGCAGTGAGCATAAGCGATGCGCACGAGCATCCTGACGTTTATAAACGCCAGGCTTTTTCACAGTGCAGTACACAAGATTGCAGGCCGCTACGTTGTACCGCTTATCATCAAGTCACCTGGGATGACGTCGTGCACTAGCCGGACTGTTAGTGCACGACGTCAAGAATAAAAGGACAGGTACAGCGGTTCATCAGCGAAAACTTTACCTAAGGCCATGCAGAGAGAGTAGTACCGTCATAAACCTCTTGACAGACGGCTGTAGTCCGACGTGAAGCCGTGGTTACGAAGGTCCGCGTCGTATCTGATGCCTCGTCGCACGAATTGAGCGCACACCTTTGAACGAAATGCATCATAACGCCATCACGCGATGCCATTAGTCTCCGCCAGCTTCTCTGGCAGCCTAAATGCAGCAAGATCATTCTTACTGCTAATATCCGCGAGGCCTTTCTCCAGATAAGAATGAGATCGGAGGACGGAGACACTGTCCGTTTCTTGCGGATTGACCGAATACCGACATGTGATCATTCCGTTCCCACAATACTCGAACGGCGCATGACACGATTTCCTTTGGTTCGTCTTCAAGCGAGTTCTTGCTATGAGCAGCTTTGGAGCACCACCTCGAAACGTAAAAAAACACATCCGAATTGCAGCTCGCCTGCAATGGTCATTCTAGATGAAAGACTTTTTCATATTGGCATGTTGTGAAGATTAAGCATTGGAGACTTCAGGGCAAGCGAATTCTTTTATTAGCGATGCAGGCATGCAACTGAGGAAATGTTTTTGAAACTCACGCCTGCTTTGTATCCAAATATTGCAGGACGGCATTTCACTTGAAAACGTTTGTAATCAAAGCTCCAAAACCAAGGTGCTTGAGCTGTTTTAGGAGTACTTAGCAGATCCTCACTACGCAAAGTGTGCTGCCGTACATTTCAACTCAGCCGCCGACGAAGCGCACCATTTTACAAGCCTTCGCCATACTTTTCGACCCATTGGACTTCATAGCTTCATTCCATGTGCGAGAACGACTTCTGATTCAACTGCTCTGGTGACAGGGCACTCTTGGGACGACCCTCTTACAACACAGATCTAGGATTCGCGAACAAAATGGGTGTCAGAGCTCGCTTTCCTATCTAACATCTGTATGTCCCGTTACTCGCCACTGGCATCGCCCGATCCCAAAAGCATGTTATTACATTTGATCGGTTACGCCAGCCCTGATGCATACGAAGTGGCAGTGTTTGTACGTTACCGAGTGGTTGATGGCAGGTTTGCCATCCGGCCCCTAATGAGCAAGTCTCGCATTGCACTGCTCAAGACGATTTCTCTACAATGTTTAGAGCCCTCCGCGTGCCTTTCAGACGCAAGATTTTGGCATGACAACTGTACTATTTCAAAGTTCTCATACTGTAGCGCCTCTTCTCAACTGACTCAACAATAGCATTGCATTGGATTGATGGGTACGAGAACCACTGGAAGACCTTCGTAGGGAACCGTGTGCATGATATTAATTAGCTGAACTTTACCAAAAGCTGCGCCGGTGGTCACTGGTCGAGCGCAAACAACCCGGTAGACATTTTAACGGGCGAAGTTTGGCAGTATGTCTGACGCCGGAGACGATGTGGTGGACTGGGCCTGTATGGTTGGCCGCACCGTAAGACAACGGGCTCTGTATGCGTACACTGCGATTGACCAGCATGAGAATTTGACCAGCGAGCTGGTGTCCGTTTGCCTGAGCGCAGTCTCAAAGCAAGCTGGCCATCCACCTACCCCAGTGCTTAATATCGAGAACTACAGCTCGCTGTCTAGATTACTCCGAGCAATCGCGTGGATTTCGAGGTTTAGGAGGCTTCCCGAAGTCGCGCGATTTTTTCTGAACTATTGATGTCACTACAAATGCACAAGGTTGAGAGGTATTTGCTCGAGCTGGTGCAGAAAACCACGTTCACATCGGAGATCGCCGTTTCCATCATGTTGGAGAGTCCTGACTCTGCGGCCAGATATTGGTCAAGTTCGCTTGGTTAGAGGCCGCCTACAAGAACTTTATCGCCCATACAAACTTGAAAATACAATCCTGTCCCAAGTAAGCACTTATTTACACGGCTATTGGTAAACGCAGCGCACATCTGTCTTCTGCACGCCGGAGTTTAGGTTAAGCTTCTAGACCTCCGGTCGAGATTTTGGATTTTGAATGTGAGACAAACCGCCGAGAACGTTCTTCTGTTCTGCCTGCCATATCGCCGCTGTCGTTTGCTTCCAGCGTCGGTACCTGTGGCCCCATTTCCAAAAGAACGCATATCAGAGTCTTCAGCATTCGACGTCGTGGGGGGTAGACTTAGCGGACCCCTTATTGCCGCTCTGCACAACATTCTGCGAAACTCTATACTGCCGTTTTCCCCTGTGCGTTGACCCGCACTTTTCGCCTTGAAATACCCTTCGGCATGAAGGCACGAGAATTCATCATCGCCTTTCGGCGCTTCATGCCCAGACAAGGTGTCTCATCAATAGTTTATTCGGATAACGGGAGGGCATTCGAAAGGCCTTCAAGACAGTTGTGCTTTCTGCTCTCAGAGACCATCCAGGACTATACCAGTGCTCGCCTCAGCAACTAGATTGTGGTCACGGAAGGGTCTCTCCGGTAGGGTGGATTCTTGGAACCCGTCATCCAGACTATCAAGGATGCGTTGAAGCGCTGGCGTGGACGAAACAGTATCGGCTACTAAGAGCTGCTCACTTGGCCGCCTGAGGTAGAAGGAATTATCAACTGCCGTTCTCTAAGGCAACCGTGAGAGGATAGTACTGATGCAGTGGCACCAGATCCATCACACTGTTTGATTGGCAAGCACTCCCTGGGAGTAGCACCTCGAATTCCAGACTGTCGGCCTCGCTCCGCCACCCATTACTTGCTACGGCGGGCGAAGTACAGAGACAACCTTCTGCGCTGACTATGCAAATACTATAAGGAAGAATATTTCCTCTTCTCCGTTACGCTCATTACTGCCCCCCTATTGTAATCGTCGTGAGTGCACATTGGCGACTTGGTGATTGTCAAGGACGCAAACGTCCCACCACTGCAGTGGAGACTCGGCATAGTGGTCGACGCATTCCAAGAAAGAGACAGCACAGAGACCTATTTTATCACCACCTCCCAAACGGCCAGGAAATCAGACGGGCTGCACTGCGTAATATACTCCTTGGCGCGAACGCCCACTGCTCGAACCCGCGAGGATGTTGGGTTTACCGCGGCAAACGAAATTCAGTACAGAAGAAGAGTATGACGAAGCGTGCGGGCAGCGGGGGCTCCGCTTGAGCATGCAAAAAAACAGAAGTGTATGACCTTGCAGCAAGGCTGTCGGCGTCTTACTGTCCTTACACTTGGAACAGTCTTTGTACAGCTTATTTCCTGAACTCCTGTTATGTTTTTCTAATTACCCATTTCGTAGCTATCTTTGCAACATTGTTGAGGTGTATCCTGCACCTCGCAAATGCAATGCAATAGAGCGAATACGCCATTTAATGAATAAAAGTAGAATATAAACAGTCGAGTCCCCAATTCCACAAGAAGTGCGCCTCTCATGAGCCCCAAGGTTTTCGTGATGCTTAGAATCTACTTTAGAACACAGAAGCTTTGTGTGAATCTGTTCAATCATTCTGTGGGTACATAGGTCTTCTTAGGAACCAGTGAAATCAGTTATAAGATAGCGCTCGTCTTTGTGTATCGTTGTGTGTTGCCTTTTGGTCTTGCGCAAGTGCATCATGAATTGTTTCCAACTAGACCGGCATGCAGCGGCAATTTAAGGTTTACGGGTTCGCATACCACTCCATCCGAATGAGCCAGTCAGCGACAGTTCGAGGGAAAGAGCTCCCGTGCATCTTCTTCCTAACAAATGCGCGAAAAAATGCTCACTGGCCAAGCCACGTGTCCTACCTTTGTTGGGCGCCAGAGCATTTTTTAGACATAACTACCAGGCATGGAGAGTCATACGCAAGACATGCCAAGAGACGACGTAATTTCGCAATCTAACGGGCAAACAAAAGCGGCGGCGCGTTTATACAGTGGTACAATAGGTCGAAGACATGTGACCAGCTATATTGGGTGCAACTTAGAGTTTCCAAAAAGCACCTGTATACCTCACCAAAAATAAAAGGACTCCTCAGCGGATAGGCCCGCGACATCTCATCAATGTGCTCTACAAGTGTGTACTTTATAATGAATATTACTGATCGAGAAAAATAAAAACAATTCTTTTATTCTGTTGATTGAGCATGGGCAATAAATGATACGCATTGCGGAAAATGGATGATTGGAAATAACTTTTCAGTAAGTTATTACCAGTGCCTTCTCGCTTTGACATTGAAGGCTTAGTTTTCGATGTCAGGTGAACCTATCTATTCACCCAACCTTGAGGAACACGTACGACTTTCAAGGAAGTGGCACTCGCCAAATAAACCACGACCGTAAACACAATTAAAATATTATTTTTTGCACCATCGAATAAAGTTTTGTTCCTTACACAAGGTGAACGAATTTAGGTCTATAGGTTTTCTAAAAATTAGGCACTGATATATAAGTGAAGACTACTTCTACAGTGAGGGTATGCGCCAAAGGGGACACAGAATTGTGTGGTAAATATTGACCTTGGTGGCCTAATTGACGAAAGTTGAATAATACCTTTTGAGTGGATGCTGTAAGAAGGCTTGTTTGTTTTGGAATTTTGGTGCGATCGTACTTCTACAGGTTATAACTTGGCAGAATTCTAGCGCATCCGTTTTCCGAGACATCGAACTGCATAGTTTATTTGCCGTTCGCATGATCACGCATGCATGACAGTGAGGTACGGCGCAAAGCTCCTACCTTTGGTTACGTGCCTCCTGTTAACAGGGTTACAAGCGCACGTAGACCAGGACACAGAAGGAAGACACGACAGAACGAGGCGCTTAACTCGACAAGGCGCTAAAGTTGAGCGTCTTGTCCTGTCGTTTCTTCTTTCCATGTCCTCGTCTGCGTGCGCTGATAACACTGTTTATATGCACCCAACCAAGACATCTTCGTGTGCCTCCTGTATACGTTGTTCAGTTCGATAACGCCGTGGTGGCAGAGGTAAAACGATAACTGGCACCTTTTAGTGTCGAGTGTCATTGGGAACCGCTATCGAAACAAAACTATGGGTAGGAGCTTTGTGCCGGTCTTCACGTTTGAGCAGGCCTAATCATGCGATACTCAATTACATTTCAAAGTTTCACATCTCGGAGTAAGAGTACGCTAGAATATTTCTGCCAAGTGAAACTGCGTAGAAACATGATTGGGTTGACTTTTGAATACAAACATGACTTGCGGCTGCAGCCAGTAAAGGAAAATATTCAAGTATAGTTAATTAGGCTACCGACAAGACTTCCAGCAAATTCTCGGTACACCTGTACGTGTGGCCTCACTTTAGAGGTGGTGTTCGCGTAAATCTGAGTATTATTTTTAAATAAACCTGTTGATCTAATCTTCATCAACTTTTATTGGCAACTAAGGTAGCGCCGACCAAGTGTGGCGGCCACAGTGGAACACTTCCAGTACTATCAGAAAACTGTGCTATCGGGTTGATGTTTACGATTACTATTGCTATAACTTTTTCCCGATCTTCCTCACGAAAATATTTTTTTCCAACTAGAAAAAATCGAAAAGGCTTCGGGGCAGCACCTCGAACTACGGATTATTTCTTCCAAAATCCTCCTCTTCTCGACATTGGTATGTTTCCCACGAATAGAAGACGATTCGTTTCAATGAATTCAGAACAGCCAAGTGCCCTCTTCAAGTTCAGAGAATCCATCCACAGAACAGCGGTTCAGACACACTTACGGAATGGCGCTGCGACCGAAACTAACACGACGAATGTGACTGCGGCAACAACTGTGTGATCCCTTCATTGCTTCAAGATAACGCGTCATAGCACAACGCAATCGCGCCCTTAGGGAAGCCGAACTTAACTCAACGCGTGAGAACAAAAACACCGGAGTAGCTTTGGCAGTAGGTGAATGTTAGTTATATCTGACTCCGCCGTTTTCGCTGGCTTTCTGACCAGAAATCGCTATTAGCTTCATAAATGCAGTAAACAGGACGCTAACCCGTTCCGTAGGCAAACGACCACTACACGTTTCGTGCACCAATAGCTAAAAAAGGTTTTCGAATTAGAAAAACGCGGGCTGCTTGACTTTACCTGTTTGTCGAAATCATAGCAACGTGGGGTGCCCGACTTAGCCGTTCTGGAACTATCACACACACGTATGAACGATGGTGATGACAGCGTATCTGTCGAACTGCACAAATCTGATATTGCAGTAAAATAACTGCTCTAATAAATTTTGCCAAAGTGTGTTCCGTAGACGTCCATTTTTGCGCGTTGGTAGGTATTTACTTTTTAAGAGTTAAATTGCCTGTATTGGCTTTTTTGTATTTTTTCCTTCTCTGGAGCTTACTTTTTTATTGTCTTGTTTTACATGGCTCTCCTACATGAAAGTGATCCCAGAGGCCAGCTGTGATTTTTCAATGAGAACATAAAATCACTATCCGCTTCTGCGCAAACACGTTTGGTATTTAGTTGGCCAGGGCGTCACGATTCCACATTAGACAGTTTATTTTTTGCCAAAAGACCTACTATACAGAATAAAACGAATTAAAAACTACCAGCCGCCCTTGGCACTTGCGCAAAAAAACTATGCCATGAGATAGTTCGTCTTTGCTATGGCAACATTTCCGCTGTACACTATGGCGAAATGCAGTCCCAACCGGAAAACGCGAACGTTCTCGCCAGAGTCGCAACAGCGGAAGGTGCCTGTGCTGGGAGGGACACAAAAAGCCTGCAACGAGGCCTGCCCATACTCTTTATGCCACCGCAGCCCGGCGATAATGCAGAATATTAACCAGATTATATATGTACAGCAGACTATTTACGTCCCGCTAACGCAAGCAGAGAACAAAGATTCGGGTCTCCGGTCCGGATTCGACGACACGACCGTTACCAGCCACCAAGCTCATGTTGGTAACATTTCGTCTCTGGAACTTATATCCGGCAAGTTGCCTGGTATAGGCCTGCTTTGGTGGTTTTATCTGATGAAGCAGATGCGCGGCGCACGAAGACGCACTGCTGTTCCACTGGAGTAGAATAAACACTACAGAATGTTAACTCAATTCATAGGCCATCACAGATCTTCAAGCTTGCAGCATCTCAACTCACTTTTTTAAAACACCCGCTTAAGCATGAACTGTTACCGCAATAAAAGATTACGCCCTGAGTGCCCACCACGAACAACCGTCAAAAAACAGTCGACATTTTGGAGATAAAGCTACACTAATTAAGAAACAGTCGCAAAGATAAAACCTACTTTGGCATGGGTTGTGGATAGGCACACCACTCCAACGAAACCAACCCAAGGAGGTTGCCATACGCGCTGAAATTCCCGAACAAGCTTACGTAAGCAGATACTTAAAAATGTGCTGGCGATCAATGCCATTTCAACTGAAAAAAGTAAGAAACTCGGAAAGCCTTACTTTTCGTAAGGCTTTCAGTAAACCCCTTGACTTTTTGAACAATGCAAATGTTGCGAGATATTGCACAAGACCACAAGGAACTGCTTTCTCTAGTGGAGAGGGCTCCTCCATACCAGTAAGAGGCAGCAGAAAAAAGTTCATAGTTACAAGTGAAACGAAACCAGTGAGAATGTATTTCTGCTCTATAACAAGTTACGAATTACGAGGATCTCGACCGAACGAACAAAGAAAATATGATAATGGCTCACAAACGCTGGTAGTTGCACCATACACCAGGAAACATCGAAGAAACAGAACCATCAGCCAATTGAAACCGACGCAAATCAACGCTTTATAAAGCAAAAGCAGCCATAGCTCCTTCAAAAATGGTATATAATGAATTCTTACTTCTTGGCATTGAACGGGACCTTCTTGCTTTGACAATAACGTAGGCAGAAGAACAGCTAAAAGATTTAAAGTTAACGGCACGCAGTTTGAAACAGTGTTGTACGGAACGGCGTTCTAATGAACGGCGTTCCTGGAACTAGTTCTATTTTGGAGGAGCGGAGGAACGCAACCGTTCCATTAGGGGCGGTGGAACTGCACCGGTAACTCGATAGGTTTTTGAAGGAATGGTAGGAACGGTGTTCTTTCTGCAAACATTACATAGCTAGGAATTGGCTGTTTTGATGCCAAGGCTCGAGTGCAAAAATCCAGAAGTTGCTAATGTGTTTCCCTTCCTATAAGCTGGCCAATTTGCCCGCCCTTCAGCGGAACGCCCTTCCTCGAAGGTCAAGGGCAGAAGAATCACCACGTAGCGGGCCGCATCTTGTGCTTGCTTTTATGCCGGTTGAGTTTACGTGGCGTTCTACGGGTGAATAGCGCAGCCGCGAAAATTCCTTTTACCTTTCATCGTTTGTCTGGTGAGGCCAGGATGCCCGTCTGTCCGATAGAATTGTTACCTGCCGGGTAAAGGTTTCTACGTCCGAATGGCACTAGAGGTACCTTGAGAAACCACTGTATATTATCAGGTGTAACTACCGAATTTGTACTCCCTATCCGGGGGTGCGTTTTTGTCGAGGGACTTGTTCTTGCTGTGTGGCCTTTCGAAGTGTCACCTGGATTGCAGGGTCACCGGGAATTGTTCCGTATTGCACGTTTGAACCCTCAAAGGAAAACGCGAGCTCGTTATCGCCAGTTGCTCAATCCCAAGGTTTAAGCTATCACTACAGAAGGATCAACATTTGGGCGAGTTGGTACTGGTTATGTATCATCTTGACGAAACAGCGTAAAAAACGGGGACACTAGGAGAGAAAGACGACAGGACGACGCTGTTAAGCTATCACTATTATGAATCCCAGACAGTTCTATGCGAGACAATGCGAGTAGCGACATAAAGACAGAGCTGGTTGTGGAGATCGAGCCATTCAGCGCAGATTTGGCCAACTAGTCCGCTCCTGACGATTTCTTTTCTTTTTGGCAGCAAACCTTTTCAGCCGAGGCATAGAATGAGCTGTCGCGGTACCTGCTGGTACCAGTTCACTACCCGCTGTCGCAGATGAAGAACTTCGAGAGACTCAACTAACGTTTCTTCACGTACAACATGTCAGCACCCTCAAGCGCTTCCGTGGAACGGCCCTTCAGGATTGCCAACGACGCGTTGACAAAAAAATGGGTTTGTCTAACTCAAACACTGAGATGCAACTCTTGCTGAGTTCAAACAAGGGGCTGTACTCAGGCCTAAGTAATCAGGCGTATGTAATCTTCCTTTCGACGCGGGTGCTAATGCAAGGCATTAATTTGCATTCCTGCATGTGAGTAACTTTCTGTTTGCCCACTTTAAGCGCGGCAACCTTACTCCGCATTTCTAAGACCGAAGTGGAAAGTGCAATTTGTGTTTCGCCCATAATAGACGAGCACCAAAATCGCAGTTAGGCATGTCTGGTGCTTGTCTGGTGCTCCTTGAAAAAAAATCGCCTATGAGCTCTTCTTTGGATTCTTCTTATTACCAGACAAACTCCTGCCGGTGGTGTTCATATTCCTGTAATATACGGAGTTCAATGTCAGTTTTAACTCTCTCATTTTAGTTCGCCTCAGGAATTCGACACAATATTTTGATTTGAAAAATAAAAGTAGCGTAATTGCAACGACACGTTACAATGTTCGAAGTGGAAATGGAACTCGTTCCTTTTGGAATAAAAAAACTTGTAACGGGAACTCGTTTCAAAATTGGGAAAGAATGACGAACAAGTTTTCGTTCCTTTTAGAGGAACGTTTACAGCAGTGCTTTGAAGTCATTCAAGACTACAAATTGAATGGCGTTACGCGTAGTGGAGTCACATACTTTTTATTTCAGCCTAATATGTGTCGGCTAGGTTCATCATTGCCGAATGTACGAAAAAAATGGCTGGCAATCATTGTGCAAGTACGGGCATCCACATGTACACGCGCCAGGCTAAATTTGATAGGAGATTTTAAAAGGGTCATGGTTTGGGCCTGTTGGTGATGCATAATTGGAACTGAAAGCGCAACTTAGACACAAAGAAAGGGGACAACAGGCGAGCGCTCGTCCCGTTGTCCCCTTTTTTTGTCCGTGTTTAATTTGAGCTTTCAGTTCCAATTATGGAGATTTTAATTTACGCGATTGAAATAAAGAGAAAATACAACACAATATCGAACTTTTGGTGGTATCATCGGTGTGCTGTTGGCGTTCAGTTGCTCCCAAATTGTATTACTGTCTCCTTCCCTCCAAGGATGCTCTTTCATTGTCACCACGGAGTGTCCTTAACCAACTATTTTCCTTTACACAAAGCATACGTCAAAAAGGTATTGAAGGATTAGATGATGACATCATTGAAGGCTCTGTTTCTATATCTCACTTTTCTATACCGTTTAAAGTGTTACTGCATATATAGATTAAGGAACATTAAGGGACATAAAGTGACAAGAAACGTAGAGGAACAAGAAGAGAGCTGACTGGGTCAGGGAACAAACGCGTGTTAAGGACATATCAGTAGGAATTAATAAGAAGAAATGGACGTAGGGAAGGCATGCAATGCGAAGGAAAGATAGCCGTTGGTCATTACGGGTAAGCGATCCGCCGCGGTGGCTCAGTGGCTAAGGCGTTACGCTGCTGAGCACGAGGTCGCGGGTTCGATTCCCGGACGCGGCGGCCGCTTTTCTGATGGAGGCGAAAAGCAAAAACGCCCGTGTGTACGAGATTTTGGCGCCAGATAAAGATCCCCAGGTGGTCAAAATTAATCCGGAGCCCTCCACTACGGCGCGCCTCATCGCCTGCGTTGCTTCGGCGCGTTAAACCGTACAATCAATCAATCAATCATTACGTGTAAGCGAGTGGGTCCCTAGAGGCCGCAAGCGTTGCAGAGAGCGGCGGAGAGATAGATGGGCATATGAGATCAAGAAGTTTGCAATCATACATTGGTCGCTGTTCACACAGGTCAGGGCTAATGTGAGATTATTGGGCGAAGCCTTTGCTCTGCAACAAGCGTAGATAGACTGGTGATGATTACATATATTGATTACAAACATGCTGCTGACACCAGGATGTTTGATCACATTCTCATCATTTTGGTGCTGTTTCATTGCTGGTGAATTACTCCGACACAGATATCGTTATGCTATAAACAAAGTTAAAGCCATCTGATCACACGGCAATTTTTACAGCGTGCCATGACCAAAAACACAACATGCAAACAATTCCCTGATAAGGCGAAATAATTCTGCGCAAGGAGAAACTAAAACCCTAAGGACAACTCTCAAGGCAAAAGGTAGGCCGCAAATTTGAATGAAGGAAAGCGAAGTAACAAGTAATCTACATTCACGAATGAAAAATTAAAGAGCTGGCTATATTACAAGTACATTCCACGACTTCTTAACAATGACTCACAGTACATTCTGCAACTAACTAAATCAAAAACCTTATGATGATGCACCGGCGCCACTTCAAGAAACCAAAGATGGATCTAACGCGCTCAAGAGCCATTTCGACTATTCAAGGTTGATTACAGAAATTGGCCTTACACTGACACTTATAACGGACTGCTTATTGAATCACTTGCTCTGACTAAGTGAGGAATATTATAATCAGCTGTTATATGTAACAATAAACCGTAGAACGTTCCAGAGAACTTGCAAAGGAATCGTTTGTTGAATATGAATTGGTAGACGAATAGCTGTGTGTGGTTTTTAATAAGTCACTGGAATATGTTTCCTTCTTGGATACAGAAAAATACAACGATAACCATGTTCATGCGTGTTATTCAATATTACTTCTCCAAGCTTCAACCTATCTCAATTACTAGAACAACCTCCAAAATTCTGGAACACAAAGCCCATGTATATCTGGCGATGTAGCTTGAACAGCAACACAACTTTTTAAATTTTGAGATGGTTGGCGCAAAAGTCTATCGGCGGTTATCCAAGTAGTTAGCGTAAACCTTGATATCTAACTCAATTCCCACCACGAGAAACCGACGAAATATTTCCCACTTTGTTTTTTTCCGATATTTAGAACCCGTACCACCCACATATGTTAAAACATACGTAATTCACAATAGGATAGGTGAATTACTGGCTGAATTCATTATTGCGCAAATAACCGAACGCCATATGTACAAGTCAAACCCAAAACTCCAGTGTAACTATAGTTACATCAGGCGTACCACAAGGATGTCTTTTGGGCCACACTTTATTACGTATCTTGAAATATACTTTGCTGTAGATGTTACTTTTACCACAGGGCTTGTCGTCTATTGCGTTCTTTAGATAAAAATTAACAACCCAAGAAAATCCTAAAATTGATTAACGCCATACGGTATATAGGTGGATGGTGTGCTGCCTTGAAACACCTTCAGTACAAAGAAATCTTCTTTCTGGAGAATAAGCAGAAAACAGTGTCTTTCATATTTCATTTACGTTATTACTAACTGTTTGGTTCCCGTAGTGAATGTACAAATATATTACGGCCAAACTATATCAAAAGATCGCAGGTGGGATATTCTGGTGAGAAGAGCCACATCATAATTATAAAGCGGCTTTTTTTTCTAGGTAAGAGTGTCGGCTCCACGCACATTGAGTAAAAAACTCGACTAGAACGCATGAATCAGGACCGTTCTAAAATATGCGAATGGTGCGGAGTTTTTGTTACAAAACACCGCCATAAGAACCTAGAAGTACAAACAATAAAAATAATTAGACTTGCCTATAATAAAAACAGAATAACGGCGCCACAAAAACTTTTAAAACTGTAGGTTTTATAGAAATTTAAAAAATCCGCTAAACCTGCACTCATGAAGTTATTGTGCGCACTTGTGGTCGATCAGATAAACATAGGCAGTAAAAAATCGATTTCATTGACATAAACGAGGCCCACGCGACAAAGGCATTCACAGAGGGTGAATGAACATCAATGACGGATGACTGCGTCGAACTTTTATCTTAGTCACATAAATATTGGTCGGATCAGTATAACAAAGAGTCAACAATTCAGAGCTTTTCACCCCTTTTGGACTCTTTTTCCCCGTCTCTAGAATTCTTAATAAAGTTTCCTGTTCAGAGAAAATTTTTCTTGTTATTGTGACCTATTTAATTCTTGAAATTGCACTCCCATTGAAGTAACTGGGTTCATTTCAGGAGTGTATCATCTAAAACGTAATACATTCTTTTTTTTAATTAGGTGAGCACCCATGAGTAAATTTATTTCCGCACCATGTCGGGGCTTCTCCTTCTATAACCTATGGTTTGGTTCGCTGCACCTTCGCATGATAATATAAGTGTTATCCTGTCCTATCGAGCTGGGCGATGGCACATTTTCAGCAAGTTCATTGAGTCCTAAGGCGCCTATTTTGCAGTGCCAACAATAATAAGCAAGGTATCATAATACCAACGCATAATGTACCTGTAAGTAACGTGTCCTGTATAAAACGTGCCCTGGAATATCAGGTTTTCTTATCAATTTTGAGGGAATGAGACAGGGCACTCTGAAATATGCAGAAAGTATTCGTGTATCCGCAGTCTGGATTCAACTGGTGAAAAACAAATTGTGCTTGAGTTTACAAGCGACAACCAAGCACCTAATCACACCTAATCAACCACACTCATCGAGTGCCCTTCATGAAGTACTAGGTGGGGCAACCGATCTCCAGATATTACCGCTTATATATTAGGGTTGCATAACTGGTATAATAGCTAGGTATGTCGACGACGTGTACCAGGCGTTTGATGACCTGCTATCATTTCCGAATGAACGCCAATGATAAGGCAATTACAGATAAGTGGGCGCTCTCTCTTTCAACTGGTGCACAGCCCAGTGGCTATTATAATGCTGATTACGATCAGCACATGTTCTTTCAGAAACCTAAGGGCCTCCCAAACAACCCATGGTCAGGATTAACAACGAAGAACGGGCGATGGTGATCGCCTTAGCCCTTCTGACCTCGGAATTGGCCTTCACCCATACGGCTTAAAATGTTTAGAGTTGGCCACATCACACGTTCTTTGTGTCTTACAGAAGTTTGCAGATGCCTGCCTTGGCGAGTAGACAGGGTACCTTTTAAATGCTTCAGGAACTGAATAAAATTTTGCCGTTAGTGTACAAATAAATATAAATAAATCAAAAGTATACATAGTAATCACGGTTAAGTCTCCCCATGAGCGCAACTGTCGCAATGCTAGAACAAGTAGCCGACTAAAATATCCTTGCACAGGCACGAGAGCAATACCAGCCCAAGAAATAATGATATAGGGTTTACTAGGCAAGCAGTCTAAAATGATGAACATTAAATTGGTCAGTCACTGGAAGCAATGAATGGAAACACTACTTGCTGTCGGTGATGCGAAATAGAGTAAAAAATTGGCGGCGTATTTAGGAACTGAAAAGGACAATTGTGTCGGCTAAAGAAGCCGTGGGACAAAGTATAGTAGAGGCAACGATTTGGGATAAAACACAACAGGTATGGATTAGGGAGGCTCCTGCCGTAAAAGATATCAACGTTAAAATAGGTGAAGGAATTCAACTCGGACTGGACGTGTAGAGGGACGAAATAACATCCAGTCATCTACAAGGATGACAGAGTGGCTACCGAGGGACTGTTTGGAAAGTGAGACCAATAATAAATACAAGTAAATTTAGAAATAATAAAAATAGCGGCGAAAAACGCACTTGGGCCGCACAGGTCAGGAGTGGTTGGAAGTCAAGGGGAAGGGCCTTTGCCGAGCAGTGGATAAACATATTATGATGATGATAATAATAATGCCGGTTGTGGCGGTGGCGAAAGAGTAAAGTTTCAGCAATCGAGGCACAAAATATTTCATATAGAGGTTTTCCCGCTCAATTTCCTCCAATTGCTCTCTAATTTATTCACGCGCCAGTGAGTATAATTCAAGTGCCATCTAATTTATTTTAAACGCCATCTATTTTATTCCAGGTGCCAGGCAATTTATTACAAGTGCCAATCAATTTAATCCTGCACCAACCAAATTAATCCAGCTGGCTGACAGCAGTTCAGGGGTGTTTTTGTTTGAAATGAAGCGCAGCTTTGCAGACTTTGTTGCGCGTGCGGTTGTGAAAGCGTAATGTTTCTTGGTCAATTATGGGGAAAATATCCAATGCGCGCAGCTAAATTGACATTTAGTAATACGCGCAGACGAAGAAAGCCGCCTTTTTTGATCCACTAAGCTAATCGTGTGCAAAAGAGCCGTCGATAACTCACGTCAGAAGCATGGTCTGCTCTTCGCGTAACAACGCCTTCAAAAGTTGCTTTGATAACATTTCCTTAACGCCCTTTGCATTCTGATTTTCAATGAATGAGTGCTTTTCTGCCGTGCTTAGCATTATTGCCAAATTATAATATCCTCTTCTCGCGTAAGAGATACCACCTGCTCGCGTCAAAAGTATCTGCTCGCGTAACAAATCTGCTGACGTAACAATAGGCGAGCAGACGACACTTCTGATGGCCTCGCAGACGATCAGCTCCCGTGGCCAACAGTCAAACAAGACCTTTCTCCTGATCTGCGCGTGTTTGTAAATGTCCATTGGGCTTTGTACATAGGATATTTTCCGCATATTGAATCAAGAAAAACCACATTTCTACCCTCCCACGCGCAACAAAGTCCGCAAAAAGGCGCCTTATTTCGCACATAACACTCCTGAACAACCTCTTGACAGCAAGAATAATTTGGTTGGGTACAGGAATAGATTGGTTAGCGCTTAAATTAAATTCACTGGTACCAGAAAAATAATTACATGGTGTTCGTATTAAATCATGTGGAAGTTAGATAACATTAACGGGCGTTCGGATTAAGCTGTAAACCACTGGATTAAATGGTTGGTAAAACCTGCATTTGGGTGAAAACAATACCGCTTTTCTAATGCAATATTCAAGGTATGACATTCGAAAAGTGACCACTAAAAGAGAAAATATGACGAATACCCGACAAAAACAAAGACGACAAACGCAAAAAACGTACGATGTGATTACATTTATACACGGAAGATGAACAAGCCCCTCTAGGTCACATACGACGAAACATTATAAGCAGGTCAATCGTTTGAGTCGATTCGCATTTTATTAGAATATAGGGGAAAGCAAAAAGGTGGTCGAGAACTTAAATAAGCACACCTACAAAGAGACAATTTACGAATTATTGCCCTACATCTATTGCGGATCAATATGCGGATTTTGTTGTTTGTGGTCCGCAGGAAATCCTCATGATAAAGGTTTCATGACGTTGACTTCCAGCCGGATTGTACCTCAACCAGAATGCGATGGTTGATCTTACAGGAGAGATTTTAAATGAGACAGAAAAACCTCCTTACCACTTGCATCCTTGTGGAATCAAATTATTATGATGGAAAATGCTGTTTTGAACAGAGGAGTGTAATGCATTACCAAGCCATAACATCCACCCGAATGCTTCTATTTGCGTGAAGAAGAAGTGAGGTCTTGCTAGAGGCCATACTGGTCACGAGAACGTGCAATGCATGCGTAAAAAAGGAATTAATTTACTCATCCGACGTTTACTCAATTTACTCAAGTGCTTTCCACGGCATTACTACGTAAATTGCTTCGTTACAAAACACAAGTTTTCCTGATGCGGTATGTGCTCATGCACTACCGTCATACTATGGACATTGGGTATTAGTTGCGGTTTGTAACTGTTTTGCTAAGCAGTGTTTCTCTACTGCCATTTAAAGCCGCGGCATCTGTCTTTTGTCTACTCTGATGTCATCGCAGATTACCGGTAAGGCATCCATTTTTCATCTGGTGCCCTTGGGGCTGCAAATATCACCGGCCCCAAACAACGGTATTTATGAGTTGTGCTTGCTCCTCGATACAATGTGCACGCCCGCTAGGTTTACCGCTCAGCCAGCGAGAGCTGGTCCTAATTCCTTCCTGCCCACCACACCCTGTAATGCTGGCCGAAAATTAGAATGGGCCAGGAGAGTCGACGCCAGTTCCAACTGTGTTTTCGGCCATTGTTGCCACAGGAACTGCGCTCCCGGTGACGCTCTTGTGGAGAGCCGAGAGCAGCCGGCCGAAGGTTGGGGCGTGAAGCAGTCAAAGTATCTGATCGGGTCGCCGGTTTACCGACGCCGCACCTCGAACTGTCCTTTGCATCGGCTTAAATTGACGAAAACACAGCCGGATTTTCCTTCGCGAAATTGTGGGTGAGGTTCTTGGCTTCTTTTATATGACCATTTCTTTCCTTGTTCAAACATTTTACATGAGAGGAAGATTTCCGTACTGTGGTTCACAGTTGCAAATTTTAGCTCCTTATAAGTAGCCTTGCATATCGGTGACTGGGTACTACCAACAAGGTGCACCTTTTTCTACAGTAGAATCTTGCTACCGTACCCGTACCACTGACATTCCAAGCTGCAGAATGGATTAGAGATAGCAGGGAGGTCATTGTGAGGTATTATTGGTACAATGCCTAAATGGGAAGAAGTGCTCCGGTAAACGATAGTTTGTGTCAAGTTTTAATAACTGCCTTCTTTCCACCACGTCTGATCTATATTGTTTGTACTGCCGTAAATTCTTAATCGCACTATGGGCGAGCAATGTCGACAATAATTTCGCTAATTCAATTACTTTTGCTTAATACGAATTCAGACCTGTTGAAGCGCAATTGGGGAGTGCCAAATATGTATTTGTTATACCCGGCTTTGGGTTTACATTAGCAGCTTGCGGCACTGTTCTAATGTATGCACTGCAACACGCATGTCATCTGATTTGGTATTATCCACCTGAAAGCTGCAAGAAACCGCAATCTCAATGTACATTGCTCAAAAAAAGATTATTTTGACTCTATTGGTGATTCTTTTAAAAACTCAACCACCAACAAAAGGAAGTTGTCCGACGTTGATTATAATGATGATTACAGTGCGAGAACGTACACCAGTGCCGGCCCATGTTTATATCCACGCATTGTAGGGAGTTTTCAAAATACCACAAGTCGTTGACCGAGCTCTCAGGATCATGGTCATCGGTTTATTACGTTTCTCTGTATTTCCTAGAGCATTGCAGATACCCAACCAGAAACCGGGCTGTAGCTTCATTCTGGCTTCCCATGTAATAGTTTGCGCCTGCTTCCGTTCACTTTAAAACAGCCTGAAATTATCTATGACAAAACTGGGGTGGGTAATTCACGTTCGCAATGTTGCAACCAACAATAATTATAAATATTAAAGAGCTCCATGTCACCTGCCATAGCGGTTGCTATGGTGCATAAAGCTGGAGCACAAACTTCTACGCTATTAGGATGACATGTGTGAATTCGCCACAAACGCCTACCCTCTCTCCAACACGTAGCCTAACGAATTGACAGGAACGGTTGCGGAGCTCATGTGCGTGCTCTCTGTTTAATTTTCCTACTGCTTAATCATCAGTGGATGCCGCAAATGGGTCTTTATGGTTTATAAATATTTACATGTCTATGGCAATGTTCCTAAGAATTCTTTTTATGTCTAGAGCGTTGTGTGGTCGCAGTAGTACTATATTTTCTTCTTTACATTACACAGTAGTTTTCAGTACCCTGGAGAACGAACTGGAAATGTTGCATGGATGGCGTTCACGAGTAACATCATATTTCAGCATGCCTGACCAGCGTGATCAATTGGTTCGAATGCACGTGCCCAATACTTAGTGGGTTGCGATGCCACATCGTAATTGTAACCACAAGGTATATGAGGACACATGATGTAATTTGATGTTTTGAGGAATTGTTTTTGCCGTACTACTTTGCTATGTCATTTGTCTCAGCACGGGGCACCTTGTTTAGTAAAAGTGACGACATTGACTAGACCGCGGACCCCGAGCACCTATACTCACGCTGTTTTCTACCATGACTGCAAGTTTTAAGGTGAATGGTGGAAACCACAAACGCGGGTCTTTGGAGCCGTGGTCAAATTCCGGGGGATGGGCTACCCTCTCTCGAAATAAGGGTAAAGTGAGCAAAGGAAGTACCACGTCCCCTACATTTTTCATATGCAGTATGGATAAATTAAACACGCCACCTCAAATCGTGAACGGTCTCTGGAAAGGACCGCACCGAAGTTTCGTTTCCTCTAATCCCAACCATAACCTTTCCAAATCCTGGCCGCTACTCGCGTTTTGTGGTCATCGAAGCACTTGACGCAGCCCACCCTGTCGCTTCGGAATAATATGATTTGATCGCAAAGTAGCCTAAATAATTATTTGGGATAACATTGTGTGTATTGTTTGAGAGCCGCGACCCGCGATCCCGAGCCAGTGGGCGCACCTAGAGACGTGCCGCGCTGAAAACGGTTCGGCGCTCACTGGTTCGTCGGCGCCATCCAGAGACGGCACCATAGGTCCATGCGCAAACTAGGCGCCCTGGCTACGCGAAGATGTGCGCGCTGAAGACGGGGAGAGTCTCGCGGACGTCCGGTCGGGACAGCATCGGCGAAACAGTGGGTTGGTAACGGCGGGCATGTATCTCATGTAGGAACTTTTGTTTGTCGCGATTCGTCAAAGCCTGCATTCCATTCGCGATCACGACCAGGATGACGTGATTCGTGAACGCCGTCGAGCCTTTTGCTCGCAGCTGGCACGGACAGCGAGGCTGGCCTGCTGAACCACCGGCGGTGTCGAGCGTGGCCCACGGCCAGTGTAGTCCAACCTGTCTTTCACGCAGCTTGTTAAGAAACGAACACCAACAATTCTGACTCTGCAGCATTTTTTGTTTCTGTATTATAACTACTGGTATGTAGAATTTTATAACCACGAGTCACAGACTGTTACCACTGTGTCATGTGCAGCGCACGGACAGAACGTCTGTGTCTGTATTACCATGAAGTTACAGAACATCATTTTTACAGGAGAAGCAGACGGTATTCTAGTAGTTTTATATCACATTGTGCAATATGAAATTGAAAGGTCGACCATGTACACGGACTCTCTTACAATCTACAAACGACCTAAAACTATGCAATAGATTTGTTTGGTCCGCTATTCTTTGCGCATGTACCTTACACTTGAAAATGACTATTTGCTGTGTTCCACGCCCCTCTAGAATTGTTGGTTATGAGATCGCTGATGAAATGGGTGCCGGGACGCCAGTTGATATAACAGTACGGTACAGCTGACATGAAGCCACACATCAGACAACAACTTGGCCATACATGGCAAGCAGACTTGAGGGAACAGAGAAATTTCACAATACGTGTAATTACATCCAACTTCAGAGCATACACCACCGCCGCACGCAACAGATACACAGAATTCGCCTTGGCTGGCCTACGGATGGGGCGCCCATACTCAATGCACTCTTACGTGCGAGCAGGGTATTGAAGACCACTGTGTGTCAGGTCTTTGGAATCCCTATCCGTTGTGGACATCCTGATCACTCGCAATTAACTCGACACAGAAGACGAGAGACACTTTTTACATATCTACAGACAGCAACCCCCTTCGAACCATCGTTTTTTTTGGTTGACGACACCATGGATTCCACAAAATGTGTTTTTCAGTATTTATCGAAGGGCAAATTTTTAAACCTCTTTTCTATCATACATAATCAAAAACAGCCCCTTTGCACAGGTAATAACCATTGCCTTTATGTGATTTTAACATATGTCTGGCTCCCAGGTTTCAGTGCCTACTGTTTGTGTTTATCACTTTCGTTCAGCGCTCTTCGCCATAGCTGCCCTTGCACTAATAAAATCCAACAGTCACCATCATTGCTGCGTCGTTTACGTTTACTTGGGTGCAGAGTTTATATGACAAAAAACTAGCAACGTGCCTTTATCGGATCCATGACAAATACTTGAAGTTTTCTTTGGGAATCGGCATCCAAAAGGCTTCTTGGTAAGCGTTTTGTTTTAAAGGCAGTGGTACGTCCTGTGTTACACTAGGTTTCGCCGTAACGCCAGACGCAGAGAGTTAGAAGGCAACGTGGTTGTGAGAATGCACGGCAGGCACAACGTAAGTATTTCAGAGCTTATTTGATGCAAAATGGAATGTGGTTCCACATAGAATCATGACAGGCATGCTGTATCGTTATGGGCAAAATAAAGTGTACCTAATATTAAGTGCCATTAATGTTGTTATTTCACTATTCTTGTATACTAACATTTATAAATGCATTTAACTATGCTCTAAAGCCACTGTCAACCAACTGTAAGAGGAAATTTGAAAAATACTCATAGTTATTTCACTGCAAACATCCACATTTAGTTGACGACGTAAAATGGATAAGTAAGCGGCTGCCTAAGCTTCCAAAATATGCCGTGAAGGGGACCGTTCCTACTGGTATTCGCACACAGGGAGTAGCCACATTCTTTCATTTATCCGTTGTAGTGCGTTATGCAGCGAATAATATCAACTGGTTACTGGAACCTTGGATGCAGTTTACCTACTCTAAAAAAAGGCAACCAGCACAAGCAATACATACTTGAACTTGGGTGTTTCATTCTGCTTTTTACTGGTCAGGTTTGGTGCTAAAGCAGCATATTTTCTAAATGGCAATATTAAACAATGATTTTGTCTTATTAGTCTTCCATATTTCTTGCGGACGTGAATGTGATTGAAAAGGTACTTTTACACGACAGATTTTACTGACAGTCTCGCTATTTTTAGAATTGCATCATTCAGTTGTATAGTACACAGTGAGGCTCAGCTGAAATATGAGGGTGTAAAACACGTCCAAACCTTGTACTTTTGTTCGCTAACAGGCCAGCGTTTCAAGTTTTCAACAAATCGTTGTTTTTGTCTAGGCTTAAGACATTTGTTTGGGCACACATTTTGTGGTACGATATCAGTTCACGTCTTCTTCAATCACCAGCGCCTTCGGTTAGGTGAAATAATGATTCATTCTCTTCTTGACGTACATACATAAAATCTTACATAATGAAGTGGCGACATCAGAGTTTCATGCGATATAACTGATATAGAACAATCTCGGAACTGATGTGTTTGTGTGCAGTACGAGTTGTTTCGTACAATGCTCATTTTTTTCACGGATGCATACTTTTCTCGCATGGGAACGCTACAGTATCTACGAAACAGCTTTGTTTTCACACTTATCGCCTCGTGTGTTCCTTTCCTTGCTAGTCTTTTAAGTAAGCGGTCGTGGTTTTCTTTTATTTAAAAAGTTTTTTTTTACTTAGCATGTTGGAATCAAACTAAGTTGGAATCAAACTAAGGCGTGATTAAGGAGAGCACTCTCCAACTGAGTCTGTAAAAAATTGGGCACATCTCCCGGCGAGGGGGCTCGAGTAAATGCGTCGCATAGGGGGTGGGTGTATTGCGTTAACGTTTAGTTTTTGGGGAGTTGGTGGTAGTGAATGCGTTGTATCAGCAGCTTCTTGACGTAGTTTGAATGAGTCAAGGATATAAGGCGCGTTCGTAGCCCTCCATTCTGTGTCGGCTTTGTGGCGCAGTGGGTAGAGCACCATGTACCTTGCGTTCCGCCCGCAGGGTCGTGGGATCGAAACCAGGCGCAGGTAAGTATTATTTTTTGATATAGTGTAGGGGGAGGGGTGCGGACTACTACGGACAACTAGAACGGGTGACATCCTGATTTAAAGAAATGCTCTCATTGAAAAGAAATGTCGCTGCGAAAGAATGTGCATTGAACGGGTACCTTCGGTTTATTCTAAACAATCAGAGAGTAATAAAGGCTAATGGAGACGGCATACATATTTTTATTGTTTTCCGCACGATTAACCCCACTTGAAACCTAATCATTGTGAGGGAATAAATCTTCAAAATAAACACACCTGTTATATGTTTATGAGAGAAAAGAGACGATGACAACTGTTAGTGCTTCAACATATCTGCCACGAGATTATTGAATGTAGTAAGAGTTCGAATACACACTCCATATTATTCGTTTTTTTTAGCTCAAAAGTATGTAATTTGTCTAGTTAGGCGAAGTACGAGATTTATAGCTGAAATGGTAATTCCCCCTTCTCCGCGGTCCGCCAAGTCACTGTGCTATTTAATGCCACGGTATGTATGCGTGTTGGGCCTTGATGAGGGCGCGAAAAAGTACTTCCAACAAATTCACATTAGGCTGGAAATGACCACGAAAAATATTTATGGCTACGGGTGAGTGTAGGTCACAGTTGCGACGAGGTCATGTTAACCAACATCAACGGCAAATCGAAGAAACTAATTATTACGGCCAAGATTTGAGATACCAAGAGTGCGTCATAAACCGACAAATTACAAGTACTTCGTGCGATGACTAAATTAGTGCATTAAAACCCTTACGTGCCTTTATGCATAGCACTAGCCAAGCATAACTGGAAATGTGTCTGTATATTGAATGCTCTTTGGGACCAGAGATGCGTGCCAGCACATTTAAATTAGATACTGTGTCCTAAGCTAAATGAACTTGAATACACCGTATCCCTAGAAGAGATATCGAGTGTTTGTTTCGACCTAAAGTGTAAAGCTGAGAGATAAGTGGATTGAATATACCAATTTCACGAGGAATAGTTCGAATAGTCACGTAATAAAGATTACGAAAACAGCTTGCCTTCTAATTACGTTTATTCTGTAAACGGCGGCTATCAGGCAGCGTATTCTTGAATAATATTAACACAGCAATGCTTTTGTTTTATTGTTTGTATGTTAGCATTGAAAATACTTTTCCCGGCTTTCGAACAAAGTAGTGTTCGGCCAACATTCTCCTTAGCACAACGCTTTTCTTAGCGCTGTAGTTTAATCTAAAATTGCAGAAGCGTGATTCTTTTATTTTAACTCGCCGAATAGCGTTAGGATTTATGATTTCCAATTGAGGCATTCAAACTCACCAAACGTAGTGCCCACGAGGGCCAGCAACACAAAAGTCCTCATAGTGGCACTTTGAGTGATGTCTGATATGACCCCACGAGCCGCCCTGGAGTCAACACTTATACTGGTGAAGCGGGTGTTAGCTTTGTGTTTGACAAACTTCAGCAGTTGCGCAGCCTCTTACAGATAACGTCCACTTCAGGCTTGCATCTTTTCTTGCGGCAATGGGCCACTCAGCGAGTGGTACGCTTATCAGATGCTGGTGTCAGCGCCTTACAAAAGTAGTACAGGCAGGAGTTTGTCAGCACCTTTACGCGCAGAGTTCCCATTGTTTACTTACTCTAGTTTATCTTGTACTTAGGTTTGGTTCCGCTAAGGAATACTTAGTTGTTTGCATGAAAGGATGCCGCAGGTTGTATTCTAAAAAAAAATCTCCAACTGTTAGCAGACCCCGAAGAATTGCATGTAAATTTTTCTACCTTTGGAGAAACAGTCCGTGAGAAACAGTTTGTGAGCGGCGCATCTGTCTCGTAGTTCTTCGTTTTTTTCTGTCCTCGTTTGTAGCGCTTGTTTTTTCTTAAGCAATGAACCAACTAGCCCAACAGCATATTTTACGTCAGTTAAACAATGGGCGCGGATGTGTGAAATACAATTGCGTGAAATTATTATAATAGATAATTGAGAAGTTTTAGTATGGACAAGGGGTTTACTGAATGAACAAAAACGCCACCCCCGCCTTCTGCAGATGCACGCAATGCATTCAGGAGACATCCCACCTTTTTTAATCTGAACTGAGATTCATAGAGCCCCGCAAACGAAAATTTTGAACGTGATTTAGCAAAATAAGAAAGGAATAAAAATTCGGGAACTTTCTGTGCACGTGAATTTTTTGAGACAAGACACCTGAAGAACTTATATATTTTTTGTGAGGTTGACTGAGAGGATTCTGGTATATTTTTCTAAATACAAACTTTCCTTACATGTTTAGTGCTTTGAAGAATCTGCTTTCGCTGTTTTGCCAGGTGATCGCGCCGGCTAGTGCTGTTATTTGAGTCAATGTGCAATAAAAGGCACCTGAAAAGGACAAAGGGCTCAAACAGCCCCGTCAGCTGGTTCTGTGTTTTTTTGGTAGGGGCCACCTCTAAAACACGACTACAAAAGAAACCAGGAGAAAACATAAAGATATATTTACTAATACTCATAGGATTTCTTTAAGCCTTTACAGGAAAAAAAACGTCCAAGGAAATTTACGCACTTGTGATTTGGCTGCATAATATTCTTGAACGACAGCGGGAAGACTGCGGCGTCTTTTAACAGTAGAGCTGAGCAAGCTGGCGCTGGCTTCAGTAGGGTTGGCAAAAAAAAATAAAAAAAACCGCGCGCCAGTACCATGTGTGGATCATGTGGAGCGCCCGGCGTCGTCCAGGCTAGTTGGTCTACTTGCTCTACCCGAGAATCTTGAATGAATGAATGAATGATTGAATGACTTTATGGCAGAGAGGAGGCCACCCTGCGGCTAGACAATGGGAAGGGGGATTGGTAAACATGTCACTAATTAGTTGCGCATCTAATTAATGTTCAAGTTCCACTATTAATGTAGCTGTATCTCGAGGCCCCGTTCGAGCAACACACACACAGTGTGCTTTCCGTGAGGGAAGGGGGTTTCCGGCATAGTTTTTGATGGCACAATATGGCTGGTGTGTCAAGATGAACCGCACCGGTCTTCATTTTTGACTGGCAATTTGAAACGGTAGTCGGTCAGCCATTAAACAATTTTATAGAAACCATTTCTACGGCGATTTCTGTGATTTATTTCTAACATTTCGGGGCTTTCCTTAACATACTCGATATGCTCAATCGCCGACGTCGGAACCGTGGTGCTTGAGAGTAACTGCGCATGGCCGTCTGACAATGGTGCACATTACCAGATAAGGTGGGACAAGTTGGAAGTATCGCGGCTGAGACAGTGGGGCACCTGAGTAAGGATGGACGCCTTGGGTTTGTCCCCCTCGACATCACATCGCGGGTATAGGCCGAGTCGGCGTAAACTTCATTGTGGAGGTCTCACCTCTCTTGGGAAAGGCCTTGAGTGGGGGGAGAAAACGAGGGTGTGAGTCCTCGGCTTGCCGGAGCTGGCTCGGTGCTTTAGCGTGACGACGTTTTTGTGGCCAATGTTGCTTATATATGCTCGGTGGGGGAGATTGTACTGAGGTGGTGTCGAGAACCTGGGAGGATTTAGTAGGCACTCCCGGGCAGCATTGTGTGCCGTTCGGTTCGCGTCCGTTCTAAACGTGTGCGCAGGTGTCCAAACCGTGCGTATCTTGATTCCTTCATTAGACAGGTCGCGTCGTAAGTAGAGAATGTTTGTCGCCGTGGGGTTATGCGTGATGGCCTTATTCCGTTCCCGGCGGCCACAGTGCGATTCAGTGATGATGCATAACTTCTTTGTGTGGATGGTGGAACAATGGGTCTGAATGCTTTTAACTGCGCCAAGAATTCCAAGACTTACACTTCATTTGAGAGGCTGTATCTATTCGTAATGTAGCGAGTACCACTGAGTTGTGGAACCTCGGGGCACGTCCACGCTACAGTGGCTGTTTTTTTTCGTGGATATCGGCATTGCTGAATACATCAGCTTAATGGTGGGCTTAATCGTCGGCCAGGGTGCAGACATACAGCTCCTTAGCCGCTGGTTGACGTGGAGGAATGTGTCGTCGTCAGATAGGGCGATATCACGTCTCTCCCAAGGTAGGATGGATTCAGAAATGATTGCACGGTCGAAAGTGTCGTTCAGCGTGTCCCATTTAAAAATAGCTCTACCCTGCGGCACGTATTCGAGGTGCTTCTGGATTCGTAGCTTTAGTTTTTCGAATAAATTGGTGATCCGCGGAAGTGGCACTGCTTGTTGCAGCCCGTCCATCCTAGTGTGGCGTGGTAAGTCTGTTACGGCGCGAATCAGGTGTTTGTTTAATATGGTTGGTTTACTGGTATGCCTGGGGCGGCATTCATATACGGGAAATCCGTAAGACAAACGGCCGTGCGCAACGGTGGGCGCAAGCTGAGGCAGGCGACTTGTTGTCAGCCACCGCATTTATTGGATAGACGGATAATGAGGTTCTAGGTGGAGCGCCGTTTTGTCCGAATATAAGGGATCCATGTAGTGGAGATATTGCAGCTGATAATCTGGAGGCGAAACAAGTTAGGGGACCATTTCTTGATTCAAGATCCGTATTGGAGATATTGAGACAGAGGATTTGGTCAAGGTTGTTCGAACGCTTGCCGTCGACGGTAAGAAATTCGGTCTTGTTGGGGGATACTTGCACCTGGAATCGGGAAGGTTGCGCTACAAGCTAAAGACAACATACTGTAGTTCAGGTTGCATAGATACTTTTGAGTCATAATCAATAGCCTCGGTCCACACTACTGTATCAGCATAGAAGGCGAAACGGGCCGCTTAGTTCATTTCAAGGGTGCGGGCTGCCCGATTCATGGCCATATTGAAGAGTAAAGGTCTGAGAACTGAACCTTGGGGAACTCGTCGGTCAAGGTCATACTTAGTTGGCATTGTTTCTTTAGAGTTAAGCTGAATGGGTCGGTGCGTTAGGAAGACGCGACTCCCCCTCCCAGCCTTCTCACTAGGCAGGCAGCGGCTAATTCTTTTAGGATGCCTTCTTGACTTACGTTATCGAGCGCCTTGTGCATATCGAAGGCCAGGACGACATCAGGTAGGCTCTTTCTGGATGTCCTGTTTATGACTCGATCGAAGAAGCCAGAGGTAATCATCGGTGCCTCAAGTGGGGATAAATCCCGTGAGGGCCGGTTAGAACCATCTTGTGTGTTCCAGGTGGTGTTGAAACCCCTTTATGAGACGTTCTATAACCTCGGAAAAACAGGAGTCAATGTGATGGGTCGGACATTCTCGGCTTTGTGGGAATCTTTGCAGGTTTTGGGATGAGGTGGACGATTGTCATTTCAAGAGGTCGGCAACTTGCCCAGTATGCCAGCATCGATTGACGACAGTTAAGAGGGCCGCTTGAACCGATCAGGGAAGATTTCAAAGGTCTTGCCATTTTTTTTCTGGTAGCCCGGAGTACATTTGGGTTTTTCTGGGGAGATGGCTATATGCAGCTCGCTCTCCGTGAACGGAGAGTCGAGCTCGGCGAGTGGTGCGCCTATATCGATTTCAGGCGGAGGTTGGAATGTCGAGATGTAAACCGTGGAGTGTGTCAAGAGAGTCTTCACAAGAGTATCTTCCACTTGAGAGTGATTAGAATGGAGGCACATTCCTTCTAGAATCCGCAGTTTTGCTTTCCCTCTTCACTCAGGCCCCGCAAGATGCTACACAGATGTGAAATTCATCGTTCTTGGCCAAGTCGTTCGCCGAGATTATGCCAGTTTTCAGATTGGAAGATTTTTATGCAGAAATGCATTATTGTCGGGGGTTGTCGTGCGTCCCTTGGCCGGCGTGCGCAGCGCGTCTGATGACGATTGTGGCATGATGCCCCTAAGGATTGGCCAACCAAACAATCCATCACGAGATAGCTTCGCGTTCAACCACCATCGTCATCTACCCGTAGGGGAACCGCTGAAGAAGAAAAAGGAGAAGAAGACAACGCTGCGAAGAGGAGGGCTGCGTGAGTTTTGACTACCGTTATCCTCCTCGGCCGGCGCATCTTCCCGATCTGAACCCGGTCGAAGAGCGGTGCAGCGCGTCTGATGATGATTGTGGCATGATGCCCCTAGGGATTGGCAAACCAAACAATCCATCACGAGATAGCTTCGCGTTCAACCACCATCGTCATCTTCCCGTAGGGGAACCACTGAAGAAGAAGAAGGGGAAGAAGACAAAGCTGCTGCGCTTCATAGAAAATTCCAAAATATTTACAACCTAATTTGCATCTTATTCTGGCACCTCACCTGAGCCCTCCAAAAGCAACCATTTCTGATTTTTTAGTTATTATTCTCCTCCTCCTCTCCCTTACTTCTTCTTCTTCTTCTTCTTGTTCTTCTTATTTTCTTTATTTAGTAATTAATCTATTTATTTCCTTTTTTTGTTTCAATATTGACCAAATTCCAAACTCAATTACTCCAACACAAGAAAAAAAAAGCTTCAAAATTTTTCTAATTTTCTTTGAATCATTCACCTAGGCAGTAACCTCATTCGAATTAACGACTGATGTTTGGCCGATCCCCTGATAGGGTATGCGCCAATAATATCAAGGAACAACAACGACAACAACAGCAAAGCTGCGAAGAGGAGGGCGGCGTGAGCTTTGGCTACCGTTATCCTCCTCGGCAGGTGCATCTTCCCGATCTGAACCCGGTCGAAGAGCGGCTCATCGCGCCTCGACTCCCCTTCATGAGCATCAGGCGGCTGACTCGAGGCAACGGGCAGTTTCGAATCAAGGGACAGGCGGTGAACGGGCCCATCGACGTATCGAAGGTTGTGCGGTGCCTTCCTCGCATGGTACCCGAGAGAGAGTACTGCACATGCGCCGGCCCCCGCGCGTCGGCCGCGGTTATGACGCAACGTGCCGCGGCTATGACGCAACACAATCCACTTTAATCCAATCCTATCCAAATCCAATCCAATCCAAGCCAAGCCAAGCCAAGCCAATCCAATCCAGTCCAATTCAATCCAATCCAATCCAATCCAATCCAATCGAATCCAATCCAATGCCCCTCGCGAGAGAGTGTTCGCTATCGGAGAGGACAGGGGGTGAGCGGCGGAGAGCGCAGCTGTCGCGGCGAGGAGAATGGGGGAGGGGTGGACAACGCCCACGACAACGACGCGATGACGCCGGAGGGACATGGCGAGTGAATCAGATGCTCTGCATCTAAAACCAGACGACTTCTTGTGAAGTCTCTCTCGTAAGAGCGGCGGTCTCCGCTTGGCGCGTCATGTAGTCTGTTGCTTCGACAATCCACGTGTTCTCGGATCGTGACGTAGGGAACGGGCCCAGAAGGTCAATTCCAACCTGTTGGAAGGGCCTTGATGGGACGGCGATCGGCTGCAGAAGTCCGGCGGGTCTCGTCGGTGGCGTCTTTCGTGACTCGCAGTCACGGCAGTTCCGGATGTACTGGGTGACGTCGGATGCAGGGCGGGGCCAGAAGTACTTCGCCTTGACTTTTCCAATAGTGCGAGCTGTAGCGAGATGTCCGAAAGACGGGTTGCCGTGGCACGCTCCCAAAATTTCGTCACGAAGGTCTGTAGGGATGACAAGAAGATAATTTGTTCCGGTTCCGGGGCTGAAATTCTTCTTCACAATGACGGAGGTTTTCAGGCTGAATGCTAGTAAGTTGCATTCGAAGGTTCCAGGAACGGCGACATTGCATCCCTCGAGTTAGTCGATTATACGGAGAAGTCGTGGTCGGCACGCTGCTGGGCGGCTAGGTCACTCTCCGTCACGATTCCATAGAACGCGCTGTCTTCATCGGAGTCTTGTGGTGGTGGGTCGACGGTGGCACGGGACAGGCAGCCGGCGTCGGAGTGTTGCCTGCCAGATTTATAGACGACTGTAACGTCGAATTCCTGCAGGCGCAAGCTCCACCGCCCCAGATGGCCAGAGGGGTCCTTCAAATTGACGAGCAAACACAGCACATGATGGTCTGTCACAACCTTGAATGGTCTTCCATACACGTATAGACGAAATTTTGAAATCGCCCACATAATAGCCAGGCACCTTTTCTCAGACGCATAGTAGTATTTCTCCTGCTTCGACAGACCACGGCTGGCATAGGCGTTTCCTTTTCGCAACCGCTTTGCTTTTGGACGAGGGCAGCACCCAAGCCTAAGTCACTGGCGTCCGGGTGCATTTTCGTTTCGGCGTTTTCGTCGAAATGAGCGGGCACGGCAGGCTTTGCAGTCGTTTTCGCAGCACGCAGAATGCTTTTTCCCGGTCGGTTTCCCAGCTGAAAGGGGTTCTATCTTTCGTCAAGCGCATGAGTGCCTCTGCAATGCGTGCGAAGTTCGCGACGAAGCGCCGTTAGTATGCGCACAGTCCGAGTAATCTTCGCACGCCCTTCTTGTCTTTCGGCCTTGGGAAGTTCGCAATGGCTGAAGTTTTTTCCGGGTCAGGTAGGACTCCGGCGCCGTTGACGACGTGGCCCAAGAACGTGAGTTCCTCGTACGCGAAACGGTACTTTTAAGTCTTCAGCATTAACCCCGACGTACGAATGGCCTCGAGTAAAACTCCAGCCTTGCCATTTGTTCGTCGAAAGTTCGGGCGAATACCACAACGTCATCGAGACATGCGAGGCATGTGTGCCACTTCAGGCCACCTAGCACAGTGTCCATGACCCTTTGTAACGTTGCTGGCACCCTGCAGAGTCTAAAATGCATCACCTTAAACTCGTATAGGCCGTCCATGGTTATAAATGTAGTCTTCTCTCGGTCTCTTTCGTCCACTTCAATTTGCCAGTAGCCGGTCTTCAGATCCTTCGATGAGAAGTACTTCGCGTTGCAGAGGTGGACGAGGCCATCGTCGATTCGTGGCAGGTGGTACACGTCATTTTTGGTGATTTTGTTCAGTTGCCGGTAATCAACGCAGAACCTTAGTGTGCCGTCTTTTTTCTTCACGAGTACGACCGGCGCAGCCCAGGGGCTGTTCGATGCCTGAATAATCTCGACGCTGAGCATGTCGTTAACTTGAGTCAGGATGTCTTCCCTCTCGTTTGCATAGACGCGGTACGGTGATTGTCGGGTAGGTAGGGCTCGATCTTCTGTTATTATTCGGTGCTTTGCTAGAGGTGTCTGGCGTAGTTTTGAGTTCGACGAAAAACACTCGCTGTAGCAACGCAGCGAAGCCAATAATTTGTTCCATTTTTTCTTGGCGTAGCGCCGGATTCACATCGAAGGGCTGCAGAAGCTTAAAGGTGTCTTCGGGTGTGCATGGGTACGGCGATGGCGAATGGTTGAATTGGGCGGGTCCACGCCTGGTGTTGGAAAGGTATTCGCCGATCTCAGATGCCCGCTGGCCGGGTAGGGGGCGTGGTGCGTCGACGTAAAACTCTCGCAAAAAGAGCCTCTTGTAGGGACAGCGACGCCGGATGGGGTTGGCCTCTCCACAGTGGTAGCACCGCGGACGATTGTCGGGCATTCGCAACACGTCGGTCATCCTTGGGGCGGGGGGTTGCACCGCAGGTGGTCGGGCCGGCGACAGGGGACGACGGTAGGGAGCCTCGCCACGATAAGGCGCAGGTGGGAGAGGGCGGCGGACAGCAGCCGCGTAGGGCGTGGATTGCGGCTTGCGAGGTGCTTCTGGCGTCGTTTAAGTTTCCAGCGCTTGTTGCACTTTTTCTCTAATGACGTCGGAAAGGGAAGCGACTTGTGGTTGCGGCGGCATCGGGAGCAGTTTTTGCAGCTCCTTCCTCAAAATTTCGCGGATGGCCTGGCGTAGGCAATCTGCGGGAATGCGCGTACTCTCGACGCAATTCGCATTGGCCGTGTCATCAAAGGTGCGGTCATACAGCTTAGCGCACATTTCTAGGGCTTTCTCCATGGTGCTGGCTTCGGTCACGAATTCGGCGACAGTTTTCGGCGGATTGCGGAAAAGTCCAGCAAATGGTTACTCCTTCACACTGCGCATTTAGAAGCATAGTTTTTTTCTTCCGTATTTTGGGGTGAGCGTGGCAAAATAGTTGCTTCATCTCCTCTACGAAGATCACGACCCCTTCGTTGGGGTGTTGCGTGTGCGTTTCCAACAAAAGGGCTGCTCTTTCTTTCCGCACGTCGGTTGCGAATGTTTTGAGGAATTCGCTCTTCAAGAGAGTCCAGTCGGTTAGGGAGCTTTCATGGTTCTGAAACCATGTTCAGGCCGTATCTTCTAAATAGAAGAAAACATGGCGGAAAGTTTCTTCGTCATCCCACCTGTTAAAGATGCGGACGCGTTCCACTTTCTCCAACCAGACCCCAGGGTCTTCTCCGGGGGATCCGCGGAACGATGGTGGTTCCCGGCGCTGTTGCCGAACGAGGGCAGGATTAGGAGCGCTGTTCATGGTGCCAGCGTTGATCATGTTGGTGGTTGCAGCGATCGTTCTTTTGGGTCCGTCTGGCAGGAGACCGAACTCCGGTCGGAGTTCTTGCAGTGGGCGGCTGGCTCTCGTTAGACTCACTTGGCGGCTTCCAGATGTCGTTGTGAGCCCAGAGGGTGCGTACCCCGTACCTTAGAAGATGTAACGGATGCATATAGGTTCATGCCCTGCACTATCACACCCTGGCACTTTACACCAGCCATCCCCATTGTCATACTGATTTTACTATTTTAATCTCTGCTTTTGTTGATTACATCTTCAACCGTCTACATAACAACAGTTTTGGCGCTCTTTGCCCTAGTTGGCCTTGCGCCATAAACATCCAACCACCATCAAGATATAACGGAGCCAAAGATGAGGCAGTCGTCTTGAAGGAAAAGCGCGTCTATTGGAGAGAACTTGTGCCCCCCTAACAACTCAAAAGTACACAGGCGGCGAAGGAGCAGTCAACAAAGTGAGGTGCGTCGGCGTGCATCGCAGAATCGAATACCCCGGCGTCAGCTCTGCATGCTCTTTATCTTTCGCCGCAAGTGTTTCTGGAACCACCGATTCACATCCCGAACATTGTAGATCCCAGAGGATTATTCTGGGGTGTTCACATTAGATCGAAATGCTCTCCCAATCAGAACAGATAACACATGCGGCTTAGAAAGAAAGAATTGAACTCGCGCTTCCCTTCGCTCCGAGATAACACCGACCGGCGCAGCCGGGCGGTAAAAGCAAAACACAAATAAACACAATGCATGGTTCGGGGCAATATAGCCTAGGCTACATACCAAATAAAAGAAGAGAAATGCGTCCTGCATTTTGCACATATATAAAAGACCGGGTGCGGCTACCTGCTGCAACAAAACCAGTATTCAAGCAAAACCAGAAAGCCTAGTTCGCGGCATTACCTGCAATAATAATTCATCCACCCCATTAAAAAATAAACGGTATAAAAAACAGTAAAATTTCGTCATATCACGCAGTAAGCATTAAGGCAAACCACGAGGATGACTTCGGGCCTCCTCCCCCGTCGGTTGGAGTGCAGGTATCAACAACACTAACTGAGTACGTGTAGACAAATTGGAGTCCTAAGCCACACAGGATCACCTGCGTGCTAACCGGCGTCTCGGCTCCAGAGGTTGTAGATTGCGGTATCCACGAGGTAGCTGTTCTCTGCACGCACTTCAGCAAGCAAGCAGCCCTACTACGAAAGGTGGGGCACCCTCGGAAGTCGGTGTTGACGTTGTCGTTTTCTACTTTTGGCTGCAAGGCATAGAGCATGGTTGTCAACTGCTTTCCGTAGACAAGCTCTAATGGTGTCATTCGCAATTTTTTTCTGGATGGCTGCATTTCTGCGAACGTGACTTTAAAGTAGCATTTTGCCTCATGTCTGGTGTTCAATTTCTACATGCGTAGTTAGCATACCTGCGATCGTCTTTTTGGGGCGTACAGTTACAAAATTCCACACGAAGGGGGAAGGGGGATATGCCGCGGTATTACGTAAATGCGTGTTGCTGTAGCGCAAACATCCTTGCATAAGCACAGCAGTGATTAGTGATTAGCGATTCAGGGGCTCCATGTCGGACAAAAACTTATTGGATGAAACATCCCTTGCTTTCTTCTGTTGTCCCCCTGGGAGGAACAGCTGGCTCCGGGAGCGTGTCATGTAGTCTGTGGCTACAATTTTCCACCTGTTCTCGACTGATGCCTTAGGGTACGTGCCTAGAAGCTTTATTTGGATTTGTTAGAACGGCCTCAATCGTAGGGAGGTTGGCTGCAAGAGTATCTCAGGCAAAGAGGCAAAGTCACCGGTATTTTCTACTTCTGGCAGTCACGGCACATCCGGATGAAGTGAGTGACATAAAATGTAGGACGCGCAAGTAGTCTTTTGTCTTTATGTTCTTGCGAGTGCGTGCCCTGGGGAGGTGACCTGATGCTCCTTTTGCGTCGCACGCTTAGAAGGTTCTTTCGCGGAGGTCAGTGGGCAAGACAAGAAGGTACTTCGTTTTGTTATACGCTCCAAGTTCTTCAATACCACCCAACTGTTCATGCAAAATTGAGCGGACTTGAACTTTGAGTCCTTGCGACGGGTACGTTTCTCCTTCGTGGTGGTCGCTAACGATGCGCAACATGTTGTGAGCACGTTGCTGGGTCTTTTTCTGTTACGATACTTCAAACGGCGGCGTGTTCATTGCAGTCCTGGACCGACGTATCTAAAATGTTGCGTGATAGGCAGTCAGAATCACAGATTCCTGCAGGATTGGTAAACGATGATGACCTTACATTTCTAGAGCACAGGCTGTATCCCCCAATGCGGCCACAGAGTCTTTCAAATTGACGCGCTAGCAGAGCATGGAGGTCCATTTCCAGCATAAGTGGGCTGCCGTAGATGGAGGATGAACATCTTGAAACTCGTTACTGGAGCAAGGACTTCTTTTCAAAAGACGTGTACATTCTATTTTCTTTTGAGAGACTGTGGCTGTTGTTACGAATTATTTTTTCGCATCCGTTGTGCGTCCCCAACCTGCTGCAGTTGCGTATGTATGCATTGCTTTCTCGGCACACTCGCCTAAATCTGCGAGCACAGGCGTGTGCCGCTGGAAATTTCAATTTCACACAAAGTGCTCTGCTCTACTTTTTTCTTTGAGAACTGAAAAGTGTCTTTCATCAAGAGCCTGGGTGTTTCAGTGGTTTTTGCTAGGTTCTCGTCGAAGCTTCACTAGTACGCCACGGTCGGCGAAATCTTTGGACGCCTTTCTTGTGTTTGGGCCTGGAAAGTTGCCATATCGGAAGTTTCCTCCGGGTAGGGCTGGGCTCTCTCCGAATAAAAAACATGGACCAAAAACATCACTTCAGGCTATGGCAAGGCCCACTCTTCATATTCGATGGTGAACGCCGATGTATGCATGGCTTCAAGCACAGACTCGTACTTCACAAGGTGTTTTTAGAAATTCATGGCAAATACGACGGCATGGCAGAAGTAGACGAGGCACGTGTGCCGTTTCAAGGCTGGTAGCAGGGCTTAAATAAATACTTGGAATGTTGCTAGTCCCGTGCCCTGTCCAAACGGCATTATTTTAAACCCCTACAGTCGGTCGGAAATGTAAACGTATATCTTGCCATGGTCCCTGTCTTCAATTGTAATTTGCTACTGCCTGGTATTAGGGTTTATTGAAGAAAAGTACTTTGCATAGGTGCTGAAGGGTGCCGGCAGTGTGTGGGAGTGGGTAAAGTTGTTTTGGTGATTTTATTCAAAAGTCGATAGTAAATGTAGAGCCTCAGACTGCTGTCTTTTTTTTGTGTACAGTGCTTACAGATGGCTCGCAAGACAAAGCGTACATGGGAGCCGCTTCCTTAATTTGAGAATAAGCAAGCAAAAGTAGATGAACGAAACAATAAAAATTTCCTGACTGCAATAATAACTTTGAAGGATGAATCACTATTTAAAAATCAAAGGAATACCTAAGAAACCCTACAATGAGAGGAATGTACGGTTGTTTACTAATAGACTATAAACCCTAAAAAAATCAGCAATCAAACTAACCGAAACTCCAACAAATATATTAGCAAAAAAATTGTAAACAAAATGAAATAACGTACAAATAACGTGTACTTACACAAAAGGACACAGTAGCAATATCGGCAAGGTTGTAGCGGATCACAAACCTAAGAAACACCGAAAATAGGGCGACAAAATAAACTGGCCTATTTCAAAAGAGTTCGTCGAAAAAGAGCTCGCTAATAACGTTAACTAACACTGGAATGTTGAGTGGCAGCAAGAAGGACATAAAAGTTACACAATACACTCGCTAGAAAAATATCATAAAATTCCACCCCGCTCTTCCACAAAGAGTTACACCTCGCTGGTTGTTTCTGGACACAGTAGACTCCATTTTGCTTTTGAGGTTTGCAATTACACATCACAACAAATGTAAATGTAACCTGCCAGCCGACACCTTCGAGCACAACTTTGAGGAGCACCCCTTAACAAAATAAAACGAAAACATCTATTTATCCTAATGAAAATAATTACACAAGAACAAAACCAGCGCTAATAAATCTACAGAAAATTTAAAATCGTAGGAGAAATAACCGTGATAATGACGGTAGCATTGAATAATGTTTATCCCAGAAATATTTCGCCGCAAACTTTCAGACGCAATTTCGGCGCAAAAAATCAGCGCCCATAAGCGCCATACTAAATCGTATATCTCCTTGTTATTTAGTGTTCTAGTATGCGTTATTTTCTGTGTAATCGTAACGAATAATTACTTACAATTCTTCTGACATTTGAAATTTGAAATTTAAATGTACAATTGCAAACTACTTTTTTTACCCGTAACACAGTGGCGCTGCGAGAGGGGTGTAGAATGCATAAACCCGTTTAATGAAGGAAGTTGTTAGTAAGTGAATAATATTGTGATTAGAACTTTAAAGTTCCTATCGGCAGGGGAAGCTGTTTTACCGCAATCACATTTCGAATCACCCAACAACGTCTATATAGCCATTGTAACACGGTGTCATAAAGCAAGCGTGAACGCTGAGAATGCAGGGACGCTTTTCGTTGGCCATATTTTTTGTTTAAATCAGTCGTATTGTTCAAACGTTGCGAAGGAGTTTGCAAAAATCTCCAGTAAAAAAGCTTTTTGCCCAGAGCGTACACTGCGAGAGAAAGCGCCAAGCAGGTAGTTGTGAGATTGTCGACCTTACCTGGCAGCTACTGTGGTCCACATTATTGCAACCCAGATTGTCAGGGTAGATAATGTGACCACCCAGATGCATCGGCATGAATGCGTGTTATAGTTTGGGTAGCAGTTCCACATGTTCCGAAGGTTACAACACTTCAGGGGTCGAACCAGCGGCCTAAATTTACTGGTGATGCCCGTTACCGTGTTTGAAACTAATGACTTCAATGAGTCATTTGGACACGCGCTTGCCGAGCACCGGAATAATTCAAAAAAGCATAGCAGAATGACTGTCAGAAACAGTAACGAGAATGCCAGGCCAGTGAATTCTTTGCAGGCATTCTTAGCAAACTGATAGAAGTTTACGCCAAACAAGAATATGGTGAGCCGGTTTTGTCACTTACGAGTGCATTATGCCTAATTATGGCCCACAAATATTAACCGCCCACATAACCTTTGGCACCCTTGTTCCAACCTCATGGGTTTTTGTGGAGTGAGAGGCTGGAAAAGAAAAAAATACACCATCTTGCCGTACGGGAAACCCAAGTACAAGCAAACAGCCATGAGGTCGACTGAAGTTCCCATTCGTTTTCAGTTCGTCGTTTCCGTTGACGTTCGGCTTCGCGTGCCTTCGTTGTATCAGCAGCTTCTTGGCGTAGTTTGAATGAGTGAAGGACATCAGGCGCGTCGTAGCACATGATCCCGACTCGGTTTGTAACGCAGTGGGAAGAGCGCCACGTACCTCCCGTTGCGGCCAGAGAGTCGTGGGATCGAAACCGGGCGCCGCCTATTTGTTTTTATTGTGGACTGCGCTGATGTCAGCCCAAACGCTGACGGGGATGAAGAGGCGCGCATGCGCAGTAGAGTGCGGACGGCGGACAACAACGACAACAAGGGAGGGAGGGACACGGCCCCCCGCATGAGATGATTCGCATCTAAAAATGTCAGAGTAAGGGTTGTGTATACGACTGTTGCTACGCGCAGTTGGGAAAACAAGGACAAGTCCAAGCTGTAGTTACTGCTGGCCGCTTTATGCATCGTATATTTTGTACCAGGTTTCGTTGGTGGTACCTATTCTTGTCTGTAGTGTGTGTGTTACTTTATAAACGTCGGCAATAAAGAAAAAAGTTCGTAGCGCACTGGGAAGAGCGCCACGTACCTATCGTTGCGGCCCGAGAGTCGTGGGCTCGAAACCGGGCGCCGCTGCGTCAATGACACTATTTCTGCCGACTTTACTTCCGTGACAGATATCACGTCACCATAAGCTTTGTGTACTCGGGAATAAAACACTTTCGTGGTAATATGCATATCGCAAAGCCAAATAAAACAAAACAGAAGGTAGAAAATTGATGCTGTGGGCTCACTGCTTGTGCCAGAGCATATTTTGACATTATAATATATTCTGACCCCTCGGGGGAGGAGAGGGGTATTCTACGTAGTGTAGAATAAATGTTGTTGTTATGTTTAGTTAAAGTGGTGATACATAAACATGTTAAAAATAGCTTTTATTGAAAACATACGCTTCAGAAGTAGTGGCTTGGAAATACATAAAATATTTTATTTTGCAGATAAGGTTTTTCACTCAAAAACTTCGTGGCCATCTATTTGGTTAAAAAGAGTCACAATCGCTTAGCGTTAAAACAGTGATGACTCCACTTCATGCGGGCTGATCCGGCATTTCTCCAAGTATTCTAGAGTGCCTGCGCAGGGTCGTTTTTCATTGCCGTGTTGTGGGTACAGTATGTGAAAAATACGCTTTCTCGTTGATCAGCTTTAAAATGAATGCTTCCTGCAATATTAGTGCGGCACAAGGCGTCTTTGTTCAGAGGCTGTTTCAGTCATTTTATTTAGTGGGCTGGTGTTAAATTTCCTCATCGGATTGTTATTCCCAATGTAGTGTACTATTCTTAAGTTTATATTCACGTTGGTGATAACCCTGTGTCTGTGTTGTTGACTTCTGGTGATAGTTGAATGGGAAGTCCACAAAGTCGAAATAAAGCGTTGGCGAAAACAGCCAATCACACTATGGTAGTATAAGTGACTGGGCAAAATGTTGTTCCTCCCAGCCTGCCTGTCAGTCAGTTGCTTCCCTTTACACTGCGGTCACTGGCTTTTTGTCGCGCATATTGGCAGCCGTTATACCATATCCGAGAAGACGAGAGAGCAGAAGTGCAGTTTATATCTGGCTCACCGACGTATGCCACGAGGAACATGTGCAAATACTGTGGTAGGGGTAGCACAAAATACGTATGCATACGTTTACAAGGTTTGAAATGATGATGTCGTGTCTCTATACTGCTGTATAGCATCTTTATTACGGGATTTTAAATCACGCTAGACGGCTTTAAGCCGAGTTTTTACATATACGTAAATACAGGTAAGTCGTAAAACCAGTCTCATTATTAATCTATGAAGACGACTTACTGTTGATGGCGCAGAAGCAGATAGGTATGAAATGTCTTATGAAAATATGTGGGCACGATCCGCAATACCCAGATAATTTATGTTGCCGACGAACGTGAGGAATCATTGTTTTCATGAGGACACATAACCCAAACTGGTATCAGTTTTAAAAATGAGGAATTTCTCAGGTAAAACAGTGTAAATAACAATAGTGTTATTAACGAGGCTGAAAATTCTGCGAAGACACATGATTCTATCTTCGGGCAGAAAAAGAAAGAATGCAGCTTTCGAAAAATACTGACCACTCTGCGACAGGAACAAATAAAATGGGTTTAGCAAAATCTGGAAAGTCGCCATGGTGCCAGGATTGAATTGAGGAAATTTATTTCTGTTCATGAAACCAGATATCAAAGCAGGCGTGGAGAAAACTAGGAGTGTGGTGGGTATATTAGCTCGAGGGTCTCATAGCAAAACTAAAAACAAGGTGGTACAAGGGATAATGGCCTGGTGTTCGTTTTCGACAAGAAGGCACAGAGAAAGAAAACGAAGAAAAAGGGCTGCGATATTTATTTTTACGTAACTCTATAATATGTTCAATCAGAAGCGGTGGCAAAACATAGAGACAAAGACAATTTTATTGGCCCCAGAAACCAGGAAGAAGCCGGCAATTAAGATCCACAGGCACCGGAAGCGACTTATCAATCTGTTGCATAGTATTCATTGCCTTTGTGCCTTCCACAGATCAGGAGAGAACATCCACGACCGTAGGTAGGGTCATGCCTTCAGAGCCGCCCGGAAGTCTTTTCTGGGACCAATAGGTGCGGGTTATTATTGTTTTCGTTTTAATTAAATAATTAAAGCTGGGTGATTTGGAGTGCTCCCCTGTTGTCGCCGGAGCACCGCGCATGTGGAATGTCCTTACGTATTTTTTGGAGGCATCTTACTCAAAAGTACTGGATTCAATAGTGTGTGTAAGGATTTGTCGTTCCACTTTGGCTTTCCTCCTCTCCTTGTAGTAGTCTCTATCTCTATACTGTCTCTATAGCCAGTTATAGACACGGGTAAAAGAGCTGTCCTCATTGCCGACCTGCTGTGCGAGCTCAAAGGCTTAATAATAGCCGCCTTGCTACTATTAAGGATGGTTACTATTAAGGATGGCTAGTATTATGGATGGTTTGGTTTTGGGATGAGGTGGAAAGCCTGAACTTCAGGGCAGGAGAGGTGACGAAGAACCGGATTGGATGGTGTTGAAAGAGCAGTGAGGAAAAGATTGTAGCGCAGATGGGAAAAAACAAGTGACAGTTCGCAATAGGCGGGAGGAAGAAGAAAAATGACCAAAAGCAGACACAAGTTTGCAAAAGGTGCCAAAATACAAAACCGCGGAGAGGAATTGAGGGAAGAGGACAGAGGAAGTCCTCAAAGCTTGTTTGCTGTGGGGCAAATAATTGCGACAAAGTACGCAAGTAGGCTTTCACGACCGACACCCTGATAAAAAGAGAATCAATTCATCGGCTCTAATTTCATTCATCATTATTGCCGATTTCCTGCTTGCATACTCTCTCGTGACTGCAGCGCTTTTTTCAGAAATATGTAATTTTCCCGCAGAGTTGGCGTATTTTTAAACCCTAAAAATTTGTCCCCAGACGGAATGCCAACTGGAGAGTCATGAGGGGCTCTTAGATGCGACTGCATCTCATTCACTCGCCTTGTCCCTGCATCCGGCGTCATCGGCGTTGTTGTCGGCGTCCGCCCCTGCTCCAGTATTCTCGCCGCACGAGCTGCGCTCTCCGCCGCTCACCCCCTCTCCTCTCCGATAGCGAGCACTCTCTCGCTAGGGGCATTAGATTGGATTCGATTGGCTTGGCTTGGCTTGGCTTGGATTGGATTGGATTAGATTGGATTTGGATTAGATTGCAATGAAGTGGATTGTTTTGGATTGTGTTGCGTCATAGCCGCGGCAGACGCACTGGCGCCTGCGCGTCCCCTCACCGTTATGCGCGCTAAAAAACGCAATACCTGCGCCGCACTGCTCCATCGGTTCAGCGCCGTTCCTCCGCGGTCCAACGCTGCAACGTGAACCCCTATGCGTCGCATCTACACAGGGGTTCCCGCGTGGGAAGGTGGGAGTTTTTAATAGCTGTCTGTTTGTATCTGACGATCGTATCATTTTCTAGGATGTTCTGTTCGTAAAATAATAGGGGTGTTCTCTGCATCGGTTCTGCAATAAACTGAAAAGTCGTTTTACAGTGTGTCTACCTCAATTACGTATTCCCATGTCCTTTTTTGCGGTGCGCCACTTCAGTTGGAGCATCACTAGTGTGTCAGAGCTCGCTTAGACAAAGCAGAGCCTCGTATTTCTGTGAGACGTATCTTGTGTGGCGACAATCGAGCTTAGGCATAGTATGTCGTTTTTTGTACATCAAACTCGGATATTTATGTCAGAAGGGGGCACCACGATATTGTTTATGGTTTGTGTTCATTTTGGAAACAAATGCAATGCTTTAATTTTCATTTATTTATTCCACATTGTGGCAGAATATGCCCTGGCCCAATTAGTAGTGGGCAAGAAACAAAATTGAGGTTTACGCGACTTGCTTGTACCCTATTCAATACCACTTTTCTGGTTTGTTTACCACACAGCCATGTGAAGCGAAGTGAAAACACTCCAGAAAAGAGATGCAATGCCGATAAAGATATAAGTCTCTCGCAGAGTATTGCGCTTTGGCACAACGAAGCACGCGGACAGCAGCGCCGGAAAGCAGCCAAGAAGTAGTGGAGAGCCCACTTTCCAGGATTTGGACCCACAATATTCTCACAGTGAACTTATCGCCGCTACTTACGACTTGGCCACGAGCCCTGAACCACGTATAGGTGTCTCTCGAACATTGCCTGGCAACTTCAGTATGACAAGAAAGATTGCCAGATGCCTTTTCTATCCCTCTGTTTGCCATCCGACATCATCAAAATCAGTCACTCATTTGATAACAATGGTTCTCAATGGCCGATCTTAACAAATCTGTATCACTAATATTACTCCTCAATGGGTACGACGGTGCCCATAAAAATGAGATACCCCTAGATCAGCAAACCCCGAAGAGGGGTAATACATAACTTTTTAAAAGTACAAGTGTATCTAGCATTTACACAGCATTCCCTCGTTATGCGGGTGAACAAACTCAGATTTTCTCGAAGCATCTTTATGCTGAAAGTCCCCTCTAACCAAATAACTGTAAAATGCACAATTTTTACTTTGTTTAAAAAATGACACATCGTAGCCCAGTTTCCAAATGCAACGCCACACAAATGCATTAGGCTCCAGTAGCTTGATTGCAAGGTGGCTTTAAAGCTTTCACCATGCTTGTGCTTCTTACACTGCACAACACACTTGAGGATGTTTTTGGGCTCCCGACCTGAAACAATATTTGTTTTTAGAAAGGAAGTGCACAGACACGTTCAAACAGAATTTAATAGGCCGTGTTCACAACGAATCGAGCAGTGAAAGAAGCGCTTAGCTAAAACCAAAACTTACCAGATTTTCGGTTTAGGGAATATCCGTTTAATAGCATATTCAAAACTGTTCGTGCTTTCAAAGATTTGAAAAAAAGTTCCAGCCGCTCGCAACGCCAACATAAGGATCTCCACAAGAAGCTCAAGATGTTGTTGCTGACCACGATGTAACAGCTGTACGGCTGTACTAACGTAAATGAGACGATTGTTCGCATTCACTGGCAGCCCGAACTACACAGGAGTTGTCAGAATCCACGATACTAATAACGATATTGGTGTGACAAGAGTTCCGATTGTGGGATTAAACCTGATGAGGGGGAAATGTAGAATCAAAGAAATTTTGCTGAGCATCACCTTAACAACGCCGTTTTCAACCTTTTCAAACATAAGGGTGCTGCCCAGCGGATATTCTCACCAGCCTAGTTGGTTTTTCAGTGTGTTGAAATGTGTGAAATATGTGTTGAAACCTGCTCTTTCTTTGTTGTTCTTTGTTTTGGTAACTCCGCGCACCTATACACTTCAAATATATCATCGCATATAAAAAGTGTATGAAAGCACAGAAAGTAATTTTAGTTACATTTTGTAAACATATGGTGTATATTACAACTACAAACAAAAACAATAGACTAATAACTAGTTTTGCTAAGCAACGGCAAAAAGTAAAAAAATTCGCCATTAGTAACATAACAGTGTTGCAAGAACGATTAAAACATACTTGACATTTTTAATTCTAGCGACCCCAAACACTGTAAATATCACATCTTCTTTTGTCTGTTTAATTTAAAACCGTCTTCTTGCCCTAAATCCGTTATATCTGTCCCGCAAGTATATTAGTTGCGTTGGTGCCACATAAGCTCTAGGTAGTGCAGCTGGCCGCAAGCTGTGGCCAGCTAGATCACGCAAGATCCTGTGTGAGTGTCACCGGCTCACGCATTGGCTTTAGCATAACAACTGTCAAAAACCTTGAAGAAAAGGGGAACGCGTGCTCGTGTATTCCTTCGCGAGTTATGTGTGTTTAGCATCGTCTCGGTTGTATTTTAAATGAGTGTTTTGGGACTGTTTTAGTCGTGTTATATTTTCATAAACATACTACTTTTAAATGGTGTTTACCTGAGGCTAAATGATTTCCATCAGCTTTTATCGCTGTCCCTAAAAACGACAGCTTGCGCAAAGCCTTCCTTACTTCCTCATGAAATTAAGGATTGTGTTTTTTCACGGACAGCAAACTGTGCAGCATGAGCGGCAAACAGCAAATGGCACCACGGACTTTGCCGCACAGACAAGCAAAGAGCATCAGTCGGACTCTAGTTTCCAGCGATTTCGCTGCAGAGGAACAAACATAAATCGTTGTGCAAGCAAAACTCGTTTTTTTTTTCTTTTTTGCTTTGCTTCTTTGAATTGCTTCGGCTATTTTAATATGATACGAGAACTTCGAATTTTAAGGATATCTTGTAAGATTTGGTGTTTATTTATTTTCAGAACAACTTACTGTGCCTATCTGTTAAAGGCATTGTTAAGCGCACACGCCAAACTGTAGGCTTGTATGTAGGCCGGATGCTGCTTTCCTACCTCCATTTTAAACGGTTGTGTGGCTAAATATTTCCAGAACGTTATTTCTGATGCTGGCGGTGCCGCAACACAGAACAGAAAAAAATTACACTTTTTAGTATTTGTACTAATCAAAATATTTTATTTGCTGCCTGTGAGGTCAAGGACCAGGTTTGTGGAAATCAGTTAAAAAAATAGAATCACCAAAAATGTTTTATTTAAGCTTTGAAATTGGAAAGCAGCACAGCCCTAAGAATCCTGTTGCGTGTTTTGTAATGGTTTTTTAAGTGTCAAGCAGCATCCTTTTTCCTAATGTCCCCTAATTTGTATACCCATAACATTTAAAAACTACCCCCCACCCACCCTAGAATTCTTTGTAACATTGTTAAGGACGCAATGACAGACGACACTATACGTAACGTATTATAAGCTTAACCCTACATACATCCTTTTACATGCTTCAATATGGCATTGTTTCTGCATAGAAGATTCTTTCAAAGTTTTCTTTTGAAGTTGCACGGAACTTTGCTATCGATAGAAAAAGGTCTTACTGCTTTGCCATGCATTTGACCATAAAAAGCAATATTTACCTAATATTTTTTGCATTCTCTTTTTCTCAAGTTTCAGGTGACATTTCTTCATAGGAGTCTCCGAAATTCGGGTATTCAAACGTATAAAGCTGCATCTTCGCTGAATACATGAGTGGTTGAAGGGCATTTCTTCTATGTTGCGAATTATACCCGAAAAATTAGCCACTCAGTTGAGGTGTTTACTACCCCCATTAAGTGCAGGGCTCATTCGCCCTTACACAATTGAGGTTATTTTAGCCTGTAGCTTATTTACATTATTTCAAACAAAAAACAAAATTTGGTAAATTGAAAATTAACTATAATTACGCCTGGAACACATCCCAACCGCATTTGCCGATCGGTGGTTGTATTTGTAATATATTCAAATTTTAAATAATGAAACAATATATTTCGACATTTAAAGTGGAATACCATGCCACTTGGTATTTATTTCCAAAGATACTACATGTGCCTTTACTTTAGATACTACATGTACTTCAATAAAAAAATTAATTATTTATTTCAGCTGCAATCGTGGAGTATCTGTGGGATACTTGAAGTATTTGCTTCTAAGACATTAAAAATGCATTCCGAATGTGGAAAAAACTATCCAGCAAACCCCAAAACAATTATGTGTATCAAATGCATTCGAAGAAACGTTTAACATCCACCTCAGTGCAGCATTACGTCTACGGAGGAAAGCACTACATTTTTTAAGAAACTTCGCTGTTGAAGAAAAATGTTTTGTGTTGCAGGATTCGAACCCAGGACCAACGATTCACCGGAGCAGTAGCTCTACCAACCGAGCTAACGAGGAGGGTAGCAGTTCTTAGCGCGAGAGCAAATTGATGAGCTCAAAGTGAACGATAGGTGTTAATCGACCAGATTTAGGGGAAAACCCAACGTGGAATAGGTTTTTACGAAGAAAAGTTTCGCATCCACCTAAATGCAGCCGTACGGATAGAAAGGAAAGCTGTAGAGCTTTCTCAAAAAACTTCGCAATTTCTGTGGATGTCAAGCCTTTCTTCGCAGAAACATACACCACATTAAGGTTTTCCCCTAAATCTGGTGGCAAATATATTCAAAATACCCTAAAATTATGGTCTGTCTTCGCTTATGGAGGCCAGGGCTCGGCAGCAGCTCCACCCTCTGCTAAAAGAACGAATTGGAATTTGGAATGAGTTCTGGCGAGCGGGGGCACTCCCAAGCAATGTTGTACAACGTGCCTTCCTGTGTATTATTGGCAGTTCACACTGTCCCTTGTCCCGTCCATGGCGTTTTTGGATAGTCGATGGTACGGCGCTGGGTATTTGCGATTATTCTGTTTCTGGTGTGACAATATATCTGCCTATGTGTGAAGCAGCGTAAACTTTGGATAGCAATCCATCTCTTGGTTGGGTTCTACCTTAGAATAAAAATGTCTTAACAGAACTAAAATGTGTGGAAAAAACGCTCACCAAACTTGTCTCCAGGAGCAAACGTTTATTTGTGGGACACTCATCTAATTACTTACAAAAACTGAATTAAAAGTACCATTAAAGGAAGGTCGACACTATTGAATACGTTAACGCAGTTTACCCGAAAATGGAAGAATTCCGAATCATACGGCGAAGCCATGCTTAAACGTACAAGTTCTGGTAGGGTAGCCAGGTAACTGTAGCAATTTAAACAATCAAAGCAACAATAAAAAGTCTAGTGTTGCTTATACGTCGATTTAATTTTGTTTCACTGCATTGCATACCAGTTGGAATTTTATTTCAACTGATGCTCTTTGCTGCCCCTGCTGCACTGTCCGCGCTGCTGTTTGCGGTTTGCTTCCATGATGAACCGTTTGATTCCCGTAAAAAATGGAATCCTCAATTTGATAAGGATATCAGAAAGGGCATGTGCAAGCTTTCGACTTTCACGGATAACATAAACGAAGAGCTGATAGACATCATTAAATAGTAGTTGGTTTATGAAAACTTGAAACGCCTTCAACAAAATCATTTAAAATAAAACCGACACGCCGGTAAACACACCTAACTCGCGGAGGAGCACACGAGCACTCGTGCTACTCTTGCGGTACTGCCGCGCCTTTGTTGGCATTATTTTGTGGTCACCAGAACACAAGGGTCGGAAGGGCCAAAAACACAGCCACCAAAGGCAGAACTGCACACATAACCATTAGAAAGTAACAATATCAACGGCGATCCTAGCTTCTATTTCGGGTTCACCAAAAATGGGTACTCCGCCTTCTGTAATTTTCTCTCTTTGGTACATGCTTTAACAGGAGGAAAGTCCTGGTCATTCCTACCTTCCTCTCTGAACCACATCCCCGCAATCACGGCGAGAGGCGGTTCATACTTCATAATCACGTTTTTCAAGAAATCCGTTTAATTACTAACACTGTGCGTATTTACGGTATGCAGCATTAGCTCTTTTGGTGTGGTTATGTTCGCTATTTTTAGACAGTAGAGCTGTTTTTGACGGGGGATGGCCACAGAATGCTATCTAGTTTATAATTAATTCCTGTTGGGTGCGGTAATGAATTCCTGGGTGCTTTTGAGTTTATCGTAGTGCTTGGCTAGACGTGCTTGGCCACAGGGATTTTGTTTTATGGAGTTCGTTTTTCTTGAGCTGGTATAGTATCATGTTTTTCTTTTAACTCAAACGTAGTCCTTCTTGTTTCTATAAGCATACCCTACACAAAAAACACTTTATCACCATTACCAAATCTGCTTTTGCAGCTCTGCCATAGCGTATTTATTATTTCCTCTATATTTACAGACATCCTGGCGAATAGAAAAAAGTTCGTGCATTTTGTTTTCCTGCTCCGTTTCATAAATGTAGGTTTGGATTTTTAAACAACTTAAGTTTAACAGGCCTGACGTGCCCGGATGATGGCCGTCGCCTTCTAGGAATATGTTCAATAGCAACCCTATCTTGGTCAAGAATTTCCTTTGTTATTTTAGTGTTACAGAAGTCTTTAGCGACTCGGTTTTCTTTTGTCCGGATTGATGTGTTCAGTAAACGACAATATCCAACCTCCTGCTGCGGGTTTCACGTTCACCACTCCTTGCTTCTAGATTCGCCATCTGTCGCTACAAAACGTTCATGTAATTGCGAAGCTGGCTTACGAATCCAAAATTTTGTCAATTACGGAGAGACGTTTTGTTTACCTTCCAAATGCAGATTGCAATTTATTCCAGTTCTATTTCTCTTTGCTCAAGGCTAGTGGTGGGGTAGTCTCGCCATCACCACGAGGCATACTTATCCCCCAAACACATGACGCATAATCGAGCAATATGAAACATAGTTAGGATCTGCATATCCGTGGGCTTGGCAACATACCCAAGAAAGCATCGTTAGAAAAAAACACCCATTTATTGTATATTACTTCCACTGCAAATAGGAATAGACTCGGTGCGACCGACATGTTGGTGACGCCTGCGTGCCCAGTCCCAGCCCAGTCTCGAGAAGTGTCGTTGCCTGATTTGGAAATCTTACATCTGGCTCCATAAGGCAGTTGCTTCGACGTGACAACAGCAAAGGTGATCACTCGTCCGGTGGTTTTCAGGGTGCTGTTTCCTTTCATATCCTGTGCTATCATTGAAATCACGTACAGTCGGTTGCCTCAGAGATCCTGGGTTATAAAGAGCACGCCAACATTTAGACGTATCGACTCTAGCATGCTGCACAACGATTCCGGTGGAGATGACGGTGCAGCGTGTTGTTTCGCTCAAGAAATATCGAGACTGCCGTAACAAAACTACATTCAGGTGAGACGTCGCACCGTGCTCTCTATCATTCACAAAGACCAGCCTCTTTATTCAATTTTCACATGATTACAATGCTTTTCCAGTTTCTGCGGTATAGCTTTGAGTATAGCTGCACCCTAGCTCGAAGCCTTGGTGCCTGATCAAGAAACAACTTTCGCTTTATAATATTAAGAGCGATATAAATATTTTCGTCGGCATTTGCTACTTCCGGTGTCACTAGTGTTTAGTTTCTGCTGGTCTGCCAGCGGTACGCTGTTTTCTTTGACCACACCACAGTAGCTTTCATGGTACCTAGTGTGCACTGAAATGAGTCATTTGTATACATAGCAGGCTTCCTAAGGTTGCCTAATATTAGGTATCATCAATCTGATATTTCTAAGATATTGCTGAATATTATTAGTGTTCAAGCTTTCAACATCATGGTGAGCGTGGTGACTGTTGTGGGCATTAAAAGCTGTCAATACACATCCTTTTTAAAAATAGGACACCTGATTTTCAAAAAACTAGGTAAACAACATAACAACATATATTCAACAGAAAAAGCCGCAGTTATACAGTACCGGAAATGCCATCCCTTTTCGAAAATATACAATAATAAAAATTGCTAAAGATGCAGAGCCCTACAACATCAGGACGACCATGAGAATTACTTCTGCCTTCCGACGGGCGGACACAGAAAACATGTCGGAAGGAAGTATTCTCTAAGCACAAATATTGGAGATGTGCAGGTAACATGAATGATGGGTCATAAGGCTCTACCCTCACCTCAAGGGCAGCCTAAGTAATATGGTGTCGCGATGTTTATTATGCAGGACTTGTTATAAAAACTTTGCACCCAATTGGTAGGTTTCGAAGTTTACCACTTCATATCTGGATTTAAGGGGCTACAAATGTGTTAACAGAGGTCCATCACACCTATGTTAAGAAGTGTGAATTTGCGGTATGTGATTCGGCGCTTATAAAAAGGAGACAACACGAAAATACTGGTAGAATTTTACTATTATGAAGTTTGTCTTCTCACACATAGCGGAAAAAATGCAAAATTTCAGCTTGAAAATTTTCAAAACCTTCTTCCACCTGTTGCCAATCTTTGTTTACAGGTCGACGGAGCGTTTGACAAACTTGGTCACCAAAGTGCACCTTAATTACTGCCATCTACTGGTTGTCTTGGAACAGTGCATGTGTGCCCTTTTACAGCTGTTTATATGGCTACTCTACAAATTTGTTTCCACGGGTCCATCGCACTTATATTAAGAAGTATATATTTGCTTTAATTCTGCACCTAAAAAGGGCACAAAAGGAAAAATAGTGGTAGAATTTAACTATTAGGAGGCTAGTCTGATGAAATAAAGGAAAACATTGAAAATTTGATGTGGAAAATTTTGAAAAATTTCTTCTGCAACTGCTGCCAATGTTTGTAAGTGGACAGAGTGTTTGGGAAAGTTGGCAACGAAATCGCACATCAATCGCTGTCATCAAGTGGTTCTCTTAGAACAGTGCATCTGTTCCCTTTAACAACTGTTGATACGGCTACTATGTTCAGCCTCAGTGCGTTAACATCATTGCCGTCATTTGCGTGCGCCTACAAAGGATTGTGCGGCATAAGGGTAAAATCGCGGGCTTTCATTCTAAACGACTTCGTGCTAGCCCCTGTAATTCACATCGCTTTGTGAGAGATTGGAAAATATGAACTGGGATGCTTTGGTTTAAACCAAGTTTCACGAGTTTATATCAAAAACACAAGACGATTTCAATCGGTTAATTGGGTTGGGCCTACCAATTCATTTGTATTTATCTGCATTTGTTCTAGTGTGATATGATAAAGAAGCATTCGTAAATACGTCTAAGAAAACAACGATTGTCACTAGGTCACCATTCGGAACGACAGCGCGGGTGCATCAGTGAGACGTAAGATTTCGTGTTTTCTTTATACAAGAAAAATTAAAGCATAGTACGGCACTGTATGGCGATGTAGCCAACACACTACGCTCCTAAGTTTTATTAGACAAAAATATGGCAATGCAGATAAAAGTAACTGATATTCAGTAAGGGCGTAATGAATACGAGTGAGGGCAGGAGACATTATTTCAATAGTCACCACGAATCGGAGGTTTGTATGTTCAAAAGAGGCAGTAATGTGCGCCGCTGTAACAAATACACCTGTTCACGCATGAAATTACCGATAAAGAAAGAATATTTTCCAAAAGGAGATACGAGACAAGAGTGATTGCATATTTTTCTACATATGACAACTTTATTCGTCCCTGCACCTTCTTCTCACCAGTACGAAGAATTATCTCACAATGCTTTGGTCATAGGTGGCCGCGCGTAATTTAGAGCTTCGATAGAGCTGCCCTGATTATATCAGCAGTGAGCTGCCGTAAAGTATCATGCAGGCGTTGAATTGTTTCCGGAAGATTCGCCCAGGCGGCAATTCTCGCCGCAGCCGAGTGTGCCGCGAGTATTTTTCCCGTGTTTGAATCAATAAGCCATTATTTACTATTGCACCCTGCCACCGGGCACGTCATATACATCCCGTTCTAAATGCAAACTAGAACAGGCCCCGCTTCAGCTTTCTCGGGGCATAAATCTTTTCATACGAAGGGCCCTCTTTCCAATAACGCTTCCAGAACCTTCCATGAACCCGAATAGGTTAAACCTCAATACCCTTGGCCATACTTTATATCACGCGGAATACTGAAAGTTTAGACGTTATCTGTCTATATTTTCGTAGTTTCGACAACGCACTGGTCACGAAAAGCGTGTCAGTTCAGTTTCGTCCATACGAGGGCATGCCCACAGATCTGAACAACTTTAGAACGCTAGTTGAGCAGTACAGGGGATACCATTGGAATTATCCGGTAAGTGACCGTGCGTCTACTTGGTGTTAAACGGGGTCTAAGTTCAAGTTCTCGCGCTGCCAGAAACACTGTGTATGTCTTCAATAATGTGTTTGGGCAGTTTTGGTTAGCCAATTTTTTACTATTTTGCTTTCTATGTGAACACTATTGGCATGAGGCGAAATTATGTAAAAGATACTGGGAATTTGTAATATACTTCACAAGATGTGCGCTGCCCCATTACACGGGCGCTAGGGTACCTCCTAGGCTAACACGAATGTTGTCGCATCTTTTTTACCGGCCTCCCACAAAAATCTTGGAGAGCTGGACGTGCTGAAATAGTGAAATTTGTGATAACTTTGTAATAGGCATAAGCGTTTCCGGCTTTGGTGCAATTCACTTTAAGTGCCCATTGTTGGACCTCTGGGTCCTCCAGCTGCGGCGCGATGCTCAGAAAGCGGAACGACACGTCTTGATGCGGGGAGGCTTTAATGAAATCTACAAAAAGAAATGGCGCGAGCCGACGCAGCCACAAGAGCTTGCGGCAGCTCGTGAAAGGCATGATGAAAATGATGATGATCAGCGTCGTCTGCTAGAAGGGGGGAAGACGAGGAAGTCACAACAATCTCCCCCGCCAACAGATGTACGCTAGGTGGCTTCCAAAGGGCGGTGTAGCTGTGCGGACCTCTTCACTATGGTGTCGCTGCGCAAAAGTTGAGTACACCCTAACGATGCCCATTGCGTCCGTCGATGAGTTTTTGCTAAACGACAGAGCTCTCTTGGGTGCTGTCTTCCAACGAATAGCACTTTGTTGTCTTGTTCCCTAAGTTTGGTCGGGTGTGCAACAGCTGGCAACAGTTCCGTGACGTCCAAACGACGTTTTCTTCGCCATCGCTGTTTCCAGTGCCTAACCTGTCGATCCTTGATTTCACTCGCTCGGTGAAGGTAGGAGTGATAACGGTTTCTGAGGCATGGGAAGCTGCTGAGCAGGGAAAACTGTGTTTGCAAGTGTCCATCCTTCGGTGGAGGGACGTTTTTGCATTCTTTTCTTTTCCTCACTAAACTTCTCGGCTTTTTGGTTTCTTCTCCTGTATTCATTGTCTGCCACCAGTAACTTTGTACTCAAATATTCACTTCGGGCTTGCTAAAAAATCTTCTGTCTTGAGCTTTCACCTTCTTTTCTGCACGTTTTCTTCACTGCAATGAGTATGGAGAAACTCGTTCACGCCGATTTACAGTAGGCTATGACGCCTCGATGGTGCATTAGTGCTTCACGATGACGTGACCAATGCCCCATTTTTCGAACGAAGATGTGTCCAGCAGCTTATAGCACCGCCGCCTCAATACTTTCACGGTTCTGGATGACTTTAATCGGGGTGTTGCACTCTGACTTCGGCAGCACCGAATAGCTGTACGTCACTCGTCCATCTTGGGTCTTGGCTCTTATGCCTTCAACGTCCCAGAAATGAGTGAAAAGTTTTGAGACCTCTCCATGTTCGACGGACGATCGCAGCACAACAGCACTGGCACACTGAATGATATCCGCTGCTACCGGCAATGGGCCTTGTACAGTCCATCCTAGTTTTCTCTCTACGGCTTTCAGTTTTCTGCGCACAGACTTTAAGGTACCAGTTACCAGATCCCAGTAATAATCTGACCCAACAAGGACCACAATCTGGTTATCCTACTCTCCTTGTTCTGAAAGGGGCTGCTTATCTAGGTGTATTTTTTTCATTTCCGCTAAAAATCTCTCTACCGGTACGGGAATATTCTCACTGCATATCGTGCCGACTTCCAGCGCTTCGACTGAAATTTGACGTTTCCTGTTTGCAGCGAGAAAGAGGACTCCAACCTTTCTCATTGTTTTGCGCGTATTTTCACCGCCGAACACGCCTACGGTCAACGTTTTCTTGCCAAGCGGTTTGCAACCGAGTTTTTCAGAAGCGCTCGCACGTAATGAAGCTCCGCTGGCTTCCTCCATCGAACAGAACTAGGTAGCGCTCTGACATTTTCGCGCCTGCTATTGTGGCTAAGAGAGTCTGCATCAGCACGACGGAGCCTGCTTGTTTCGCGACGAGGTTGACCGGTGCAGACGTCACGTTTTCCATGTCGTTGTTAGTGCTGTCTGAGGGGCACACGGATCTTGCGTGCCTTCTCGTGCACGCGCCACATTTTAGTTGGCTTATGCAATCTCTCGCAAGTGACCCTTCTTGAGACAACAGAAGCATCGCCCAGCTTTGGCGAGAATCTCCTTTTTGCACGAGAGGCGGAGTTCTTCGGCATGACAGGCTTCTGAAGAGTGCGCTCGAAAGTGGCAAAAGAAGCGCTGCTGCAGCCGGTTCACTGAGCTTTGTAGAGCAGCTGCCGTGAGAACATCACGCGGGTGGTTTGGTTTACGTGCTTCTTTCTCTGGTGTGCGATGAAGTTTCTGCTCCGCGCATTCAGCAACAGCCTCTCAACATATAAGCTGGTGGTCGAAGATTTCCAGAAGCACTTGAAGCTCCTGGTCGGGAGTGGCCGTTCGACTGCTTGAGTCGCCGTGTCGGTTCGATGAAACGCCGTCGGAGGAAAGTGGCGTCTTGAGCCCCTAATGGAACCGCACCATCATGTTTGTCGCTAGGTCCTTTAGCAGCATTTAAACACCATGGTGCAGCAGGTTGTGGAGCTCGTTCCAAGCGCGTTGAAGGTTAGGATATGAACGTGGACCCGATCGTACAGGTGCCTGAGCCGTCAGACGTCGGATGACCACGAAACCGGCTTCAGAATGAGGGTGGTAGTGATTATGAACAAGAAGGGGTTAATAAATGAAGGATAGCGACATCTAGCTGACGAGACGTTCTACCGCGAGCTCATAAACGACCAACATTGCGATTTGACGCGGAAATTGTGGGTAAACCAACGCCTTACTGTGTGATTTGAAAATAGCCAATTCGATGTATGAAGCGAAGCTGCCCCACAAAACCAAGGAACGACATTTCTAACTGCTTCCTAACATACACAAAGAAAACAATCGTGGTCGACCTGTTGTTTCCAGCAATAGAATAGCTATGGAAAAAATACCACGTGTAATTGAAATCCTAATTAGGCACAGCCCCCAGATTTTACCTTCGTACATAAGTGATACAGGACACTTTCTCTGCGAGTTTTCAGGTATCGATATCCAAACCACCAGTTTTCTGGTCACTATACATCTTACGTCACTGTATACTAACATTCCTCATACTGACGGCAACCTTACCGCAGTCTCATGCTACGGTGATTTTAATTTTGGTTTGGAAGTACCCCTTGGCAGATTAGATTAGACTCCACCTTTTGCTTGAGTACGATCACTTTTAGTTTGACAACACCCACAATTTCCAAATTATCTCCACGGCCATGTGTACTAAAACGGCACCTACCTTCGCCAATTTTTTTATCGCGTTATCAGAAACGAAGTTTATTGAAAAACGCTCACCAAAACCGACCATTTTTAAACGGTTCCTAGACGACACCTTTTTATTTGGAAGAATGATGTGGCAACCCTCAGGAAATTGCTTACAAAAATCAGCTCCCCGCCTCCGTCAATCAAACTGACCTGTAACATACCAACCGAAACCATATATGTCTTAGATGTTACGCTCATATTGCACCAGGGCAGCGTCTATACAACTTTGTGCGAAAAGCTCACTGAGCGCCAACATTGTCCTCACTTCAACAGCAGCCATCACCGCCATTCAAAAACAATTTTGCCATACCAAGAAACACACCAGTACCGCAGAATATGCTCTGGACGGGAGGATTTTGAAAAACGCGCTAAGCAACTGCTGACATTCGTGATTAGCCAGAAGTGTCCCGAAAAAATGATTGATAATGCGATGAACAAAGCTCGAAATTTACAATGGGGAGACATTCTGACTTGCACCCGAAAAGAAACCCATGATGATGATGCATGTGATGATGAAGATTTCGGAACGGCCAACACAAACCATGAAACCCATCATGAGAATGCGTTCTTACGTACTCTTCTAAAACATCACCAGGGAACAGCATACTGAGACGACATTTTAATTTCACCAGCCAGAATGACTGCTTGTCGGCTGTTTTTCAGCAGCCCCCCTCTTCGTGTTGTGTACAGTCGGGGCAGAAACTTGAAGGAAAGTTTAGTCGGTCCAGAAGCAGAAGCACCTGAGCGAAATATTGCATGCCATGCATCAAGCCGCGCTGAAAGCGGAGATGCCTTAGAGAGACCACTAATGTTGCCCAGGCCAGCAGTTCAACCTATAAAAATGAAATACAAGACAACCTCAACTCCGAGACTGCTAATGTCATTTACACAATCCGTTGCCTTCTGTGTGATGAGGAATATATTGGCCACCCAACAACATCTCTGTGATAAAGGCTTAACAATCCCAGGTCGCACGTGAATGGCGTTTCCGAACTTTCGCTCTCTAGGCATCTCCTGCTCCCGGGCCATGCCTTCGAAAAAATACCAGCCGTCTTAATTTGTTCCCATTTCCGCAGCACATACCAGCAGAAACAAACAGCATTGTTCTGTGTACATAAATTTCGGGTGTTTGCCAAATGAATAGATGAGACTACAGGAAGATTAGGGTCCTGTGTAATCTGGCCTAATCAGCCTGAAATGTTGTGGGGAGGGCGATATGAGAGGTCACCATCTTGACTAGCCTGCGTGGAAATGTTGACATCTTTTGGTGCATTTTTTTCTTTTGCTCTTTAAACTTGCGAAACATTGAATTTGATCTTAGTTTGTAGAAAACGTTCTTCTACCCAGACTAGAAAACCGCGTAATGGCGGCATTTATGAGGCGAGGGGTAGGGTGCCGCTGGCAAGTTTGCCACGTTTCACGCGGTATTGACCTCTCTGGAGGCGTTGAGTTAATGTATCCTTCACCTTCTGTAGTTCATTACGAGGTATAAATAGATAAAAACGGAACCTTTATGGACCATTTCACCGAGGCGGACCGTACGAGCCTACGCGCACTGATGCTTGCATGGCCTACTCTTCCTTGTCTGTGGGGTTTCCTAATAACTTCTTCGGCCACCTGCTACCCATGTGGCATTTGTCTCCTCGTCTAACAACTTCTCAAATCTCAAGAAACTAAAGCTGTTTTTTGTTCCTTCTTAAAAATTATTTCCAGTACGGCGAATTTGGCAGGCTTCTCAGACATCTAGATCTTTTTGCTCTGGACTTCAATCATCGACTATTCCACTCGCACACATGCATTGGTTGTACTTAATCGTGTGTTCCCTCTCCATCAATGTCAAATGTATGCCTCCTCCTTCTTCCCTATATTTCCCCTTTTTCTCTTCTTCTCTATTCGGTTTTCCTTCTTTTTTTCTCTCCCCGCCTTGTCTAGCCCCTGTCGAGATGTTGTTATTATTACATCCCCGCTGTTTTTCGCTTCCCGATTGTTATCCTTGGTGAAGATGAAGAAAAAGGGAAAGCTTCGGAGGCAAGGTGTCTGGAAAAAGTTTTCTGACCATCCTAACATAACCCCTTACGAAGCAAAATCCCAGAATAAAAACTCTTGGGCAGTAAGAGATCCTTGTTCAGTGCTGTCTATTTGTCTGCACCCAAAAGCTGATGCCCCAAAATTGTCTGCACTCAAGTAATGACTGCAGTTGTCCGGAATATAAGTATAATGATTATGGTGTTCAATGTTGCATATGTAGAACTGTTGCAATAACGTTTGTGTTCAGAATCCGTAGTTAGTTGTGCTTCGTATGCTGTGATCTTTGCAGTCCATGTTGCTGCTGTTTCATGTACAAGCCCTTTAAACAAGTTATGCTGCACCATCCAGCCCCCACACATGACCCGTTAGTACTTGCTATTGTTTCAGGAAACGAACGTTTACTGATCATGGTAGAGTGATGACTCTCTACTATGCTTTGATAAATCGAAAGGTTTAATGCTGAAACGAGTGTGGTAAACTCTGCGGTAGGCGTTCTTGAAGTGTGCTCTCTCTTTAATCGCCCAATATCTTGCACGCTCGTTTTAACTTTTTTGGTTACACACACACAAACACACACACACACACACACACACACACACACACACACACACACATATATATATATATATATATATATATATATATATATATATATATATATATATATATATATATATATATATATATATATATATATATATATATATATATATATATACATATATACTCATATATTTATATTCATATACATATGTATCGGTGAATTAGGAATAAATAGGGGTTGGCAGTCAGGAAAATCTGGGAAAGCAAAGGGGGGAATGCAGTAGGTCATAGAAACAGATAAAGAATTTTTTGAGGCAGAAGAAAAGTGGTGAACAAAAGCCCGCCGGGTGGAATCCGAACCCACGACCTCCAGAAAGCCGGTGTGGTGCTATGACTACTGCGCTAACGGCAGGGCTGCTTCCCCACCACTTTCTAGGGTATTTATGTTAGGGTATTTTTGTTTCCTGCACTTTGGGGTGGTAGCCAGCGCCACTCGGACAACTCCGGGTTAAGGGGACCTTCTTTTTAACCCCCGGGCCGTGACTTGAGTGTCTACGATATGTCAAGAGTGGTCGACCAGCCTTTAACCCTCTTTTGCTAACTTTGAAACCAAGACTGCCAGAACAGAGACCCTCGCTATGCATGTAGTGAATCAGATATGGGAAATGAGGGGCTCGGTCAATTAAGACAGAATAATGGTTGGCAGTCAAGAAAACCTCGGAAAGCAAAGGGGGGAATGCGGTAGGTCATTAAATAGATGAAGAATTTTTTTCGAGTCAGAAAGAAAGTGGTGAACAAATGCCCGCCGGTGGGATCCGAACCCAGGACCTCCAGAATACCGGGCTGGTTCGACGATCACTACGTTCCGGCGGGGCTGTTTCCCCACCACTTTCTTGGGTATTTATGTTAAGGCATTTCATTTCCTGCACTTGGGGGTAGTAGACAGCACCACTTGGACTACTAGGGGTGAAGGGGGCCTTCTGTTGATCACCCGGGCCGTGACTCGAGTGTCTATGACATGTCCAGAGTGGTCGACAAGCGTTGAACTCTCTTAAGCTACATTTGGCACCAAGACTGCCAGAAGACAGGCCTTTGCTATGCATGTAGCAAATGAGAAATGGAAAATTAGGGGCTGTGTGAATTTAGAAAGAAACACAGTTGGCAGTCAAGAAAACCTCGGAGAGCAAAGGGGGGAATGCAATAAGTCATAGAAACAGGTGAAGAATTTTTTGAGTCAGAAAAAAAGTGGTGAACAAATTCTCGGCGGGTGGGATTCGAACTCACATCCTCCAGAATACCGGTCTGGTGCGATAACCACTACGCTACCGGCGGGGCTATTTCCCAAGCACTTCCTCGGGTATTTATGTTAGGGTAAGTTTGTTTCCTGCACTTGGGGGTGGTAGCTAGCGCCACTCGGACTACTCGGGGTGAAGGGGACCTATTTATATATATATATAGTAAGGAAAAGAGGGGCTCGTTGAGGAAATGCAGAAAGATAGGTCTGCAGTCTAAAACGCCAAAGGAGGCATAGGGGTGTGGTTAGGATCTTTTCTTTTTTTTACTGCGGTTAATTAACTAAACATATTTTTAAATATACAGAAGAAAGGAAGAAAAACACGCGCCCAGAGTGGGGACCGAACCCACGCTTTCGATTACATGTCGAATGCCGTACCAATTCGGCTATCTGGGCGACTGTGTTCTCCTTCACTTTCTGGGCTATTTACATTTACTAGAAGTGTATCTGACACTTGAGGGTGGTAGCCAGCGCCACTCTGACTACACGGGGAGAAGGGGACCTTCTTTTCAACCCCCGGGGCGTCACTCCGACGTCTACAGCCTGTCATGAGCGGGTAACTGGCGGGAAGCCCTTTTATGCTACCTAGGCATCAAGGCTGCCAGAACTGAGACCCTCGCTAGGCTTTCGCAGAATAATAAAGTAAGGAAATGAGGGCCTCGTTGAGGAAATGCCGAAAGATAGGTCTGCAGTCTACAACGCCAAAGGAGGCATAAGGGTGTGGTTAGGCTCTTTTCTTTTTTTTTACTACGGGTAATGAACTAAACATTTTTTTAAATTACAGAAGAAAGAATAAAAAACACGCGCCCAGAGTGGGGATCGAACCCACGCCTTTCGATTACATGTCGAATGCCTTACCAATTCGGCTATCTGGGCGACTGTGTTCTCCTTCACTTTCTGGGCTATTTACATTTACTAGAAGTGTATCTGACACTTGAGGGTGGTAGCCAGCGCCACTCTGACTACACGGGGAGAAGGGGAGATTCTTTTCAACCTCCGGGGCGTGTCTAACGTCTACAGCCTGTCATGAGCGGGTAACTGGCGGGAAGCCCTCTTATGCTACCTAGGCATCAAGGCTTCCAGGACCGAGACCCTCGCTAGGCTTTCGCAGAATAATATAGTAAGGAAATGATGGGCTCGTTGAGGAAATGCAGAAAGATAGGTCTGCAGTCTACAACGCCAAAGGAGGCCTATAGGGTGTGGTTAGGCTCTTTTCTTAAGAGGGCTTCCCGCCAGTTACCCGCCCATGACAGGCTGTAGACGTTGGAGTCACGCCCCGGGGGTTGAAAAGAAGGTCTCCTTCTCCCAGTGTAGTCAGAGTGGCGCTGGCTACCACCCTCAAGTGTCAGGTACACTTCTAGTAAATATAAATAGCCCAGAAAGTGAAGGAGAACCCAGTCGCCGAGATAGCCGAATTGGTAAGGCATTCGAGATCGAATCGAAAGGCGTGGGTTCGGTCCCCACTCTGGGCGCGTGTTTTTCTTTCTTTCTTCTGTATATTTAAAAAAATGTTCAGTTCATTAACCGTAGTAAAAAAAAAGAAAAGAGCCTAACCACACCCCTATTCCTCCTTTGGCGCTGTAGACTGCAGACCTATCTTTATGCATTTCCTCAACGAGCCCCTCATTTCCTTACTATATTATTCTGCGAAAGCCTAGCCAGGGTCTCGGTTCTGGCAGCCTTGATGCCTATGTAGCATAAGAGGGCTTCCCGCCAGTTGCCCGCTCATGACAGGCTGTAGACGTTGGAGTCACGCCCCGTAGGGTTGAAAAGAAGGTCCCCTTCTCCCCGTGTAGTCAGAATGGCGCTGGCTACCACCCTCAAGTGTCAGATACACTTCTAGTAAATGTAAATAGCCCAGAAAGTGAAGGAGAACACAGTCGCGCAGATAGCCGAATTGGTAAGGCATTCGACATGTAATCGAAAGGCGTGGGTTCGGTCCCCACTCTGGGCGCGTGTTCTTCCTTTCTTCTGTATATTTAAAAAAATGTTTAGTTCATTAACGGTTGTTCAAAAAAGAAAAGAGCCTAACCCCACCCCTATGCCTCCTTTGGCGTTGTAGACTGCAGACCTATCTTTCTGCATTTCCTCAACGAGCCCCTCATTTCCTTACTATATTATTCGGCGAAAGCCTAGCGAGGGTCTCGGTTCTTGCAGCCTTGATGCCTAGGTAGCATAAGAGGGCTTCCCGCCAGTTACCCGCTCATGACAGGCTGTAGACGTTGGAGTCACGCCCCGGGGGTTGAAAAGAAGGTCCCCTTCTCCCCGTGTAGTCAGAGTGGCGCTGGCTACCACCCTCAAGTGTCAGATAAACTTCTAGTATATGTAAATAGCCCAGAAAGTGATGGAGGACACATGCGCCCAGATAGCCGAATTGGTAAGGCATTCGACATGTAATCGAAAGGCGTGGGTTCAGTCCCCACACTGGGCGCGTGTTTTTCTTTCTTTCTTCTTTATATTTGAAAAAATGTTTAGTTCATTAACCGTAGTAAAAAAGAAAAGAGCCTAACCACACCCCTATGCCTACTTTGGCATTGTAGACTACAGACCTACCTTTCTATACATATATAAATATATATATATATATATATATATATATATATATATATATATATATATATATATATATATATATATATATTTATATATATATATATATTTATATATATATAAATATATATATATATATATTGTAAAGCCGATGGTAGGCGCAGGCAGAGCAGTAAACGCAGAGCGCTTATTCGCAGGCCAAGCTGGAAGGCAGCAAGATGTTGACCGAACCAGACTACCCATGATAATATTTTGAGGAGGTGGACGAATTGGTGATTATAAATATACAGAAATGAACAAGCCGTGGCTGCAACCGGGCGGCAGTGATGATTGCATTCCACTTGGACATTGCATTCAGTGGTCCCAACTTACACAAACGAGGCTACAACTGGTCTCACACTAATTGTCCCCCGTGGCAGAAGCGGCCGCCTGGTGCGTTTTACAGTGGATTACGCCGGTGGAAAGCCTTGAGGCAAGAAACATGGACAATCTCCGTGCCGCGATGACGGTTGTCCGAACCTCCACAAACGGCGGTGACGCGATAGTTCACCGGAGTGGTAGCCTCAAGAACCTTGTAAGGACCAAAGAACCGGTGTAAGAATTTTTCGCAGAGGCCTGGAGAGCGAACCGGTGTCCAGACCAGGACTTCGTCACCAGGTCGGAAAGAAAGGGACCGGGGAACAGGGTCGTAGAGGTCTTTGTGCTCTTTTTGGCTTGCTTCTGTGCGCATGCGAGCCAGTAGGCGACAGTGGTCGATCCAAGACACGAATTGTTCCGGGAACGATGCAGAACTGAACCCAGAAGCGGTATCAAGCACGTTATCAAGCACGTCCGATGGATGACGGCCGCAGACAAGGTAAAAAGGCGCGTATCCTGTAGTGCTTTGAACTGTCGTGTTATAGGCAAAGGTTACTGAAGGCAATAGAGTGTCCCCAATTCGGTGGTCAGGGCGTATGTTCTTTATTTATTTATTTATTTATTAAAAATACCTACAGCGCCCGTTGGGCATTTTTGTAGGGGGGTTAATTATTAATCACAAAAACAACAAGTAATCATTGAAATGCAAGCGATATAATGGGAATACAGGTTTGTCTCTGTAATGAGAACGCAGCAGAACATAGCAAGAGAACATAATTCAGAACAAAGCAAAAATATACGGTCAAAAGCAGTAAATGAAATGTTACCATTTAGGAAACACTTTCAAGAGCAGTCAAAACATTTGGTGAGCGCACAATTTCATTCGGGAGCACGTTCCAATCGTTAATTGTATTGGGAAAGAAGGAATACCTAAATACATTGATGCTTGAATACATTAAATATGTTGATATCATGTGAGAGAGTGCGCGGTTAAAACGTTCGGTGAGCCCGTTCATTTGTGGATCGTAGCTTGATGTCAATTTGTGCGAGGTATTACAGGCACGAAGTACTCAGGGAAAGGTCACTTAACCGTACGCGAGGGGCTCCATGTCGTAGCAGGATGTGTCGCAAAAAGAGGGCAGTGACGTCGCCAGCGTTAGCCGAGGGAAGTGGCGCTGTGGATGTGGATGTCGTCGGTAAGGGCCTATACAAATCAATAATGACCACTTTAAACGGTGTACTTGGACACGGAACAGGCTGCAGGAAACCGACAGGGGGTGCTGTAGAGCGCTTTCGGTGCTGACAGGGTGAACAAGAAGCGACGTATTTTACGACACTGGTTGAGCGTCCTGGCCAAAAGAAGGGACCTCGAATGCGGTCGTAGGTCTTTTGAAAGCCAAGGTGGTCGCCGGTGGCGTTGTCATGAAAAACTTGCAAGACGCAACTCCCGAAACAAGAATGCACAACTAGGACCCATGTTGCGCCATTTGGGTGGTAGTTTCTGCGATACAGTGCACCGTCTATTAGCTGGAACTGCCGCAGTTGGCGACGTAGGCGGCTATTGGGTGGACGTGTCGAACCAGTGAGCCGATTCATTATTTTCCGGCAGTAACTGTCTGCTTGTTGATGATCGACCAAGTCACGGCGGCCGTCAGCCGGTGCATAGTCGACAGGGGCAACTGATGATGGCGGTGCATGAGAAAATGACGCCATGTCGTTCGAAGACGGAATCAGCGGGCACCGCGAGAGTGCGTCTGCGTCTGCATGCTTGAGTCCGGACTTGTAGGGAACCATAAATTCGTACTCTTGCAATCGCAGAATATAGCGTCCCAGGCGTCCCGACAGGTTTTTCTATGACGACAGCTAGCACAGAGCGTGATGGTCTGTGACGATGGTGAAATGTCGGCCGTAGAGATATGGGCGAAACTTCTGCACAGACCACACAACAGCCAGACACTCATGTCCCGTTATTGTTTATTTCTTCTCTGCTCGTGTTAGAGAGCGGCTGGCATAAGCAACAACCCTCTCGCGGCGGTAAGCATCGTGCTGCTACAGAACGTCATCAATGCCATGCCCACTAGTGTCGGTGTGGGTGATTGCCGGTCTCGAGTCATCAAAGTGGTATTATACAGGTGCGGACGTACGTGCTTGCTTGAGGTCTTGGAAGGCCTTTTCGCAGCCGTCACTCCAGTCCAAGGGGGTATCAGAATTTAATAGCTGGTTCAGAGGTGGAGCGAGAGTAGCAGAGTTTAGGACAAAATGGCAAAAATGGGACGCCAGGCCGAGAAAACTACGTAGGGCATTTTTGTTGCTGAGGTCGAGGAAAATTGGCTACACCAGAAATTTTCTCTGGGTCGGGGCGTATGCCATCTTTACTGACGACGTGACGAAGAACCTTTATCGAATTGCTAGCAAAACGACATTTCTTGGTGTTAAGAGTCAGACCAGCCTTTGCCAGGCAAGTCATCACCTCATCGAGACGCTGCAGATGTTCCGCAAAACTTGACGAAAAGATGACGATGTCGTCAAGGTAACGCCGACATGTCTTCCATTCCAGGCCGCGAAGTACCATATCTATCATGCACTCCAATGAGACTGGGGCGTTGCATAAGCCAAAAGGCATTACATTAAATTCGTACAAGCCGTCTGGAGTCGCAAATGCCGTTTTCTCTTTTTAGACTCGTGCATGGGATCTGCCAGCAGCCAGATCGCAGGTCTAGACTAGAGATATTCAGCCTCTTGTAGGCAGTCCAGCTCGTGACCTATGCGCGGCATCGGATATGCATCCCTCCGGGTAATCCTATTCAAAGCCCGATAGTCCACACAAAAGCGTGAAAAACCGTCTTTTTTTCTTGCCAGAACAACAGGAGAAGACCATGGGTTCGAGGACGGTCGAATAACATTTCGTCGAAGCATGCCCGCGACGTTTTCTTCGATGACTTTCCGTTCCGACGACGACACACGGTACGGGCGACGGCGAACAATGTGGATCCCATCTGTCTCAATACGATGCTCTGCCCCAGACGTCTTTCCGAGGTTGGGGGAGATGCAGTCAAATGAGTTTTTGTGTTTTTAGAGCAGCTCAAGTGTGAGTTTTGTTTCGAACGCCGTGAGGTCTCAGCTAATCGTGGCTGCCAGGGTGTGACGTGAGGAGCTAGAATCTGAAGACAGGGGAACGGAAGACACAGAGCAGACGGGAACCAGAGACAGACTGTCATCAGACACAACGGAAGCGAACGTGGTGCCTTCAGGGAGGAGTATCGTCTCAGAAGTGGTTTTTGTAGCGACGAGCGGCGCAGACCAACGGGCAAAACGGACAAAGCTGGTCGTGATAATGATTCCTTGGGGAAGAAAACGCGCAGACAGAACGAATAACACATCACCATCACGAATGTGGGTTGAGGGAACTGAAAGGATTGTATTGTGGCCAGGGTATAAAACGTAATCGGCACTTGCTGTCAAATTCAGTTGTAGCTTTTCTTCCGGAATGTTGGTGTCCTTTGTATCTGCGAGTTGAATTTGGGGTTGCTGTCACGATATGACGGCGGATACGGATGACAAGAAGTCCCAGCCTAAGAAAAGGTGATGCGTACAAGGTTACAACATTGCACACTGAACGTGATGACGAAGTTGACCGATTGAAATTCATACCGCGCACGGTCCGCACGGCTTCATCGGGCTTCTATTGGCTCCATGTAAAGAAGGTCACAGTAGGGTGTTCGAACCTTGCGTATTCATGCACACAATTCTATACCTATCACCTATATACTGGCCCCAGTGTCAATAAGGCCATCTAAACAAACACCTTCAACCAAAGCTGACAACATGTTCGATGGATTCTCCGGAAGCATTGTAAGTTTGCCACGTGAGGCAGTTTCCCCTCCCAAAGCTGCATTCACTAGTTTTCAAGTGGTGGTCGGTGACGTAGGTCGCAGGCCGAAGGGGCCACAACGCCCGACGGCCTAGTGATGTTGAGCGGCGTCGCGTATCGCGCGGCCTACGAGGAAAGCCGGTTGGTGACTCGGGGGTGGCCCTGGTGAATGGCGTGAGAAAGACGGCTGCGTACGCTGCACGTAGTCGAAGTAATTCGGGCGTACATAATCGCGTTCGTAGGCTGCGGAGCCGCGTAGTTCGTCACGTTGGCGCCTTCGACCAAATCGGGAGATGTGGCCATAGATTTCACAATAATAGCAGATTCGCCGGCCAACGTTGGGGTCATGCTTTGTTGGTAAATATGTCGGCGTAGTTTGCAACCGAGGAATGGCGGTCACATAGCCTGGCGGGCCCTGTGTCGCAATGGGAGGGAGCGATAGAGGATGCCAACCATTCACGTCCGAGTAAGATGGCGTTGCCACAGAAACAGGTTGGGAGGGAAGCGGAAGTACGGGCATAGCCGCGAGCACCTCGTTAACTATATGCCATAAGCGAGGCATAGAAGGAGCTTCGCGGACACAGTGTGTGACTGGGAAATATTGGCTTGCATTTCCTCGCGAATTACTGTGGGTGTCAACGCACGCTGGTGTTCATTTAACAGATGGTGGGTAGGAGCCATGCCTTGACGAAGGCGGATATACTGTAGTTGGTCGAGACGCTTACGAGTGGAGATCACGTCCCAGATGGTTGTGGGGTTCTGCGTTGCCAGTGTGGTGAACACGAACTCACCGATTCCTTTCAGAATGTGGCGTACACTGTCAGCTTCCGACATGTTATTGTCGGCGCGATGAAACAGCGCCAGAACGTCTTCGATAATGAGGTGTACGTGTCATGCACATGTTGCATAGGGGTCTCGAGTTTCTTCTTCGCTCTGTCACTCCGAGCGTTGGAAGAGCCGGGAATCCGGCGGAACTGAGTAACGAAATCGGCCCAGTCGGTGATGGCATGCCGGTTATTTAGGTACCACGTCTCGGCAACCTTGATCAGGGAGAAGGAAACATTTAGAAGTTAATAGCGCACAGAAACGGGGACAACGAATAGAAGGCACGGACAAGCGCCTTTTTTTGTCCCCGTTTCTGTGCCCTATTACCTTCAAAATGAATCAGTTCCAACTAGACCGGCTCACAGAGAAGGAAACATTTTGCAGTTTGAGGTTATCGTCCCAGCGGTTGAATGCGTTCACCCTGTCGGAGTTGTCCAGCCACTTGTCGGCCTCGTCGTCACGAAGGCATGCGAAGAAAGGAGGGTCACGCTGGGGGCTGGTTACGATGCACTGGGGGGTTGGTGGAGCCGTGGCGTTAGCCGATTCCAGCGTCATCGGTGTAGTTTCTGGCATTAGGCGTCGACCCGAGCGGAACTCCAGTGGGGCAGCTGGAGAGGTGGCTTACGGGACCGAAACGCACCTTCTGACACTTGTAATGCCGATGGTAGGCGAAGGCAGAGCAGTACGCGCAGCTTGGTGGAAAACAAAGGCGCTTAAAAAACATGGACGAAAGAAGACGTAGACACCACGGCGCTTACTCGCAACTACTCGTTTAATAAAAAAACATACACATATATACCATCCAGAGTACATGTAGTCGGGTTCCCCTCCTTCATTATACAAACAATTACAAGACTTCACAGCGGCCGAGGCACACGCGACAGAAAAAGATAAAACAAACACAAAACATATACCACCCAAAAACCTGAAAAGGTGCCACAACCCTACATAAACCAAAGCATTAGTTCCGCAACGTGTTACACAGATAGGAGTATTCCTTGTCGGTCAAAGTGAGAGAGGAGGCGCTGACACATCGTTCGTCACACCTTTTATTATAGAATGATTCTGTAACTTCTCTGGTGGTGGTTTTGTTAGAAAATTTTGATAAAACTGAAGCCTCGCAAAAAGTTGGTGTAAAACCACACCCAGAACAGTGTTTTGCCACGTTAGAGCCATCCTTCGACTTTAATGAACTTCGATGCTCTTGTAATCGCATATTCAAACATCGCCAAGTCTGGCCCCCGTAGATATGGCCACAATTCAACGGTAAGCAATAAACAACACCTTGCACAACGAACAAAGGGGAGGGGGTTCTTCTCTGCTCCGCAGTTTGGGTTTCTTGGCCATTTTTTACTATTTGATAAAGACCTATCTATTTCGCCACACGCACTGTTGAGTTTATTCTGATCCGAGAAAACCACTCGGACATCGTACCTTTTGGCAACAATTTTTAACTCATGCGTCAACTTATGCACGTATGAAATGACTGCATGGTTGGTGGGCTTCTTTTCGTTGTCTTCTTCCTTGGTCGCCTCGTTAGACTTAGTAAAAAACATTTTTTTATTGAGCAGCCCTCACCCACTTTATTAACATGTGAACAACGTTCCGCACGACCGACTCTTGAAAACCAGACATTTTTAGTCTATAATATTGATTAGGAAAATTGTGGATAGTTTATTACAACAACATTTTGTAATGGCTGAACGCAGACACGAGGCAGTAGTTCCCATCTTTACTACCTTTGAGTGCCCAGAGTTGAAGTTTAAAAAGGGCTTCTTTGAGCACGGGACGAACGCCTAGCAAACGTGGTTTTCTTCACGAAAAAGCTTTGAGTCTTAAAACTGTAGTTTCTTCTCTTTCTGTTGCTCTACTGTAAAGTTCAGTCCACGACCATACTGCTCAAAAAGACTCAAAACATCACGAACCCTGCGGTCAAGGCTATCAGATGGTACAAGCACCAGGAAATCATCGAAGTACCTTACAATTTTTGAGGCGGGCCCTCCTAGGTTGTGTTCAATTTGTTGATCAATTTTGCGTAGAAAAATATTGCGAAGCACAGGGGCAAATTTGTATCCTATACATACGCCTGTTTTTTGAACAAAAACTTTTACTTTCTCTTGCAGAAACGTAGACTCCAAATAGAAAGACAGGATTTTCATGAATGTATTGACCGACACACCGCAATTGTTGCCAAATCGGATCTCGTCATTATCTACCGTGATACATAGCACGATACTCTTCAAAAGAGCATCAAAGGGCAGCGAATAATATAGGTCTTGCACATCAATGCTAAAGAAACCACAGGCACCTGGATTTGAGACCTTAAGAGCATTAACAGGTCGATAAGAATTCGGCATGATGAACGGGTCGCACACCACCAGGTTTTGTAAATGTGTCTGCAAGAACGTAGAAACATCTTGCTGCCAAGTGCACCTTTCGGTCACCATTGCGCGAAAAGCAATCTCAGGTTTGTGCGTTTTTGCCATAAAGATTTCCAAATTAGGCTTTTTGGACTTTTTGACAGCTGATGCAAGTTGTTCTAGGTTGTGCTCTTGCAGTACGTTCAGGGTGCGCTGTTTTACCTTTGCAGGCTTTATGTCCACATGGACGAAATTCTTCGCGACAGCTTCAAACGCTTTCTGCTAGAAAACACTTTCAGGAGCAACAACGAAAAAGCCCTTCTTATCAGACGTCATCATGTGCAAGTCATTTCTCACCGCATAATTAACAACACCTTTACCATAAAGTGAGCGTTTTCTGTTACCTTCTGATCTTGCGATGACGTGCACACTTTCAGCGATGATACTAGGACGGTGCACCTCTGACACGCGCCAGGAGACGGACCTTGCAACTGCAAGCTTCTCCGGGGAATGAAGACGGGCTCAGAGCAGAACTTCGGCCCCAGCTGCATAACTTTTTTGTGGTGGTCAGGAACGCTTCCTCCTCCAAGGAAACCCACATTCGCTTCGGTTGCTGTGACTTTCTTTCGTGTAGGCAAGGTAGGTCTTATGGAATTCCACATACTCTCGGTTATCTGCCTTGAGGTTTTGCACAAAGCAAGGAAAATCAGTCGGCGAGAACCATCTTCACCCTGTGCGTCGCAGGTAATACACAAGCTGTCCCTGAAGTGGCGCTCTTGTCCCCAGCTCTCCTCGCGTAGAATTCTGCAAATCGTCCTGCTGTGTTCTGTGGAAATTGTTGTGCTCCGGTGAATTCTACCCGAGGAGAGCTGGATACAAGATCACCACTTCAGGAACTGCTTGCGCATGACCTGCGCCGCACAGGGCGAAGATGGGTCTCGCCGACGGATTTTTCTTGGTTGGTGCAAAACCTCAAGGCAGCTCACCGAGTGGATGTAGAATTACATAATACCTACCTTGCCTACACGGAAGAAAGTCAGAGAAAGCGAAGCGAATGTGTATTCCTTGTAGGAGGAAGCGTTCCCGACCACCGCAACAAAGTTCTGCAGCTGGGGCCGAAGTTTGCTTTAAGCCCGTCTTCAGTTCCCCGGAGAAGCTTGCAGTTTCAAGGTCCGTCTCCTGGCGCGTGTCAGAGCTGGACCGTCCTACGTTCATCGCAAAAGGTGTGGACGTCATCGCAATATCATAAGTAACTGAAAAGGCTTACCTAACGTTAAGGGTCTTCTTAATTATGCGGTGAAAAATGACTTGCACTTGTTGACGTCTGATAAGGACGGCTTTTTCGTTGTTGCTCCTGAAAGCGTTTTCTCGCAGAAAGCTTTTGAAGCTGTCGTGAAGACTTTCGTCCATGTGGACATAAGCCTGCAAAAGACAAACAACGCGCCCTGGACGTACTGCAAGAGCACAACCTAGAAAAACCTGCATCAGCTGTCAGAAAGTCGAAAAAGCCTTATTTGGAAATCTTCTTTACAGCAAAAACGCACAAACCTGAGATTCCTTTTCGTGCAATTGTGACCTAAAGGTGCACTTGGCAGCGAGAGGTTTCTAGTTCTTGCAGACACATTTATAAAACCTGGTGGTGTGCGACCCGTTCATCATCCCGAATTCTGAAGAACTTGTAAATGTTCTTTGTAAATGTAAATGCACCTGACAAATTCAGGTGCCTGGGGTTTCTTTAGCATTTATGTGCAAGAACTTTATTATTCAATGCCCTTGATGGTCTTTTGAAGAGTGTCCGGCTATGTATTACGGGAGATAAGGACGAGATCAGGTTTAGCAACAAAATGGTGTGTCGGTCAATACATTCATGGAAATCCTGTCTTTCTATTTGGAGTCTACGTTTGTAGAATGGAAAGGGAAATTTTGTGTTAAAAAAACACGTGTTTGTATGGGATCCAAAGTTGAACCTGTGCATAGCAACATTTTTCTAGGCAAAATGGAACGACAAATCGCACACAACCTAGGTGGGGCGGCCACAAAAATTGTAAGGTACGTCCATGATTTCCTTGTGTTTGTACAGTCTGATAGCCTTGACCGCAGAAATCGTGATGTTGTGAGTGTTTTTGAGCAGTGTGGTTGTAGACTGAACTTTACAGTAGAGCTACCTAAAGAGAATGAACTATGGTTATTAGACTTAAAGCTTTTTCGTGAAGAAAATCACGTTTGCTGGGCGTACGTCCTGCGCTCAAAGAAACCCATTTTAAACTTCAACTCTGAGCACTCAAAGGTAGTAAAGATGGGCATTGCTGCTTCGTGTCTGCGTTCAGCCATTACAAAATATGATTCTGATAAAGTATTCACAAGTTTTCATAATCAATTAGACAAACTAAAAAAGGCTGGTTTTCAAGAGTGCGTCGTGCAGAAGGTTGTTTACAAGTTAATAAAGTGTATGAAGTCTAATTGGGCGACCAAAGAAAAGGACAACGAAAAATAGCTCACAAAACTTGCAGTCATTTCCTACGTGCATAGGTTGGCGCATGGGTTAAAGAATGTTGCAAATAGGTATGATGTCAGAGTGGTTTACTCGGCTCCCAATAAACTGAACAGTGTGTGTGGCAAAATAGATAGGTTGTTATCAAATAGTAAAAATTGCAGAAGAAAACAAAACTGCGGAGTTGAGCACAAATCCGCCCCCCCCTTTGTTTGTTGTGCAACAGGTGTAGTTTATTGCTTACCGTTCAATTGTGGCCCTATCTACGTGGGAAAGACTGGGCGATGTTTGAATATACGCCTACAAGAGCATCGAAGTCTATTAAATTCGAAGGATGGCTCTAACCTCGCAAAACACTGTTCTGCGTGTGGTTGTACACCAAATTTTGCGAGGCTTCAGTTTTATCGAAAATTCGGTACAAAACCACCAGAGAAGTTATAGAATCATTCCACATTAAAAGGTGTGGCGAAGATTGTGTCAGCGTCTCCTCCCTCACTTTGACCGACAACGAATACTTCTATCTGTGTAACACGTTGCGGAAATAACGCTTTGCTTTATGTAGGGTTGTTGCGCCTTTTCAGATTTTTGGGTGCGATGTGTTTGGAGTGTTTTTTATCTTCTTCTCCCGCATGTGCTTCGGCCGCTGTTAAGTCTTTTAATGGTTTGTATAATGGGGGAGGGGAACCCGACCACGCGTACTCTGCATGGTATAAAGGTGTATGTTTTTCAATAAACGAGTAGTAGCGAGTAAGGGCCATGCTGTCGACATCATCCTTTGTCCCTGTTTTTTGAGCGCTTTTGTTTTCCACGAAGATGAACACCTACCAACTAGCCCAACTTTCCGTTCTTCTGCAGTACGCGCCGACAGCTTTATTCGCAAGCCGAGCTGGAAGGCAGCAAGATGGCGACCGAACTAAGATACCGATGATGATATTTCGAGGAGGCGGAAGGATCGGTGATCATGAGTATATACAGAGATGAAGAAGCGATGGCTGTTACCGGGCGTAAGTGATGATTGCATTCCACTGGGACATGGCATTCAGCGGTCAGAACCTCCACAAACGAGGCCACCAGTGGTGTCACAACACACACACACACACACACACACACACACACACACACACACACACACACACACACACACACACACACACACACAAACACACACACACACACACACACACACACACACACACATATATATATATATATATATATATATATAGAGAGAGAGAGAGAGAGGAGAGAGGAGCAATAAAACTTCAAAACAAGAAAGATGGTAGACAACACAAGAAAAGAAAACTTCGAGCAAGGTAGGAGAGAGGAGCAATAAAACTTTAAAACAGGAAAGATGGTAGACAACACAAGAAAAGAAAACTTCGAGCAAGGTAGAAACCATGATTGTCGCGAGCGTTTCAGCAAAGGGAATTGCCTTCATCAGGGCCATAAGTATATATATGTATATATATATATATATATATATATATATATATATATATATATAATATAAATATTATATATATGTGTATGTATGTATCCCTTTGACCCCTATTAGTCCGAGTGGCGCTGGCTACCACTCTCAAGCGCAGGACACAAAAATACTTTAACATAAATACTACCGAAAGAGAGGTGAAAATTGCCCCGGTGTAGCGTAGAGATCATTGCACCAGACCGGTCTTCTGGAGGTCGTAGGTTCGGATCCCACCCGGCGGGCATTTTTCTCCACTTCCTTTCGAAATTTTTTATCTATTTCAATGACCCACGACATCCTCGCCTTTGCTTTCCGAGGGTTTCATTACTGCCAACCCTTATATGTCTGTATATATATATATATATATATATATATATATATATATATATATATATATATATATATATGTGTGTGTGTGTGTGTGTTGGCCATTGTGTCTGCTGACGCTTGCACTCTTGCTAGTTGTCACTTAGTTATGCCAACCCAAGCCAAGCCCAGTGTAATTTCCGCACCCGTTGGTCCTCTAGAATGGAAAGGGAGGTGATCGTGGAACAGCCGGATATCGTCTTTTGTGGCCATACTGTACAGGATGGACATGGCGAATGTGTGGTTGGATCGGCGATACAAGGTGAGTTAAGAGCGTGGTGTAATTTCTTCTATTATTTAATTTTTATTTTTTATTTTCCCGGTACAAAGGAGTACTAGATGTGATACACAATCGGTTTGTTGTTAGTGGCGTACCGTACAGATAGCTGTAAAAAATACGGAGAAAGAAAGTGCAGTTCAAATAAAAAACGAGTTTTAAACAGTTGAAAGAATTCAACGTACCCGTAAAAAGGCGGCAACAATTACTGCACACGTTCAATACAAATTTGTGCGCAGCACGAAACGCAGTCTTCTCGGTCACGGCACACACCTGCGGCGTCTCTAGAAGTGGTAGAGCAATGAGCGAACACACTTGGCCGCGCGTTTCTCCCTGCTCTTATATCGCACCCCCTTGCCGCCAGCGACCATGTTGTTCCTTTGAATCTCCCGCTACTTGTCACGTGGTTTAGATGAACGACGCACGCGGAATAAGCGAGTGTGTTTGCTGCAAATCGTGTTTCAACCTCGCACGCAAATGTCCCGTTGTTCAGGGTAGCGACGAAGGAGACATTAAATGGGGAAAGTGAGAGTGGCAGGGAGCTCCTTGGCAAGACAGCAATGTCAGGGGAAGCAGTGAGACAGCTGACGGCGTGGCCACGCGTGGCGCTATCCCACTCACTTTTTCTACAGATGATCCTCCCAGTTTGCTTTCTTCCTTCGCCATGGTATTTAGTGCAAGACGCTAAATTCACACACTTTGTGAAAGGAAGCATTTTAGCATATTTCTTGGCATCGAATATTTGAGTCGACTCCATATGGTAGAAAGTCCCAGGGCACATTACCTATAGTGGATCTTGGTTCAGCTTTGCTGTGAGAACATATGGAACACCGGCCTTGTGTAGTTCATCAATTATGTCGGTGATAAAAAGCAACGTCACGCGCAGAGATTCCGTGGTTTGACGCGACGCGAACAAGAGCGTGTTCTTCGTATTGTGGGTAAATTCCGTGGTGTCAAGCATTACAAGGAAGTCCTTGATGACCTGCGAAAAAATGAGAGAATTACAGAATCCTACATAATTAAAATGAATCAAATCAAGGAAAATAATACGGCACAAATAGTTTAACCTGAAGAAAAGGCGAATAAACCACGGTTTAAACGTGTTGTTCACCTGGATGTTCGGCGAGTTGGCTCTGATGCCTTCCTTAGGGAGCTTAGCATTCAAGGCATCGAAAACATCATTTATCATTCGTGTGAATGCCTCTGTTTCAGCTGTGTCCTGAAAGCCATCAGTGCCCTCTTCTCTGTAGACATGGAGGCCAAAGGCTGTACTCCGGCTAAAAAGCTGCAGTATAAAAATAGTTTTTTTATGTTTCAAGGAAGTAGTCCAATACAGTAACACCGTCAGAGCGTTACAAAACTTGTCATACTGACTAGTGCTCACCAGAACTGCAAGTCTCACGTTCATTTTTTGGAAGTTTGTCGGCTGCACATGAGCTTCAGTTAGCTTGTGGGCAACTTTTACATGTTTCTTCTTTTCAGTTTCGTAGAGAAGCTGATAGTGGAAGAAATCAATGCTGTTCTCTCCAGCCTGGAAATGCAAAAATAACTGATTTTAATATATGCGAATGTAAAAGACGACACAAAAGAAAATTATTGTTCTGCCACCCACCTGGCCATACTTGTGCTTGAGCAGATGATTTCGCACACATTGGATGGCATGTGGTACATCACAAATGAAATGCACAAACTTCCCATCAGGGAGACACGGGTGGGCAATCTTATGGCATTGTGCTCCCATGCTGCCACTAACACCGAGCTGGTGCCACATGGACCGGTTGTTTCCCGCGCGATCACTCACAATGAAAATGGCTGTAACATTATGCTTGTGAAGGCACACCACTGCTTCCAGGACTAGTTCTGCGAAAATTTTGCCAGGAGCAGCACCTTTTGTCGCGAACGCTGCAATTGGCTGGACCCAGGATTCAAACAGAGGAACAAACATCAATACTAGCGCATGGTCGGCTAGCTGGTTGGTTCCTTCATTCGTGACGCCTCCATAATCAACCAATCCATCCATCTTGTAGCTGCATTTGTTGAAGTCGTATGCCTGGCGCAACTTTATCTCGTCTAAGATCAAAGACCCCAACCTTTGCTCATCTGCTTTTCCATGGAACTGCTTCTGTATAGCTTCCAGACAAATGGCGTTGAAGCCGTACTTGCACGGCAAGCCTTTCAAAATTTGTGTCAAGCGGCTAAGAGAAGGAAGGGGCAACATTTTCATCTCGCTAATCAGCTTGTATGCCCGTGGAATTGAAATTCTCAGCATCAAGCAGTTCAAAATCCACTCAGAATTATACCGCATGCCACACGGAGCTTTTGCTTTGAGTGACTTCAGTGCTGTCAGGAATGCCACGCATTGCAAGTGAGGAAGGCCACTTAAAGCTTCTTCTATTCCTTGGTAAGAAGCCTTCGCGAGCTCCTGTTTGAGCAGTGTGATTTCTTGCTTCCCCTTCTCCCTTGCAGCTGCAGCTCGGAAAACTTTTTTGGTCAAGTTTCGCATTTTTTGCTTTTGTTCACCGCTGCCTTCACTGGCTTTCTTGCTCGCATTTGCCTTTGAAGGCGTAGGCACCGAGCACACACAGGTCGGGTTGTGAGTACAGAACACTGCTTGTGATGGACAGTTTCTAATTTTCCTGTCACACCAGTATGAGCTACCGGAATGCCTGAACAGATTTTCAAGCTATCTGTCTCGTTGATCAGGTGCTCGACGCTAGCAGGGCTGTCTACAGTCTCATGCAGTTGCTTGTGCATCTTGTTGTAACAGTTCACAACACAGCTACTATCATTTTTCACAATAACGGTCTTGCTCACTTTAAGCTCCCCTGCCAGAAGTCCCCTGTCGAAAAAAACACCGCAAGTTTGCCCAGAACATTCATCGACGCTGAGTTCAAGCTTTCAGTCCCTACTAGGTAACGGCACTATCACCAGTTTGTTCAGACAAACACCGGAGGAGTTCGTTGCTGAGGTGCTAGGTGGTGTCGTCAGGCCCTCTGCTCCGAGCGCATCGCCTAAGGACAAAGAGGCCTGTCCATACGAGCCACTCGAACAAGACGCACTTTCCGCCGATGCTTCCAAGCCGATTTCGTTCCGCTTTTTCGATGATTTTCGCGTGCATGTCGTCGTTCTTGGCTTTGATATGTGCTCCGGCAAGCCAGGAAAGAGACGCGGCAATGCTCCTGGCACTAACTTCCAGTTACCACGAGGAATTAAAACCTCCTGGCCCTTCACAACATGCTTGAAATACTTTACAATGTCTTGCTCTTCGAAATGTTTCTCACATACCTTGAATTTTTGCTTCAGGCGCCTGTCCTTGCGGTGCAGCATTTGTTCCCATTGTTTAAACTCCGTGGCCTTACGTGGTGGGGTAAAAAATGATAATTTGCGGCGTCATTTCTGTAGCCACTCGTACATCCCGGCGGAAAAGACGAAAGCATTTCCACTACAAAAAAGCAAACATTTGTAAACCGGATAATTCAGGCGCACGTGTTGGGAACGAAATCGCTTCGAATGACGCGCGCCCGCCAAAGCTCCCGCCTGTCCGCGTGCCAAAGCAGGAGCAGGTGAAGAAAACCGTGACTGCAGCGACACCAGTTCGCGTGACCGCCACCACCGCCGCCTCGGGAGCGGAGCTGTGAAACTGAATTGTTCTAAAAACGTTGGGCCAAACTACCCTGTTCGTTTAGAATCCTAGAGCAAGTAATCGATCTTTGCTCCGTGCCGAGTGCCTTGGCTGCGCCGAGTCCGTGGAATCCTCCATCTTCATCGCCGCTTTAGGCGCCATGCCCCACGTTCAGGTGACCCGACTCCACCCACCTCTTTGCCACAGCATATGAGCAATCTCCGGAAGTTTTCGATCATGCTATCGACGCTGACGTTACGCCGCCCCAACGAGACCAACTGATTAAACTGCTTTGACAGTGCGCAGACGTCACTTGGTCGTAGCACGACGGTCAGCCACCCTTTCGACACCGGCTCCCTGGCGCCTTTACTTCAGCGAACTTATCGCGTTGCCCCTTCCGAAAGGAGCGTAATTGATAAACAAGTGGGTGACTTGCTCAAGCGCGGTATCATACGACACTCGAAGAGCACCTGGCGTCGCCCGTAGTACCCGTGCGGATAAAAGGACGGCTCGATTCGTTCTAGATGGAAAGCATCTCTTGCTCTCGGCTGCGTCATCCGTCGTCCGTTGTCCGTCCATCCACCGGCCAGGAAGACACCGGCAACAACACCCCTCCAGGAGCCCTTTAAGGGGAAGCGTGCTCGTCTCGTGCCGGCCCAGGAAGACACCGGCAACACTGTCGCTCCAGCATTTCGTGGTCGGGGCTATGATCCTCCCTTGTTGTGTCGCCGTCGATACCCCCACTGCGCATGCTCAGATCATCTCGGGCCGGCCCAGGAAGACACCGGTAACACTGCCGCTCCAGGAGCCATTAAAGGGTAAGACACCACCTGGCGTTCAGCAAGTCGAGCATGCGCAGTGGGGGTGTGGACGGCGCAACAACGACAAGGGAGGGACATAGCCCCGTCGAATCTAATAAAATTACACCATCTTCCTGTAGGGGAACCCCGAGTAGTATGCGAAACAGCCGAGGTCTCAACGCAATTTCCCATTTCGTTGTTGCGGTAAGTGAAAAGTGTGGTAGTTGCCATGGAAACCAAACTGTAAATATAACGGTAGCTACGTTGCTCAACCTAGCGGAAACGGCGAACTGAAATCTAATGGGCACTTGAATCGACCCCATGGCTGGTGTGCATACTACTCAGGGTTCCCCTACGATAATATGGAGTAATGTTTGTGTCGACTACCGTCGCCTAAACAAAATAACGCGTAGGGATGTTTACGCGCTACCATGCACTGGCCACGCCCTATATTCCTTCATGGATCCGAATATTTTTCGTCCCTTAACCTACTCTCCGGATATTTGCAAGTCGCGATGGCAGATGAGGATAGTCCGAAAACAGCGTTTGTTAATCCAGATGGTTTATATAAATTTGAAGTCATGCCATTCGGCCTGTGCAACGCGCCCACCACATACGAACGGATGAGGGACAATATTCTTCGCGGCCTCAAATGGAAGATATGCCTCTGTTACCTGGGCGACGTCGTAGTGTTCTCACCCGACTTTTCCACGCATCTACGGCGGCTCGAGCAAGTTAAAGCTTGTATGAAGGACGTAGGGCTTCAACTAAGCTTAAAGAAGTGGCGATTTGCTGCTCGCCAGCCTACAATCCTTGGCCACGTCGTTTCCAGAGATGACGTTCGTCCCGATTCGGACAACCTTCGCGCCGTGGCTGTATTCCCGAAGCCGACCACAGTCAAAGACCTTTGTAGCTTCATCGGTCCATGCGCGTATTTTCCCCGCTTTGTGCGTAACGTCGCCTCCATCATCGTGCCATTGACACAACGTCTTGGCAACAAGACGGCTCTTTTGGCATGCTCATCGCCTTGCGACCAGGCTTTTACATCTCTGCGATCACCTCCTCATGTTCCCACCAATTCTCCGCCATTTCAACCCGTTGGCCCCAACTGAAACCCCCACCGATGCGAGTGGAGTTGTTCTGGGTGCTGTTCGGGCTCAAAGAAAGGCCTAGTTCCACGAATACTTGTTCGCCTACGGGAGCCGCACACTCACACCTCCGGAGTCGAAATTTTCTGTTACTGAGCGGGAATGCTTGGCAATTGTGAGAGCCCTTTCGAAGTTTCGTCCGTATCTGTATGGCCGACCTTTCGACGTGCTCACCGACCACCGTGCGCTTTCTTGGTTGTCGTCCCTGAGAGGCCGTTCTGGCCGACTGGAGCGTTGGGCACTCCGCCTTCAGCACTTTGACATCCACGTGGTGTATCGCTCTGGCCGCAAGCACTATTACGCGGACGCCCTCTCCCGGTGTCCGATGTTGCCTGACGAGATCAATAACTCCCCCGGTGAGTGCTTTGTATGGTCCTTTGAAGTGCGGTCTACGCCATCTGAACAGCGAAACAATCCGTGGTTCCTGTCGCTTTGCGAATAACGTTTGAACCCGTCCGACTCGTTGGTACCTCGAGCTATTCGGAGCCAAGCCTCCCACTTCGCTATTCGTGATGGCTTGCTCTACAGGCGGAACTACAACCCTAATGGGCACAAATTGTTGCGCGTCATTCCCCACGATCTGCGCTCTGAAGTGCACGACCATTTTCACAGCGAGCATCAGTGTGCTCACGCAGGAGTTCTAAAGACCTACGAACGGCTTAAACTGCAATATTACTGGCGTAGTATGTACGGCTCCGTTCGCTGGTATGTTCGCTCTTGCACGGACTGTCAAGGCCGGCGAGTACGGACACACGACTCCGTGAGGAATCCTGGCAAGGGAAATCCTGACACCTGGATATAGCAGACACGACTTCGGTGGCCCATTAAATCGGTAATCGGCGAGCACCACCAGTCATTCACCAAGGCGCGCCTGATACTTGGAAAAAAGGTTTCACCGTACCAGCGGCGCCATCTCATTCTCTCCCTCGTGGTCACGTGTGCAACTAACTAGAACGGCTTCGAGCGATGACGGTACCCATTTCCCTCGGAACCACCATGGCTAGGCTGACAATAAATCTCCGCAAAGCCTAGACCCCGGTTTGGCCTGCGTGAACTTTTCCGCTCACCGGTCTGTTGACGGTCGTGTGCGTGTATAGTCTAGATTATTACTTCAGTTGTCTTTATCAATGTTTCCAACCTTCGTGGGGCTGGCAGTATTTGCGTGTGAAAGAGTAGTGTTACTCAGATGGGCCAGTTATAGAGAGGGATCGCTTTTGTGTTTCAATTTGCTGAAACCTTTTGCCTGTTTAGATGATAGTGTAGAGGTTGTTGATGTTTTCTTTGCATAGCGATTATCTCAGTGATAGTGTGAAGTTTGTGTTTTGCTCCTGAGCTAGATTTCCGACAACAGTACGTCTGGGAACTTCCACGCTGTACATTACATAGCGAGTGCTACGAGTAACTTTCATGGTTGTTTTGTATTTGGGTTTTTCAACCCACTGACCGAGTTCAGTGTACGAATAACATTTTTGGTGTGGATTTGTTAAGTTAGGACACCCCACTTAAGTAATTCACACTGCAGGGTAATTAGGTGCCGTTTGTTGAGTATTGTGTGTTCACCTTTGTGGTGTTTGCTTTCACAACAGTCGCCCTAAGTTGGCGCGAGGGTCATGAGGAGAATCCGCTGAAGCTATGTTTTGCCCGCCCCGCTCTTTGTCTTACCCCACGAGGAGGCCTGGATAAACTGGATATTTCAGAACTATGTTAGCTAGTTTGTGAAACCGATGGAGGAGGAGCCATGACGTTTAACGACCGCGATTACCGTCGTGAGAATTCCCGCAGCGGACGGGGGCTTGACGTCGTTAAGCGCGTCAAAAAACCCGAGAGCCGATGTCCGGCGGTTGGTCAGCTTTTAGCTGGATGATTTTTGTTCTGTTAAATTTGTATTTCCGGAACACCTTCGAGTTCTCGTATAAGGGGGAGAGTTATGGGTCAAGTAAATATTTTGCACCCGCCTAATTTGTTTGTCGCGGTCACTAATAGTGTTGGTTAATCATTAGGCCATCGTCGCTCTCAGATTGTAAATTTGCTTTAGTGGGCCGGTTTTTTTCTGATACAACCAGCGAGTTTGAAATTTTAAGGAGGACGGAAGAGGCGGGTCTCTCTCGACGCGGCCCTTGCCCGCCCTCTTTTTGTGTTACAAATGACGTAATTGGAACTGCAATGCCGATGGCTTGAGTCGCTGCTTTTTTCCGTTTTTTTACCCTAAAGGCCATTGGGAGCATTGCATAGGGGAGGGAATAACTAAATCACACGCTAAACTCAACCTTCAAGAAAGAATACCCGTGCTAATATCTGTTTAGATTGAATTTAAACAAAATGGTACAATGAAATGGAAATCTCCGTGTGCAAAATACATTGCAGTAAAATAACATAACATCACATTAATAACCAAACAACACACGCCCACAAAATAAGATGACAAGGGTCTATCAATTTACTGCAGGCACATGCTACCATCTTTTTGTTACGCTCACTAAAACAATTTTGTAAGTTCTTGGTCAACTTTTTCAGCGTTTGTGATGACAGCAATATATTTCGGGAGAACATTCCAGTCACTAATTATTGAAGGCAGAAAGAAAACGCGGAGTAGGACAGTACCGGAAAATTCTGGCTTCACTTTGTTGGGGTGGTCGATACGCAGAGATGTGTGTTGAGCGGCTTTTATTCTGGAGAGAGTAAAACGAATAGGGTTGTTATAAAGGTTACAAAAGAATATAAGCCAGGAAAGTTTGCGCTTTGTTTCTAGAAGTTCGAGACCGAGGTTACTTTTTATCAATGTAATGCTCTAATGCAGTGCGTACTGACCTGATATTAACCCAGCGCTCTTGTTTTTCAATGATTGAATATTTCTGGTCAAGTATAGTTGATAAGGGTCCCACATAATTGCGGAATATTCAACTTTTGACCTTGAAATGGACGTATATGGGATCACTTTAGTGTCCTTATTTGCGTGGCGTAAAGAACGATGGAGAAAACTAAGCGTCCTGTAGGTATCGGCTAAAATAAAGTCAATTTGCGTTTTCCAATAAAGGTTTCTAGTATGGTAAACCCTTATGTATTTAAATGAATTTAAAGGCTCAATGTCTACTCTATTAAGGTATTGTTGAACAATATCACTGCATTTCACATGGTAAAGCATGTAACTTTAGTTTTTTCAGTATTAATTTACATTGGCCAGCCAGCACACCACTTTTCCAATTTACTTAGTTCATTTTGAAGTTCAGTACAACTAGGCTGGTTATTTACACACCGGTAAGGCATGCTGTCATCTGTGAATAACCTAAAGGAAGAATAATGTCAACAGCAATGTCATTATGTAAATTAGAAAGAGAGTGGGGCCAAGCACTGACCCTTGAGGAACCCCAGGTTTTAATACTTAGAATCACGACTGCGAGTCTTCTATAATCACTGCTTGCTGTCTATTAGTTAGGTATTCATTAACCGACCTGATAACCTTCCTTTCTATCTTAATATTTTCTATTTCTTGTATAGGGCGATGATTATAAGGTACACGATCAATCAATAAAAATGGATCAATAAAAATAGCATCGATAAATCAATAAAAATAGCATCAGTCTGTTGAAGGTTATGTAGAGAGTCGTAAATATCAGTGGTTAGCTCGAAACGTTCGGCCTCGCAATAGAGCCCCTGATGGAAACCGTGTTTTAAGTGTGAATACACTTTATAAGCGACCCCAAACCATCCACCGCCGGCGTCGGCGGCGGCGGCGTCCGCAGTGCTCCTCTATAAAGAAAAACAGCATCCGGCGCCAGGTTTCGATCCGCGGACTTTGCGGCCACAGCGCGACGCTCTACCGATCAAGCCACGGACGCGACGGTGATATCAGTGTTGACGCGCCTTATATCTTTAACGCATTCAAACTACGTCGTCAGCGGCGTGCGTTGGCGACTCAGCGGCGTTATAGCGGCTTGATAACTGCGTGGTGTACACGTGATACTACAAACCCGATGGAAGAGATGGAAGAGAAGGCGGCGAGGCGGTGGGCTGCGGGGGCCGAGCGCAAGCGCCGCAAGCGGGCCGACAAGCGTGTATTCGCACTTTCACATTCTCCCCCGCGGGGAAATGCGGGGGAATTTTTTTTGGCTATAAAATGTTGTTGCTCGTTAGGTATTTCGTTCTTTCTGATGAGAGAATCTGCTCAAAACGCTTACATACGACGGAAGTTAAGTATATTGGGCTGTAGTTGCTGAACTCGTTTTTATCGCCTGATTTGATTATCGAAACTACATGGGCCAGTTTTTAATCATCACGAATAACTCCAGTGTCTAAAGACTGTCGAACGATGAGTATAAAAATCAGTGCTGAAAACTCTTTTGAAATTTATACCAATTTTGTGCCTACGCCATCAGGACCTTGGCTTGAGTAGGTGGGCAATCCCTCGATCGGTTTAAGATTCCCTCGGAGTTTACCACTATACAGGGCATGATGGAGTCAGGTCTAGTAGAAGTGCTTATAGATAGCATCGGACTCTCTTGTTCAAAAACACTACACAAATACGGATTGAAACCGTCCGACACCTCTTGACGATTCGAACCCGATTTTGAGACAAGCTGAGGCATCTTCCTCAAGAGCGGCGGAGAAATAACTGTCCATAATTTTTTGGGGTTGGTTTTAATAACATTAGCTTAGTCAATATTAGAGAATCTATTTTGGTTTCTTCAATAAGTGTCTTGGATAATTCGGCGTAATCAAGATAAGCACAACAGTCCTCGTCTCTTTTGCTGCGCCTCGCCCTGGTGTACAGACATTTCTTTTTGTTCAAACAGCGCTCTATATGCTCCGAGAACCATGGGCAATCGGTCGTTTCAAATAGACGTTTTTCCTGCAACACTCTTAGCCTATCTCGGAATTGCAATCAGTTCTGAGGTGGCGAACGATTTTTCTAAAACGGCGAAAAGGTCGTGCAAAACTGCTGTAAATCTATGTTGCTATTAGCTGCTATGAGCAAAATCGTACACTTTTCTTTCTGGAAGCCTTCTTTTTTGTAGCATTCTTGAACAGACAATGAACAATGCCATGATCGCTGATACAATTTATTACGTTGTCGTGAGTGCTCTCTGGGTGTGTGGTAAAAACGAAATCAAGAATAGCATCGGCGCATGTTGGTGTGGTTACCAACTCGGATAATTCAAAGAACGACATAAAATCCAAGAATGCGGTAAATTCAAATCTAGGCTGTATGCTGTGGGAACAGCTTAAAGCAGAAAAGTTAAAGTCACCAGTCAAACTAATCGGCTGGTTACTGCATCTGTTTTCAATTTGAAGGAGAACTTTTGAAGTTCGGCAACGAAATCGACGATGAGTCTGAAAAGCACCAGCATGTACCAAAGTCAGCATGCACCAATATCTACTGTTATGCTTGGCAGATTAAGGGCAACCCGCATCGTTTCAAGCAATCTATTGACATCAATCAACCGGACGGGAATATGTTTCTTCGTCACGATTTAAACACCTCCCCTCGCTTACCATCGCGATCCCTACGGAACGCCGTAAACGATCTGAAAATTTCAATTCAGCTACTTTCGATCTGTGGCTTAAGCCACGTTTCAGTGCCCACAAAGACATCTGCACTACACGTATGAATAAAAGCGGCAACTTCGTCCTGTTTGCTCACAATGATCGGAAACTTCGCAGACCTTTCAATTGTAATTGCTTGCCATGTGTGTGCTGGATTAAGAATATATATTTTTGTGCCGTTGTCAACTGCCCTCGTCTAATTACTGGCACTGTGGCAGGTCCCAGTCGCCCATAATACCTGAAATAAACCCGAGAGTGAGCTTCCCCTCACCACAAAAGATTGAGTGGATAGGGAATATTTTGCCGGGATAAAGCTGTTTCTAAAGAATGAACTTTCGTCAGAGGGGCTGATTCGTCGGACAGAGACATCTCTATTTGTTGAGAGTGCAGATTATGTACATATATATTCTTGGCAGCGAACACTGTAGTTCCCATCTAGAGCCGAACCTGATATAAGGCTGCAAATATATCTTTACTCTATGCTAGACAGACAAACAGACAGGCAGTTCCACCAAATGTGCAGAGCTTTGTCTTCTGGATAGCCCCAGGTCCCCACCCATTCCTTAAGGGAGGCGTAAAAAATGGTATTGCCTTCTCCTGTTACTTTGGCCTCTCAAGTTTAGTGTGGCAGCTTGCAATTCTTTGACACTTGGTATTCTGCCGAAGCCCCTTAAGTGACCTTTTCACTCCAGATGTGCCATCCTTGCGGGTGCTCTTGGAATACAGACACATTCCTGTCTTTTTTGAAGCCAGCCAGCGGAATAGGACCACTGCCCACCACAGCTATGTCGGAAAAATCCACAACTTTGGACGCCTGCTTTTTGCCAGCGCTAGATGACTTGTCACCGTCATTTGCTGGAGCTGGCCTCTTCACCAATCCACTGTTGCCACCCGGGACATCCCCCAGTAGAGGCACGGCATCCGCCAAAAATACGTACGTCTCCACCATGGGCCAGGTAACGAAACTATGATTCCCCCTACTCCACACAAGACGTCGCTCCTATCACCGTAGCTGGCAGGCTAGGGCACTGCAGCAGGAACCTCATCTGAAGCACCATTCGAAGCCGTTAAATGCGACTCCATTTCCTGTTACCGGTTCTCCTTACTTGACATTGTAGTTGGCTGAGCTTTTTGTGAATCATCCTGCTGTTCTTCGGGATCCGGTGGCACAGGGCGGATCTCCAGTTGCTCGTGATCCACTACTGAATAAGGGAGTCGATCAGCCTCCAAAGTTCCTGACAGCGCCGACTGACGAACATCCCCTGATGCGTCAACGGCCTCCGTCACATCCATGACATGAGCAGACACATCATCCTCAGTAATGCATTCCTGGCCACGACGGAACTTCTCTGCGTGTGCTTTGACTCACCTTTCTAGGGTATGGCCATACTGTCAACACTAATTACTCCAGGGTGTTCCGTTCACGGCGCAACAGATACAAGTAACCATCCACACGAGGGCTCATTTGGTATTGCCCTATGCACAAGACGTCGCGGAGGTTGATTACGCTAACAAGAGCTTCTGTGGAGTCGGGAGAACTGTATGGCCGGCATTTCAAGCCCACATGCAGAGAGACATTGTTCAAGACAACTTTACTGGTTGCAAGACGGGAAGGATGATCTTGTACGTATCCGTGTTAGTTCCGGGCTTTGTAGTTATCGGCCAGGTGCCGATGCGGTTTTTCCAGCTAGAGCAGAAAGAGACACAGCCATTCGCACCATCATCTTAGTACTTTGAAGGGGGCTACAAGCGCACTCTGGAATGGATAATACGGATGGTGCACTCACCGAGCACATAAGCTAGCTTACCCCTTGCGTTCTTGCTAAATGACTCGTGCTGTTTATAAATTTTTGTACTGTTTATTTGCGTGTATTGGTTGTGCTGTATCGCCCCTCCTGCTTGGGCCCAAACTGGGCCTGCAGTATGTTATAAATAAATAAATAAATAAATAAATAAATAAATAAATAAATAAATAAATAAATAAATAAATAAATAAAATTGCGTTCCGGGACCTCTCGCACCGCTCTGCGCTCCGCACAGGGCGCATAAATTGGCAGCGTACGTTCATTGCGCATGCGCTTTCTGTTTGTAAAAATAAATAGAAACTTACACCAAGACATGCATATCACTTGTCCGTCTCTGCAACCATCGTTTCGTCGTTTTTATCTGCTGCGGCGGAGTTGGAGAGTTGAGATCGTCTGCAACCGGATTTAAGCGGCATGCCATTTTATAAAAAAAGGGTTTCCATCCAAGTGCTTCGCCGATACAACTCAACCAACTACCATTCATTGATCATAAATTGATTGGACTTTGCAAGGATTATCCCGTTGAAGTAATAAATAGTGAGGTTAAGTTCATTTCACTTTCCTTTCGTTTCACGGTTCGTAGAGACGCGTTTGTGCATTCAGGTGACGTCGCATGGGTAAACAGTGTGGTTGTCGTTTACTGCTTCGCTTTCCAAGCACCTTGACATTGTGGATTTGGGGGTATTCTTTGCTCAGTGGAAAGGAGGCTCTTCTTAGCTCTCATGCACGCTCTAATAATGCGGCGTTCATAAAGAATCATTGGTGTGCAAACAAAATTGGCTGCCTAAAATGACGGCTCTTAGCTCTAGCAGCCACCCAATACTACTCCACTAAACCATAGTCTTCTGCTGCTGACGCGTTGCTTTAACGAGATGGCTTTAGAATTAAACCACTTGCACCATCAGAGCTAAAGGTGTGGCTCAAACTATAGACGCTTCTCTGAAATTTTATTCACTCGATTGTTTCTTGGCGTAATCTGGCTAGCTCGGAGTCAAACAAATTGGCATTCGTCTCAGTTTCGATTAGATTATTTCCTTGTGTTACCATCGCCAAGGACAGTCATGAAACTGGCATTTTACGTCATTTCCTATCTCCAAATCAATGTATTGTGGTATAAAGAAAGCGTAAATATCAGTCTATTTAAACACCGCAGACACGCCCGAAGCTTGTCTAATGGGCTGGCTGTCTCAGGTTGTGTGAATATTTCTAAAAAATATTTGTTGTCGAAGATTACTAATAACCACACATTAAAGATGGTGGTTAAAAGTATTACTCACGCCAATGTCTACAGTAAGGCTGATTCTGACTTTGTGCAAGGAGGGTGTTCTTTGAGTATAATATTTTCACACAATTCAGTAAGAAGATGAGCGTTACCGCGCTGTTAACAAGTTTATTTTGAACGTACCAGTTTCTACCTGACGGCTACAAAACAACACACGCTACGAACAAGGGTCATGGTTGATGTTATACCAGCTGTTAGGCCTCGCACAGCCATGCAAAGATTTCAATTACTCGGGCAGCTATACATGAGAAATCCGCTTAATATACTTGTGAAAATGAAGAATTAGTCCATCTTTGTATGTAAAAAGGAAAAATTGGTATTATTTTATTGGCAATTCATATAAAGATGTGTTTGCGTAATAAATACTGATTCCTTCTGTGAGTAGTGGTGCAGGCTATGTTTTAGTATGTGGACAATCGCCCTGTTCTGGGTTTAGTGATTTTGCCACAGAACGCCGGTGGACGTCGACATAGCGGATTGCTTATAATACCGTCGGACGGCTCTGTAGACACGGCCTTCAATAAATCATCATCGTCTCATCTTCATCGATTGCAGGAACCCACGCGGTTGTAGGTCTGGAGCTATTCTTCGACGTCATCACTGCTGAGATCACCGAAAAATAAAGGATCGCGTGGGCGGCTGGTAATAGTTATTTGAGGCTTGTGCACACTCAGAAGAGGGTGATTGTCCACATGCTAAGCCATAGTCTGTACCGCTGTTCACAGTACAAGCATTTTTGGAGCATTTGTAAAGACTAAGAATTTGGCCTACCTAACTTGATCTGCCTCTCATGTCCCAGAGGTAACTTATGAGTTCAAATAGGACTTGTCCGTAAGAGGATATATTTACTGATGCATCAGCTGTTGTCTGTTTATGCATCAATGTTTCCAGACTTGTGTACGCTCTCTACAGTCAGTGTTTGTGCTTGTTTTGCACATTCACCTGGCTAAAATTTCATCCCAAATTCGCTCTTCCAGTGGATACTTTGAGATGGAACTACGTTCTGCAATACCTGAAGCCCCTGGTCTTTCGCCACGCAGCATTGGCATTATAATAGAAGGAACCAAGGTGTCGTTCTACGATTAAAACAACCAAAAAACCATTATGAAATCAAGATTCTCTCTTAGACTCCAAGGATACTTTGCTCTGGCCTTACGTTTTGACCTGCCTTCAAACATACAAGTGAGTGTATTTCTAACTCATCGGGCACATTTGTGTGGTTTCCGGATGTTAGTGTCGTACTTTTCGTGCGGGGCCTTTTCAAACGTCTCCCGCAAGCCCGGCAACCAGTTGGCACGTTACACCTGAACGTACAGGCGGCCACAAGATAAACCGGACCAAGCGAGCGGTGTGCTAAAACTATCGGCCATACACCTTCCGGCCCAGCGCCTGCTGTCGAGATAGCGGAGGGCACATGCGTGTCCCTCCCTATAGATTGTGCATGTCCGTTTCCTTGATTTCGTCTGGAGCACTTCGTTCCTCTCGAATGCGACCCACGGCGGCGCCTTACGCGGCGCGCCTACCGAGCGGCGTGATACATGGCAGCAGCCGGCTGCGTGCGGCTTGCGCTGGTGGCGGTAACTGTGCGTTTATGTCAGAATTTTTGTTCAGCGTTCTTTTTATCATTTTATAGACTACAACGCAAATTGGCGTTGAGAAAAGGCTACGATAACGATTCGCACGTGACTAAACCAGTGCTGTTATGCGACGAATACACAGTTGATTAAAAATGGACACTGAAGTGATATGTAAACATTGCGGGATTACTTGCGCAAATTGTAGTCCGGAGTCCCCAGGCCATGTTACGACCACTCTGGGCGCGTTTACGCGATTTTATTTAGTAGAAAAATTAATTCAAAAATGCTGTCCCCCTCTCTTTACGCTCGCCCATTTTCTGCGGCGTTTTCGTGTGACCTCGCGAGGAGCCGAGCTCGCAATTGGCGGCGCTACTGCACGTCTTCCCGGCCTTCAGACAGAGTCAGTCGGCCCAGCGTTTCGTCCGCCAGCCGCCGACGGGTCGTCGCAATTCGTTCGCTCAGTTGAAACGAAGCCTGGACACTTTTGTAAATGGAAGAATGGGCCTTTCTTTACTTGGTTAGTTTGTACACTGTATCTAGCTCCAAGTCAAGGTCGCTTCACTCAAGCGCTGAACAAGCGCACATGCGACGCATCGCTGACTGGTACGCCAGTAGAAAAATATAAGGCCTCTTGAAGGCGGGAGAAGAGTGAGCGAAGTCAATATAGGTACTAAAGAAATAAAATCAACTGATATTTTTACCGTACAGCGTAAAAATAGGGCGCGGGAAGCACTTGCTGGGCGAACAAGCACAGCGGTCAGCAGCACGACTACGCATTTTCGTCTACGAACGTTTTTTCGTCTACGAAATGCAATTGCTAGACGTGAGCTATTGTGGAAACTCGGGGGACGCTTACTGCACGAGCGCAATACAACAAATAGTCACCTAAGCTGCTTGAAATACTAAAACTAATTGGAAGTGTAAAGTGGTTATACATTATATACCTTATTTTTTCCATCGCCGCCAGCGGCCTCCTGTGGCTTAGTCGTCTGGGGTGCTAGGTATGTCATCGCAAGTGTTTTGCCAGTCACAAGTTGGAATCGCCGCTGGTACATGCTTTTTTTTTATGAGTTAACTGTTTTGTTTTTCGCCGATGTTTTCTATACTGAGTTCACCTTTGCATTGCAAGCGGTGACCCACTAGAGAGCGAATAGGAATCTTTTAGTCACACTTAGGGCTTGTTTTGGTAGTGACTATATATGCATGCCATTTTTTAGTACAACAGGCCTACAACATCCGTCTGCAGATGTTTGCAGGTCTTGCATCTAGGACGGAGGCAAAGGCTGATGACTTGTTCCTGGGAAGCGCCAATATTGGCATGCCCTAAAATGTGTTTTAGGCTCTTATTTCTTTTGTAGGTGACTCTTTGGGCTCCAGGGAGTGCATTGCCGTAGATTGAAGGTCTTTTTTCTGTTTTCTTTGTTACTTTTTTCTTTCTGCGTGTGTGTGTGTAAAGCAGGTAGTAAGACGAAAGGCTAAAGGTCGAGGGAGGCGAGTGCGCGTGGTATGTCTAAATCGGCTTGAAGCAAGACAGGAAAAAAGGATCGAAAGTGTATACAAGTAACTGCTTTGGGGATGGGCAGGCAGGGTTGTTGCGAATGGAGATGCCCACTTTTTGTAAGAGCATTATTTTTCTGTTCAATTGAGACATTGTAAGGTTTCTAAGCTGCCTTTCGAAGCATTGATTCCAGCCGGCTCAAGGCAATTGAATTTTTGAATTAAGTACGAGTCTCTGTATTTCCGGTCCCTTTGAGACCTAACGTTTGACTGCAGAATATAGAGCTTCAGATCAGCGAAATTGTGGTTCGGCTAGTTGAAGTGTTTCGCGACTGCTATGGAGGCAATGTTATGGGTGTCAGATCGATGTCCATTCAGGCGTAAGTTCATTGGTTGACTCGTTTCTCTATGTACTGCTTTTGAGAGAATAAGCATAGCCATTCTGTCAATATAGCCAGTAATGACCGACTTAAAAAGACGTTCCCGGAAGCCCCAAATTGCAACTACAGAAGAAATAAGAACCTAAAATACATTTTAGTGCATGTTAAAATTTGTGCTCCCCAGGAACAGGTCATCAGACCTTGCCTATGTCCTAGACGCAAGACCTGCAAACATTTGCAGACGAATAGTACTGCCAGCCAATACGCTCACAAGATTATTCAACCTTCACGTGCAATTCTTCTAACATTGTGTACACGCTAGAATGCTCATTCTGTCAAAAGCAGTACATTGGAGAAACAAGTCAACCTATGAACTCACGCTTAATGGACATCGGGGCGACACCCATAACATTGTCTCTGTAGCCGTAGCGCAACACTTCAACCAGCCGAACCACAATTTCGATGACCTCAAGGTCTATATTCTGCAGTCAAACTAAGTCTCCAAGTGACGGGAAATACAGAGACTCGTGCGTAATCCATAAATTCAATTGCCTGAGCCAGCAAGAATCAATGCTTCGGAAGGCAGCTTAGAAACCTTACGGTATCTCATTCGAACAGAAAAATAATGCTCATACAAAAAGTCGGCAGCTCCATTCGCAACAACCCTGCCTGCCCATCCCCAAAGCTGTTACGTGAATACAATGTCGGTTCCTTTTTTTGCTGTCTTGCTTCTAGCAAATTTTGACAAACCACGCGCAGTCGCCTTCCTCGACCTTCGCCATTTCTTCTTACTACCTGCTGTACACACAAACACGCAAATAGGAAACAGTAAAAAACAAAGAAAACAGAAAAAAAGTCCTTGAATCTACCGCAAACCTCCTCGTTGATTGTATCTGTGCATACCCCTTTTAATCTTCAACGAACACTGGCCTCCCCCCTCGGATTTCTTCGGACTATACGGGCTGTTGTTGTTTACGAGTTTTCTCTCTAGCACACTGTTGAGTAACCTTGCAATAGCACCCCGCAGACGCCCCTTTCCCGACCAAAACTTGCCGGAAGCCTTTTTTGAGGTCACCCGGCACCATCGCAGCCCATCTTAAACCATTCCTCCCTGCTTCCTCTGACCCTCTCGTAGTTTTACCTCTTTCTCTCTTGCGGGGTCCTGTCACTTTAACCACTCCTCCGTTTCTCTCTCACTATTTCGCTCCTTTCAACCGACAGTTGACCGACTCTGCTGTCCCCCTTCCAGCCTCGCTCTTAAACATCCCCCCTCTCTCTCGAACTCAATCTCTTGTTATAAAATGGTGTACCAGAGACGAACCCTGATGCCTTGAAAAAGACTAGCCTCCTTGTCTAAACATTGGCAGAGGACTGAGGCCGCTACCTTCTCCAAATTGAATTGTTATTTCTATCTGGTGACCCTCTTCAAACTCTTTTCGTTCCGTAACTATATATATATATATATATATATATATATATATATATATATATATATATATATATATATATATATATATATATAGCGAATCAGAATAGGAAATGAGGGGCTCGTTGAAAATAACACAGAAATAAAGGTTGGCAGTCGAGAAAACCTCGGAAAGCAAAGGGGAGGATGTGGTAGATCATTGAAACAGATTAAGAATTTGGAAAGAAAGAAAGAAAGTGAAGAAAAAATGCCCGCCAGGTGGGATCCGAACCCACGACCTCCAGAATACCGGTCTGGTGCGATAACCACTACGCTACCGGCGGGGCGATTTTCCCATTCACTTTCTGGGGTATTTATGTTAGGTATGTTTGTTTCCTGTGCTTGGGGGTGGTAGCCAGCGCCATTCGGACTAATCGGGGAGAAGGGGACCTTCTTTTTAACCCCCGGGTCGTGACTCGAGTGTCTACGACATGTCCAGAGTGGTCGACCAGCTTTGAACCCTCTTAAGCTCCCTTTGGCAACAAGACTGCCAGAACAGTCTTCCAAATTCTTAATCTGTTTCAATGATCTACCACATCCTCCCCTTTGCTTTCCGAGGTTTTCTCGACTGCCAACCTTTATTTCTGTATATATATATATATATATATATATATATATATATATATATATATATATATGTGTGTGTGTGTGTGTGTGTGTGTGTATACATATATATATATATATATATAGATTTAGTGATGGAACATACCCGGGAATGGGAATGACGCCACATTCGACGCCGAAAAGCTCCCAAGACCAAGCGGTTGCTGCTGAGGTGGAGGTAGAGGAAGTGTGAAGGAGGCACGGGCAGAGAGCGAGCGAGATCGAGCCAGGGAACAAGGCGGACTGAACGGGGCATGGCTCTGTGCTAACTCACGGTAAGACATCCTGTCTACGTGCCACAGTGAGGCAAGGCCGTCGCCAGTCTCCACCACGGTTCCGGGTGTCGCCGCCAAGCCCGGGACATCGTCGCCAGCACGGGTCACCGTCGACCGGGCTCGGGCGTTCCGAACAGCGCGTGACCGGGCGCGAGACGGGAGAAAGCCAGTCAGCGGGGCCGGCTGAGATTCTTCTGGCTTCGTAACCTGTAGTGCCAAACTCGACGACGCGAACACCGCTACAAGGGCGACGTAGACACCCGCGTCCCATACCACCGACTGTGAGCGTTTCCTGTCATCGGGACGTTTACGTGGGGACGGTCGCGGACATTGTAGTTGCGGGCGCTGGAACGAGCCACTTGGGTTGTTTCCATTTCCTTACTGTCTCTCTAACGTTTCGTGAATTCTTTTCGTCGTTGCTTGAAACCTCTGTGCTGTTAAGTCTGTGAATATAATATAATGTCTTTTCCTCATCCGCAGCAAGAGTCTTCCCTTTGTTTCGCGTGATCCGGCCCGTTTCATTACAAAAAGTATGGAGCGTACCAGGATGGCATCATCAACATCTGCGGAAATTGGTTGAATGCTGGTGTGCGGACGAGTGATTTGACATTTGGAAGATGGATGTTGACAATTTAATGGCGATAGGTTCAGAGCTAGGATTGACGGGACCCGAACTCCGGCAGTGGATTGAAAACAAGCGGGCGGAGGAGGGTGCTGAGAGGGTAGCCGAGAGAGAGGCCCTTAGAGAAGCAGCGGAAAGGAAAAAAGAAGCCGACGAAAGGGAGTTGGCACTCCTCCAACTTAAGCTGCGCATCCAGGAAGGGTTGCAAAATACTCCAGCCTTTACTGGAGGGAGTAGCGCTGGCCCCAACACCCTTGTGATCAACCCACAGAAGTTGCTACCCTTGTTCGATGAGAGGCGAGACGATTTCCACGCCTATCTTCAAAGGTTCGAGCGCGCAGCAACTGGTCACGGGTTGTCCGAAGACAAGTGGGCTGTTGTAACTAGTATGTGCTTGTTTGGGGAGGCACTTTCAATTCCCGGAAAGATGACTGCAACAGAATCGTTAGACTGTGCGAATGTCAAGAACGCTCTGCTTTAACGGTTTAATTTCACTGCCTAAGGTTACAAGGATAAGTTCCGCAAAGCACGAGCTCAGGATTGGGAGACAGGGAGGCAACTGGCGGCTAGGATATCCGGTTATTTCGATCACTGGATTCAAATGACAGGGATACCAAAAACATTTGAGGGTCTCCGCGATCACGTCATTACGGAGCAGTTCCTCCGCTGTTGCCACACGAGGCTTGTCGTCTTTCTAAAAGAGCGACAGTTCAAAACTATCGATAACTTGGAAGAATTTACGACCGGTTTCTGGAGGCGGAAAACCTCTGAAACCTTGGGAAAGGCCGAGATGACGGAGATGAACTACAGGAGAATGCGCAAGATGCGCAGAAGAAGCACCCTCCCAAGTGCTTCTGGTCAATCGGCCGGGCCACCGCGCTTCGGACTGCCGCAGCACCGCAAGAGATCCACCGAACTGCAGCGCCTGTGTACGTGTCGGACACAGAACAGAGGACTGCCAACCTCGATCAGATGGTGAAGAGCAGTTTTCTGCTTGCGCACTGACCATGGCCTCTCCAAATCATCCGGTGTGTAGCTAGCGCAGTGCTTCCGGAGCAGATGCTTATCCTTCCGCCCACGACCGCGGTCAAGTCGCTGGAAAGGACGCGTTTTGCGTGAACGGCATGCCGGTCGTGGAAGGCCGTGTTCGAGGGAAGCCTCCTACATTCCTTAGAGGTACTGGAAGCAATACCGCCATCGTTCGGAGAGATGTGGTAGAAGACGGTTGCTTAACCGGAAGAACAACACGTGTATCGCTTATAGACGGCTGCATGAAGCAATTAGCCCAGCAAGGATCCATGTCGACTCTCCGTACTTCGTAGGTAATATCACCGTATCCTGTATGGAGCGGCCAATCTACGATCTTGTCCTCGGGAACCTTCCAGGTGTCAGAGCGGTGGGCAACCCGGATCCTCACTGGAAACGCCCCGATGGACGTTCACTAAACCTAGTGAAGAAAATCACCAAGGAGCTTGTCTATCCTAGCAAGAATATTCTTGTGTCGGCCGTCGCAGAGGCCACACCATCGAACATCAAGCACGGGAAAGCGCTTCTGATTCCGACCAGAAGAGAAGAGCTCGCCCGAGAGAAGCAAAGCGATCCTTCGGTAAGAAGCTGTTTGCGCAAGATTGGACAAACAATCTTATCAGGGAAAGAAAACCGATACCATTTCGTCAAAACCAGCGACGTCTTATAACCTCACTTCCACCTTTTAACAGGTAGAAGATTCCAACAGGTTGTTTGGCCCAAGTCAAAATAGGAACCAATCCTTCGATTTGCACACGAAGGCTGCGGTGCAATTCATCAGGGCATGCGAAAAACCGCCTACCGCATCCTAGCGAGTTTTACTGGCCGGCCCTGCGCGGAGGCGTCAAACGCTTCGTCAGGTCATGCGACGGCTGCAAGAGGACATGACCGGGCAGGGTTGGAATACCACGAGTTACCCCTGACGTCCAGCTACCTTCTCATTGCGTTGCTGTGTCCAAGCAAGAAAAGTGCGACTTCGTTGAAACAAATGGGTCTTCCCTAAGCCACGGCATGAGCGGCTCCAACGTACCGCGTCCACGGACATTAGAGAATATCGTGAACTTTGAAAGACCTGCAACAAAAAGGTGACTGAAATTCTTTATCAACTTGTCTGGATGCTACCGCAAGTACATTTCGAACTATGCTGCCATCGCCCGACCTTTAACTGACTTGATTTAAACAACAAAGGGGAAGAGTGTTGCTTGGAGTGCATCTCAGGAGGCCGCGTTCCTCACCGTGAAGCAAAAGCTCTCCCAACACCTGACAGGACTAAACTATTTGTCTGGCCCGGGAACCGACGCATGTGACACTAACCTTGGTGCCTCTCGTGTAGGCCACAGAAGAGACAATCCTTCGCACATTGCCTCCCAGACTCTTACCAAAACAAAAGAGCGGGAATAACATATTGCGACAATACCTACAATCGGCTAAGCATGTTTACAGTTTTGCACTGTAACTTCCCATTGTACGGAAAAAAATTGCGTTGATTTTGTCGATGGCTCTCCTACTGTAGGAGCTTCCCGTATTTTCTTGTTACGTGCTTTAGCAACCTGCATGCGTCCGTGAAACACATTTTTACTGAGGACAGTGTCTCTGTGTATGTTGGACTTTTTTGGGACTCGTCTTTTGGACTGTAGAATAGTTGTTACCCAAACAACTTTCTTAAAGGGGGTAATGTGCTGGACCATTCCCGGAAAGGGAATGACGCCACATTCGACGCCAAAAACTCCCAAGACCAATTGGTTGCGTCTGAGGAGGAGGAAGATGAAGTGTGAACGAGGCACGGGCAGAGAGCGAGCGAGACCGAGCCAGGGAGCAAGGAGACTGAACGGGGCACGGCTCTGTGCGAGCTCACGGTAAAACGTCCAGTCTACGTGCCACAGTGAGGCAAGGCCGTCGCCAGTCTCCTACCCGGGTATGTTCCATCACATAACCCCAGGCTTAAGAAGGTTGTTTGGGAACAACTATTTTATTCTTTATTCCTTATTCCTATTCTATTCCTATTCCTCATTCCTTATTCCTATCCTTATCCTTATTCCTATTCCTTATTCTATATATTTCTTTACAAAAAGTTGCGAGCCTGCCAGAATATGCAGTTTACCATCAGTTATTACTGTTCTTCGCATTTCGCCGGTACATCAAATTTAATATAGGTGGATTAGAAAAGATAATGAAACATGGAGATGAGCTAGGACTGACAGGTCGAGAGCGTCTAAATTATTTCGACACCGAGCGCGAGAAGCTGAAAGCAGAGCTAGATCTGAAAAGAAGGCCCGGCGACTTGGTGTCGATGCTGCCTCATTACAACAGGGTGGTGAGCGCAAAAAAGCGATCCTGAGGCAATATCAGGAAAATAATGATAAAGAGGAAAGAGAGGCACTCAAGGAGTATGAGAGGAGGAAGGACCAGGATGAACGAAGGATAGCCGCCCTCAAGAAGTAGATCGCCGCTCTTGAATCGCGAGCATGCCACGTTTGTTCTAACCACCGATCTCTTCCCCCGTACATGTGCCAGGCTCCGAACATAGCCCCCCAGCTTGTAGCTCAGTGCCTGTTCAACCAGAGCTTATCTTACGAGCGCCTGACACCAATGACGCTAACGCAGAAGGTCCTGAGGCAGATGAGCCACAGGGTGCACTTCGTCCGGAAGACATTCCAAAAGAACGCCAAGGTGGCAGAGAGATTTTTTCGAGCTCACAAAGGCTACCGCGGAAATGAAAAAGCCGCAAGAAGACTGCGATGCATAGCCGCATATCTTTAAAGCAAGGTTGTCAAAAGCGTTCTTGCCATTGCGAGAATAAATTCTTGCCTAAGTTGAGTCGCAAAAGCAAATTCAATGTGATGTGCCAGGCTAAGAGATTTTCAATTGGCTCAGTACGTCGTACGAGGATAAGGTAGGGAAACCTTTTCGCAGGACCAACCTCTGCTATCCGCCTTTCCACGTGCAATACCACTCAGCGTAGAGCCACTCCAACCAAGCAAGTGCGCAAGCGGGGTAAAATAGGACGTATGCAAAGGAGAAAGCTAGAAAGGCGGCAACAGCGTATTACGTTTCCAACAGTTCGATGCGGCACTTTTTCTACTCGGGTGTCTGAATACAAACACCCTACTAGAGGCGGAGGAACAGACACCAGCGGGTCTTCCATACAAGAGGGTCGTGCTGCCCGACGCGGAAGAGGCGCCAAGTTTTTCAGGCAACCGTAGCTTTTCTGGGGTACATACATGCCTGGACCTGGAAATACGACCTTGAACAAGGGTTAACGGCTGTACATAGCTTCCGTGTGCTATATTTTTTGAACTGTTTTCTTGTGAACGGTTTTCTTGTGTGAACAGATTTCTTTACTACGAACTCGAACAAAGTGACTGTGCTGTATAATTTTGCTACATGGATTAGATTTTCGACAGTCTCTTCGATACGGACTGGCCTTCACCCTCAGCGTCTCCAGAATAGTTCTCCTAAGAACATTCTGAAGAGGGGGGTAGTGTAGTGAAGGGCTGGTGCAGAGTGGTGGCCAATCTGCCGGTACCAGTTGCGTAACGTTTGCGCAAGACAAAGCGGCATCGAAGAAAGGGAAGAAGACGATGAAGGAGTTACGAAGCGGTCGGGCAAGACGACAGCAGAACGGCGCGGTCGCGGTGTAGGCCCGAGGTCCGTCACCGGCGCTTCCTTCGAAGTTTCCGTGAGTCGCAGTGTAGGCCTAACGATAGCACTGGACGCCGCCGGGAGAAGCTGGGGTCCTGACCAACAGTGAGCGGTGTGTCGGTGATGTGGAGTGCGAGCAGCGAGGCCTCGCGTTTGCGCATGCCTAAGCCCTTCCATCCCACCGCTAGGGATCGGCCACCGTCACGAGGTTGTCCAGCCAGGAAACGGCCAGGAAACTGCGTCTCGCGAGTCGTCACATCCAGACCATCTCTTTCTCGGCGATCGCCGTTTGTGAGCATACGACTCCCTTCATGACTTTGTCCGCCGTCATCCACAACTTCGTGTTTCCCCGTGGTGTCCGGCTGTGTGCTAGAGTGTCTGTTCCGGCGTTGTGCCTTGTTCGGTTATTATATTTGTGTGCATTCGCGAGAGTCTAGTCCAGACTCGGGACTTTCTACCCGGTCCGACCAAGATTCAGAACATATATGTATATATATATAAATGTATATATATATATATATATATATATATATATATATATATATATATATATATATATATATATATATATATATATATATATAAATATATATAAATATATTTATATATATATATATATATATATATATATATATATATATATATATCTATATATATATATAAGGCGGGTTAATTGCTAACAAAGAGTAAAAGCAAGAGGCGGGAAGCAGCGTAGTCTGTTCCAGGTGAACCGGATAGAGGATCGCTGATCTGAACACAAGGACGCACAGAGGTGATGCCAGCTTGATGCTTCCGGCACATACCCGAACAGAGATTGGACGATTGAGGTCCGTTAGCCCTTTCACTTCTCTTCATTACAATCACCCTCCGCCAAAGAGAGAGCCATCCTGGCGACCTACAGTGAGTGCAGCACAATGGGATCGTAAGAGGCCTTTAGGCAACAGACGTGTACAGTTTCGTGGCCGCAACGGTGAAGGTCTTCGGTTGGCTTCATTGGTTCTACAACGTAGTTAACGGGGGAGGAAGAATCGATGACACGGTAGGGGCCGTGGTATTTAGAAAGGAGCTTTGAGGAGAGACCAGGAGTGGCAGATGGTATCCACAGCCAAACGAGATCGCCAGCACGGTAAGAAGTCCATGAGTGCTCCTGGTCATGACGGTGCTTCTGTTGAGCTTGGTCGTTTGACGTATACGAACGTGCGAGCAGGCGGCACTCTTCTGCATGGCGCGTTGCGTCGGAAAGAAGATGGCTTTCGGACGAATCAGGGCTGTAGGGAACGACGGTATCCGTTGTACACGATGGCTCCCGTCCGTATAACAAAAAGAAATGTGAAAAACCTGTAGTGGTCTGCACGCTCGTGTTGTAAGCGAACGTTACAAACGGTAGCACGGAGTCCCAGTTCCAATGGTCGGGCGCTACATACTTTTCGATCATGTCCCCAAGCGTGCGGTTGAATCTTTCTGCCAGTCCATTTGTTTGGGGATGGTAGGCGGAGGTGGTCCGGTGCACAATTTCGCGTTCTGCGAGGAACGCTTCGATGGCCTGAGAGAGGAATACACGCCCCTTATCACTTAGAAGTTCCCGTGGTGCACCGTGGATTAGGACGAGGGAGTGCAGAATGAATGCACCAACCTCACGTGCCATGGAAGCGGGAAGCGCTGCTGTTTCGGCATAGCGGGTTAGGTAATCTTCTGCCACAATTATCCACCGGTTACCAGAAGACGAGTATGGCAGTGGGCCGTATAGATCAATGGCAACGCGCTCATACGGACGAACGGGGCACGGGAGGGGCTGCAGCGGGCCGGCTGGCTTGGGGACAGGCGACTTACATAGTTGACAATCAGTACAGGCACGAACAAATCTTCGCACAAAGCTGTACATACCACGCCAGTAGTATCTTTGACGAAGTCGGGTATAGGTCTCCAAGAATCCCGCGTGAGCACACTGCGGATCATCGTGGTAAGCTGCACACACCTCCGCGCGGAGACTCCTTGGAACCACAAAGAGGCACTCGCGGTCGTCCGGCATGTAGTGGCGGCGGTAGAGGAGGTTGTCGCGAATGGCAAAGTGAGCAGCCTGGCGACGCTGGGCTCTAGGCTTGGGAAGGGTAAACGGTGAAGACAGGAAGTTGACGATAGTAGCGATCCATGGATCTTCTTTCTGCTGGGAAGCCATGCCTAAGAGAGTAAGCGACTAGAAGGTAGAGTCCGTTTTGGTGAGGTGTGCCGTATCAGCGGACACCGGAGAGCGAGAGAGAGAGCGTCGCGTCAGAGTGCGTGCGGCCGGATCGATACATAACACGAATGTCGAATTCTTGTAGACAGAGGGCCCAACGACCAAGTCGTCCCGTGGGGTTTTTGAGAGACGACAGCCATCACAGTGCGTGGTGGTCGGTGACAACATCAAAGGGGTGGCAATAAATATAGGTGAGGAATTTGGTGAGCGCCCAAACTATGGCCAAGCATTCCTTTTCGGTCACGGAATAATTTCGATCGGCCTTGGTGAGAGTTCGACTTGCATACGCTACAACGTATTCGTCGTAGTTGGGCTTCCATTGGGCGAGCACTGTACCGAGACCGATGCCACTGGCGTCAGTGTGCACCTACGAAGGAGCTGCTGGGTCGTAATGCCGGAGGATAGGTGGTGAGATTAACAGACGTCGCAAGGAAGAAAATGCTTCATAACAATCCAGGAACCACGCAGAAAGAGCGTTATCGCCGTTCAGCAGTCTTGTTAGGGAGGAATCGATGGTAGCGAAATTTCTGACGAAGCGTCGGAAATAGGAACAGAGCCTGATGAAGCTGCGGAGGGTTTTCAAGGAAGTCGGCTTGGGAAAATCAGCGACAGCACGTAGCTTATGGGGATCAGGCGACACACCATCTTTTGAAACAACGTGGCCCAGAATAGTCAACTTGCGCGCACCAAAACGACATTTCCTTAGTTGATTTGGAGGCCGGCAGCGGTGACACACGCCAGGATCTGGTGGAGACGAGTGAGGTGTGTGTCAAAATCGGGAGAGAATACGACGGCGTCATCTAAGAAACAAAGATATATATGCCACTTGAGACCACGCAAGATGTTATCAATCATTCTGTCAAATGTGGCAGGTGCGTTACATAAGCCAAATGGCATGACGTTAAATTAATATAAACCATCCGGGGTAACAAAGGCGGTCTTGGGGAGGTCCGATTCCGCAACCGGCACTTTCCAGTAGCCGGAGCGCAAATCAAGGGACGAGAAGAATTCCCCACCGTGTAAACAATCGATAGCCTCGTCGATGCGACGGAGCGGATAAACGTCCTTGCGAGTAATTTTGTTTAGGCGGCGGTAGTCAACACAGAAGCGCAAAGACCCGCCTTCTTTTGTTACGAGGACCACGGGCAACGACCATGGGTTTTGGGACGGCCGAATGACGCCCCGCTGTAGCATCTAATCCACGTGCCCACTAATAACACCACGTTCCGGCCCCGACATAGGGTAGGGTCGTTGTCGCAAGGGAGCATCATCGCCTGTGTCGATGTGATGGGTGACTGTTGACGTTTTACCCAACGGAGCTTGTGCACAGTCAAAGGAAGAACGGAACTTGCTAAGAAGGGCGAGAAGCTTCGTGTGCTGTGTGGGATCCAAATCGGCCTCCAGGGACTGCTTGAACACGTCGGCGGACAGTGAAGCGTCGGTAGATATGGAAGAGTCCATGGCAGTGAGCAAAAGCGCAGCGGGATCATCGCAAACGTCGAAGCGGCTGATGGAGCGCATAGCTTCAACATGGCCAATTTACTCTCCATGGAGCAGGCTGACAGAACAGTGGGTTTGATTGGCAATAAACATTCTCGTACGCCCACCTTGCACTGTAGGAACGGCGAATGGGAGTGGCAACTCCTTCCGGCGAACAAAAAGGTCGCATGGTGTGAATAGGCCAGGTCCATGGGGTACGGGCGCACTAGCAAGGTCAACATTACGGAACTTAGCGGCCAGATATCGACGTCTTCGTCCACGGTAATCTTCGGTCGTTTCGATCGTCGTCTCCACTAGAAGAACGGCCGACGCACCAGGCACTCGAACCCTTGTCCCTGTGCTACGAATAAATGCGAGTTGGATTTAGGGCTTGTCCTCGTCCTCCTTCGTCCTTGCCGTACTTTTTAGTGTTTTACGTGCCTACATTATGTAGGCCTTCTGTGGTTCGAGGCTTTTTTATTCAGATATCGATATACAAATTATGTCACTTTCTCCAAATTGTATAAAGCTTAGCAAAAAATAAAAATTTGTTTGTCACGGTATGCCTGAATCAGGAAGGTCGCGAGAAAATATATATACGTGAACAAGTTTTTCTTTTATTGTATTGCTTAAACAACTACGTTGTGCGCATGTCGTTTATATATAAGAAAAGAAATCTGAGCCACATCAGTTATAGCAACTAACCCCGTTTCATGCGGAAATGCCGCCGAGAACTCTCACAGGTTGTATTGTCGAGGTTCAAGCTGTACCCTTCTTGCCTTGCAGGGAGACGCGGCGATGTGGAGGTTGTGGCGTTTGTGGTAAGGTGGTGCTGCCCTCGTGTGGCCACCCCCCCCCCTCCAACTACAAGTCAACAAAATCTCATTCAGCGAGCTGGAATTGCGAACGCCCTAAGGGGAGCGGGGTAAAAGAGTCGACTCCGACCGTGCAAGGAGATAAGAGCCAGAGGCTGTGACAACCCCTGGCGGAAGGAGCATGGCCGGGTGCTGGAAACTGAAAAAGCTCTGGGCTCAGCTTAGGGGCTTTTTACTTCGTAGTCCATATCTTTGATGCCATTCATTCCGCCGTGGATGGTGTCTCGGATGCAGGGACATGGATCAACGCAGCTGTATTAGCAGCAGACGCATAGAAGCACTTTTTGTCTAGCTTTAGTGGTATCACGCGGAAAGAAGCAGGGCCAGTTCAATAACTAAGATCAGTCTGTCAGCTGCTTTTGCATGCCTACTGTAGTCGCGCCCAAATGGCTGTGTCATGCTCACCTAAGCGACGTGGTGCTAGTAGCGGCTTCTGTTCCGGTTGGATAGCTTGTTTGGTGTAACTGTTACAATTACTAGAATGGTTGGCGCACGTGCATTCACAGCATGCCAGATTTTACGCGCTGTAGAAAAGCTAGACTGCAAAGGAGCATCGCCTAGTAAAATCGCGTAGTAATTTCTTCGGACTCGGCAATTGATTATTGACATATTTTTGGACACAGGACATACAGCTGCGCCGTGTTTTGGAAGAAAGAGCGTCACGGTAATCTGAATGCCTTTGTTGTTTAAGGATAGCAGTGATGTGCTTTCGTGGGCGCTGGTTGTGTATGGCTTATATCACGCCAACCAGTTATGTAAAATACCAAAAAGGAGAATACCGCGCTGTCCCAATACATTAATATAATTACCTTTTTTCTTCTTTTGGAACTCTTTGTCAGCTTGAACTGTAGCGATTGTGGATTCTCGTGCGATTCTATAATGCGGCCTTTAGCAGTCGATGTTGCTTTACGGATGATTCGGCTGTTAAAAACGCATAGGGTGGCGTGTTCGGTGCTTATGTGCTTTATTTACGTATAAGCATCGCCCAGGCAAGCGAGATTGTTAAGGTGATAATGCTGGCATCTTCAAAGGGACTGAAATGCTCGCGGCCGCGATTTGCACCGCCAAAGAAAACATCAATTGGATCACGCGAAATAACAAAGCATTGACGAATACCAAATTGGTGCTTAAATTAAGCCATACATTTCTTCACTCCTCATTGAGGGTAAAGGTGTTGGAATTTTTACACCTGCGTATTGGAAAGGATATATAACTTTCTTTTATTGGGCAACGCAGCAAGCAACTGATCAAAAACGAGCAGTATACTTTGTTTGAAGTTCTGTATCAAAGCGAATAATGTGGAAGGTGTTGTGTACATACATATGCTTTCTTTTAGGAGAGCTGAAAGTTTGTAATATTTGTTGGCAATTTCATTAGTTAGTCGGATGTATTGTGTACATTTATATGCTGTGGTATAAAAGAGCTTACCTAACCATACGACCAATATTTCTAAAAGCTGATTTTCGTTGTTCGCAATGTCGGTAATGGAACTTTTTTGCAGTTCGTTTTCGGGCAAGACAAAGAAATTTATCGTGCACAGAATCGGAGATTTGCAGGTGAGTTTCCTTTCGTTTGCGGCAGAAATTGAAAACACATATTGAGTTTTTGGTCAGAATAATTTGGGGATATTAGACTGTGTAATGTTTATCACCACTACCACTGTCTTGATCACTCCAAATAAACCCTCGTATGGAAGATAGAAAAAGAAATCTCCCGTAGTCTACGGTAATACTAGTAATCCCCAACACTGGTATGTTCGCAACATATTTATTTATTACACCTGTACGCACTTGCACAAAAATTAACCCTACTATGGGTATAATCTTTAAGACAATTACAAGAACTCATCAGCATACTCTTGCATTTTAACCAGGTTACTGTTCATTCTCAAATTCAATAAAATGTTTTATACAAATCTTAATACCAGAAATATTGCGAAGGTGCCATGTGCGGCAACAGTTACAAGTATGCTGAAAAATACGCATGCGTCCACTCTTTTGACGAGTTGAATAATATTGACTAGGGCAACCACGAACTATACATGTTTTTATTCCTTGAATTGCTTTTGGCAGGGTTGAAACTGAAAAACAGGTCACTGGCCACGTCAATTCGCGGGACGTTTTGGGAGTGCTACGGCACCCTTTCTCATATTAACAGCAGTTTATGAAAGGGGTGTATATAAAGAGAATCTTGTAATCTTTAGTGAGGTTTGGCGTAGGTGGGATACATGCACAAGCAAGATCTGTTCTTTGTATGCGGCATTGTCTGGACGATCTGGACTACAGATTAGGCTTGGTATTAGGTTGCGCTTCGTCGTCAGTATCAGGGGATCATCCCACGGGCCCTCGAGTCCAGATTTTGCACGTTTCCTGCGACAGCATCGCAAACAGCATTTAGTTTTTTTTTCGCGAGATTGCAGAAATTACTGGATTCGCCTTTTCATACTGGTGAGCACTGCGCGCAACCGATATGATAAACGACACCGAGAGATTGGCGACGCCAAAGCTTGTCTTTACTTAACCCAGCTCCCCAAAATTGCTTAAAATTTAGTGCTCTAGTTTGACGTCTGTTTGCGGAAAACACGTCCCAGTGCCTCCCTGGTACCACATACCTAACGAACGCGCGTTCTGGAATATCAATCTCTGGCTACAGACGAATTCAACAAAGAGAGGGGGCTCCTGAGCTATTCGCTTCTGCGTGATTCCTACAAACAACGGTATATTTCCCCGCATTTCCCCGAGGGGAAGAATGTGAAAGTGCGAATGCACGAGTTGAATTTGCGCGGTTCGGTAATGTTCGCGAAAGAGAGATCACACACACACACACACACACAACTACAAAGAAAGAAAGATGCCTTTATTCACAGACACCTATTTGTGTTGTCGTTGTACTTGATTGCTAGAGCGGATCTCAGCTTTGAAATTTCGTGTCAGTACTCCTTTAAGCGGGTGCATTAGCCCTTCTCACGCCCGATTCCTGGCCAATCCCCCACGTGGGTATGTGCCATGTCAGCGGCCAGGCAGCGCGCGCCCATCTCCCTTCGTTGCCAAGGAAGACGAGGAGATTCCTGGCCAATCCCCCACGTGGGTATGTGCCATGTCAGCGGCCAGGCAGCGCGCGCCCATCTCCCCCCGTTGCCAAGGAAGACGAGGAGCGCGTGCACCCGCAGCTGTTGCTATGTGGACGGACGGCGGTCGCCGGAATTCAGGGTCACTTATAAAGTGCATTCGCACTTAAAAAGAGCAGGTAACCGTCCTTCTTGAGATTTTTTTTAATTCTTAACAGCTCATCTCGAGCGCAGCATCATCGGAGAAGGTTCGCGGCCAGGCTGCTCAACTGCATGAATACAGCCAATTTTTGGCTTATAGGGTTTAAAGATTGGACATAGAGTTACCTTCCAGAAGGGGTAGGCTTCAGGTAAGCAAAAAACCACGGCGCACGAGTGATAATTGCGTCGAAACATGAAAATGATTTTTTGGGAAGCTCTACCAAAGTAACATGATATGAGAAATATTATATTGTCTATATCATCTTCGTAACTGGTGTTTCTTTCTGAAGCACTAAGGCAAAGTAAACCTTTTTCCGTATGCCAAAAAGCCTATACGACAATAAGAAAAAAGTATCCAACAATATAGGTGCTCCGCGTTTTTAGTTAGGTGGTTGAAAAGTATTCCAACCGCTGCTTTATTACTGTCTCGTGAAATATCGCAAGCTTCAACGAGAGAATTCGGTTTTCGTTTCAGGAATTTTCCAAATCTACCAATCACAGCACTTGCTGATATAATTAAACAATACATGAACGAGCGTAACCTCACTGGATCACTGATTGTTTATTATACCGAAATAATTGATTCTATCAATCACAACATCGTATTTGAAAAACGCGATTCTTCTGGCATGAAAGGACCACGTTTACGGCTTTTTGGTAGTTACTTGTTCAATTTAGTGCAATTGTTAGTGTTTCTGGTGGGCTTCTGCAAAACATAATTTACATTCGTTGCTGTATGGTCCATATTATTCGGATAAATATTTTTATTTTACATAACAGGCGTCACTACCTATCTTTCCGCCCCAACATATGTCTCCATGACCTGATCATACAACAGTTTAGAATTCGCATCAATATATTGAAACAGTGACAACCCTATTAACCAAATATATTTCTTCTGTAAATAGTTGATATTATAATAAATTGGTAATCAATACGTCGAAGACAAAATATGTGGTATTCTTTTCCGGGAACCGAACCTCTAAGCGTTATATATTGTCATGCTCACTATCCTTCCTAGTAGGCATTGTACATTCCTGGTGTCCTGCTTGAAAACCTCTTCATATTCCATCTCCCTAATAGTACACTGCCAAAAAATATGGCATATGCTGACACTGCTTACACTTTACAACGATTTCATTGACACCATCTGAGCTATTTCTTTGAAAATTGCTGGCCGACTTACCAATTTTGTGTAGATACAGTATGACATATGCAGAACTAATGACTGCGCATTATCATTTGTACATCATTTAATGCCCATGTCACCCCTCTGTATCAAGAAGGTGATATTTTCCTTTAGATAGGCTGATTACTGACAACATAAAATATCTAGTATACAGGCTATATAACAAGGAGAATCTCCTGCGTATAATATTATTATGGTGTATGGCTAAGTTTAAAATCACCCGATTCTCAAAACAAAATACATTACACATGCGAAAATACTAAACAACTATACAAAGCACAATTTTGAGTTAGCCGCAAATTAACTACACGTGTCGATCAAAAGCAACACCGGCACCGAATACTGAAGGTGATGACCTAAGGAGTTAAATGTTGGAACCCCGCTAAACAACTAGAAAGAAACCCTAATTAGGCTCAACGGGCTATGATGTGAATGATAACAATCAAGCACAAGAAACAGGGCTTCCTTGATCGGAGAGCAAACTAGAGTTGACAATACCATACTAGAAATTATGAAAAAAATGGCGGGAATCTAAGCTTTTAACGTGATTGGAAGGAAAAGCAATAAACGACGCCCACAACAATTTCCTATGCGAAGTTACTTAAATTTACACACTTGGCCCTGCAGAAATTGAAACCTGAGATTCTGCCAGCCACTAAATGGAATTCGCGGAGGCGGCATCATCAATGCAGAGGGATCGGCCACGGCCGGGTTAGACCCCAGGGCTACACCACCGTTCGACGCATGCGTGCACACAGAAACACATTAGCATGTGCGCTTAGTGATTCCCAATTATGCCTAATAAACCAATTAGTTTAGTAAGTTTGAGAACTGCGAGAAAGCTGAGGGATCTTTTATAATCGCTCTCAAAACCAGTTGGCTTTTCGCATTTTGTAATAGCTCTTAAAAGACAACCGAATTGGTATTCACTAATTACGAAAACGGAGTTCAATTAGTGGCAGGCTGTACGTTTCTCTAGCGTTCCTCCAGTGGCCAGATACCTGTATGTGGTCTCTATATTTTGTCTTCCCGCCTTGGAAACAAATTTTTAACGTATCTTCGCTGCACTACCATATAATTACGTTGGGTCCCGGTTACCGAGGAGGTGCTGTCGAACAAGGCAACCCCGCACGGGGCACCTTGACCAATCTTGGTGACGGTACTGGCGATACCGCGGACTCCGAGCCCCCAAACATACGCTGGATCCAAACGTGGCAATGTGTTTATAGGTGGAGGGTTAGAAACCACGAACGGTGGCCGTCGGAGCCCAGGTCAAGCTCCGGCGGATGGGCTCCCTGTCTGTTCACCAGGCAGGGAGCTCCGGGACCTCTTTGGCTACCAGGGTAAGGTCAAAGAAGAAAGTACCCCCGTCTCCCTGCTTTCCAATGTATAATATGGCATTTTCGAAACCCCCCCCCAGACGTGATCGGCCCCCGAAAAGGGGCCGCACCGAAGCTTCCTTTCCACCCCTACCAAATATCAACGTTCCAAAACATGACAACTATCCCCGTTTTTTGGTCCTCAAATCAATAGACAAATCCAAACCCGTCTCCTCCCAATCTGTATTCCTCGTCTCCAAGTTCCTTGAAGGAATCATTGGCAAATCTTTCGAGGCGAAAAAACTACGAACAGGCGAAGTGTTGGTTGAAGTCAAGACGCAGCAGCAAGCCACAAATATCCTGACCCAAACCCGCATGGCAGATCTGGACATCACTGTCACACCCCACCGCAGCCTCAACAGCTCGCAGGGGGTGATATCTCAGCCAGATCTGCTAAGTGAAACAGAGGCCGACCTTCTGGAAGGCCTGAAGGATCAGGGCGTAACAGCTGTCAGGAGAATCACCATCCGTCGCGACAATGTAGAAATACCAACAAAGCACGTAGTCTTAACATTCAGCAGTTCTAAACTTCCTGAGCACATCAATGCTGGTTTCATTAGGTTTGGTGTACGTCCGTACATACCTAACCCGCGCCGCTGCTACAAGTGCCAGCGGTTCGGGCACGCTACGACTTCTTGCCGCGGCAAACAGACCTGCGCAAAATGCGCGCACACGACCACCCCACTGAAAAGTGTGACTCCACCACCTTCACCTGCGCAAACTGTCAGGGGCCGCACGCGGCATGGTCCCGCAGCTGTGAGAAGTTTCACCAGGAGAAGAAGATAATCCACGTAAAAGTAACCGAGAACATCTCCTTCCCCGAGGCGCGAAAGAGGTTCGCCTCTTTCCCCCTGGGGAGGTACGCCGACGCAGCTCGCCGGGGGGCGGAGCGGCGTCTTGTTTTGGCGGGGACCCAGTACCGCGAGTCGGACTTGGTCCCGCCCCCGCCCCCCTCTGGGTTGCCTCAGGCAGCCCAACCCGCCTCCGCACCGCTCGCTGAGCCAGCAGCGGCTGTGGTGGCAACCACGTCTCGTGGGGATGCTGCTGCACCCACTGTTTCCTTCTCTCCACCGGCCCGAAGCGCCTGCGAGGGCCCGGAGGAGATGGAGCTGGAGGAAACCGCAGCAGTTCCCACCTCCGCCGCACCGCCTGTGCCACCCGGGGCGCTCCTGACGCCCTCGGCGGTCGCGGCCAAAACGAAGGGCACTGCAAAGGGTGCCCAGTCCAAGTTTAGGGGGCCCAGTCCGCTGGCCACCCCCTTGCCCTCAGATGACCACCTAGACGTCGAGCCGTTCCGGCATGCACCACAGCGGAAGGAACGGACTCCGGCGTCCAGGTCAGGAGACAAAATGAAAAAGCCCCTTCCAAGAGTACAAGCCCCGAAAGCCGACACGTAAACACACCCATAATCCAGTAGATCTAAACTTCAATAATGGGAAGAGAAAATATCATGCAATGGAACTGCAGAGGCCTTCTTAAAAATCTTGATGATGTTTATGAGCTACTGCATTCCAATCAGCCAAGTGTCATGTGTGTACAAGAAACACACTTAAATTCCAGACATACAAACTTTTTGAATAGTTTCCAGGTATTTAGGAAGGACAGGGTTGGTGGTGGTACATCTTCCGGGCGTGTGGCCATCATTGCCCGAAAGTCCTTGGCTTGTCATTCTATCCTGTTACAGACCGTCCTTGAGGCTGTTGCCATTCGTACCATAATTTTCAATAGGCTAATAACTCTATGCTCAGTTTACATCCCTCCTGATTTCCAGCTCTTGAGCTCGGATTTCGAGGGCCTTATGGATCAGCTACCCACACCTTTCATTCTTTTAGGCGACCTCAACGCTAATAACTCCCTTTGGGGCTCTGCTCGCACAGATGCCCGAGGTCGCCTTATCGAAAAATATCTAACATCTTCGGGAGCATGTCTATTCAATACAAACAAGCCTACATACCATAATATAGGACACAACAGTTATTCACACCTTGATTTGGCGATTGGCTCTGCAGTACTCTTTCCATCTCTAGAATGGGACGTTGGCACTAACCCATATGGCAGCGACCACTTCCCAACCACATTAGCATACTTAGGTAAAGGCCCGAGCAGTCCATCTTCCCATAACAGGTTCAATGAAGATAGAGCGAACTGGAGTACATTTACAGAAACATCTAAACTACACCACACATCCATTGAACACCTACACGTTGAATAAGCTACCCAACTCCTCACGGCGCACATCCTCGACGCCGCTGAGAAGTTCATTCCCCACGCCTCTGGTGCTCCGCGCAATCAGAGGAGGCCGTGGTGGAATGAGGACTGTAGGCGGGCGCGAGAGGCCCAGAACAAGGCGTGGGGTATCCTTCGGCGGTACCCCACGTCGGGCAACCTTATTTTGTTCAAACGGGCCAAGGCGTTAGGAAAACGTGTGCGCCGTGAGGCAAAACGAGAGAGTTGGCGCACCTTCCTTACATCTATTAACTCGTACACAGACACACACAAAGTCTGGACACGAATACGAAAACTAAAAGGACAACAGACACACAGCCTGCCCCTGGTTAGTACAACAGGGGACACACTGGAAGACCAGGCTAACACACTTGCACAACACTTTCAACACGTTTCCAGCTCTGCACACTACACAAACACTTTCCTGAGACATAAAACCACTTGTGAAAAGAAATTCTTACATGATAATAACAGGTCAAAATCTGGTTACAACTCTGAATTTACTCTGTATGAGCTGAAGGCAGCCCTGAGCACATGTAAACCTTCAGCTCCAGGCGCAGATCAGATTACATACACAATGATACAACACCTACACCCAGATACTCTTGAAACACTCCTACACTTATACAACAACATATGGCTTTCGGGGCACATTCCGAAATCTTGGAGGGAGGCTATTGTAGTGGCGTTTTTGAAGGAGGGTAAGGACCCGTCTTCTCCCGCCAGTTACCGACCCATCGCCCTCACAAGCTGCCTGTGCAAGCTCCTCGAGAAGATGATTAACAGGAGACTCGTGTACTTCTTAGAATATAATGGTCTTCTCGAGAGCTGCCAGGCCGGCTTCAGGGTGGGGCGATCCACAAACGACCAACTCGTCGCCCTTGAGTCGTATATAAAGGATGCCTTTGTCCATAAACAGTTTTGTGCTACGGTGTTTTTTGATCTTGAGAAAGCCTACGATACCGCTTGGCGATACGGGATACTTTGCGACCTAAAAGCCTTCGGTGTCTCTGGAAATATGTTTAATACACTTCGTAGCTACCTGGCGGAGCGAACCTTTCGTGTGAGAGTTGGCACTGCCCTTTCAAATGTTTTCCTGCAGGAAAACGGCGTGCCTCAAGGCGGCGTTTTGAGCTGCACATTGTTCATTGTCAAGATGAACTCACTTCGAAAGGCGTTGCCACGAACCATTTCCTGTACAATATATGTAGATGATGTGCAAATATCTTTTAAATCATGCAATATGTCAATCTGCGAACGCCAAGTCCAGCTTGGTGTTAATAAGCTAGCTGGCTGGGCTGATCAGAACGGTTTTAAGCTAAACCCAGTTAAGACCACTTGTGTTGTATTCTCCAAAAGGCGTGGGATCAGGCCAGATCCAGACATCAAACTGAATGGTGTCTCGATACCGGTCAAAAAAGAACACAAGTTCCTAGGTATAGTCCTTGATGAAAAACTTTCCGTTATCCCTCATATCAAACAACTAAAACAAAAATGTATTAAAACACTGAATATTCTAAAGGTCTTGTCGCATCACTCGTACGGTGCTGACAAACAACTTCTGCTGCGAGTGTTTACCAGCCTGGTAGGCTCGAGGTTAGACTATGGTAGTGTTTTGTATGGTTCAGGAAGGGACTCTGCTTTGAAAATGCTCGACCCAGTGCAGCACTTGGGCCTTCGACTTGCGTCTGGTGCTTTCCGGACTAGCCCCGTGCAAAGTCTGTACGTCGAGTGTGACAGATGGTGTCTGGGGTACCAGCGCGAGTATGTGGATTTACTATATGCTTTTAAAGTTTCATCAATGTCTCACCATCCCATTAAGTCTATAATGAACGATACATCTACATCCCAACTGTTTTTAAATCGTCCATCTATTTCTGCGCCTTTCTCGCTCAGGGTGAGGGAGAAAGCCTCTGAACTTTCTGTCTCGTTTTTAGACACTTTTACAACATCTCTCATTGATTCTATAGCCCCATGGCATCTTCGTCCCGTATTGTGTGATTTGTCGTTTACGCAATTTAAGAAAAACACGGTGCCCACAACTGCCGTTTTGCAGCATTTCATGTATCTTCAGGCGAAATATGGGGCAACAGAATTTTTTACTGATGCCTCAAAAACATCCATTGCGGTGTCTTGTGCTGCACACGGACCCAATTTCAGTGCTTGTAAAACCATGCATGTGAATTCTAGCATTTTTACAGCGGAGGCATATGGTATACTCCTTGTTTTAAATCACATCAATGAACATCATATCGCAAAATCCATCATTTTCACGGATTCACTAAGCGTCGTGCGTACATTATCATCCCAAAGGTCTTCAAAAAATTACATTGTCAATCTGGTTTTTAAATCTTTGATGTCGGCGTATGCGTCAGGTCTGAATGTTACCATCTGCTGGGTTCCAGGCCACGCTGGCATCGCGGGCAATGAGTGTGCTGATGAAATGGCCGCTGCTGCTGCACTGAGAAACACTCTAGACATAGCAACAGAACCGTACACTTACACGAAGCCAGTCATCAGACAACACCTACGTAAAACATGGCAAACACACTGGAGTGAACAGTCAGACAACAAGCTACACGTAATAAAGCCACACTTGGGACGATACACAACTGACTCACACAACAGGCACACTGAAGTGACCCTAGCAAGGTTACGGATAGGCCACACACATGCAACACACTCGCACTTGCTTACTGGATCTCCAAGACCCATGTGTAGCAGGTGTGGAGAGGGCCTATCCGTAATCCACGTACTCATCCAATGCAAGGCACTTGACACAACACGACGCAAACACTTCCCACAACTATACAGACAACACGTTCGGTTTCACCCATTGTACTTTCTAGGAGACGAGCCCATGTTTTCCACCAAGCTTGTTTTTAAGTTTCTTACCGATGTCAATTTTTTGCATCTCATCTCCTATCATGCATCCTGACAACCTGGCCCTTTACACCAGTCATCTTCATTAGCTTGTTTTAGTTTGTGTATGTTTACTGAAACCCTCTCTACTTTTACTTTCACATCGCTGTCATGATATAACTTTTGTTTGGCGCTCTTTGCCCTTAGCTGGCCTTGCGCCATTAAAATCCAGATATCATCGAACAAGGCAAGCCATGCGAAGGAAGCGCGCAGTACACACGAACCTGCGCTAAAACAACCCCAGAACAACCGTCGCTACACCAGATGACAACGCCGTGCCCCTGACGTCCCCGCCGGAGAACAGGCACCTCCGCACCGGGTACGCTAGGAAAATTCGTCGCGACAGCTACACTGTGCTCCATGAATGAAACCCTCAGCCGCACCCCCTCCCATCCGCCGAATCTCCCGAGTTGGGAGTTGGTTGTCCCGCACGCTGCGAAAGAACGTTTGGATGGTACAGGTAGAAAGCCGTGCTTTAAAAATTGGCTTTGCCTGACCATGTAGCTAGTGGAACCGACAAACGGTGGACAACTTGGTTAACAGAATGTATTCCAAGATATGCGTATAGAAGGAGGGGAAGGCCAATAACACGATAGAGGGATCATGTACGGAACTTCGGGAGTAAACACCTGACACAAGAAACTCAGGGCAGGAGTGGTTGGAGGTAAATGGGAGGGAGAGGCATTCATCCTTCACTATAGCTGGGTAGGCTGATAAACATGATTATGATGAAGGCATGGAATAACCTGGCGTTCACCGTCAAAACCTCTGAATCTCGGTACTCGTATAAGCAATTGTTGCGTTCTGCACTTCACCCATCATCGCACTTCTCATTTCTGGCTGATACGATATCCTCGACCATACAAATATGTGTATGTAGCGTATTAGCTCATGGAAATACATTAAATGTGCATGCATTACTGGTGCTAGAATACTATGCTGTTCCATTCGCTCATGCGTTTTTCGCCTGCTGTTAACATTTCTTCCCTCCTGCCTTTCCATGACATATTAGTACTGTTTCGGCTTTTCTTGGCTAATATGTTTTGTTCAGTGACTACCTATTCTCATTTTTAATTGATCATCAGGAATTAATTCTGCAGTGATCTTCAGTACGCACCCCTGTCTGTTTAACAATGGTATTATATTCGCGCGGTTTGGTTTACAAAGTCAACTTCAACTAAAAAAGGTTGTGGTGGCTAGAATTGACGCAAGGCTTTCACGTAAGTGGATACCATGGTCAGGGTTGTGGTCTTTGTTGATATTCAGGACCACATCGCTGTCCCGAAATTCTGCTAGCAGCAGCCACTCAAACACTGACTTCGTAACTGAAGTGATGTTTGCAGCGCAACAAAAGCAGCTGGCATAGTTCCATCACCTCAGAAAAGGTCCTTATTTTTACGACTGAGTCATAGCTAAAACGTTACTTGCGTGTTTCAACTGCTAGTTCTGCAGGAATGCTTGGGATCATGCATCATACGTCGCATGACGAGGAGCTATTATTGATCACCTTAGCAACAGCCTTCACCTTGGGACTTGATTCTAAAGTTTTCATGAGAGGAATCTCCGTCTTCCCGATAAGTGGCACTACGATTTCGGGGAGGTTTTGAAACAGATGGATAATATGAGACCTCGTAAATACGGATTTCGGGCGGAGTACGACGCCTGGTTTGTATACTCTCTGCAGCCCACATATTGCCGACGCCGAACCGTTCATTCCAAGCAACTTGTAGTACACTTTACTGTATGGTGACGTTGTCCATAGAATATTTTGGCGAGCATTTTGTGCACCTGCATTGGCACTCCGGACGTCGGGTATTTCATAATTAGGTGATACAGTCCGTCGGCCCACAAGAGGTGATCATTTTTTTAGGTGCAATAACTTTTGAAGAGTCATGGTGAGCACCAGAAAGACAGAGCACAGCGCTTTCTTCATTCGCACGTACACTACGAATGGCGGCGCGCCCATCTTCGGAAACCCGGTTCCAAACAAAGCTCCTTCACACGTTCGAGATCCCACCAATGGCTTTCTTCCTGATTTCTGTCTTGAATATTCGGACCCGTAAATGTACAGCTCCTTCGACAGCGCACGCCACCTTTTGTGTATACGGTGGCTTCCCCTCGTTGAAATACCTGTCACGGGCCAGAACTTGTTTTTGATTGGGGACAGGATGTTTGAAGAATCTTTGCGGTTCCTAAACAATATTTTATGTTCATTCTTCGTTTGTAGGAGCGGCTGAAGTCTCTTTTCTTGAAATTTTGCGCCTTCCCTTCCTCTAAACAAATTTTGTAGTTTGCTGTTAATAGAAGGCTTGCAAAAACTCGGAGGCAATGAATTTCAGATTCCCTTTGCAAATACGAAATCCGATGCGAGGTGCTTTTTGTATAGCTTGAACTGTTAAGTGCGTGCTTGAAGGACGTTTTGGCTCGCCATTCACAATGACATCGAACTTAAAACGTGTTTCCGCGGGTCTCATGAGCCAAGGAATAGAAGAATTACATGGCTGGTCTTGAACGACAGGTCAATACGCATGCACGTCGAAAACTCTGCCGGTCGGCTGGAGGTGGTTTGAATCGGCCGACTGCAGGCACGGATTTTCGATGGTAATAATTTGGTAGGTTCAAGAAGTTGATGATTCGATGACCGAGCGTGTGTTAAGGAAGCATAATGCAATTACTGTAAAAAACTGGTGACCAACTAAATCACTAAACAATTACAATTCTGTAGACCTACAGCTCCCTTGTTCAGAAGAGTAGAATTCTATGATGGGCTCCTATTTAAGGCGTTTTATAGGTGTACCGTAGACAGGATGTTTGCACCCGGAAGCTCTCTTTATCGCGCATGCCGTTTTCTGGATGTTTCTTGGTCCAGATTGAGGAGTACAGTTACGTAATGCTCGGCCGCCATTGTCTTGATCTTGTTGTCACTGCTTTGCACGTATACCACAATAGCTTGGGACACCGCCTTCGCTTTTTGGATGTCGCCCCTGCGTTGTTTCAGGTGTTTACACAAACAAGCGCACTAAACTGCGTATACTGCTGGCCAGTCCCTCTATGCCATGTGATATACGACACCAGGAAATGTACAACGCGGAAGCTTGTCTTTCGGAATAAGCAGCTTTATTCACAACTTGCTTTTACGTGCGTGCCCAAGTTTACCATTGTGTTTGAGTAAAACACGTGCCAGCACCCGACAAGTCTTAGGTACGCAAATACCGCTCGTCTTTTCGGGCCTCTCTCAGGTCTCAAGGTTGGTTAGTTACCCCATTATAGAACCGAGGGCGCTGCGTAGCCATTCTTTTCTGCCCGCTTCTCACGATTCGGCGTGGGTAGTTCTGCTTGACATCTTGTTTTCCATTCTTGAGAGTACATTCATCGAACAGGTCTGCCTAACAAGATTTGTAACTGCCATCACCACGGGCCATTTGGGGCTGATGGTGTGCGGACATTGGAACTCCAAGCACCTTCTAGAATGTGTCGATTTGGGGTTGACAAGAAACGTAGGCCTTCTCGGCAACGAGTAAAGATTTCGTGAAAAAAATAGAAGTTCAACATTTTCCCCCTTTTTCACTGGAAATTTTTTGTACGGGCTTACGCCACGGAGCTGCTCCAGACATTACTGGAAATGACTCCAGTCCCCGAAACAGAAGTAATCGTCTATATGCACGAAAACAAAAGTTTGACAGTCGTGGAAATTTATCCGAGCCCTGGGACCCCACGGGGTTTATTGCCAGGTTTGTGGTGGCGAGCGATTTTGAGAACGACACCAGTTTTCCTAAAGTGGCGAAAGTACACCTCTCTAGCTGAAGTCAAATCACCTCGCTTAATTATGTCCCGACAAAAGTGGTCTGTTTTTCAGACGATGAGTCCTCGCTGAGAGTTTTCTTTGAACTTCTAATTACCAGTTCGACCAGGAAACTTCTGAAGTGGAATCCCCGGTCAAAATATTCAAAAATGTTGTCAAGAGAAGACGAAGAAGGGTGCAGTGGGGCATGCCACTGTAGGCCGAGCGATCGAAGATAATGAAAGTGTGTGCGGTCATGCGGCTTACGCAAAGGCTTCCTAACAGTGTCTTCCGCATTATATAAATAGGACATCTCATCCTGTATATTTCTGTAGCGGCGTTTGCACTCTCGACTGCGGGTCCTCTATATTTTCTTCTACCTTCCATCGGCGTAGAACAGGCTCAACCCGTAGGGCAGAACTCCGGGGCATCATTAGGCATACTTCGCCACCTCTGCTTTAAGGCCAAGTAACATTTTGGTGGAGCGGCTGGGCATCCATCACCATCGCGGACACCCAGTCTTGACCGAGGTCAGCTCCTGAAGCAAACGCTACGAGTCTCTTTGATCGCAACGTACCAGCCATGCTTTGGTGAGCCATGAACACGACCATTGCTAGCCTCGCTTCCCAAGCCAATGACACTCCAATACCTGCCGACGTGAGCAGCCGCAACCCAACAAGAGGACGATTCCGATCCCCTACCCCCTTTTCTGGCATGACTCGAAATGCCTTGTTCCGTGGACCGTTGCATCAGGGAGAATCACTGTTTCTCGGACCACCACTTACCAAACTCTCCATTGTTGTTGGGGGCAGTCAAACGTTTTCCGCTCCTTTCTCCTTCGCTAACAGAACACGAACATTTATAGGGACCTCCACTGGGACGGTCGTCTTGGATGCTCGGGCTTAGTCACCACAAGACGAAGAAAGACGCGCTAGTGCATGACGCTGTAGGCCACACGATCAACGACGAAGAAGCTGTGGGTGGGGCATGCAGCCTGGGCGAACGATCTGCAAACGGCTGCCGTGTAAATATTGTACCTAGGTCATCTCGTGATGTATGTATATGGCTTCACCATTAACAATGGTTAGCGTCATCTGTTCTACCACCACGTAAGAATATCATTGCATTCCAGAGCGACAGCTCCTGTTTCTCAATAAATATTAAGCTTTTAATAACATGCAGCCGCGTGTTCTGGACCAGCATTCCTGCGATTATCTTTAGGTACTACAATAGTGAGGAAAGAGGGGACTTATTAAACTCGACTATCGGATGGAGATCGACGTGTGGTTTATGCTCTTCCGGCAGCCACAGTTTCATAGGGACTGAACCGTCGGTGGGCGGCAGCTTACCGTACAGCTCCTCTTACGACGGCGGCAATTCCTTGAACATTTCTGGGGACATTTCTGTAGCGGCGTTTGCACTCTAGACTGGGGGTCCTTCTATATTTCCTTCTACCTTCCCTCGGCGTAGAACATGCTCAACCCGTAGGGCAGAACTCAAGGGCATATGCCTACCAACAAACCCCAATCTCTGGCAAGTTCCGGCGGTGCTTTTAAATCATTACATTTTTTTGGGTGTTGTTGTTTCGACCAAGGAAGCCGTAGCCGTCCAAAAATATCAATTTATTTTCTTTTTCACTTACCCGTTTTTTTGTATTTGTATTATGGTACCTGAGAACACGGTATGTCATCCAACCATCGGGTTCGTTTGCTATATTGAGTACCATTTGCAGCTATACTATTTTTAATTCTTCAAAAACGGTGTGTCGCGCTCTTTTTAATTTTCCGAGTGATGAATTTACCTGTGAAAACGGCAAATCAAAATCGGGCTTGTGATGTAGTACATTTTTATACCTCATTGCTTCCCAATAGATCACTTCTCTGAGCACTCTCAGTGCCATTTTACTGTGACCGTCTGAACTAAAGAAACAATTGTCGTTTTTGCGGGGCGATCAGATTTGCCAAGCGAATTGCCATAATTATCGTCGACATTTATCGGCGACGTTTTACCTTGAGCGCATGAACTAAAGGGACAATGGTTACTTTTGTGCCGGGGTCAGATATGCAAAGGAACCGACCATAAATCTCTCCAAGGCCCGAAACGCTATTCCCGGATTTTAAACCCCCCCACCCGCTCAATTACCTACCCAATAGAACGCCTCAATTCGAGAGTTTTATAAGACCAGTTTCTTATGCTGTGTGCCCCGAGCAGATCCCAAGGTAAGCTCTATTGTTGTAAGAATACCCTATTAATATAAAATTCTTGGTTTTGTTTTTTACAAAGCTACTATACATCTCTAATGGTGTGCGATGGTTACCCAGCACGCCCCTGTCACTGCTCTAGTCAAAATATTTGCCCAAAATATAATTCTTTCGAAGATTTTGTTTTGAAGAAGATCAAACAAGTAATAGCTTGGTCTTATAAAAAATACACATCCAAAATTTTGAAATATCACATAACAGCCGGTTACGATGCGGAAGCCTGATTAAGCATACCGCCACAGTATTGTCACGCTAACACATTCGTGTCAAGGCAATAATTCGTCTTTCAGAGGACAGACCCTAATGTTCAACAAACGCTTTACAGATTGCGCTAAAGATAACATTTCTGGTTATAGTTTTATTCACTTCTATGTGCTTCTATGCTACGTTAAGGAAAGCGGCGTTGGTTTAATTGCTTCAGAGTTTCCCAATTTCCAAGAGAAAATTGTTTAGACCACCTCATGTACTGCCCTTTAATTTTTTCAATGCTGGGAACCTTGATGATTCGCTTTGATGATGGACTTTGGTGGGCACGTCAATGAAGGCGCAATAGTTGGTTAGCAGATGGGTCTAAGTACCCGAACACAACCGCCTACATACTCACAGTTACAACTTTACTACCGCTTCTCCGCTAATGTTCCTCTAAACTTTTGATGTTTTACTGTGGGATCGTAGTGGTGGCGGTACAATGTTTGCTGCACGGCAGCTACTATTCCTTCATCAACTGTTACATAACTGAACCATGGCTAAAACAAATGGAAATGACAAACATCAAATTCACGCAAAACATTCATTGGTGCGTATGTATATTGGCGTCCATTTGACCGCACCTGGACGCTTATGAAAGCAGAAACGTTATGTGCGTCTTCAAGCAAGCTGTGATAAAATACAAATAACTGCCCTGTTTGGCCTGAAGTCTCCCTATCAAATAAAGCGCAAACACACCTAACACAAGAAAAACACAACACGAGAGCTTTACTTCTTGTGCTACATCTGTTTGCGCTCTATATGACGATTCCGCTCTAGATACATCAGTTTCTACATCCAGAAATCTCTTTTACACAGTAGCAGAACTTATGGCTGGTGCCTTAATTCATTAAATACCACCTTCCCCATAACGAAGACCTCGTTATTTATGCGAGACGGACATTTGAACTTGAGAACAAACTTGGACGTCAGAAAATTGCCCTAACCAGCCGCCGCCTCGCGTCAGGCTTGCGTCTTGATTTCTCTCTCCCTCCAACGCTGTTGTAGGTTTCATCACAGCAAAATTTCCTGCACTTGCCCAGCATTTATTTGCATTGCGTACTGCTCCTTAAGCATACCTCGCGATGATTAGGCAGTCTGCCGGCACCCAGTAGATGCATTCCCTGTTGGCGCTCGTTGGCGACAGAAAACGGCTTATTCACGACACCTGACTTCCTTGCCGCGATACGCGAATACAAGAAACCACAACGCCCGTTATCAGGCCCCGAAGCGGACAGTCGCTACAATGGCCACTGCTTTCACTAGCACAATAGCTGCGAGGCCCAGCGAAAATGACACCATCTTCCCGAGGGGAACCATGGGGTGATGCAGAGCGAGTACTGCTGCTCGCTCAGGTACGGCTGCTCGACGTTGTCGTTTCGAAGCCGTTTCTCGTTGTCGTAGTTCAGGTTCCGCTGCTCGACGTTCACGAACCGCCGCTGCTTCACGTTGTCGTAGTTCAGCATCCGCCGCTCGACGTTCATGAACCAACGCTGCTTCACATGCTAGAAGTTCAGGTACTGCTGCTCGATGTTGTCGTTTCGAAGCGGCTTTTCGTTGTCGTAGTTCAGTGCCTGCCGCTCGCTCCAAACGTTTACGTTAAGCGTCGCGTGCCCTTCGCTTCGCAGCTTTGTCTTAATTGGAGGTAACGTTCCTGTGTGCGTTTATGCTGACGCTAGTATGAGGTTGCGTCAGCCAACTCGCAGACAGGGCTGTTGCTTCCATCACAGTGCATCTGAAGTCAACAGAGACAAGCGGAGTCAACTGACGTCAACCGAAGCAAGCGCTGCACTGACGCGCGCAGCGCGCTACCGCTGCTTATATTCACACTTGAAGGAGCGGACACTACAGGAGGAGAGATGCGCAAGCGCCGAGCATGCGCGGTGTGAGTAGAAGCGATCGCACGCGAAGGGCACAAAGCTGGTAGAGAAAGAGAGAGAGAGCGGAGAGAGTAACGCGCAGCTGTTGGAGAGAGGGAAGGAGGAGAGTTGCGCATGCGCAGTGTGAGTGCGGACACCGACGACTCCGACGCCGACGCGGGACCGGCCACCGTTATAAGATGCTCCGCATCTAAAGAAATTAACAGAGACTCAGGTAGGGGCTGGATAGCAGCTCCACGACGATTGCGAAGCGCCAGTAGAATTGGCGTCACACATCTAGCAGCAGCTTATGAGGCCTCTCAGTTTTTTGCAAGAACCCAGAACAGCACACTGCATTCAAAAACCTGAACCGTTATAAATAACCCTGCAAATTCAGGCGCGAACCTCTTATGTGTTCAGTGGCAGTAGACAGATGGTGCTATTCCACAGGCACATGAGCTTCGAACACACATCACCGACACCAAAGCACACGAACGAGGCACGGACATGAGTACAACAACATGTGACTTGCTGAAAAACTGTCGCCCGAAAAAGTAACTCATCTCACACATACGCCATCAAGAAAAAAGGGCCCATCTCCCCGCGAGGGGGACTCGGGTAAATGCGTCGCATAGGGGTGGGTGTATTGCGTTAACGTTTAGTGTTTGGGAAGTTGGTGGTAGTGAATGCGTTGTATCAGCAGCTTCTTGAAGTAGTTTGAATGAGTCAAGGATATAAGGCGCGTTCGTAGCCTTCCATTCTGTGTCGGCTTTGTGGCGCAGTGGGTAGAGCACCATATACCTTGCGTTCCGCCCGCAGGGTCGTGGGATCGAAACCAGGCGCCGGTAAGTTTTATTTTTTATATAGTGTAGGGGGAGGGGTGAGGACCTGTTGTCAAGAGCGAGGATGGTAGCGTGATGTGGGAGAGGAGGACTGGGGTAGAGGGCGCACCTGGAATGGCTGTTGCGGACGCCGAGGCACGCTGACAACGCTGGGTGCATCGTGAGTTAAAGAAATGCTCTGCATTTAAAAGAAAGAGAGCCAGGGCTGTGTTAGGACATGCAAATGTCCCATGTTATCACTCGTTATTTCAAATACCATGTTGTCTGGTTTCGCGACGCGGTGGCGTAACCAGTTTGGTAAATACTGTTTGCGGCTTTCTTGCCTGTTTACCTCTGGCCGACATGTTTAAACGTGACAGGCACGCTTCATAGGCCGCATGCTTTTATCGCTTAGATAAAACTTGGCCTGCGATGCGCTTTCTGTGTTACGCTGCTACCGGTCACCGTTAGCTTGGGGCGGGAGCAGTCTTTCGCCAAAGGTTGTTCGGCAGCTCAGGCGCAAATGCCTTCCCATACAGTTTCCAGTCAGTGATTATAACCTAATGCTGCTTGGGAGGTTGTCGAAGGAGATTAGCTGAAGTTGACCTTTTGGTGGACATGTTGGAGCTGTAGCTCGCTCAATGCTAATCTCTTGCAGATCAGCGCTTGAAATATTTTGTCCGAGCATCTCGCGACGCTGAGCATCTGTCTATGCACATGAGTGACGAGCAAGGAAAGAACTCCTCCAAGGTCATTTTGGTAAGTGCAAACTTTACAATCTTCAGACATGTCTTTAAACTCTTACCTGCTTTTCAAAATATAAAATATATGTGCCACATTTTCTCACGCGCAAGAATACTATTATTCTCAGAGTTTTAGGTCACATCAATTTATGTTATCCTAATTCTTTCGTAAGTATTTTACTAGTTCATTTGTCTTCTAAAGCACTACGCAACCAATGGGGAGACAGTTCGGTGTTGTTACTACTAGACAGCCTAAACATTTCATTTTAACTGTAAAAATAATCAAAAACTTATTAAAAACAGCTTTTCAACTTCGGCACATGCAGCTCATAATCTGCCTTTTTACTGTAAAGGGCAACAATACTTTACCCTAAGAGCATCATGATGCCACTACAACGTCAACTGGACAAAGAAGGCAAGAACGCGTGGGAAAACAGATACAGCAGAAGCAATGTCAACAGACTTAGTCGCACATTACAGACAGCCAATGGGCGATTATTCTGAGATACTACGCGCACCTTGCACACCAGCGGCAGTATTAGGAAAGTTTTGGTTGGTATTTTAGGATGGCTAGGTAAACCTCTCACATAATCTCTGAAGAATAACGCAAACGAATACCGCAACACTGGAACTGCAAAAAAACAAGATTGATGTTGGCGCCGTGCTGATATTGTTTGTCCATGTTTCTTTCGAAATGTCTCAGCAAAAGCCACAATACCGGCGACCTACAAAACCGTGTACTATTTTCTCTGCGGTTAAACACAGGTGGCAGTTTTCCAATTAGGCCTTGACAGGACAACCGTATTGCACCAAGTTTTTACAGTTTAGGGCATAATTTTGTAGCTTAAAAACAGCAGTTGCAACACGTGGGTGAACGCACATTTTACAAACTCAGTGAAGGATCTTCTGGTATCACTGGTAGCGGAATGCTGCCAGGGTGTCGCACCTAAATTATTTTCGGTGTCGGTTCGTGTTCGGATCAAGCCTTTCGGTTCACTTCAGGAGCACCATTTCGTTCAGGTTCCAACTGGTTCGAACAGTTTCCACTGGGTTCAAATAGGTTAAAAAAAACGCTATTTCATTATAATTACGATTGTTTTTTACAAATTGCTGCATTGCAACCTTTCATATAACCTTATCGATGGTACCATTTTTCGCCGCAAAAGCGCCACTAGGTTTTCAAGAAATAACAATTTCTTACTACCGACTGTTCGCACTAATTAAGGCAAGAAAACCACTTGTTTTGGAGCTGTCACATTTTGGAATAATTGGCCAAGGGCTATTCTATCATGCCTGTCTGTAGCTTGCTTTAAAAAAATCTCAGAGAATTTCTTTTGCTATAGTAAATAACTTTTTTTTGTTCCTATCTATCGAGTATTTTCCTGGTGTTCTCATGTGTCTTTGTTTCCCATTTCGGTATTCGCGAATTAATTGAACAGGTTCTTTTATTTAGTCGGGCTACCTATGTCAATGTATGTATACGATGGGCTAATATTTTTGTCATTTTTCAATGCGTGTTTATCTGATGGTCTCTTGTTCCCATTCGCTGCTTCCACGCAATTGTCGTATGTATTCAAAGTCGATGGTCCCCTTTTAGCCTCTTGACTCAGGGACCCCCTTCTGTATACGATTATGTTTGTATTGCTTTTATGAAATAACATTTCACTTTCAAAAAAAGGGGGGCGGAGAGTGGAAGATTTTGGTATATATCTTGTTTGCAGTTCTTGAAGGAGGAAGTCCTGCGTACCCGGGAATGAGTGCATGACAGTGGCCATTACTGTGGCGTACTCTGCCTTGCTTTTTCTCTGGTCTATAAGCTACCTTAACAACCACCATGCCTTGGAGGTAATGAGCGTACCCCTTAACTCGTCACATACCTAGAGCCAATTTTCTCGACTGAGTTGCACAGCGTGCCGGGCCGCTTCTTCAGTGAGCGAGGCAATGCGTTTCTTTAATTTCCCGTCGTGTCGCTGTCGCTTACAATGATGAGTGAGACTCTTCCAGGCCTCCAACATGTGGAGTACACTGGGTTCGACGTTGCGAATTTGCGTCGTGAGGTGAACCATCTTCATCATGGCTTTAATGTCGCCCTGACTTCACTGGAATATTTCTCCATACTTTCAATTTATTGCGTGGACTGAGTCTCCCGACACTCTTGAAATGTGCTCACGTCTGTGAGTTTTGCTTCCCCAACATAAGCACTATAATCCTCAGCGAGTATTGGGGAGGAGATTAAGTCGTGGTAACTGCCCAGCTACTCTCCAGTGTTACACCATCGATCGTCGTTAATGCTTCGAACGGCGCGTGAGGTCTGGGAACGTATCTCTCGTCACTCTATGGCCAATTCTCGAAGGCACCGATGGACCATTTACCAGCGTGAGATCCGCCTCCTCAATTGCGACGCTGAGTTCTGTGCCCCCACCATTCGTGTTGCCATAACCCCAGACGGTGTGCGCGGCACTAAAGTCTCCGACCACAATGAGCGGGTTACCTGGCGATTATTTGGTGACGGCCTGTTTAATAATAAAATCGATTTAAGACTTGCTTGTGCTTTGGTCTGCAGTACATGTTTAGTATGAAGAGATTGTTGGCCTTCCCCGCTTTTCTCGGTATCAGTTCTGACATGATTCTTACTTGCTCTTGCTGAATTAGGGAGTGTTGAATCGCAGTTGTGCTTTTCAGTATGAAGGTGCTTGAATTATGTCTTTCGGTGTCCCCGTGTGCAAAATAGCCCGGGAGCTTTGCTGGCGTGTTTGTCCCTTGACGTGCAATGACATCAGGCATTCCGCAGCCGGACCCAATGTACTGCATCAAAGACGCGATTTCGGGTTTTATGCTCCTGCAGTTCCACTGCCATAGTATTAGCAGAGTACTTCAATGTTTCTCGGGCCATAAAACTCCCGACCAGGTTTTGTACTGGGAAAAAAGGGCCCATCTCCCCGCGAGGGAGACTCGAGCGAATGCGTCGCATAGGGGGTGGGTGTATTGCGTTAACGTTTAGTGTTTGGGGAGTTGGTGGTGGTGAATGCGTTGTATCAGCAGCTTCTTGACGTAGTTTGAATGAGTCAAAGATATAAGGCGCGTTCGTGGCCTTTCATTCTGTGTCGGTTTTGTGGCGCAGTGGGAAGAGCACCATGTAGCTCGCGTTCCGCCCACAGGTAGTGAATGCGTTGTATCAGCAGCTTCTTGACGTAGTTTGAATGAGTCAAGGATATAAGGCGCGTTCGTAGCATTCCATTCTGTGTCGGCTTTGTGGCGCAGTGGGTAGAGCACCATGTACCTTGCGTTCCGCCTGCAGGGTCGTGGGATGGAAACCAGGCGCCGGTAAGTATTATTTTTTATATAGTGTAGGGGAGGGGTGCGGACCTCTTGTTGAGAGCGAGGAGGGTAGCGTGATGCGGGAGAGGAGGAGTGGGGGAGAGGGCGCAACTAGAACGGCTCTTGCGGACGCCGAGGCATGACAACGCCGGGTGATATCGTGAGTTAAAGAAATGCTCTGCATTTAAAAGGCTACCGGGAGTGGAGCCACCGCAGATCAGAGGGCATCGCGCGGCCGCCGCTGCTCTGAAGCCAGATCGGCCGGCAGGAAAGCAGTAGCCGCATGCCCGTTCGCACCAAATTTTTTTGCCTATCACCAAATGATAAGTCCATTTGAGCGGCCCACGACACGTAAAGCGAAAGCGCACTGCTGATAAGGCTGCGAGCGTCTGTTTTATTTACTCTGTGGTCCGTTCCCTGCCAAACGCGCTCTGACCACGCCCGGCTGCCCTCCGATCAACACCAGCGCCGCGGCACGGCACCGTGCGAAGCTCTCCCCTAGCGTGACGGCGAAGTTTCGTGACCAGAAAGGCATCGAAGGACTCTGGTATTAGCTCCTGCCTCCCTATTTATATAACTATTTATTTATTTATGTATCTATGGAATACTGCGAGCCTGAGAACCAGGCCTTTGGCAGGGTGGGTTTACATGTTTACATTCACAAGGACACAATAGTTAACTTGGTACATATTAATACAACAGAAAAAATAACACGACACACATTGACAACATTTGTCCAATAATAACAGAAACCAAAATAAAACACAACAGAGAAAGCGCATACCTGCGCAGAATTATACGCGCATGACACTGAACGCGCTACTGCAGGAGATTGAGCCGATAACAACTATTTTCAATTAGAAAACCACGGCACGATGACAAAAATTGCTATACAAGAAATAACTTAAAAAATGTACTCGGAGACAAACCTCTACAAATTGCTGAGAAAAAAAACGGCAACAATGGATACACAAGAGAGAACACGATACGCGCATGACTGTTTTGAAAGGCACCGATTACAGACAAGAAACCACTACGGACAAGAGAACATAAAAGTCAGAAGCAGCGATTTGCACACAGTAGTAATAAATATACCCTTAAGGAAGAAGTTATACGAGAACAATGAGACAGCTATGAAAATAGAGAGGTTTTTCATGCATATTTGCAAAGTAGAGCATTCGTCTGTACTCTCAGGTAGGGAATTCCAACTGGCGACTGTTTGAGAGAAGAAGGGATACGTTGAAACTGGGTGCAAGGATGTAGAGTATCTCATTCGCGTTCATATAACCTTCCTTACGTCATGAACGGAAATAATGCAAGTATGCTCGGAGATTGAGCCATTAAAACCGCACTCTGCTAGCCAAGACTTGTGGGAAACTGCCTACTCTTAAAAAAAACTTGCTGTCTCCAGTAACGAGAAAATAGGGGAGGGACGAAGCACGCATTGTACAAGAGTAATCTTGGTGCCTTGGCCTTTTTGCCCACAGAGATGAAAATTTCAGAAATAAAAGTTAGCAGCTTTGCTGTGTAAGAACCGTGTCTTTGAAGCACGAAGTGTTCTAGCGCGCCGTATCGCAAGGGTAGGGCCCCGTGTGTTCTTTTAGTGTGAGTTTTCGGGCACGGAGATGAAATTTTCTCGTGCGAGTCTAAAACATGAGTGCACCAATGTGTTCTTTTAGTACGCGTAACCTTGGAGCGCGAGGCGTTGATAAAAAATTGTCCCGTTGTTTTAGTGCTGTTGCAGGTTAATACGCCTCTGACAACCCTTGCCCCTAATACAAATTTCCATTATAAAATACGCCGAGGACCCAAGCACAACGTTTTACCGCTGTAAACTACTTTACAGCATTTTACACCAACCTACAAACTCTCGCGTAATTAAGCCATAAATAATCGGCGCTGCCTGCAATCACAGGGAGGCCTGATGATCCTAATTCAAGAAATAGCGTAACTGAGGAACGATGTGATAAGATTTTTGCGGCCACCATGCTGCGATGAAGTTCTGCTTGCCTCGCCAGAAATGTTGGGGGCAACACGAGGCGCGTATTGAAAATATTTTATATTATTATAATGTACCATTACGCTTATACATCTTTTTATGGGTTTTCTTCTTAAACAGAGGATACCAAGTGGTCCATAAATTATCCAGTTAAAGCCAGCCGATTTGGCCGGTTAAAATTTTTAACCGATGCCCAGCCAGCCCTCGTTTCCCTTTCCAAGGGACGCCGATAAGCGCGAGCAGTGGAAACGTGCCATAGCGGACAAAAAGCCATCTGATTTTCTTTTGACTCACAACATGTCCATATCTGCGAAAAACATTTAGGGCAGCAGGCGTTGTTTTGTTACCAGCGCGTGAACGCGCCCGGCTGAGGTATGTTGTGTGTTGAGCTGATTTCGAGTTTAATGCGTTTGTGATGAGCGACACCTAACATACTTGTTAGATAAGGAGGGGGTGGAGCCTGCTGATCACTAACCCAGTCTTGTTATCTCACCAACAATGATCCGGTCTGTACAGATGTTTCTGGAAAGAAACGCATTCCCACACTAGCGAATGCAAAGCACGCTTTGCGGGAATACTTTCTCCAATACTCCTCTCGGCAAGTCACTTTGCAGACTGTTCATTTTACGTTTTAGCTTTTCTATCTGATTGCGAAGGAAAAGTACGCTCCATAAGACCCCATGGACGCGTGCTCGATTCCCTTCCCCGTAGCTACGTACCTGATGGAGGCAAAAAACGAAAGCCACCGTGTTCCAAGATTTAGCTGCGCGTTGAAGTTTTCCAGGTGGTCTACATTATTCTGGAATCGCCCACTACGGAGCCTCTCGTTGCCTGTGCAGAATCGTCTCGTTTGCCCTCACAATCAATCAATCAACCAATCAATCAATCAATCAATCTATCAAGTTAGCTTAAATAATGCTTTTTTTTTCGGAGCCCTAAATTGTCCTTCGATACGTGACATCGCTGCGCTGTCTGTTCCACGATTTTAAACTTTATTGCGGAAACACGTCTTCTCCAAAGAAGCGTATTTTTTTTGGAAGACGTCCTTGAAAACGTCACCATATGCATTGAAATATTGTTTTTGCGGCACTAGTGTCTCCTTAGATTGACATGTGAGGCATTTTGACTCGTGTTAATAGTCTACTGAATAAATCTATCGTGGAGCAGCAGCAGAGAGCTCATAAACCAAGTATTAATCCAATCATTAAACCGAGAGTGTAAAACATGGTTATACTAGTCCTTTTTGGTAAGATGACATGTCATCACCCCGCTTCAAAGGGGAAACCAATAGGATTCATCATCATCATCATCAAACAGGTATGCCTGTGTTTTTGATTAGAGACCTTCAAACGCGGCTTAGTTTCAGTAGATCAAGTGTCCCCAGTGCTGTGCTTGCTCTACGCCTTGCGAGTATAGCATGTCATAGCAGCACGCCCTGAAAATAAGAAGCATGCAACATCCAAGTGGTAGTGTGATTTGCCCCAGAGGGAGAGGCATTTATGGGACCACAACGGATTTGGAAATAGGAGCTTCCTGAGTATTTTGAGTGGCTGCACAATATTACGTGACCCGCATTTTTGCTCACGCAGTGTCTATGTACCGTTACCCTGTTCACGTTCTACGATAAATTAACACAGGGTAGCGGAAAACTCGAAGTTATGCTGGGTTTATTACTAGATACCAGCCTTTATGCACGTCTCGAAAGCTTCATCACTCGCTCGTTTGAAATTTTGCCGCAGCTCTATGCGATAGGCGTGCAGGAAGGAACTTAGTTTCAATAAGCTGTTAACGTGCTTAATGTATAGGTCTAGTTTTGATGCCACAACCGCGGCGAACACCGGTTGCGTAGACCATCGGATTGTTTATAACTTGTGTGAACGGCGTCGCCACAGGACTGGCCGCACCGCTCATATTTGGTCGGTCCTAAGCTCGAGGATTTCGCCAGGGTCACCAGTCGCCAAAAAAAAAATCGCTTAAAAAAAGCACAATCTTACGCTGAATAGCACGATATAAAAAGCGTCTGCAACAGCACGTATATTCATAATTCCTGCGTAGGAACGACTGGCCCAATCAAGCCGTTCATATCTGGGATCGCTAAGCGAAGGAAATGTTTTCACAACCGAATGCAGCAACCCCATTCTATGTCAAGCTAAATATGAGTGATTGCAGAATCTCCTCTGGGCTATCGACAATTGCCATGAACTGGCTGTAGCTGCAGGTGGAGCCGGCACAAAATGCCCCCACGCTCCCAGCGGCGACCCTAGCGAAAGCTTGTGTCGCATATAAAACTGCCGCTGGATTTTCTTGACGTGGAAAAGCACTGAGGGACTCTACTACTATCTAACGCAAACTAATAGTACATACGCAAAACTACACAATACATTTAGGGTAATTATAAGAAGACAGCCGGGCGAGTTGTGCGACTCCAGACTACGCAAAAAATTTGCTCGTGCGGTCGCACGAGTGGTAAAAATATCTTGGGGCCCAAGATAAACCACGGTAATTGAAAACAAGGAGTCGCACGTTTCAAGATGGTTTGGAACGGTCGCTTCGATTTGTTTCCGTTCGGGTTCAGTTCCAAATTGCGGAACAAATATGGGTTCGGTTCTGTTTGTGTTCATGGCAAACATTATGTTTGATTTCCGGTTTTTGTTTGGTTCCGGTTCCTGTTCGACAACTTGAATTCTATCATACTATACCACAATATTAAAAAAGGGCAGAAACAGCCTCATAGCAATAGACTTAAGGAAAAAAAATCGCGGTATTCTCAGGAATTATCAAACCACGAACACGCGGCATTATTCACGCAATTCTTCCAGAAAACTTCGAAGGCTATCGGAACACCTCATCCGACCTTCGCTTCGAAATGACAGTAGAAGCATTGCTCAAGCAAAAACCACATTTTGAAGGCGAAAAAAAAGGCGGCACGTATTTACAACTTTATAATCCTTGTATTATTCACTTGTTCGTCTTCGCTTTCATTGCTTTTTAGTTATTGGCAGATTACTTCACGGCCTCTTTTTTGGTAAACCAAGTTTCCATCCTTTTTGCCCTGATGTCTTTGTCCCTCTACGAGAAATACTTCGGCAAGAAGGGGGGCACAATTGACCAATTCACACCAGTCGGGGTTTTCTGCACGTTATGTGCGGTTATGTTCAAATCACGGGCGCTAATATTTAGCGGCTGCGTGGGATTCATTACTCTGGAATTTTTAAATTTACAAATAGAAATTTTCCGTGTGTGAGGATAATTTACCGGAATTTTTTTATTTATGGTAAGTATCGTAAGTGGTAATCTGCAACAAAGAAAGAAACAAACACGGCATAATGCTGTCCTTCCTAGCTGGCAACGTGTTCTTATAGCACAGTGCTCTTTCAGAGTAATGTGGTCCAGCGAACGCTAGAAAGACGTGTGCCTCATCATTGCCATGGTATAGACGAGTATCGTGTAGTGCTGTCCCTTATGATTTGTATGCGTTTGGTCCGTATCACAAATATGGATGTCTGTATAAGGTTGGTGCCTGATGTTGGTGCCTGACCAGCAATGCAGTACTTCTGAGAGAGCGTCAGAAGAATTGTACAGGTGTGGTGCCTCAGCTGTGCGTACAGGAAGGGCTACTAAAGGTCTTCAAAGTAATTCGCAAGCCGCACTGTAATCATGCTGAGATAGCAACGGCGGCGCTGTTGGCTTTACTATTGTCACTGTCGTTTTCTTGATGCCAAAAGAAGGCTAAGGATTAAAAATGCAATGTGGCACAGTAGTAGTGTATCGTCCTCATACTATGGAGACGAAGGATGAAATCCTCTGCAACGTCGTAATTTATTAATGTATTCGTAACCGCAATGCCATTTTTTTTTGTGGTAAAACAATTTCTGATTTTAACACAATAGGTCTCTTAAGGCTTCTTCATGAAAATTTCCGAGCGCCAGGCTAAATCGCCTGCCCCCTCGGCCCACCCCTGCCTCTACCGATTGTATGCTGCCGCGCTAGGAAGAGGGTAACATCTGCTGAACGCAAATAACTGTTCACTGGGAGATGACGTGTCGTAGGGCCTTGGGAGCGGATGCCAGGCGCCTCCTGGAGCGAGAATGACAGTTTATTTCCCATGCACGTTCGGCAAATTTGCTGGTTCTTCTCGGGATTTCATCCAATGCTGATGTCCTGTAGGCGATGGCCTAATCTTTGGCGTGCGAACATGACAAGAAAGGTTTCACGACTCACCGGCCCCGCTACGAGTAAAATGTGACTGTAAAACACCGCAGCGCGATTTCTTCTGATAGACGTGCAATGATAATGTTGCGTATTTGTGGACCGTCACAAACAATGGAAACTGCAAGCGCAAATTAGACACCGAAAAAGAAAGGGGACAACATGACGTCCTGTTGTCCCCAGGACGTCCTGGAAGGGAACAACAGGACGTCCTGTTGTAGCGCTCGTTCTGTTGTCCCCTTTCTTTGTTCTTGTCTAATTTGCGCTTTCAGTTTCCATTATGCATCACCAACAGGCCCAAACCATGACCCTTTCGTCACAAACACGCAGCCGTCATAATCACCAAGTTGAATCGTGCCATCACGTTCTGCGGGACACAAAGTTTCTGCGGGACACTTCTGGTGGATTAAGTTTCTATGACGTGAATTATATTTTTGGAGTCGGCGATGAAATCAATATCTTGCTCAGCACAAACCGGCCTTTCTATAAAATCCACTTGATACTCTTGTTTAAGGCCGCTTCTGGTGTAACCTGATAGTATTCTTGTTTTTATAATAACGCGATAGTTGAGTTAGGCTCATCTTTGAATCTCTCCGTGGCTGCTAGCAGTCCACTACCAGCGGAGCTCATCCAGCGTGTACAGAAATACGTCTTCCATTACACCCGGAAGTTGCGAACGAGACAGTGAGATGCGAGTGTTCGCCTAAATCTGGAATATAGCACAATGGCAAGTGAAGTGTGGAAATGAGGAGAATAATACTACGGCGATGACGCAAGGAACACGCGCATCTTCAGCAGGTGTCATGCCTGCCCTTGAAAGTTCCTTTAACGCCCAGTCGGCTGCAGCATGCTGGGTGGGCAGATCTCTAGCCCTGCACCGGAACATAGAAGATATCCTTTTTGGGTAATTCGTGTGATGAAGCCACTCTGAGGAAAAGGCGCGCAGTAGTGGAGGAAGGAAATTATATCATTTAGTTATTCTTTTCGAGGGAAAGGGTTGGGCGAGAGAAGTGTCAGGGGTGGTCTCAGTCCAGGTTGCCTTGAGGACCACCAGGATCCGGCGCCCAGAAGATTGTGTTCCTGACCCTAGAGCTGGAAGCTGGTCAGTCCATGCTCCCATGGCTCCAACGTAGGTGATGGAATCGGGTTGCGATGTTTGACGCCTTCTCATACGATGTTATAGGTGGTGTTTGTTGCATTGGATTTTATGCAGTCCTAGAGAAAGTATTACGTAAATTTTGATGTAAAATTTCCGTGCTGTAGTATGTCTGTGTTTGACTTCTGCGCCAGGTTCGTAAGTCTTGTGTGTTTAATGATGGGTGAGGAGGGGTTTAAACGAGGCGTTCCCAAAGATGATATGAGACGTCCGGGCACGTTTTTGCAACTGGGTGGTGCGCAATTTGAGGTGTGTCGTCGGCCTCCGTTGGTAATGCTAGATGTAAAATGTACCGAGAAGCGGCGTCAGAGACCTAATTCCCGGTGAAGGAGGCATGACCAGCATCGAAACAATGTGAATGGTAGGTAGAGTTTTGCGTTTTCAAAAAGTGTGAGCGTATGCAGAGATATTCCCCCTGGTAGGTAATGCCGGTGTGCCTGTTGTGAATACGTGATGACGATAATAGTTTGCTGTTTGCTGGTAGTTGTCATTAGGCTAGAGAGCACCGTATCAATTTCGACAACCCGAAGATCCTTAACTTGCGCTAAAGTCTCGCCACACTGGAGTTCCGGCTTTCTTCGTCTATCGGCAAAACTGGCAGAGCGACCGGGAATCGAACACACGTCCTTGAGCTGAGTAGCATAATGATATACCCAGAAAGCCACCACAGCGTGTTTTCATTGAAACCCGTGCCGGTACCATCGTTGTTTGGCCAAATTGAAAGTGAGTCGAAATGAGTGACGAAAGTCTCTCAAAAACGAAAAGTCTCTCAAACGAAGGTATGCTAAACGAACTAAAACAAAACCCAATAAAGGCGTGTAATAAATTTTTTTTCTCTCTTTCTCTCCTCCCTTTTGTCTTTCATCTCTCTTTGCTGAACATCAGTTCTCGTGGAACATGTATCGTCAATTGAGCAATTTTGTTCCAACACCCTCCATTGGAGTCGAAATACCGGTATCACGTCGTACATCTTAAGACTTAAATGTAGATTTCATCGGCAAGTTCTTTCATTCCTGTATTTATTTTGTCGCGCATCTAGTTACTTATCCGTACATCCTCCCCGACTCACATACGGAGGCTCGTAACTCTCAAAAACGCTGTAGTTCTGTGCCAATTCATTGTTTAAAGAAAAGAAAAATACATTTCATACTTGAATCCTCTGGACAACAAAACATAAGTCTTTGGAGTGTGATGAAGTGGCAGACAATGCAGCCCGAGGCCACTCATGCCGGGCGTCAAGTGTCAGGGGCACTAACCACACTACCGACTATCCCCAGTACGTCCAAAAGCCAGCAGGTCATGTAACAGCTCTACATGGCCTCAAGATATTGCCGGCGCTCCTCCCAAAGCTGAGCGAAGAAGCAACACAGTTTCTGAAAATTCAAGCAAACACATTCCAACACACCACACAGCTGCAGGTCATATAGCCGATGCTCTTCATCTACAAGAGCAATTTCTGCTCTGGCACGCGAACACCCTGTAAAACATTCGACGCGACAGTATTGACATTGTAGAATTAACAGAGGTGTTCGCAGTGACACCGGAGTAGTGGCAGGTCGTGCTGATCAACGATATCAAGGTAGACCAGTTTGGTTTGGTGACCAGGCCATTCGCTAGTCCTTCAATCTACAGTCTGGGATGCTGTCCTACGCATCCCTGACCGTAGACGCTACCCACCAAGTTCGAATAATTTGAGTCACCACGCCGTCATTGCTTCTGTAATGAACATTGATTGAAGTGCTGTGGCGCTCCAATCCTTCCTGATCGGTCAGTGTATGAGGCACTGCCCGACGGCTATCACTACCAGTATGGGATCACACTTCACAACTACAACCCTCCAGCTAGTTCACCTTGTACGGCTTGGCTCTCTATCCCTCTCCGGCTGACTGTGTTTGGAGTCCGATAAACCCCCTTGCGATTGGGTAACGTGCGGGGTTGGACGTGAACCGTCGCACTACCTGTTACTCATCAGTCGGAAGCTACCAATGCCCATCGCGCCGATTGAGGCCAGCGAGCAACCACCCAGGCAGAGATCATCGGTCAACTGCACTGGAGCGCTCCGCGGGCGTGACCCTACGTTTTGCAGCAGTAAAGCTGACTAAGACGGTAAAAATTGGTTGTCTTGTTACGAGCGAGTGAGCGCCTACAGCAAAAGGGGTGACGCTACAGAGAAAAACAACGTCATATTTTGCCTAAAAGGAGATGCGCTCATCTGATATGACAACCCCGTAGAAACAATCAAGGACTGGTCACACTTCAGAGACCAACTTCACTCAGAGCTTTGATCGACCCGCTCTACGGAAACTGCCCGATTAAGAACGCCAGTATTCTCGGGCGCCACAGCTGGCTTAGAACTGGAATAGTTACATTGAAAATGTTGTGCATATTTGGCAGCGTCAAAACACGTACATGTCCAAAGCTGACAATACCTAACATATTCCAAAAGGAGTAGACGACGACGCATTCCAGAGGCTCGTTTCCAAGGACCTAGATCAGTGCCACAAAGGATTTGCCTGTGTCAAAATCGTAACAACTGCCCCAGCCAAAGGCTTTGGTTTGCTATTGAAGGGCGACGACTGACACTCTCTCGGGTCTCACGTTTCCTTTTTACCTTCTGCAATGTGTGGCAAAAATCGATGAATTTGTCTACGAAGAGGTAGACATGAGCTGTCGCTGAGGCTGAACGCTGAGCAGGCTTGATCGAATTTTGATCAAACAGGTTTCCGAATTTCTAACGCCAGCTGGCTTCGCTACCGCAGTTTACGCGCATCTGGTGGCTCCACAGTTGCAAACTAGTGTCACTGCTCCGCGCACAGATACACTCGCTCCAGCTCCAGCTGTTATGCAAATGGAATACGAGGAATGTTGTGTTCAACAGTGAAACCTCGTCAACATCATTCGGGTTAATTATACGCCAAAATGTTTTGGGGTCACATTTCAGCAGATGAGGCAGCGTATCATTGAAATAATAATTTTCTGCTTCTTATATTATTCTTTCTGATTCACGAGCTAATTCTTTGTATCTTTTCCAATTATGATCATCGTTGCTACGAGTGGCCTTTTATGTGCTCTCTTCTTTTTGTTTAAGCAAAGCTTTACCTTCTTTGTAAACCAGAAAGCACTAGCTCTTAATTGGACGGGAATCTCTGGTGTGGACGCATTTTCATTTTTCCCAAGGAAGTCACGGAAGATTACCCAATTTTTGTTAGTTTTGCGAAAGTCCAACTTGTTTTAAAGGAGGTTGAAAATCAGATAAAATTCAGTTCATTTTCTCACCATTGGCATTATTTTCATTTAGTATACGATTAAGCTTTGTTTTCTTATTAGGTAGAAGAAGTGTTTGCAAAGAATGTATAACCCGGTGGCCGCTATCTCATGAATAACCCGTGTGACAGCATTATCGGGACTGTCATTAAAAGTAAGTCGAGGATGCGTTCGCCGCGCGTGGGTTGGTTTACCAGCTGTGTTATGTGAAACAATCTTAGCGCGTGGAGCAAGCGAGACACCTCTGGTCGGGCATGTGTTGATAGCGAAAGTAGTGTAGTCTAGTTTATGATGGCATAGTTGAAATCGGCGCCTAGCAAGAGCACACAACCACGAAATTTATTGTAAGTCATTTTCAGCACGTCGGTCAGGTGATGTACAAAGTCTGTATGTAATACTGTCAGGAGGACGATAACACACCGCAATAATACACGTGCTACCTTCGAATTTGGTTCTAACGCAAAGTAATTCACTGACACTTGCCAGTTGGGCGGATTTAGATTCGGCATTTGCTATGCACTGGGGTACCACGCTATTTCACATTATTTGTTACAAATTATTTATTTTCTTTTTTGTTTATTAGCAATTGTAATTTTAAATGATCAAACTTGTATAAAGTATAATATTTGTTAAAAATTATTTATTTCATTTGTTTTGTTTATTAGGCAATTGTAATTCAATATGGTCAAATATTTTAGAGTGCCTTGTTTCTTTGTTTTTACAAGCCAAACAACCCTCTTATAACAATACCAGTCATAACCATCCATCGGGTATAACGAACATATTTCGGTGTATAACTATAAACAACGTTTCTGCGCTTGCCACTGAAACTGCTTTCGGGTATACCGAATGTTTTTGAAAGCGTCCTACTTTTACACCAAATCTTCCGACAAGATGGCAGTAGAAATACGGCGCATGCGAATCTTAACAAAACCAACACAGTGCCTAAAGCAGGAGAGAGGTGGCGTTCTGGTGCCTTGAGGGCTTCAGTTTAATCGCGACGAAGTTATCTCCGATCGGCGAGCACCACCCACAGGTTCCGTACGCCGCGACTGAGGTCCCTCACTTTCCAGGCGTTTCTCCGGAAGCAGAATGGCAGTGAGGAGGAAAAAAAATGAAGAAGCATGCAGCAGGGCAGCAAGCGGTAAGTTAACCAGCAGAAACATAGCATGTATGCTCCGCACACTAGTCTGAAAATGGTTATTAAGGATAAAAAATTTAGAATCCCAAATGTTTCTGAATTTAAAAAATTCAGAACGCTATAAATGAATGTTGTACGGCACTCTGTAGCAAACGCAGCTGATGGATTGCTATCGCTGGTATCAAAATTCACGCCGCCACAGCTGACGCAAACGCGGCACTGCGCGCTACGAAAAGCGGCGGTAGTTATTTAGCGGCCATTTATAGATACCGGTTCGCCGACCCTTCGCTTGCACATGTGCTGATACCAAATTGTTATAGCATTTAAACATTCCAACTTCGCTGTTCTCAGGCCGATGCGACGCAGCTCCCTGTACGCTTAGCCTGGTGTGGCTGAAAGCTGTTGAATAGGCGAGTGGAGATTGCGAAGACGTCTGAAAGAATTTCTTCGCGGGCATTTTGCTGGTAGTCGCACAATCCAAGCAAACAGGTCCAGTTCGTTTGTAAACAAGCAGAGGGCGACCCTTCATAAAGCTAAAAGGGTTAACTTGTCACCGAAGGGGTTGTTCGACATCTTCGTTAATTTTCGCGTGTTTTTAAGGGGGAGTTCACATGAAACGAAGTGCTTATATTGCGACCACATTTCGCGGCACTTTCCAGTTTCTGATAGGCGGGTTTTACTATCACTGATTTTTTTATTCACACTGTAATAGTGCGAACCTAATTAAGTACAACTGACGGGCAAGCACGAACAAAAAGACGCAAACGATACAAACCGATGGCATTTTTTCAGTGGGTAGTAGAAGCACACATTAGTGTCGGCATGTCTCAGTAGTTCCCGAGCCTGTGGTGAGCGCATTTCCGGTACGTTCCAGACATCATCCTACCCTTCCTTATATTTGCTTACAATTGAGCGGTTCGGGTTACTCCCCCGTCTTTCTTGTTTATGGTGTCTTTTGCACTGGACACCGCGTTTTTCTATGCTCCAGTCTCTGCCACTTCACCCTTTCATGAACACCTCGCCACAAGGATTGCCCACTCTCAACGCATGACATCACTTCATAGGGGTTCGAGTCAGCAAGAACGGAAGGCAAGATACGAGGCATCACATCGTTCTGTTCAGTTGTGCAAAGGGGATGAGTTGGCACTTGGCAGTCCGATTCGCGCATCAGGCCTCTGTGAAAAGTTTATTCACAGGTACCTAGGTCCCCACGTCTTCGTCGAACAAGTTTCTCTTGTAAGTTATCGCGTTTCTCCAGTGGATATCCCAATGGACCGTCAAGGCCACGGAAAGAAATCGTGCGTGTCTCCCGCTTTAAGCAGCGTTTCAACAGTCGCAAGCCATAACCGCCTGCGGCCAGGCGGCCGCCTTCCGCCGAGGGGGATAATGTGCGAGCGTTCGTTGCGTTCCTATAATTTGATACGCAGTGCAATTGATACCGTCACTTTATAGGCAAATTTGAGCCCCCAGGCGTACTTTTCCCAATCTGTTGTACTCACGAGCGATCGCGATAATTATCTGTAAATAAAATTCGACATCATCATTGGACTCGCGCTTCCCAAAAATATCGGTCTGAGCAGGACTTTAAACAACGTCTCCGAGGACTGGTCCCTGGCTCTCTGAATTTAAATGCATCCATATAGAAATCATGCGTTCTTCGAGGTCATAAAATCCGCTGAAAACGAGGATATTTAGGTGAAGCGAAATAGCTGAAGAGCTGAAGTCTGTGGCCAAGGCGGTGGAATGCCAAGGTGTCTCGCATCGGCTCGACAGTTTTTTGGACAAAAGGCCCGGACCATCATCCCTAATCGCCGATATTTTGGCACAACGGCATCCGCGAAGTTGCAAGGACCACGTAGATACCAAATTTCAGCTGGGAAAGTGATTTGTGTTCGATTTTAGCGAACTTTTTCTGTGAACGGCACGCCGCAGAGAGCTAAGCCTAACGCTCAGTGAGGTTCCGCGGCGCAGCCCCGGCGGGTCCATCGACCTCACCGGGGTCCCTAGCAACGAATTAACTCAAGAAAATGGCGTCCGCCATGCGAGTGGAAGTTGAAGGCGAGGAAATTATGCTGGAAGAAATGTCTAGAACGTTCGGATGGCAAGTTGCCGGTGAAAAAAGGACCCAACGAAAGGAGGGCAAGTTGAGCCTATCGTCGACTAACGTTGGACAGGCAGCGGCAGTCGCCGGCCCACGTCACCCAAAGCGAGGCACGGTCAAGGGAAAGCTACTAAAAGCGGCAAGAATGCCGTTTCTACCGAGACAAGACACCAAGGTAGTCATGCGTCCCAGAGGAGGCCTGAACGTCGGAGAAATTTCAAGATATGAAGTCAGCCGCGCCATACTGGCAGCTGCGGGAGTTAGCGCCAAAGAAGTTGTTCATGGCGTCATCTGCCCGAATAAGCAACAAAATATCATCGTTGTCAGTACCCCAAGCAGACAGAACGCAGACCGCTACTCGGCTGTCAGAATCCTCAACATCAACGGAGCAGCACACGAAATTAGCGCCCATGAAACGGCCCCTCACGGAACCGTCAAGGGCGTCATCAGAGGAATGCCGCTAACAGACACAAATCAAGAGATCAACGAATTCATCGTCCAAGACTACAACCCCACCGCCCTACAAGCCAATCGCATCGGCAAGACAACGACGGTGGTTATAGCCTTTGACGGAGACAAAGTTCCAAATTACATCAGGTACGGCAACCTATTGGTAGAGTGCGCGCTGTACCGCAAGCAAACAGAACTATGCTATCGGTGCGGACGCCTCGGCCACAGGATGGACGTGTGCCCCAATTCTGAAGACCGAATATGCCGAGGGTGCGGAATGAAGAACCCCGAAGACAATCACGCCTGCGAAAACCCGAAATGCAGCCTCTGCGGAGGGAACCACCTCACCGCAGACAAACAATGCAAGGCAAGATTTAAGACCCCCTACGTCATACGTAAACGACGCTGGGAAAGGCAACACGCAAGTGAAGACGGAGACCAACAACTAATGCAACAACTAGAATCATCACTAACACCACCCAGAGGACCCGCGCAACAGCAGGCGGCAGTAGGAGGAACGGGCGAACGGCGGAACCGCTCGAAAACAAGAAGGGACAGAAGCAAGAGCGCCACCAGATCGCCATCGACACCGGATCTCGCAAGAGGGAATCCCGCTTGAGTTCCAAGTCGAAGCCCCGGAGGAGCAACGACGTCGAGAAACCGGTGGGCTGGGCGGTGGGGTCTCCCATCGCTCTCAGAAACAGCAACTTCCCTCCCCTCACTCCCGCTTCCCCCCCTCATAAGAACAAAGACTGCAGTCAGTGCTCAGAGCTGAAGCAAATGATAGAAAGACAGAATGGTCAGATAAAGGCACTGATGGAACGCATAGAAGCGCTCAGTAAATCCAAGAACAAAAGCAGTGATGATAGCATAGCTAAGAGAAAAGTAGCCAAGAGAGACACCCCCCGCTCCACGCAGGCAGAGCCAATGCAAACCTCATCACCAACGCCAATCACGCCACAGATGCTAGTCACGCCGCCACTGACTCAAGCAATGACGCAAAATACCAACAAAGAGACGACATCAGTAGCGATGGAAGAAGGGACAGCGGAAACCACCGTTCCTCCAACTCTCGAGACGGTCATAGCTATGCTCACGAAGATCTCCAATCAAGTGAACGACTTAACAACAAGAATGGAAAACGTTGAAACCAAATGCGGCCAATTAACAGTGAGAATTATGACGCTAGAGGCGAAATTCAAACACAAGGCAATGACTAGCAAGAGAACAGCGAAAGAAGAGATAAGAAACAAGCGACGAGGAGTAAGCTCGGCACGCAAATACACTATCCAAGAAACAAAAAATGAAGAATAAAGAAAAACAGAAAGAGACCGCAACAATCCTACAATGGAACTGCAGGGGACTAAAAAGTAAGATAAAGGAATTACATCTATAAATAGACAAACTGGAACAGAAACCAGACATCATAGCACTGCAAGAAACGAATGGCAAAACTAAACTCTCGGGATACGTCACATACACGGACCCCAAAGAAAGAAGCACAGCAACCATGGTACGTAGCAACGTGGCGGCCATACAACACGTGACCGCCGAACGGGGCTGCGACCATACGCTCATAGAAATCCACAGCAGAAGAGTGAAAGGAGAGAGGAATATCTTCACCCTAAACGCCTACTGCCGACCATCAAACAAGAACTTAGACTACGAGGGCACCATGATAGACTGCATCAAAGAAGCTAAAACAAGGCCGGTTATAATGGTCGGAGACTTTAACGCAGCCCACACGACATGGGGCTACAAATATGCGTCCAAAAGATGAAACCAAATGCTCAAAGCAATAGAAAACCACGAGTTCGAAATCATCAACGAACCAGGGATACCAACCAGAACAGGCACCAGCACAGCTAGAGACACCACCCCGGACCTAACGCTAATACGAGGAAACCTAGACGCCACCTGATGCAATACGTAAGAAAACCTCGGATCGGACCACGACATAATCTGCATCACCCTGGGAGGGACCGAAATGAGGGCAAGATTAGGCCACGCCAACATTACGGACTGGGACCGACTGAGAAAAGAAACAGAAAAAGAGAAAGAGGAAGAACAAAACGAGGCAAGCCAAGACTGCAAGACGTATGATGAATGGGCCAAAAGACAGCGAGAAAAAATCAAGAAGTTCACGCAAACGATAGCCACAACCGCTCAAACACCCTTCATAGACAGCCGACTCAGCCACATGTGGGTGGCCAGGCACAGTCTCACAAGAAGGTGGAAGCGACAACGGCATAATCGCAAGCTCCGAAAACGTATAAACGAACTCAACAAAAAAGCGGCCGAATATGCGGTACAACTATGCCGGGAAAACTGGTTTAAGTTATGTGACAGCCTCCAGGCTACGCTATCGACGAAAAAGACATGGAAACTATTAAGACATTTAATCGACCCACTTAAAAGCAAGAACGCCAACGCAAGAGATCTTGCAAAAACGATAAACAAATATGACGGAAGCGCAACGCAACTCATCCATGACCTCACGGATAAATACCTCAAGACAGAAAGAAGCAACACGGCCCCACTCAGGTATGAGGGAGCCGGCAACGCAGAAATGGACGCAGACTTCATTGACCAGGAGTTAGTTGCTGCCATCGAGGAAAGCAATCAAGGCAGGGCGCCGGGAGCAGACAACATCACGTACAAACTGCTCAGAAACCTCAACGACAAAGACCGAATGAAGCTATTGATGCTAGCTAATGAGGCATGGAAGAAAGGAAAGCTACCACAAGAATGGAAGGACGCAGACGTCCGCTTCATTCCCAAGCCAGGGAAACCACCACACTTGGACAACTTGCGGCCCATCTCCCTTACGTCATGCGTAGGGAAGGTGGTGGAGCGCATGATATACAAGAGACTCCAAAGGCATCTAGATAACACCGAACAAATGCCCTCGACCGTGTACGGCTTCCGAAGACATCTGAGCACCCATGATGTACTGCTTCAGTTACATGAACTGGTCATCAAGAAGGCAAAAAATCCTGCACCACGAGCCATCTTGGCACTCGACCTAAAAGGGGCGTTCGACAACGTCACACACGAAAGCATCCTCCGTAACCTAAAACAGACGGGCTGCGGAGAAAGAACGTTCAAATACATACAAGACTTTCTGAGCAATCGCACCGCAACAATCAAGATAGGCGACGAAGAAAAGTCAGCACCCATAGCCCTGGGAGACAGAGGAACACCACAAGGGTCGGTACTCTCGCCGCTCCTCTTTAACCTGGCACTTCTCCCACTTCCGAGCCTGCTCCAAAAAATAGAGGGGATAGATCACGCCCTCTATGCAGACGACATCACAATCTGGACGTCACAAGCAGGATCGGAGGGTGGATTGAGGAAACCCTACAGAGGGTGGCAGAGACCGTGCACGAATACGCAAAAACGTGCGGCCTCAGTTGCTCACCGCAGAAATCAGAACTTCTGATCATCAAACCAAGACGCAAGAACGGCGAAAAAGACAGCATTCGTCTCACCCTAGACGGCGCCAACATAGACCCAACCAACCAGGCCGGCATCCTGGGAGTCATCTTTCAAAACAACGGAAAGTCAGAGGCATCGTTGTATAAGCTCAAACAATCCACAGATCAAATAATCAATATGATCAAGCGGGTAGCCAACAAAAGAAGATGCTTCAAAGAGGAAGATGCCTTAACACTGGTACAAGCGTTCATCACGTCACGCATAGTGTACATGGCACCTTACCTCAAACTACTTAAGAAAGACAAGGATCAGCTCAACGCAATCATTCGAAGAGCCACCAAAACGGCGCTGGGAATACCAATGCACTCATCAATGGAAAGCTCCTTGGCATGTCAAAACACAACACGGTAGAAGAAATAATCGAAGCTCACTTATCAAACCAAAGAGTCCGACTCAGTCAGACACCGACAGGTCGACGAGTCCTCGCCAAGGTAGGATGGCAAGAATCAGAGAGTAAAGAGAAAGACCGCCTACCCGAAGAATGGGCTAACAGAATAGAGAGTAAACGTTTACCCCAGAACATGAAACCAGGACGCAATGATGGCCGCCGAGCAGCGCGTACAAAGACCATCGTAAAGGAAATAGACCGAGAAGAAGATTCCAGAACGCTATACACCGACGCAACAATACCTAAGGGCACCAAAAGGGCCACTCTGGCGATAACAACACGGAGTGAACTCGTCACCTGCGCCTCCATCAAGACGTCCCATCCAGAAGTGGCCGAAGAAACAGCAATTGCGCTTGCACTAACGCCACCACAAGTAAAGAAAATAATCACGGATTCCCAAAAGGCATACGCCAGCTACAGAGCAGGTTGGGTGTCTCTCGAAGCACTTAAGGTACTGAAGAAATGCCGCACTCCCACCAATGGAAAGGTAGAGCTTATATGGACGCCGGCACACTCCGGGTTGGAGGGCAATGAACTAGCCCACCAACTCGCCCGAGAAATGGAATACCGGACAGAGGAGTCAGAGCCACGCGCCATCACCAGCAATAGCGACATAACGCACTACTATAAAGAACAAAAAAAGCGGTTCCCTAGCCGAGACCAACAATCAATATACAGACAGATACAGGCTAGGTCCTTTCCACACCCTCTCCTTCAAAATAAGATGTTTCCTGAACGCTACACCCGAAATTGCCCCTTTTGTAAAAAAGAACTCGGCACGCTCCGCCACATAATCGGAGAATGTGACTTTGCCAAAAACACCCCTCAACCACTTCCCCACTACCCCCTCCCTCACCGAGCGATGGGAGACCTTGCTGATCAGCCCTTCTCTGGAAGACCAAATCAAGCGGGTTGCCAGGGGACAAGAGGCCACAGAGGCATATGGGTCCCAAGAATAGGGAACCACTCCCATCGACGACGCCGGGAGAAGACGTCGTAAAATCGGTTAAATAAAGTTGTTTCTCTCTCTCTCTGTGGCCAAGTTTCTGCAGTAAAAGGTAGTATTGGTAACAAAAAACCTTCTTCGCAGGAAAAGTTTGGTAAAGAAGGCGATAAAACTTGCATAAAAATAATATTAAATATGGAGAAGAAAGAATTGCATGAGGTCACATCTGGTCCCACAAAAGCTTTGTCGAGCTGCCCAACCCACTGCACCAATTTCTCGTCGCCATGCTACACTTCGCATTGTTGCGAAGCAGACACAGCTATATTAACGATGGAGCTGTCACACAGAATTCCGGTAATGAACATATCGGCGACGTACAGCGCGTTCAGCTCTCAAATTAGCCTTTCTAAACACCACCTTGTCAGCTGCCTGTAGTGAAGTTTGCCTTGTGTCCTCCCTGTCAATGTCTTGAGATATCTGCGGTGACCCCGAAAAAAAACGTTTTAAATAAAGGGGGCAAATACATTCTTCTATATATATATTTATAATTATATATATATATATATATACATATATATATATATATATATATATATATATATATATATATATATATATATATATATATATATAACACAGAAATAAGAGTTGGCAGTCAAGCAAACCTCGCAAAGCACAGTGGAGGTTATGGTAGGTCATTGACACAGATAAAGAATTTGGAAAGAAAGAAAGAAAGCGGAGAAAAAATGCCCGCCAGTTGGGATCCGAACCCACGACCTCCGCTTTCTTTCTTTCTCTGCTTTCTTTCTTTCTTTCCAAATTTTTTATCTCTTTCAATGACCTACCATAACCTCCCCTTTGCTTTCCGCGGTTTTCCTGACTGCGAACCCTTATTTCTTTTTTATTTTTTACGAGCACTCATTCCCTATTTTGATTCGCTACATGCATAGCGAGGGCCTCTGTTCTGGCAGTCTTGGTGCCACAGTGAGCTTAAGAGGGTTCAACGCTGGTTGACCACTCTCGACATGTCATAGACACTCGAGTCACGGCGCGGGGATCAAAAAGAAGGTCCCCTTCACCCCGAGCAGTCAGAGTGGCGCTAGCTACCACCCCCAAGCACAGGAACAAATTACATTCATATAAATACCCCAGAAAGCGGGGGGAGGATATCGCCCCGCCGGTAGCGTAGTGGTTATCGCACCAGACCGGTATTCTGTAGGTCTTGGGTTCGGATCCCACCTGGCGGGCATTTTTTCTCCGCTTTCTTTCTTTCTTTCCAAATATTTTATGTTTCAATGACCAATGGCCGTCTACAACGCCAAAGGGTTCGGTCCCCACTCTGGGCGTGTGTTCTTTTCTTTTCTTTCTTTCTGTCTTCCGTATATTTAAAAAAATGGTAACTTCATTACCATAGTAGAAAAAAGAGCCTAACCACACCCCTATGCCTCCTTTGGCGTTGTAGACTGCCGACTTATCTTTCTGTATTTCCTCAACGAGCCTCTCATTTCCTTACTATATTATTCTGCGAAAGCCTAGCGAGGGTCTCGGTTCTTGCAGTCTTGATGCCTAGGTAGCATAAGAGGACTTCCCGCCAGTTACCGGCTCATGACAGGCTGTAGACGTTCGAGTCACGCCCCGGGGGTTTAAAAGAAGGTCCCCTTCTCCCCGTATAGTCAGAGTGGCGCTGGCTACCACCCTCAAGCGTCAGATACACTTCCAGTAAATATAAATTGCCCCCAAAGTGAAGGAGAACACAGTCGCCCAGATAGTCGAATAGGTAAGGCCTTCGAGATTTAATCCAAAGGCGCATGTCGGTCCCCACTCTGGGCGCATGTTCTTTCTTCCGTATATTTACAAAAATGGTAACTTTATTACCCTAGTAGAAAAAATAGCCGAACCACACCCCTATGCCTCCTTTGGCGTTGTAGACTGCCGACTTATCTTTCTGTATTTCCTCAACGAGCCCCTCATTTCCTTACTATAAGGGTATCTATATATATATATTTATATATATATATATATATATATAAATATATATATATATATATGTCAGCCAGGCGAGAGATTGCCCTGGAGAAAGCAAGTCTTTTTGCTGAACCGTTGGCAACAATCGTGCTTTTACCTTGTTCGAAGTTTTCTTTTCTTGTATATATATATATATATATATATATATATATATATATATATATATATATATATATATATATATATATATATATATATATATATATATATATATATATATATATATGTATGTATTTCAGAATAGGAAATTAGGGGCTCGTTGAAAATAATACAGAAATAAGCATTGGCAGTAAAGAAGACATCGGAAAGCAAAGGGGAGGATGTAGTAGCTCAAGATAAATAATCTGGAAAATAAGAAAGTGGAGAAAAAATGCCCGCCAGGTGGGATCCGCACTCACGACCTCCAGAATACCGGTCTGGTGCGATAACCACTACGCTACCGGCGGGGCTACTTTAGACTCCACTTTCTGGGGTATTTATGTTCTGGTGTTTTTGTGCCCTGCGCTTGGGGGTGGTAGCCAGCGCCACTCGGAGTACTCGGGGTGAAGGGGACCTTCTTTTTTAACCCCTGGGCCGTGACTCGTGCGTCTACGACATGTCGAGAGTGGTCGACCAGCGTTGAACCCTCTTAAGCTCCCTGTGGCACCAAGACTGCCAGAACAGATGCCCTCGCTATGCATTTAGCGAATGAGAATAGAAAATGAGGGGCTCGTTGAAAATTAGACAGAAATAAGAATCGGCAGTCAAGAATACCTCGGGAAGCAAAGGGGAGGATGTAGGAGCTCAAGATAAAGAATTCGAAAAATAAGAAAGTGAAGAAAGAATGCCCGCCAGGTGGGATCCGAACCCACGACCTCCAGAATACCGGTCTGGTGCGATAACCACAACGCTACCGGCGGGGCTACTTTAGCCTCCACTTTCTGGGGTATTTATGTTCAGGTGTTTTTCTTTCCTGCGCTTGGGGGTGGTAGCCGCGCCTCTGTTCTGGCCAGGGCCTCTGTTCGGGCAATCTTGGTGCCATAGGGAGCTTAAGATGGTTCAACGCTCGTCGGCCACTCTCGACATGTCGTAGACGCTCGAGTCACGGCCCAGGGGTTAAAAAAGAAGGTCCCCTTCACCCCGAGTAGTCCGAGTGGCGCTGGCTACCACCCCTAAGCGCAGGAAACAAAAACACCGGAACATAAATACCCCAGAAAGTGGACTCTAAAGTAGCCCCGCCGGTAGCGCAGTGGTTATCGCACCAGACCGGTATTCTGGAGGTCGTGGGTTCGGATACCAACTGGCGGGCATTTTTTCTCCACTTTCTTATTTTTAGAATTCTTTATCTTGAGCTGCTACATCCGCCCCTTTGCTTTCCGAGGTCTTGTTGACTGCCAATTCTTATTTCTGACTTATATATATATATATATATTTATATACTGATAAATAGTTAGGGAGGCGATAGCGTTTGTCCAATTTCTTAGAATATTTATTACCAACAGTTTGGAAAAGAGGACTTTTCTTCTTCGTGCGTTGTAAACAAATAGACAGAAAAATGCTTATACACACTTTAAATTCGAGGCCTTCCCTATCTCCTCACCCTCGCCAATGAGAAATCTCGGAGAGAGTAAAAGAGCTGGAGAGTAACAAAAACATGTTGTAACTATACTACAGAAGGTGGGAAGAAGAGGAAGCGAGAGAGCAAGGTTGTAAATGGGAAGGAGGCAAAGTTGCGGCATTGATAGACAGAAAACAGACGTATAAGGTTCAACCAATGTGCATCTACAGAGTTGGCATCTACAGATGGTCTCAAAGCGACATTAATAAATGCTTTTTTTTGTTCTTTTTTACCATTGATCACCAGTAGGCAAAGGTTGTCGTGCTTCTCTGCCGTCCAGAGCATTTGTGTTCAGGCTATCGAGCTTCGACTATCCAAATGTTATGTATCTTTTTCTCTCTCTACGCAGCACGCCATTTTTTCTGTATACGCACATTGGTTGAACCTTATACGTCTGTTTTCTGTCTATCAATGCCGCAACTGTGCCTCCTTCCCGTTTACAACCTTCCCCTCTCCCTTCCTCTTTTTCCCACCTTCTGTAGTATAGTTACGACATCTTTTTGTTACTCTCCCGCTCTTTTAATTATACCCGAGAGTTCTCATTGGTGACGGTGAGGAGAAAGGGAAGCCCTCGGTTCCGAAGTGTGTATAAGCGTTTTTCTGGCTATTCTAACGCAACCCCCGAAGAAGAAAGGTCCTCCTTTTGAAACTCTTGGGTAATAACTAATCTAAGAAACTGGACAAACGCTCTCGTCTACCTCACAATGCTGTACGCTGAATGGGCCCATGAAGAAGAAACCCGACCAAAATAAATAAATAAATAAATAAATAAATATATATATATATATATATATATATATATATATATATATATATATATATATATATATATATATATATATATATATATATATATATATATATATATATATATATTCAATAAGAGTTGGCAGTCAAGAAAACCACGGAAAGCAAGGGTTTGGAATGTGGTGGGTAACAGAAATAGGTGAAGAATGTTTTTAGTGAGAAAGAAAGTGGTGAAAAAATGCCCGCCGTAAGGGATCCGAAACTCCAACCTCCAGAATACCAGTCTGGTGCGATAACCACTACGATGCCAGCGGGGCTGTTTCCCCAACACTTTCTCGGGTATTTATGTTGAGGCATTTTCGTTTCCTGCACTTTTGGGTGGTAGCCAGCGCAACTCGGACTAGTCGGGGTGAAAGGGACCTTGTTTTTTAACCCCCGGGCCGTGACTGGAGTGTCTATGACATGTCGAGAGTGGTCGACCAGCGTTCAACCCTATTAAGCTACCTTTGGTACCAAGACTGACAGAACAGAGACCCTCGCTATGCCTGTAGCGAATCAGAAATGGGAAAGGAGGGGCTCGGTGAATTCAGACATAATAAGGGTTTGCAGTCAAGAAAACCTCAGAAAGCAAAGGGGGGAATGTGGTGGGTCATAGAAATAGATGAAGAATTTTTCGAGTCAGAAAGAAAGAGGTGAACAATTGGAGGTCGTGAGTTGGGATCCCACGCGGCGGGCATTTTGGCGCTTGGAGTTATTGCTGTTGGTTTCGACAGCCTTAACCTTTTGGGCGTTTGGGGGCCATCGCAAGATGCGGTGGTCGAGTAGAACAAACAATCAAGGAAGTACTGTCCTCAGCACCACTATGCCTCTGAAAGACCCAATCCATATGGCCACGATGGCCATACAGAGGTCGCTCTTGTAGGTTATTCTGAGCCACTCCTAAGCTGATTTTTTTATGGCTTTAGTGTTAATCGCATAGTGGTGACATAAAGAACTGTAGGTTACCGCCATCTTTACATAGTACCTGCACTTGAATTTCCTGCCTTCTTGCATGGACGGGCTAGTACCATTGTGTAGGTATCGGGTGCCGTAAGCAAAAATTATCGCAAGGTTAACACATCATTTAACAGCTGCTGTGCACGGCACCACCGTGACGACAGAAGAAGACGTTCATGAGCGCCAGGTTTACAGGCCTTGGTGGCCATAAAGAAGACCCAAGCGCTGTTATTCCTAGCCCACACTACAGCTTATTTATCGTATTGCGGTGGTGCAAACGTTTCACCTAGACCACGATACCTGCGACAATCCTCTTGTTGCAGTACATGCACTTGCAACACTGCCTTGTCGTTTTAACTGGCTTTTGCTGTCTCGTATATAGCGGCTGCTGCAAGAACTGGAGATCGGCAAGCTAAAAAGAGATTGTACCTTCTGCCAGACATGCCACCTCTGGGATGTGTTAAGAGCGGATTCTTGTATTGAAGAAGCCTTGGCGGCAACGCAGAGGCTGAGCCATGTTTTTTCAATGAGGTGACGCAAGTAATTTTAGGTTACCAAATCGGGATGGCGTGTGCTCGTGCCAGACAAAATGTTACGAGGCAGCAATGTCCGTGTCAAGGTTCAGGCACTAAAAGTCACTATCTTGTCATTTGAGACTCTAAACCCAGGACGTCTGTAGTGTCTATCGCGAAATGACCAGATAGCCAAGGTGACACAAAATGCATCAGCACTGCCAGCGTTACCTTGGTGACGACATGAGGGCGTTCTTGTACGTAGGATATATAGCCCACGGCTTCCATGCAGATGTCTTTTTCGAATGTTTTCCTGCGCGAGCCATCCATCTCATTTTCTGTTGATGTCTACATGGCAACACATGTTTTCACGTAGAACGCTGTCGTGACTGCAATATCCTTGTCATGAACAGGCAATGGAATTTCGTCTGTTTACAATTTCACAGGCTAGTGCCACTTTGTAAGTAGTCCCAACCCAAAACACTAAGATCACCATGGTGAATGCAAAATGAAGGAGCTTATTCCATTCCAACACTTTTTTGACATAGCGGAATTTTGTGGGTGCGTTCTATACTGCACTATGGTCCTGGAGAGGCCGCTCTCCTCATTATTGCTACGACACTCACCTACGGTTTTCTTGATCCCTGAGGAGTGGTCAAATATGGTGATCTAACAAAGTTTAGGTGAGCGCTACATCTTATTCATGTTTAGGAAATGTTTTTACCATGGCGTGTATAGAGACTAGAGAAACATCCGCGGTTGCCAAAGTGAGCACAAAATTTAGCAGCGGTAGTCTCTGCCACCACGTTGCCAACTTCAGAGCGCATTTTCGAAGTTGCGTTATGTAGGGCCACAATTGCTATGCAGAGCTTGCTCGCGTAGTCCTCCCTACGCCCGTCACCATAATCAAGTAATCCTTATGCAGTTTCGCATGAATTTTGAAAGACCTCTATTGGTTGCGGGAATGTCTGTGTTTTAGTACGAGCACTTGAAATTGGTGCTTGGTCGTTTTAACAGGGCCGTAGATTCGCGTATATAGCGGCTAGCCCGACTTGTAGGAGCTGAACACAAACCTGTAGGAAGTGTTGTGCGCGATGCCGCGTGAAGAACTTGGGCTTTATATATCAAATTTTTTAGTGTCTCATCACTTCAACGTGTTTAATTATCTCCTCCGATTAGCAGCAAGCAATTCTTAGAGAGAAATGAAAACACACATTATGAGATCTGTACTAAGCAGAATAATAACGGCCTCACCAGTAATAGTGTGTCACTCGAACGAATGTACTTTTGCTCCTGTTATATCACTCCGCTAAAATCAAGGGTCTGGAGCCCACCGCTGCGTGCCTCATTAACGAAGCAATACATACTAAATTTCATTGCTTTCCTGAAAGTTTCACGTTTTGAAATGCATCATAATTGTTTGAAATATGCCATGATAACCGGAACAAAATAATGGTTATACCTGCCTTTGGTTTTTCAGAAGGCAGAGCAATATTCTTGGAGTTACCACAGCAAGAATGTGTTGGTGGTCATCGAATGTCGTATTGTTGACATCACACAATCGTGAGTATCATGAAATATGACACTGAATTGGCATACAAGTACTATTGAATGTTGTCGATGCATTTATCAACAAGCGTTAATGGGCACTAGGCAATGAAACGATGCCAATGTAACAGAACTACGGGAAATGTTACCCGCGCTTTATGGGTTACGACTATCTACGGACCCGTATAAAAATAATCCCTATAGGGTACTCTAGAGCACTTGTCATTTCTTCCATAGATAAATTTGAGTTCATGTCAATAGTTCGGATGCGTTTGTACTGCGCGAGTACGGCTTGTTATGTAGGCTGATCGTGCCAAATTTAAAGGCCGTAACCAAGGTTAACTCGAGATTTTTATCGAAAATTAGCTAAGCAGAACTGCGACTAAATTGTCACTAAAGTAATGTAACAAGAAAATCAGACAGTAAAGAAAGTAAACCAAATCACGCTCGAATGAGGTACCCCAGATGTATATTATTCTTTGTATTATTAAACGCTACGTTGACAAAAACGCGAAAATATGGTCCTGGGTGTCAGCTGCATCTACCACTTCTGGAAAACGTTACCAACGCACTCACCTGTTGTAGCAGTGGCACTCGCATTCTCCTGCCATGTCCTTAGGTGACGTATGTGCGTGTAGAGAAAGATAAACACTTCACATTGCTTCACAAAGCACTACAAAAATTCCTCCACAACAAGACCAAGCCTGGGCACCTGCCACATTCGCCGATGTAACCGTAAAAACTTTGGACAAAAAAAGTGTTGGTGGTTTTATCAGACAGTGGGAAACATCTGGGCATATAGCACGAAGAAAGGCCGTACCGGATATGTCTAAATGGATTTGATGCAGATTAAAAGGGTTGGTATTATCGGTCAGTAGTGTAACGCTATACGCCGGGGAGCGCCACCTTACCGCCTGCGTCACAGCAAGTAGCTACGTCACCTTGTAGGCCACAGAAGCCACCGTCATCAATCTCGCGCAGTGCTCGCAGGAATATGCCCGAAAATTTGAAACTCGGGTGTGGCCCAACTGCAAATTATCATAATCAGTTTTCAATGGTGCCATCCATGAGGCTGTGATACAGGCTCCACGACCGTATGTCCCCCCGCCCCTTCGTATGGAAGTGGCGCAACCTGTGCAGGTGTAGGCAAAAGGCTGTTTATCATCAACGCCGTCTTGACTAATTGAGTACATACCCGTTCACGGGACTGCTCACATAGCTGGTCTCCTAAGCGCGAGCCAGCACTGTTAAATAAACGACGTCTCCGTGGGCCGCGAGCGAGCAAGGGATTCTTGGGTTACGAATCCGGTGTCTATACCATGGTTACATAGAGGCAGGCTGTTATTATGAAAAGAGTTCGAGATCAGCATTGCCATGCACCTTGAAACCTACGTGGCAATTGTTAGGCCGCAATATGCTGGAATACGAATGGCCTATTAAAAATTACCGGGAAGCGTACGGACACGTTACTGTTTACCGGAGCGTCCCTATCATGTACGCTTTCATTGTTAGGTCGTGCCGCATGCAGGGATACGAGCAGCTAATGTTAAGTGACGGATCTCGGGAGTTGACAGCGCAGGAGACACTTGCTACTCTAACGATGCGCCATCGACACGGACGCTGCCGTTATAATGCCGCGCTGCATGCTGAAATATGAGCAGCTAATTGAAAGGTTGCGCGAGGCGTTGCAAAAACAAGTGACTTTTCACAGCAGCAGTAGCGGCTAATTTTACATCGCTGAGCTTGCGTTATTATATCGTTGGAGATAAGTGTCCTTGTTTACCGATCGTGGCTATGGGCAGCGTTGCGTGCCGGGAGCTGAGCGTCAAATTCGGAACATGCCTGACTTTGCGTTTTACACGAACGCATTCAGCCAAACGTCTTCACAATTTGTTCAAGTTAGAGCCGGCGTTACACCCAAGTGGACGAACATAAGATAATGAATGTTTGAAAAAGTTATCTCTCGAAAAAATAGAAAGATTGTGGCACAGGTACTAAGCCTATTGGTCACCAGCTTGCTTTATATCGTCGTAAAATGCCACATGTTTTGCCTTCGAATCCGAATTCAAGTTGACGCCATCCTCTTTAGGAGCATTTGTTTCTTGTTTTGCATTTCGTAGGTTTGGGAACGCTTAGAAGTTAACGCAGAGAAAAAATTCCATACTTTGAAAAAAAAAACTGAAAACATTCTGGCAGTGAACGTGAGACAATAAACTGAAGCCTTCCAAAATGTTCCTAATGATATTATTGAAAGTAATAGTTTATTTCCGCGTAACATGCAGGGAATATTTAGGGCTAAACACGGGTTTACCATGCATGTAGACAATTATTATCGATAGAGTTCAAGGAATGCAGCAGATTCCGGTATTTCAAACTGATATTTTACGACATTCTTCTTGTTTCCCCATTCTCCAATGTGGCAGGTTTTTTTCTAAGATATTGCCAAACGTTTACATGTTTCAAAAACACTATGGCCGTCAGAGACGGCGTCGGCTATCATTACTCAAGGCGCGGGTAAACGCAATCGTGCATGAGTTTGGAATTTCAAAGGGAACTCTTCTACCTGCCTCGCATACGATAAATCGGCCTCTCCGGCAACCGGATTCCACACAGACTGACGCGTATTCGTTACAAAATGTTCGAAGACTTTATTTAAACAATCGTTTTTCTTTGGTTTACACGGACTTCACATGCAATTATCTGCAGCACCGCAATCCCGACGAATGAATCAGCTAAAAGCTCTGGGGTCCCCTTTATAAGAAAAGGGTTTCATGAATGTTTGCAGCGAGAACTTTGAGACACTCCTATTTCCACACTTCCACACATATTAAGATGGTATTGGCACTTGAAAACATAAAACAAAAAAATGCTCTAATAGCGGAAGGTCGGGCATATTCACAAGCTTTTTAGAAAGCTGGAGCTTTTGCTGAGCACAATTCAGACGAATATGATGCATTAGGTTTTAACATCCATCAGTGATTTTCCCTCCGATGATTTTGCCTTTAACCTTGTTGGGCATACTGCTAGAATTCTCCAACTTTGAGTAGTACCGAATGCCATCACTGGCAAAAGCTTCTCACCATGCTTGTTTATTCATTCGTTAACCCTTTACAAAAATAATCAGGAAAACGGAAGGTACGAGGACCTGTTATAGCACTAAAGGACGCAAATTTTGCAGACAAACCGGAGCGGTTTAATACCATTGCGGAGAAATGTTCTTTGGTGTAATTTACACGTCAGGCACAACGCCTCCAAGCTCCTCCAAGGCGACCGCCTTAGGCGTCATGACCACCGTCGCATGAGATGGCAATAGTCAAAGTTAATTCCCTAATTGATGGTCGGGTATGCAAGTACAAAGAACCGGGATACCTTGGCGGGGAACAATTGTACAGTTTATAGCAAATAATTTTTTTCATATCAGATTCCGGTATCAGTTCTCTGTGGAAAATTACATTTCCATCCTGTCGCCCGTCGGTAGCCCAGTACTCCGCACAGAAGATGCAGTATGTGTTCGGCCTTCTTCTGCTACGAGAAAAGTGACTAAGGATGAACACGTGGTCCAAGTTGTCTCGAGTGGCTTCAATTTTATATTTTGTGAATAGCTGCGATGCAACAGCCAGCTTCCGTCAGAGTGAGGCCGTCAGCAACACCACTAGCTCTATCCTGACAGTTTCACATATAACATGCTTTACACACGATGATGTCGACAGTGCGGCAGACGTAGAAGCTCACCGAAAAAACAGAAATCGAATGATCTCCCACAGGTTTAAATATTTCATTGTATTATGACAGCATGAGCCATAATCGACGTCGATTATTTTTTTAGGCTTCTCACTAATTTCGTGATTTTTCGAACGACACCTCAAAAGCTTTTTTTTTTCTGGCAACTCTCGCTCGACAGAGTATGCATTTGTATGCTTCTAATAAAAAAGGCATCCATTGCATTATCGTACTGACAACTCAATTTTCCTGAATCCAGCAATGCGAAAATACACTTACGCCTACCCCATTTTACTGACCTAGCATGCCTTTGTGAAAAAATTCTCAAATCCGGTTTGTTGATTATGCTCAATACAAGAATACAAACTCTATTTTATCGGGAACGGAAGTTTGACCGATCAACTGAAACAAGAGGGTAACTTTTGAGTTTGCTACATGTCGTAGGTTAAAATTGGTATACACTCCCATATGTGCAACGTTCCAAGTTCTTAGATGGGGAGGTTTGAAGCGCCAAAATTGTTTATTCCTAGTTGCCATTTTATGCAAATAAAGAAAGCCAACCAACAATTCTCAACGTTCATTCTGCTTACATTGAATGGGTGATAATGCAGATAATGCCTCATGCGATAATAACGTTTCTGATTTGTCATTTCTACCTCTTTAAAACTTCGATTTTTTATTGTTTCAATTTGTACGGTGTACAATTTTGTTACAAATAATGTCTAGATAAGAGTTTTGTATTTGCTGTCATGTTGATCTTTTTATATCTGTACTTATTATATTCTACATTGGGGTACAATATATACTTGCTATAATGCATATTATTCACTTGCCTTTATAGTATTATGGCAACAGCTTTCAGTGCTAGCGACAGGTACCTTCTACTCGGTGCCTCCCGGAAACAATAAACCCTTTTCTTTAATTTCCGAGAAGGCAAAAGGGAAAACGTGTCTTGTGGGTTTTTAGCTCCAACTGGAACCCCCTCCCCACCTGCTTTGCATCTATATTCGACCTAAACAGCTTCCATGTGGCCATTTTTGGCCATATTTTATGATTTCTTTTACTTTATGGTTCTATATCAATCCCGCTGAGTTGTTTCCTTTTGCACGTGGAAAGGGTTTAGAACATATTTTTCTATCGACGTCATAAACCGCACAACGGTTTCAGTTGTCCAGCAACTACTGCAGCCAAACTCGAAAAACCTGGGTGTTTATACACAATTTCCCTGCTGAAGCTTATGGTATTTTACAGAATTGTACCCAAAATGCAGACTCTGTCGCATCGAATTGCACGAAGCCTGTAACAACTATGCCTGCATATGATTCAAACTTCCAGTAACCAGGTCATCATGCGTTGGAGCCCGCCGGAATAGACAAAAATGAATTTGGAGCACTTTTACCTCAGGTGCGCTGAGGCGGGCAAGAAATCAACTTGGCCGCCCCACCTAGCTTATTTTTGGTTCGGCAAAGACTATCCGTGCTTATGCCTGTAAACTCGGCAAGTTTTAGGCGTGGTTATGTTTCAAAATGCGGACAAGTTTTTTCCACGGTGCTGTCGTTGGACCTCAAAAGAGCAATGACCACGCAGCCATGAAACAATGTACAATGTTTTCGTGCCAATCCCCTTTACGGTGAAGCTCGAAGAATGCGGCAGCCTATTTTTTGATGGAGGCTATAAGCGTAAACGCCTGCATGTGCGAGATTTCGGCACACGTTAAAAATCCCCAGGACGTCAAAATTAATCTCGAGCCCTCCAATAGAGCGCGCCTCATAGCCTGTGTAGCGTCGGCGAGTACACCGTACAATGAAGCATTCAATACAGCTCGAAAAGTAGTGGAGGACACAGAGGGACAATCGTATGCTAAAAAGAATTTTTGAACTCCTTTGGTGTCAACCGTTTGGCTTGTGTGCTCTGGCGTCTGGGACGCTAAGTAAATTCATTACCGTTAACGTTTCTCGACTTTTGGCTTCTTTCATTGCACTATGTCAATTGCACTATGTCATTGCACTATGTCATTGCACCAAGGCTTGAACCATGGTGGAGCTGCAGGATTTTTTTCTACTGGAGCACTGGATGAACCAGCAGCACACGTTTGTACAAGTTTCAAATTGTTTATTGAAATGTTTCGTCGTTGCTTTGCCCTGTGCTAGTAGTATCTATAGTCATATGCATCGATATACGTTAATGTTTCTCCGACTTTTGGCTTCTTTCATTGCACTATGTCAACCAAGGCTTGAACCATGGTGGAGCTGCAGGATTGTTTTCTACTGAAGCATTAAATGAACTAGCAGCACACGTTTGTACAAGTTTGTTATTGTTTATTTCCATGTTCGGCCGTTGCTTTGCTATGTGCTTAGTCATCTTCATATGCATCGATATGGTCGTGTTCTTCATGCCAAACTTTGCATGCCCGGCTTGACAAGATCTTCAGCGCAGTGGCGCGCTGACATGCATGGCGTATGCCCTGCGTTCCAGGAGTTGCGTCGGGGTTCCATCGAGAGGGTGTTTAACAAGTTTGCCGTAGCTGGTCACTTGTAACGCTGGGTATTCCGCTGGCTTTTTGCCTTTTGTTTTCTAAAGCCACTGTGCATATGAGGTCGGTCGGCGGTTGCTGCGAGGCAAGCGCGCACACACTCCGCATTTCCGGGTATTTTTAACGCATTATGTACAACAAATTACCGCCATATACAATGGCTCTGCTGTTCAATAAAGCACGCGTCGGAAAAAGATGCTACATAAAAGCTCGCCCGCGCTACAGCACTCCAGTTTGATCATCATGTCTATCTACTGACAGATTGATAATAACATGTGCTTTCGTTTCTGTTTTTTTGCGCTGCGCACAAGGGAGGAAGCCTTGTAGCAACACCATGATCTTGAGTATGAACTGGCAGATTGAATAGCCCGTGTTCAGCAATCCCAGTTATGGCCGGGCTTACGCATACAGAATAATGAAGGAAGCCGCATCCGCTACAACTCGGTCTGCTCCCTACAATGCATTCTAACGGAACCAAAACGTACTGCCAACTCGCTGTTTCGTGAGCTTTTGAAGTAAGGCATAGGCGATCACCTGCAACTGAGGCAACAACATTATTAGAATAGTTTATTGCTCGAATGGTATTGAAATGCGTGACCGTGGGACTCTGAAATGCTGTATCACTGCTTGTTGTTTGTTATCTTTACGAAAACACTATTGAAACCTGCTGTTTTATCTCTTCAAATAGTAGCTCCAATCAGTCACTATGGTAAAATCAAAGCGCAAAGGCTAGTACTCCGGCCACATTGTCTACTGCGACATGTTTGGTAGCTACATATAGTCCCACTGCACACTCTACGCATTTTTTGCTGCACGCACGTTTGTTTCTGGAATGTCCAAAAAAATATTGGTCTTCATGGGGAAAAAAGTGTGAAACGAGCAACTTTCTGCACATATTTGTTGGCTGTTGCGAGCGGCTGCTGTTCTCACTTTCAGAAGAACTGCGAGTTGGCCTTGTTGGTATAGGTTCATAATGGGAAACAGCGCAAAAACAAAACTTGGACAAGAAAGGCAACGGGACGAAGCGCTACTAGCAAATGAAACGTTTAATCGTCAAAATACACAAATATATACACACAATCTAAGCCACTGCCAACACAAAAGTACAGTACAATCTACAATCTTGTACAGTCGCGGGGAGCAACCACCAAAAACACTGCATACAACCAAACCGCACGTGTTCATACTCCGAAAGAAGCAGAGTACATTGTTACCCGCTTACGGTGTTCGTCAAGAACGATGGTGTGCGGTAGCTCCGGATGGCACGCGCATTCCTCATTGTTTTGATTTCCATCAGTGAGCGTGAGTGGCACCTCCTGACGGCCCGTGCACTTCTTGCAATGGATGGCCAAATGAGAGCTATAATGACATTATGCTCACGAAGGCGAACGTTCAGGCAACGCCCAGTCTGACCGATGTTTTTCTTTACACATTGGAAAGGGATAATATACACAATGTCCTTATCGCACTCAACCTAGTCCAAGTTTTGTTTTTGCGCTATTTCTCATTATGTTCTCACTTTCGGTTTCGCAAATCACCAATTTATTGGACCGTCTCTGCTACGTTCAATCAAGTTTCAAACCAGTTTTTAAAGCCACCTTTCTTTTTATGTCGACAATTAGACAGCATTTCTACAGCGCCAAAAGGGAAAGTGCTGTTAGACTTCAAGAACCAATATTTTCTAAGAATCTGATTTACTCCTGCAGCAAGAATATCGAATAATTCGTAATAGGCTGACGGAAAACTGCGCCTAAGTGAAATGCAATATTTTGCGGCACGTTTTGATAAGTGTATAAACAATATGATAAAAAACAGGGTTTTTTAAAATGATTTAATGCACAAGCCAAGGGAAACAAATTTAAATAAAAGTTTAATGAATACTTTGGCTCCAGTACACCCATTGACTATCGTAAGAAAGTATTGAAGCTTTTTGGAGATGTTGAACGAAAAGTCTGGTGTGGTGTCGGGTTTGTCATATATTCGCCCTCACTTTTGAATTCTGCCTTCCTGCCGCCAGTAGATGGAAACGAGGAATGGAAAGTTATTAGTACACTTTGCCTAGATAAACCTACCGGTTACGACCGATTGAGATAAGGAGACGTAAAATATAATTATTGAAATTTAAGGACTTGCTTGTGTTTATTTTAGGCGGACGCTCGGGAACTGCCGTAATTCCGCATGGCATTAATATATCAGTGATTAGGCCCATTCATATACCCGACCGTAAGGCGGGCAAAAGTAATTTCAGACCGATTTCAATTATCCCTATTCTATGCCTTATAATGGAAAAAAACTTGTAGACAAAAGCATGATGTCTTTCTGTGATAGATTTTCTATTTTAAGTCTAACGCAATACGGCTTTAGGAGTAGACTTAGTAATATTAATCTGTAAGAAGAATGCAGTGACTATATAAAGAAGCATATAGACCAAAAGAAAATAGTATTTGGACATTTATTTGAGTGAACGTAAGCATTCGGCACCCTCGACCAAAACATAATGCTACACTAACTACAGAATATAGGTTTCCGCTCATCTTACAAGAAATGTTTTACCAGCTATTTGGCTGATCGCATTTAAGTAGTGGGTGTTAGAAAATGCTCGTAGCGCCTTCATTCATGTCAAATACTGATTGCCACAAGGATCCATGATTGGACCACTTTTATTTAACATCTACGTTAATGAGATTGCAAACTTTCAGTTCAGTGACAAACTCCTTAAGTAAGTAGATAACGCGGCACAAAGATTTTCACAGCAATCTTACAATCGGGCTATAGAGCTACATCAAAATGATGTAACCAAAGTACTAACATGTCTGAATAAAAATAAAATATTTTTAAACAGAAACACAACCACGTTAGGTTGCTATCGAAACCCGTATAAGACAATAACACGTAACAGATCTACTGTGATGCATTCTGAGTACTGTAAAACTGTTCGTGCGTGCCGATACAGCTCGCACCCACAGTGAAATACATGGGTCTTCATATTGACGAGCACATGTCCTAGGCGCTTCACGTTCAATATGCTATCAAACACCTCATAACCGTGTCCGCCCTGTTATGTAAACTGAAATCGAAATATGCTCTGAAGCTGCACCGGCTCGTTTTCAAGGCTGTACGGCAGTTTATTCTACCATATGAAATTTCAGTCTATGGTCCTGCACACATACCAGAATACAGAGTCGAAAAGTTATTGGATTGAATATCTAATAACATACTACATAATACTGATCTCAAAACATCGAACAAAGGGGTAAAGATGTAAATTTCGGGCGTGTTTTCATTTGTGGATGTGTATATTCAAGTAGTACTTTTGCGATTTTTTTTGTACTTGATATAAAAACGAAGTAAAAAAAGTTTAAAGTGTTACACAGAACTGACCGTTAACAATTGCATAGAATATATGCCAACTATGGTAAACGGCGCCGAGTATACTAGGTTCATTTTTAGTTGCAACAGTTGCCCTAGGACAGAAATGTTATGCTTAGTTAATAAGGCGAAATGTCAAATTAAACATGGATTCAAATTTGGAAAGTAATGAAGTGTTGTTCAACAGTGTGTTATCCCGTAGAAGCAGTGTGATTTCTTTTCGACCAGCTTCATTTGTGTATTTATTAGCTTTAGTTTTATTTGTTTCATTATATATTTAAAACTACTTCCTTATTCATTTATACTCTAACTCTGTCACCATGTGTGTGAACTTCAAAAATCGAATCTTTTGTGAAAGTTCATGAGTGCGAAAGTGCATCTTGCTATAGTGCCGTCTACAGGGTGTTTTCTTTTTTTTTGGTTTGGCAAAATTGTTTGCGTCTTGTAGTGTTAACCCTGAGCGAGCATCCAGAGTCTGCCGTGACCCGCCCAAAAGCGATTTGCTCTTCCGCGGGCAAAAAATGTACAGGGAAATTTATCGTGTAATAAAGTTTTATGTTTGTATGCATATTTAACTGCCCATAGAAGTTTGCGCTTGAGTGGTGTGCACGCATCCAGCTAAAGTTGTAGGTTAAAAAAAGTGCACGCTAACTTCTGGCTTTTTGTCTCCATAAGATTCATTAGTGTACAGCAACAACGAGGGAAAAAGTGCTGTTTACCTGCCCATCTACAGCTGCAAAAATTTTAAAAGTGGCTAATGGAGAAAGGGAACAGGGAACACTACAGCTCGAGCAACACCGTTCCTCAAGCAGGTGAATCTCGTGTTGTTCGCAACGGCAGTGCAACTGCTAAAAGCAGTTACAAATGGGGATCAGGCGCAATTTACTGTAACAGCTCAAATAGAAACATAAAGCCTAATGCATTCAATACATTCAAAGCCTATGTAGGTTCCTACGAACACCGGTCAGCTGTTTAGTTAGCTGCCTGCTACAAGCAATGCTTTTATGGGCAGCAATTAATTATTGCACAGTGCACCAGAAGGCACTAATTATCAGGAGAGAAGTGCAATAGATGCGTAGTAGCATAGTATGCTGTCACCACTCATCTGCACGCATTTTTTTACATCAAAGCAATGGAAGGAGGTGCACATTGCCGAGACTAGGCTGCAGCGGGCAAATATTATTTTTCTCTACTCCTTCACTAGTAACGATTTGCTTGGAGCATTGTTAGCTTCAAATATGTTGATATATTCTTCGCATGCTTTTTTATGTCTTCATGTACAAAATAACTCGAGCTGCCAAACAAGTGGAGAGAAAAAGCTGCAGAGCTGGAAAGCAGCAACAACTCTCCAATCACTGAGATTATATTAGGCATGTTTCTTTAGTTGCCCAGGACACCGTGATATAGCATACCCGAAGAGCACATGTAGAAGCGTTAATGGGCAAAGGCCCGATACAAAAGCAAAATGAACTGGGCCATCTGATGATTTAATGTCCTTTTTCAGTGTTCATCACAATCACTGCGCTTCACAGCACTTCCACAAGTGATGTCTGCCGCAATGCTAACCATTTATTGATGGGAGTGAATACATTCACATTAGTAATTAAAGTTGCCGTAAGTGATTTGAAGCACAAAGAAGCCTTATTAAAAAAAGAAAACATGCTACGGCTAAGCGCCCCTCAGTACCTTCGTGCTCAAATTCCAAACCTGAAACCTCTGACACTTACTCCTCAATAACCCGCTGGCAAAGTGTTCTCCACAGTTCGAAGGCTTCAGGAGTATAACATGAGGAAAAAGGTCAAATGTAACACTTTGTTTAACTACCATTAGGTAATACCATAATGGCAGTTCGTGTTCCTAAGAATCGTAACACCAATCGTAGCCAAGAAAAAAACTTTACTTTTCAGTTAAAGCTTCATACAAATTACAAGCTAACTTGGTACGTCAGATTCTCTTAGCCTCCATGTTCAGGGCGTGGTATCCTGAAAGCTGTCCTCATTTTATGCATAAAGCCGAATATTATAAGACATCACTCACCTTTTTTACTTTACACTTCTAACACCTTGTTTCCGTTTCGAATGCGGTTAAATTTATGTTCACGGTGGAGCAAGACTGTTCACAAGAAACAAAACTAAACAAAGTTCAGCTCATCAAACTCACCTAGCTCACGACGTTTTACAGACTTAAAAAGGTCTAACATTTGCGAAAACATTGAACAAACTCCAAAGTTAATATTCAGACACCGCCACGCTAGCCTAAAGCCAACAAAAAGCGTGGTTATGTTAAGTTACAAAATTAAACAGTTCTAGGTAGGTAGCAATATGACGAAAGGAGTGATAGGAGTGCAACGATGTTGCAAGTTTGGAAATTAGACTTCACAATTATATCTGGCCATCTGATCGGTTAACCTTATCTGTGTCACCGTTATAAAAGTGTTGGAAATCCCGCTAAGGCTCAAGCTAAGGCTCAAATGCTTTTTTATAACGATTCCTAAACTCAACTAAGCAAACTCAGCTGACTCCAATTGAACTACGCACATAATGGCAAGAGAATTCAGAACGGCAGAAAGCACAGTGTTCTTCATTTTTTACGACCTCTAAACACACTCAACATCCCATCGAAATATCTTCTATGGTCTCGAAGCACGTATTCGTACCCTTTCATTATATTCAAGGCAAATTGTCTGCCTGCTAGCGGTGAATTTCTTGAAAAATGCAAAATATTAGCAGCCAACACGCAAAATGCAGATACTTTTCCTCGAAGCTGGTGCATCCAAAATGCAGTCTCACAGTGATCCCAGGCTACCTTAAACACTGAAGGGTACATTAAGAATATCACTCTAATACAACACTAGGCTGAGAGTAAGCATACTGTAAAAGACTAAAACAATGTGTCATGAATATCAGCGATCACTTCTTAAAAATGAGCCTTTTAGATTTTCTCTAGAAGTACTTCTCTCTTTGTAGCCCAGGTAAGGTATCGGTGAATGACAACATTTAAGGAATTAAGAACAGTAACATTTACTGTAATGATAGCAACAAAAATAAACTGAAAAGGCCAACAGTTATTTTGAAATATACCCGCACGGCGTATTCAGATGCTACTCCATTCCAAAGATGTGTAAAGGCATGTGAGGATGTGTTCTTTTCACACAAGTGTTGTAAACAGAGGGGCAAAACATGGGCTTTACATATCACGAAAAAGGCACTTGAAGTGAGTTTTTCCGAAAAAGGTAAAACGTTCCCAGATGTCATGCAGCTAAGATATTTGCACCTGCTCTTTTACGTACATTAAAAAGACATGAAAATGTATTTTTTAGTTTGGGGTTCTACGCGCTTAATCTGCAGCTAGACTACGGGACGGGTGACTTTGAGGAATCAGTCTAAATGATAGCACCCCGTAAAACGCCCGAAAATCCCGACACACTACAGTTTTTCTTTTTTTGCATCATCAGAATAACATTTGCAATGGTCGCGGATCACTACAAGCAAAGCCAGCGTGCATAAAACAGGCTTGCTCTTTTCAAGCACTTGCGCTTGTGCAAGGTGACTTTTCAATATCATATATGAAATAAAAGGAGTGCCTCACAGAGAATATGATACTTGGGATGGGGTTGGAAACACCCACATTTTATACTCATTTAGAAAAATCTTAAAGCTTTAACGCGCGCACCAGGCAGCCGCCACCGGCTTACAGTGCTGTTTATCTGCCCGTAGCACGCCAAAGTCTCGAAGAGGCACAATACGCGCATTGTTGCGACATCGTCGCACAAAAGATCGGGGTTATTGCATATTCCCGAGGCGGATTACATACGGACAACGCCATTCACGCTTATAATTGAACAAATGAATACTGAAACATTGTGCGGACCGCGCTGGGGGGCTGTAAACTTACTTATCCGATACACTGCCCTGGACAGAATGTACCGTACACCAAGCCGTTCACTTTTTGTTAGTCTGGTACGGGGCACGGAACTGGCGATACCGCGGACCCCGAGCCGCCAAACATAGACTGCAACCAAACGTGGTGATGTATTGTATGGTGGAGGGTTAGCAACCACAAACGGTGGCCGTTGGAGTCCAGGTCAAGCTCCCGCGGTTGGGCTCCATGTCTTTCTACCCGGCAGGGAGCTCGGGGACCTCTTAAGCTATCAAGATAAGGCTGACCGCCACTCGGGCAGCTTGAGCAGTCTTGGTAATGATTTTGGGGACACCGCGGACTCCGAGCCCCCATAACCACGCTGTAACCGACCGTGGTAATGAGTTTTAAGGTGGAGGGAAGGAACCTCAAACGGTGGCCGTCGGAGCCCAAGTCAAGCTCTGGCAGATGGAGTCCATGTCTGTTTACCAGGCAGAAAGCTCCGCGACCTCTTCAGCTATCAGGGTAAGGCTCAAGAAGAAAGTACCCTTGTCTCCTACTATTAAACATGCTGTATGTTATTTTGAAGCCCCCTCCCCAAACGTGATCGGCATACGAAAAAGGGTCGCACCGAAGTTTCCTTTCCACTTCTTTCAACAACTGCCTTTCCAACAACCGTGAACAAATATTCTCGTTTTATTGTAATTGAGTCAACTGACACAGCAAGATCTGTAGCTTCATTGGCCGTCTTCTTAACAAAGTTCCTGGAAAGGGTAACTGGTGAGGGTTACAAAGCCAAGAAACAAAGAATTGGGAATTGCTGATGGAAGTCACCACGCGAAAGAAGGCAGAAACACTCTTGAGCCAGACCCGAATTGCTGATCTTAATATCAGGGTCATGCCCCACCGCAGATTAAACAGTTCCCAGGGTGTGATCTCTTGTCCCAATCTACTGAACGACACTGAAGTCTATTTGCTGGAGAGCATTCGAGATCAGGGCGTAACAGGGGTCATTCGCATAAACATACGTAGAGAGGAAAAAGAAATCCCAACGTAGCATCTCATTCTACCCTTTGACAGGCCAACAAACCCGGGATCTATAAATGCAGGTTTCATCCGATGCCAAGTCCGGCGTTACATTGCTAAGCCGCAGCGCTATTTTAAGTGGCAACGGTTTGGGCATGGCACTAACTTCTGCCGCGGCCGGCTTACCTGGGCAAAATGCGTTCAACATGACCACCCGTCCCAAATCTGCAACACCCAGATTTTCACCTGTGCCAACGGCCAGGGGCCCCACGCAGCGTGGCCTCGCATTTGTTAGAAATTTAAGCAGGAAAACAAGTCATCAATGTAAAGATCAAAGAAAACATCACCTTCCCAGAGGCGCGAAAAAGGTTCACCTCTTCCCGCTGGGTAGGTATGCCGACGCAGCTCACCGGTGGACGGAGCGGCGTCTGGTTTCGGCGGGGACCCAGTACCGAGAGTCGGACTTGGTCCCGCCTGCGCCCCCCTCCCCCCCGGGGTTGCCCAAGGCAGCCCAATCTGTCTCCATACCGCTCGCTGAGACCGAAGCGGCTGTGGATGCAACCTCGTCCGTTGGGGATGCTGCATCATCCACTTCTTCCTCTCCACCGGCCCCAACCACACACGCGGGCCCGGAGGAGATAGAGACGGAGGAACCAACGGCAGCTCCCACCCCCACCGCACTACCCGCGCCATCCGAGGCGTTCCTGAAGCCCCCGACGGTTGCAGGCAAGGAAAAGCGCGCCCAAAAGTCTGTCGGGTCCAAGGACACTGATCACACACCAGTACGAGGACATCTGAGAACAAAAGAGACGTCGGACCGTTCTTGTCCTCGCTGCACCGCAAAGAACGCGTCCCGACGCCAAAGCCTCCCGACAAGACAAAAAGACGAGAGTCACAGCCCGGAATAACGAAACATAAAGCATACACACTCCACTAGCTCTCACACTAAATAATAGGAAGAGGAAATATTGTTCAATGGGACTGCAGAGGCCTTCGAAATAATCTTTATGACGTGCACGAGATCCTGCATGGTAAACAGCCAAGTTTAATGTGTGTTCAGGAAAGATATCTCAATTCCAAGCACAGAAGTTTCTTAAATAGATATATGGTATACATAAAGGGTAGGAATGGCTGCGCACACTCTTCTGGAGGTGTGCAATAATCGCCCCGAAATCCTTAACATGCCACCTTGTCACTCTGAACACTGTCCTTGAGGCTGCAGCAATACACACAATAATATTTAAAGGGACACTGAAGTGAATTTGTCAAGCTTCCGTTTTTGCTTGCACTGCGTAGACTGGCTCCAATTAGCACACTTTTCATCATTTATCTGGTTGACTGATCGGTAATTATTTCACAAAGCGCGAAAGAAGAAAAACTACCATGCGCGGTTTGCGGCGGGCACACCAACTAAGCTGTGACGTTGGAAGGAGGGGGCGCCGTGATTGGACGATGCCCAAGGCTAGCTATCAAACAAGTTTCCGTTTCGGATTCGGTTCTGTAAAACGACATGTTTGACATCCGATGGCGTCGTTGGATGGGCATCCTCAATATCACAGTAATCGTAGTCCCGCGCTTCTGCCATGATGTCGACTGTAAAATGCATACGATAAGCGTCCCAGTACAGCCTGGAATCGTAGCATTCATAAGCTGAGCCGTACGCAGTGCATGAACGCCCTCCGCGTCCCCGCAGACGCTCAAATGCATGCGGTTTTCCCCCATATTTGCAGCTTGCCTCACTCACGCCTGTATCGTAAAAAGCGTGTTCGCACCAGGCCAAGGGTCTGTTGATTCTGGCCTGGGCCCACTGCCGGCATGCAGTCGGTGCATATGGCAACAGCACACCAAAAAGAACTCGCTAGCGCACCAGTGCCAGCCTGCGCGAGTTCTGTGGAATAGTTCGTGGAGCAATGAACATTGCAGCCCAAAAAAAGGTCCCAGTATAGAAAACATCGGCGCAAAACGAAAAAGTCAACTTATAAAAAAAAAGCATGTACCACGGGGATTCGAATTTGTGACTGGCAAAACAATTCGGGTGATGTACCTAGCGCTCCAGACCACTAGGCTACAAGCGAGCAATGCCGATGTAGAAAATATAGGCAATATAATGTATAACCAGTTTACACTTTTATTTAGTTTTAGTATTTCAAGCAGCTTAGGTGACTATTTGTTGTATTGCGCTCGTGCAGTAAGTGTCCCCCGAGTTTCCACAATAGCTCACGTCTAGTAATTGCATTTCGTAGACGGAAAAGCGTTCGCAGATGCGTAGTCGTGCTGCTTACCGCTGCTTGTTCGCCCAGCGCAAAAAAGTGCTTCCCGCACCCTAGTTTTACGCTGTACGATAAAAACATCAGTTGATTTTATTTCCTTAGTACCTATATTGAGTTCGCTGACTCTTCTCCCCCTTCAAGAGGCCTTATATTTTCCTACAGGCGTACCAGTCAGCGAAGCGTCGCATGTGCGCCTGTGCAGCGCTTGTGTGAAGCGACCTTGACTTGGAGCTAGATACAGTGTACAAACTAACGAAGTAAAGAAAGGCACATTCTTCCATTCCCAAACGTGTTGTGGCTTAATTTTAACTGATCAAGTGAATTACGACGACCCGTCGGCGGCCGGCGGACTGAACGCTGGGCCGACTGACTCGGTCGCGGAAGATCGGCGAGCCGTGCAGTAGCGCAGCCAATTGCCAGGTCCTCTCCTGCTGACGTCACACGAAAACGCCACAGAAAATGGGCGAGCGTAAAGAGAGGAGGACAGCATTTTCGAATTGATTTTTTACTAAATAAATTCGCGTAAAAGCGCTCAGAGTGGTCGAAACAGGGCCTAGGGACTCCGGACTACAATTTGCGCTCGTAATCCCGCATTGTTTACAAATCACTTCAGTGTCCCTTTAATAGAATAATAATGTTATGGTCCATTTACATTCCTCCAGATCTTGCACATTCAAGCTCTGATTTTTAGGCGTTTGTCGACCAGCTTCCCAAAACATACATCCTAGCCGGCGACCTTAATACACAAAATTCTCTTTGGGGCTGTTCTCGCACAGATGCCTGAGGTCGCCTGATAGAGAAGTTTTCAACATCCTCTGGAGCGTGCCTTTTGAACAAGAAACAGCCTGCATACCATAACATAGTACAAAACACAAACTTATATGTTGGCTTTGCTATTGGCTCCGCAGATCTCTTTCCTCGTCTTGATTGGGGCGTGGGCACGGACCCATACTGTAGTGACCACTTCCCCACCTCACTAACATATATAGGCAAAGACCAATGCAGTCCATCTTCCCGAAACCGGTTCAATGAAGCAAGAGCTAACTGGAATACATTTACAGTGACATCCAAACTACACCACACATCTATTGGACACCTACACGTTGAAGAAGCTACTCAACTCCTCACGGCGCACACTGTCCCCTCCGCCAAAAAGTTTATTCCCCACGACTGTGGTGATCCGCGCGACGAGAGAAGGCCGTGGTGGAATGAGGACTGTAGGCGAGCGCGAGGGGACAAGAACAAGGGTTGGGGTGTCCTACATCGGTACCCCACGTCTGGTAAACTTTTGTTGTTCAAACGGGCAAACGAATTAGAAAAGCGTGTTCGCCTTGAGGCCAAACGAGATAGTTGGCGTTCTGTCATAACATCAATAAACTCCTACCCAGACACTGGAAAAGTATGACCACAAATACGCAATCTCAAGGGACAACAAACACACAGGCTGCCTCTGGTCAGCACAATAGCTCGAATACCAGGCTGACACTCTCGCACACTTTGAACACGTCTCCAGTTCAGCACACTATACAAAGGAGCCTATACGAGATAACAATAGGTCTTCTTATACCTCACAGTTTTCATTGCATGGGCTGAAGGCTCGCTTTGAGCACTGTAAACCCTCAGCTCCAGGCCCACATACAATGATATGATCACACAAAAAATGATACAATACCTACACGTAGACACACTTGAAACACTACTACATCTATAGAATAAAAGATGGATATAAGGCAAAGACACAACAGGAAGCTCAAAATTAAAATAGCGAAGATAACAGCGGAAGCAAATGAATACGCGAGAGAACTAAACAACCAAAACTGGGCAAACATGTCCAACAACCTACAGGGTACGCTGCACTTCTCTCGAACCTGGGCACTACTTAAACAACTAGCAGACACAGTACAAGGCAGCCAGCAATAAAAACACGATGTAAACAAGATTATACACAATTTCCCGGGAACACAGGAACAACTAAAAACAGCACTCGTGGACAAATATCTCCGAAATCCCACACGGACTGGGCCGCAAACCTACACGTACAGCGGCGACGCCAACCCAACCCTAGACAGGCCAATTACGGAAGCGGATATTAGAAGGGCCCTTACTAAGATAGCAAAGAGCACCACACCTGGCAAAGACGGAATAACCTACAAATACTTGAAAAACCTAGACGACAGATCTATAGGAGCTCTCGCAAACTACTACAAAAGCCTCTGGGAGGAAGGAACACTGCCACCGGAATGGAAGCACGCAGAAATGATTCTTCTCCCCAAACCGGGCAAAACATTGTCAATAGGTAACATGAGGCCAATATCGCTAACCTCCTGTGTAGGTAAGATAATGGAACATGTTGTTCTGGATAGACTGCAGAACTACATAGAGGCTAACCATCTCTTCTCTACCACAACATACGGTTTCAGGCCAAAGTTGTCAACCCAGGATATTTTACTCCAAATTAAGGAACAAGTTTTAGATGCAGCTTCTTGTGTAAATCAAGCGGTCATCATGGCCCTTGATTTAAAAGGCGCATTCGACAATATCACCCACCAAACAGTTTTATCCAACCTTAACGACCTAAACTGCGGAGTTAGACTATTTAACTATGTGCGTTCTTTCTTAGAGGACCGGACGGCCACGATAGGAATTGGGGATATACGCACAGACACGCACAAAGCACCGAATAAAGGCACACCATAGGGCTCGGTGATATCTCCAATGCTTTTTACCGTAGCAATGCACAAGCTTCCAGGAACCCTAAACAAAATCCCCAATATCCGTCATGCAATATACGCCGACGATATAACCATATGGACAACCACGGGGTCAGACGGAGAAAAGCTAGAAGCCCTACAAACAGCAGCAACGGCCGTGCAAAAGTAAGCCTCCCAGTGCGGACTAGAATGCTCGGTGGAAAAATCAGAGTTGGTCCAAATCCTCAAAAGAACACCGAGAAAAACATTCGTACCACCCACTCCGATGACAATCAACATAGACAGGAAACCTATCCCAACATTAAAGACACTAAAAGTGCTGGGGCTAAGACTACAGCAGGACAATTGCTGCGGAACAGCCCTGAACCATTTAATGAAACAAATAGAACAAGCACTACGAATGATCAACCGAGTAACCAACAGAAGACACGGGATGAAAGAAGGGGACATTCTAAAAGTTGTCAACGCTCTCATAATCTCACGAGTCGCATACTCAGCTCCATTCTTATGTTTAACAGCACTAACATGAAAACACTCAACACAGCACTTAGAAAGGCAATCAAAATGGCGCTAGGATTACCCCAATGGACGTCGACACAGAAATTAAATGAACTCGGAATTAGCAATACAGTTGAAGAAATACTCGAGGCACATAGAATAGGCCAGTTTGAGAGGTTAAAAACCAGCCACACTGGCAGGGAAACCCTAAAGCGACTGGGCTATCGTGTAGATGACACCATGCACGCAACCACCCACGAGATTCCTGATTGCATATCCAAGGACCTGAAAGTAGCACCCATACCTAAAAACATGAACCCTACACTCCACTACGGCAGAAGGTTGGACAGATGCCGTAATATCGAAAGAATATACGGCAATTCATCTTACACGTGGTACACAGATGCTGCCATTACGAGTACCGGTGGCATAGCCGCCATCTGTGCGCACAACCCAATTCAGCAACGCACCATAACTGCTAGCGTGCGGACATCATCACCTATTGAAGCAGAAGAAGCGGCAATCGCTCTAGCTATCATATAAGGTCAGCAGGATTCACAAATGAACATTGTTTCTGACTCCCAAAACGCCTGCAGGCAGTGGGCGAGAGGGCGCATGGGCAAAATAGCCCACAGATTAGCAATCGGCTACAAATCAAATAATCCAATCAAAATCATATGGGCCTCTGGCCATGAAACTCTAGAGGGCAATCAACAGGCTCACGCCTGGGCTCGCGCCTCCCTTCCCCGAGCTGACAGCCCCCAAGCAGAGTTTCCTGTTCCTGTTATGCCCACATATTCCGAAATTCTAAGCTACTACAAAGCAACCCGAATTAAATTCCCACATCCTCATCCCAAGTTGCAAAGACAGGATCAAACAGCACTCTGCTCAATCCAAACGAACACCTTCCCTCACCTCTCCCGTCTGCACAAACTGTACCCAACCCAATACCCGAAGCTGTGCCCCAAGTGCAACCAACTAGCCACCCTCTACCATACGGCAGCAGGGTGCCACAAAATTTACAAACACCCTCTAACAGAGGAGCAGTGGAGTAAGGCACTGTCTAGCGCCGACTACGGCGAGCAGTGCCGAACGATCGCCAGAGCAGCCACCGACGCCCTGGAGACTGGAGCCCTGGACTAGGGGCACCCACCACGTCCAACTACCCAACAAACATAATAAAGTTAATTGTCTCTCTCTCTCTCAGGGACATTCCACACTCTTGGAGGGAGGCCATAGTAGTGGCTTTCTTGAAGGAGGGAAAGTACCCATGGTCCCACTCAAGTTACGGTCCTATAGCCCTACGAGCTTCCTGTGCAAGGCCTTCGGGAAGATAATCAAACGCAGGCTCCTGTACTTCCTTGAGTACAATGGTCTTCTCGATAGCTGCAATGCAGGCTTCAGGGTGCGGTGATCGACAAACGATAACACGTCGCACTTGTCTCGTTCATGAAAGATGCCTTTGTGCATATACAGTATTGTTTAACTTCGTTTTCGACCTCGAGAAGGCCTACGACACCGCTTCGCGTTATGGGATCCTTAGTGATCTCAAGTCATTCGGTTTTTCGGGTAACATGTTAATCGCCCTTGTTAGTTACTTGTCAGGCAGAACGTTTCGAGTAAGAGTTGGTTGTGCACTCTCGAAGGATAACGTGCGAGAAAATGGCTTGCCGTAAGGTGGCGTGTTGAGCTGCACTCTCGTCATAGTAAAGATGAACTATCTTGGAAAGGCACTGCCACTTACAATTTCTGATTCTATGTAAGTAGACGACGTGCAGATATCTTTTAAATCATGTAATATGTCAATATGTGAACATAACGTCTAGCTTGTTGTCAGGAAACTTGCAGGCTAGGTAGACAAGAATGGCTTTACACTGAATCCTTCCCTTGCATCGTGTTCTCCAAGAAGTGTGGGGTCCATCCGGACCAAGACAGTACTCTTAATGGCGCCTCGCTTCTTGTGACCAAAGAGCACCAGTTTTTGTGGTTGTCATCATCATCATCATCATCATCATCATCATCGTCACCAGCCTATCTACGCCCACCACAGGGCAAAGGCCTCTCCCAATATTCTCCAATTATCTCGGTCCTGTGCCAAATGTGACCAATTTATTTCCGCAAACTTCTTTATCTCATCTGCCCATCTAACTTTCTGCCGCCCCCTGCAACGCTTGCCTTCTCTAGGAATCCACTCTGTTACAGTTAATGACCAGCGGTTATCTTGCCTTCGCATTACATGCTCTGCCCACGTCAATTTCTTCTTCCTAATTTCTACTAATATGTCTTTAACACCAGTTTGATCCCTGACCCACTCCGCTCTCTTCTTGTCCCTAATGTTACACCTATCATTTTCCGCTCGATTGCCCGCTGAGGCGTTATCAATTTAAGTTGAACCCACTTAGTGAGCCTCCAAGGTTCTGCCCCGTAGGTGAGTACCGGTAGGATGCAGCTGTCATACAGTATCTTATTCAGCGACAATGGCAGTCTGCTGTTCATTATCTGAGAATGTCTGCCATATGCACCCCACCCCATTCTGATCCTTCTAATTATCTCTGCCTCATGGTTGGGATCTGGGGTCACAACTTGGCCTAAGTAGATATATTCAATGTCTGAAGTGGGGCTAGTTGGTTCATTATGAACGGAAGCAAAACAGCGCGAAAAAACGAAGGACGAGGGAGAACACTGGCCCCACTTCAGACATTAATTAGGTTCATTGCAGGCGTGCGGGGCTCTGCTCTAACATGTTCCGTCCTCAATCCTTCCTTTTGTGTTAGTTTACTAATTATTGCAGCGCTCGTGTGTGTGTTCTCCCTCGTTCTTCGTTTTTTTCGCGCTGTTTTGCTTCAGTAGATATCTTCGATTACCACTTCCACAGCCTCGCCACCTATCTCAAACTGCTGTGTTGCCCCGAGGTTATTGATCATTACTTTAGTTTTCTGCATATTATTTTCAGGCCCACGGTTCTACTCTGTTCACCCAGTGCGGAAAGCATGCTTTGCAATTCGTCCCCCGAGTTACTTAGCAAGGCAACGCCATCAGCAAATCTGAGGTTAGTGAGGTATTCTCCATTAACCCTTACACCCATCTGTTCCCAATCCAACGTTCTGAATACTTCTTGTAAGCATGCTGTGAATAACATTGGAGAGATTGTGTCTCCTTGTCTGACACCCTTCCTTATAGGTATTTTACTGCTCTCCCTATGCAGGATGACGGTAGCTGTAGACTCATTGTAGATATCCTCTAGTATGCATATATATTGCTCATCTACCCCCTGGTTCCGTAATGCCTTAATGACTGCTAGGGTTTAGACCGAGTCAAATGCTTTCTCATAATCTATGAAGGCTATATATAGGGGTTCAGTATACTCAGCGCACTTTTCTATCACCTGATTGATCGTGTGTATATGGTCCATTGTTGAATAACCTTTACGGAAGCCTGCTTGTTCTTTAGGTTGACTGAAATCTAAGGTTGAAGAGATTCGGTTAGCGATTACTTTGGTAAATACCTTGTAGACGACTGACAGTAAGCTGATCAGCCTATAATTTGTTGCCGCTTGCCTGGCATCTCGGCTCTATACCTGACATGCACTTTCTAATGTACGTGGACGACATCACAGTGTGGACTGCACACTCAGACCTGACTCGGCCAACCGCGTGCCTTCAACAAGCCTTGTGTGACATGCAGAAATGGTGTGAATATGCTGGCTTAACACTTTGCACCGAGAAGACAGCTATTCTGCCTGTGGCCAGTGCTTGGGGCCGTCGCCGACTGGAGGTGTCTCCAATCTCATTATAACTCTGCGGCCGACCTGTACGCACTGCCACTTCACTACGCGTGCTGGGGTAAACATTTATGCGTCTGGGTCAGCGTCTATGTGGTTACGTTCCGCTCGCCAAAAAGCGGGACAGGTGCTTCACCTCATCCGACGCATCTCACAGAAGTGTGGTGGCTCCTGTTCCAAAATGGCCCGTTTATTGGTGCGGTCTATACTCCAGCCTCGGGTTGTTTACCACGCCCGATTCCAACACCTGAACCAGGCGGAAAGGGCTTGACTTAAGGCAATTAACCGAGCCGCAATGCGTGCAATTACCTGCCTCCCTAGGATAACACCGATCCCTGCTCTTCAGGCTGAAGCTCAAGTTAACACCTTGGATGAGCTTGTCCGTCAGCGTTGGTCCGCCCGCATGCATAAACTCACCTTTGTTACTGAGACAGCGGCGTTAGGAAACTACATGGGTCGTTCGCTACCCACATCTCTAACCTGCGCCGTTACCAAACCACCTTGGCTATACCACCAGGTGACCGACAACAGGCCCCTAACGCGACCGCACAATCGGTCAACGGACATTCTGACACGCTGTTCCCGGTCGCACAAGAACTGGCGGCTGATTCTCAACCCCAGGTGGTGCAGGTATTTGTGGACGCTGGGGCCAAGGGCGACGTGGTGACCACAACACTCCAATGTCCTTCCCAACCAGAGTCCTGTCAAACGTGCTTCTACGAAACACGCCGCACCCTGCCGTCTATGCTGGCCGAGGTTACGGCCATCCGGGACGGCTTGCAAGCACTAACTGCTGCACTTCATCAAGCCCCTGGAGGTACTACTTTACAAATTTACACAGACTCCACGGCGGCCATAAGTGATTTACGCCGAGTAAATAACAACTCAGCTGTCTCGAGTGACATTCACGACATACTGGACACGTTCCCCTGCCCTTTGCGGCTCTCGTGGGTCCTGCGAAATACTCTCCCCGCTCACATTGCGGTGGATGGTGCTTGCCACACTGCATTTATTCCACGACCATTGCCTTTACTGCGACTAGACACCCCAGACCAGTTTCTCCAAAGGAAAGAAGATCTTCGTCGCGCCACACGAGCTCTGATTCCACCGTGTGGAACGGACCTCCCTAGCAGACGCGCTCACTGGGAGGAGGTCTTGCTGCGAAGACTTTGTGTTGGTGTAGCCGTCTCTCCCGCCGTTACCCGGGAGTTGCAACTACGTTACCATGCCCCGTTCGCACAGAACTGCCCCTTTTGCACGGCTCCTGCCGAAGAGGCGGGCACTAAACATTTGCTGTGGACTTGCCCTTCATTGGAAGCGCGAGAACAAGACACCTCCGAGGCCCAGGCCTCCACCCTGGCAGACCACCTGAACTTCATCGGTGGATTTGGGGACCCCATCATCGCTCCCTGCTTGTGTTTCTTCGCGAAACGGGGGTTAATCTATACCTGTGATGCAATTTTTTGCCAACGGGCATACTATCGCAATAAAAAAAGTCCTTGAAGTCGCCTTTCTTATGGATTCGGATGATGCTCGCGTTCTTCCAAGATTCCAGTACCATTGCGGTCATTAGGCATTGCGTATACAGGTTTGCCAGTTTTTCCAGTACAATTTCACCGCCATCCTTCAAGAGGTCTGCTGTTATCTGTTCCTCACCAGGTGCTTTGCCCCCTTTCATTTCTTTCCAGGCCTTCCTTACTTCTTCGGTCGTTACTGGTGGGATGTCCATCTTCTCTGAACTACTGTCTCGTTCGGCATTATCCTGTATGTCCCGGCTACTGTACAGATCCCTATAGAACTCCTCGGCCCCTGTGACTATTTTCTCCTATTTGTGATTTCATTGCCTTGCTTATCCTTAAGTGCATACATCTGATTTTTCCTCACACCAAGACGTCTCTTCAATGCTTTCAGGCTACCTCCGTTCGTTACAGCGTATTCGATGCTCTCCATATTATACTTCCGTATGTCAGCTGTCTTACGCTTACTGATTAACTTCGAGAGCTCGGCTAGTTCTATTCTGTCAGCTGCGGTAGAGATTCTTGTGGGTTGCCGTTTCCTGACTAGATATTTCGTCTCCTGTGAAAGTTTACCAGTATCCTGTCTAGCCATAGTTCCCCCGACTTCTACTGCACACTCCGTGATAACGCATGTAAGGTTGTCGCAGGCTTCCTGTGTCGTAAGCTCGGCTTCCTCGTTAAGGGCGGAATATCGGTTCTGCAGCGCGATCCTGAATTCTTCTATACTTTACGTCTTACTGTTAGCTCATTTATCGGCTTCTTTCGTACTAGCTTGTTGCGGTCCTTCTTCAAATCTAGCCTAATTCGACATCGTACCATACGGTCGTCACTACACCTTACCCTTCCGAGCACTTCCACATCCTGCACGACGCCACGGTTATCGCATAATATGAAGTCTATTTCATTTTTGTGCTCCACATTCGGGGTCTTCCAGGTACACTTCCGACTCTCCCGTTTACAGAAGAAGGTATTCATTATGCGTAGGTTATTCCGTTCTGCAAACTCGACTAGTAGGTCCCGCCTGCTATTTCTACAGCCCAGACCATAGTTCCCAACTGCCTTGTCTCCAGCCTGATTCTTGCCTACTTTAGCATTGAAGTCCCCCATAACTACGGTATACTGTGTTTTTACTTTAGCCTTTGCCGATTACACATCTTCATAGAAGCATTCCACTATTTTGTTGTCGTGGCTGGAAGTGGGCGCGTAGCTTGTACCTCTTATTGTGCCTAATTACAAGACCTGCTGCCCTTTCGTTAATGCAATAGTATTCGTCTATGTGGTCAGCTATGCTTTTATTGACTAGAAATCCCACTCCCAGCTCTCTTCTGTCCTCTACACCCCGGTAACATAGGACGTGTCCATTTCTCAGCATCGTAAAGGCTTCGCCTGCCCTTCTAAGCTCGCTAAGCCCTATTAAATACCATTTAATGCCCTCTAATTCCTCGAACAACACCTCGAGACTTGCTTCGCTAGATAAGGTTTGCGCGTTAAACGTTGCCAGGTTCAGATTCCTTTGGTGGCCTGTCCCGATCCAGGGATTCTTAGCGCCCTCTGCTGCGTCACAGGTCTGACCGCCGCCGTGGTCAATTGCTTCGCAGCCGCTGGGGACTGAGGGCCGAGGGTTAATTGGCGTATTCATGGGAGCTTGTGGCCGTTACTACACCAGCGTGGCCAATCCTGCTCTGGTGAGGGAGTGCATTACCGGCAATGTCGCCGGGGCCAGGCCGCACCACAAGCCCTTTTGTGCAATTCCATCAATACGCGGATTTTTTTTAATCCGCTGGGAATTTTCCGGCAACGGGATTCGAACCACGGTCCTTCTGCACACGAGGCGGGTGTTCTACCTCTACGCCATCGCTGCATCGTTAGTGGTTGTGTTTGACCACAAAGTCGCAGTCATTCCACACATCAAGGAACTTAAGCATAAATGTGTGGAAAGAAAGTTTATTCTTAAGGTTCTCTCCCACCAATCGTATGGGGCTGAGAAAGAACTCTTGCTGCGCTTTTATATTGCTTTAGGTGGCTCTCGTATGGACTATGACAGTATGGTGTATGGGTAAGCGACTAAACAGCCTTGCGAATGTTTGACCCAGTACTATACTTGGGGCTACGTTCTGCATCTGGTGCTTTTCGCACTAGCCCGGTCCAAAGATTGTATGTCGAGTGTAACAAGTGGTCCCTTGAGAACCAATGGACGTGCATGGACTTGCTTTATGTTTTTAAAATTTGATCGTTGCACAACCATCCTTTTTATCCTATCTTGATCAAAACATCCACATCTCTGCTCTTTCCAAATCGTCCATCCGTTCCTCTGCGCTTTTCGCTTAGAGTGAGAGAGCTTGCCTAGGATCTAAGCACTTCGTTTATAGATGTGTACAGATGACACTTTTCATATATTTACCGCCTTGGAAAGTTTGTCTTGTGTCGTGCGACCTTTGCTTTATGAAACGTGACCAAATTCGGTACCACGAGCTGCAATACTGCAGCACTTTCTGCCTGTGCAGTTTAAATACCCATGTGCAGAATTTTACAGTGACGCTTCTAATACCTCCACTGCGGTTTCTGCGCTACTCATGGTCCGAATTTCAATGCAGCCAGAACCATGAGCATACACACAACCATTTATTCAGCAGAAGCGTATAGAAGTTTACAAATTCTAAAACACATTCTTGAAAACAAAATTCCCAATTCCATCATCTATACAGATTCCTTGCGTGTTGTTCGCAGAAACCCCCCATTGCAGAAGCCTCCGCTCCCCCCCCCCAAAAAAAAAAAACCACATAGCAGATTTGTATTCAAAACTATTATGTCTGTGTATGCGCAAAAGAATGAGCTGCTCCTCTTCTGGGTCCTAGGACACGCTGAGATCACTCGGAATAAGTTTGTAGACGAGAGGGCCACTGCTGCTGCACTCGGGAACTCTCTAGACATAACAACCGTACCATATACAGGCGTTAAGCCACACATAAGACAACACTCGCTCAGAACATGGCAAACACACTGGATTGAACAGGCAGATAAAAAGTTACACGTTTTAAAACCACGCTTGGCACCATGCACCGCTGACACACGCAATAGACACACGGAAGTCGCCTTGGGCAGGCTACGGATAGGGCACACCAATGCAACGCACACGTATCTGCTCACAGGATCTTCAGGCCCCAGTGTAGCAGATGAAGAGAGGCTCTATCGGTAGTTCGTATACTCATTCAATGAACAGCACTTCACAAAACGCGACGCAAACACTTCCCACAACTACACAGACTACACGTCCAACTACACCCAGCGTTTTTCTTGCCTGACGATCCCAGGTTTTCTATCAAGTGTGTTTTTAAATATTTAAAAGAACCTAAGTGTTTAGACCTCATTTCATAACACGCATGATCACTCCCTGGCCCTATACACCAGCCACGCTCATTGTCGTTTTCCGATTTTACTTGTGTTTCTTCTGACTCATTTTAGTGTTTATGGTTTCACCTCTTATATATAACCATTGTTTTGGCGGTCTTTGCCCCTGTTGACCTTTCGCCATTAATATCCAACCATCATCATCAACTTTTTTGTTAGTGTATAATTCCCTTTAAGAGAGTACTCAACCGATTGCACATCGTACGTATTATTTTTATAACCTGCAGGAAAGTTTTTTTTGTGGCTCAAAGCGAAGAGCAAGGTGGGAGCGTTTTTGGTGCGGTCCGCTGGACTAGTCAAACATGATTTTGCTTCACCCAAACTAAGGCGCAGAATTTAGAGCGACCATAAGTAATGCTTACGTACATCACAAGACGGAAAGGTCACTCTTGAAATGCCAAAGATACGTAACGCTAACATGCTAGATACCACACACCAACGTGAACGATACGTTGCACACAGTACGTCAGTCCCGAGGGCCGGCACCGGCTGCACAACGCTGCTGCATTAAATGCACACGTCGTGCAGACGGCGTTTCACTTACCTTAAGTGTTAAGCCCTGCTTCTTCTTTCTGTAGATAAATCCACAGTCGTGTAACGAGAAGTTTTACAACGCGGAGCATTACAGCATCGCGGTATCCGTGTTCGTCGCCATGATGCTAGGAGCTGTGATTCGTGAAGCGTGCATCCCCCCTGCTGGCGGCCAACTTAGTCGACTGACGCGCGGGGTTCAAAACGCGTTAAAAATGAATAAACCTCTACTATTACCATAGACGCATAAGCTGCCGGTAAACGGTGAGGTCAGGGGCCAATTACATCCAGCAGAAATTGAGAGCCTGTTTTGTAAGCAAATTAACAGTACGTGTGCCGTGAGCTATTTCTTGGCGTGGCGGGGGCTGTAGGAGCCAACGGCTATGAGCAACGCTGGTTATTCTGAATCTGCATTTGTAGTGCTGCATCTTTTAAATATGCGCGGAGCACAGCAAATCACCTAGAAGTTGATATATTAGATGTGTTCTTGTTGTGCATGCCTGTGCGCCCGCAAGCCGGCTCACGCACGTGAAAGCTCCGTTTCTAGGATTGGAGGATTATCGCGCTGGTTTAGCTTCCAAGTGCCTTACCTGCGAATATAAACATGCTGCGCTCCCATACAATTTCCTGGCCGCCGCCGAAGTCTATACCGCTCTTTTCGAACGCTCATGATGGCCTTCACTGCTCCCGAATTTAATTGACAAACGTCGGTGGGCATTGCCGAAAAGAAAAAAGGGCGTCTCCATCGCATACAATAAGTCAGCACTAGTAATCCCAGCATGCTTGTGGATCGCGCTGATCAGTAAGGCCGCCAGCATTGCCCCGGCTAGTAGAGCCGCCCCTCTAATTGACCGCCATTGCTCCCACCTACTCCCAGCTTTATAAACGTTGTCCAGGTACGTTTGCAGAATTAATCACCATGCCCAGCTAATTTCTCGGGATTCCCGCCTGATTACCAAGAAGGATGTGTGGTCGGATTTTCGATCGGGTAAGCTCTCCGCTGCCCAGAATGACAATTCGTGCAAATGGAGTTTTACAAGTACGGCTCCTTTTTTCTCTATACCTCTTTTTGGGGCTGTTCAGAATTCCGTTGGTTATGCACTAACTATCCCGAATCGCCGTCGTAACTTAGTTTCTTCACCTTACTTCTGGCCTTTCAGCAGAGTGTGTTGTCGCAGCAGCGGCACCTCCACAGTTCAGTTCTTATCGTGTGTCGTGTGACAGCGGTCCACAGGCAAACGAGATCCCCACACCTGTAGCATTGGGGTTTTCGCCCCACCGGAGGCCCTTGCCCATTATGGTTCCTGGAGAAAAGAGAATCGCTGCGACTTAGCCAACGGTGGCATTCTCTCGGACCGTTCTAGTCCCACAAAAGCAGCACTATACACTATATCACCCACTTTTTGTATACGGTACCTCCAGCCTCACGCGCCCTGTGAGAAACCAACCCGTTGCCTTTTCCTCCGTTCGGGTTGATTCTTTTGCTTTCCTATATTTCTTCCTTCCCCCGTCCGGTTTTCTAAATCTTTTCTTATTTTACCCTTGTATACGTGGCGACGGTAACTCTTCTGACAGGAAATCAACTATCGACACATCTGCATTGTGACAGCAGCCATTGGGTAAGTTTGGTAAGATGATTGGCGACCAGCAACGCCTCCGAATTTATTTCACTTTTAAGGCCACACAAACTCCTGTTTTACGTCAAGAAGCACCAATAGGTGCAAGAAATGGTTTAACTTCAGAAAGTACTCAACATAACAAAGCTCGAAACTTTGCCAAAATTTTACGTCTTGCAGCGCAAAATGGACGGAACTTTAGTGTAGCATCCGTCAACAATTTGGGCCACATTTAACTAATGACATTAAAAAAAGCACTTAAGTTAGACAACTAGTAACTGTCGAAGCCTAATGGATGTAGCAGACGGATTAGTGGGCTGCGGTGACCACAACAAATACGGCGCTTGACAATCTCGCAAGCATTGCACCCAGTGAACTAGTGAGCACTGCCAGGTTGTAAGTTCTCGCTCATGATTGCAAGCTTGCCTGAGCAAGAACTTGTAGGGGGTTTGAAGTCAGTAATATACCAATGTTCAAGGAATCGAAATCCGGGGAGACCAGAATAGTATTCCTATTAAGAAAATTTGTTCCTCGTTTCCGGCTGTGCCATAGCGGCCACGGGCTCCATAGATTGTAATTTCTAAATTTACAGCGAGGCTGTTAGCCTCCCAGTGGTTCGAAACATTTGTCTCGTAGACAATAAACCCAAACGGGACCAGCTGTTTTCGATCAAGGCGCCAAGCACATAGGTCAGGTAATCAGACGTACAGCGTAGACCTGAGTATTTATGTAAAAGAACTCAAAACAAGCAACGAAACTGCATGGCTGAAGAATAAAAAGGCGCTTGTGAACAACGTCACCCCCACATCCCCTACGTTTTCGTGGTAAATAAATGGGGGTTCATTGTGGCAAAACAGCACGCAAAAACCAGGGCAGAGACAAGAGGACAGCAGCACGAGCGCTGTCTATAAACTGTGTGACTATAACAATCTTAACGTATATCATGCGTGTGCACAGAACAACCACTGATTCAACATCTGTCCAGATAGACAATTTCGCAGTTCAGTAGCTATATGGAAGGGCGACTATTACAATCTTCTGAATTCTTTTTCATAAAAAGGGCTCCAGCTATCTTCCTAGTTCTTCATTCTTTGTGAGTCATCAAAACTGTGGTACTATTTCACAATAAATAGCAAGAACACTTTAAAATGAGATGATAAATGTTACGTGGCGTGCCCTTGAGGGTGTTTTGATATTCGCGCAAGCACTCATTAAGGCATCGCCCTATTTGAACAATGTACTTTTCAGTTCATTTCAAAGGAATGCAGTACATGAGACGGCATCGAAACTGAATAAACTGAGCCTTGTGCTTAACACCACAACTCATTATTTGGAAATAACCTGTTCTGGACAGCTTATTGTCCAGTCTGGGTGTAAGCATCTCTAAATATTTCTTCGCCAAGAATAACGCATCAACGTCAAATTTGCCTGCTATCTTTTTCATTCAGTGCGAAATTGCATGTAAAATGTGTGCATTCTCTTCATGCCATAAATACTTATCAATAAACTTCTCAAACAAACTGAGATAGTGCAAATCAAACAAAAAAGTAGCAACATAAATAAAGCAAGCTTGATTTTCCCCTAAGGCACAGAGAATGTGCATATGCCTTTCATTCTAGGTTCTTTTTTGTCAACGACACGTAAATATTTTTTCAGCGTTGTGGTAAATATTTTTCTGAATTCTGGACAATACAGGCAAACTAGTTTCCTGCCCTCCGGCCTGCAGAAAAATGACGAAGTCCTTATCTCTGTGCGGGACACTCTGGACTGCTTGCTCATTGGCACTTCTTTTAGCCCAGATTTCAGGGTTTTCAAACCAGAACCACAGTATTTCATGACGTTTCCAGAACTCTCAGAAAACTGTCAAGTTCTTCGAATGCGTTGGGTAAGCACCAAAATTTTTTAAATATAATAGCGAGTGAGAAGTTGTCAAGCAGTGTAAAACACTTTACGGTGTTAGAAAGGACTGTGAGAAAATAATGACAAGTAATAATATTGAGATAGGGCTTCGCAGCTAAGCAAAAGCTCTATTTCCTTACTTCCTTTTCTACGTTTGCCGCTTCACTACCATCCAACCCCGCTTTACACGCACTTTAGCAAATGCGACACTGCAACTATGCCGCAAAACCGACTATGGAGCCGAAGAAGATGTGGCAATGAGGTTCCGAAAAAAAAGCACCAATAAGTCCCGCTCCCAAAGAAGGGAGACGTCAAAAAACGAATGAGAATTAAAGGCAAATAATATAAACCTTGATAGTGTACAAGCTATTTCTACAGTTTATAGTTAGCCTAAAATTAACAGCCATAATTTTTTTTGAATATTGGGACAGGCTGTGGTTAGAAAGGCTAGATACCAGTATTGAAACCATTTTGAATTTGGCGTAATACGCAGCCATACGGCTGAAAAAACACAGCTTTCTCGGATGCCGCGCACTTGGAGAAAGATTTATTTTGGCCAAGGATTTAAACCTTGACCGCAGAATAACTGGGTAGTCACTGTAGCTACTGAGGTAGCCCGGAGGATAGCCGTTTGTAGATCCATAACAAAGTATTCACCATATCAAAATGAGGCACAGGTTTTGTTGACAAAAGTTACAGGCAATCACCAAGAGGTAGTCGATTTCTGCGACGGAAAAAATTCAGTTTGACATCTACCTAAAGAGACCGAGGCGAGTACATATTACATTTATACAGCTTTCTGAACAGCAGTAAAGTTTACAAAAATATCATCTTGTTTATAAATCAAACATGAAACCACCGCCAATATAAGTCATTCTCTCTTTAAACTAATCAATCAGAAGTCCAGTCATTTAAACTGTACAACACATTCATCTGGAACGTTAAGGAATCGACTGTTCTAATTGCAAGAAGAGGCACAGGTGACACTTGTGGTGCAAAGCTTCAGAAACACGCGAGCTTGGTGTCGACATACCTTCCACATACAGACCTCAGATCCTAAGGGATAGCCAGAAGCCGGACTTCAGTGGTACCAATCCATTTTTGGTGCTACTTCAAGCAAAACCATTAAAGTGTTTGAAGTGTTTTATTCACTAGCAATTGTAACCATATTTCCTACGGCAAAGCCTACGCCACATCACATCCGCGTAGGGCAAATTCTTTTCCAGCGCGCCACCGCTTCGGTAGACCTCCACTTCCTCGTCAGCTATTCCGGTGGCCGCCTCGTGTTGATTGTGCAGGGGTCGCTTGACAAACATGCGCTCATTATGTCTTTATTTAAACACGAAAGTGGTTTATACCGGGGCACACAAACCCCATGGGAGTCATATTTGTATGTTTGTCACGGAAAAGACATCACCAGAAAAAGTTCCTTCGGCATGGCGGCGCTAGGTTTCGAGCCAAGAATTAGTGTGGCCGCTACGCGAGGTGTGAAACGCTGTGCCATCTTAGCAGTGAAGTCATGCCTGAATTGCCGTATAAACATGTCTATAGTCCTTCCCTGTAATATCAACATTCGCATGGTGGTTTCGTCTAGGAGAGGGGAAGAGATGTATTGCATCATGACGATAATGACCGATGGTAGTTGGCGCCTTGATAGGACAGCGTATAACAGCGGAAGCTGCTGCGTTTTTCATCCTCCGCCAACGTGGAACGCTACTCGGCTCAAGGAACGCTGACGCCACATTCCACAAGCTAAGCTCGTCGCAACGCAAGTGTCTTGAGTACACGACACAGAGAATGACCAATGTGGTCGCTCCTTTGCGACTCGCCGGCAGGACGTTGGTCGGCAGCAGGACGTCGCTTGCTAAGCACACCCACAAGACTGCTACCGACCAGCAAATCGTGCTCATTTCGCTGTAGCAGACAGCCACTTCACTAACGGTTCGCTGACAACCCTTTCGGTATAGTTCGCACGGTTTGGAGCGTCTTGGCTTCAACCGGATTTACACAATGCTCTCGCGCGTGTAATACAGTCAAATGTTGATGCGGCTAACGGTACCATGCCGACGAAATAAAAATATCAATGTGTAAGGTGATATCGATGCGGAATAAACATAAAAATGCTCCTCCCAAAGTGAATTTAACATGCGTATTTTATCGATTCCTATAAAAGAAGGATCAACCACATTTGTTGCTAAAGCCACCCCGGGAGCTGGTAACCGTAGGCGGTCTCAGAAACATGTGTGCTAATGTGCGATCGTCATTTTCTTGGTTCCTTTGTGTGCTTGGCACTCACCGCAAAACACGCGTTGACGTGCGCACGATTTTTTTTCTGAGATCGCCCTTTGCGCAAGCGCACGCACAAGCCTTGACGACGACGTGCGCTCCTCGCGAGTGGCGTGCTCGCGTGCACTCGGTATTTTTCTTCGATTTTGTTTTTCCAACACAGCTTGCGAACGCCTACGGACCACGCTTAATCTGGAAGAGCTCCGCTGTTATTAAATGCTATTCGATGCTCTCTAATAAAGCAAATTCATGACATCAATGATGTAATAGAATAACTCATAGATAATAATGATCCTCCGAGAGAGCACTCACGGCTTGACGCCTTCAAGATATCATAGGTGCTTCATTAAGCCCTACTTTACTTCCCAAAGAGAGCACAAGACGCTGTGTCAGGAACAGGGTTAAGGGATTCCACCACCTTTTTCAAACTATTTCAAATTTCTTCAGGTAAAGTTTTATTTCGTATTTCCCTGATAAAATACCGTCTTTTAGTGTATTTAAAAGTAAAAATAGTGAAAATAAAGTAATGTATGCTTGTTATTCAAAATAAATTCTTTAGACGTGGTCATCACACGAACATTGATAGCTATTGACTTAAGCCAGGCACTGCACACTTTTTGGCACAGAGGTGGCCGGATGTTCGTGCTGTGCAAATAACCACAATTTTTTCCTTCCAACAAAATGGAATGAAGTTATTGTGAAAATAGAAAAAAATTGAAATTGCGTTTTTCTGCTCGGTATTGCTTGAAATAAACCATGAGAACAAAGAATATTAAGATCCCTTTTTAAAAATCCTAGTTCATTGCATAGTATAGTAATAAAAAGAAAACCCTGCGATATTTCATTGATACAGAAAATTCATTTCGAAGTTACAACTTGTCGCGCTGGAAGAAAGTGCAAAATATCAAGTTTTTGAAAATAACAAGAGAAATGTTTTTTCATTCGTGTTTAAACCAGGTTTTCATGCCCTGGAAGATTAAAAAATCACTAAGCTCGCAACTAGGGCTCTCCTTAGCTGCCACGAGGTATTTTCGGAATTTTTAGCAGACAATATTTACATGTGAAGGTGTTTTATCTCACCAATTGATTGGCGCTTACCCTGAATCACTCGATACTGGTCACATGTAGAATATACAACGGGAGAGTGGTGTCCATCTATGACAGCTTACCTTAAACTATCTGCTGTTCTTCTTTTGTTATCGGTAGGGCGTCCCAGAGCTCCCTATATATCGACACATAGGATCCGTAAGCCAAGTCGACAATTTAGGCAACCTAAGTCCGTTCCGCAAAAACCGATGATAGTGTCCGCATACCTCTAATCTTGTTACCTTACAGTAAAGGTTGTGGCAGGGGCACCTCACGATTGTTTGCATGTTTTGAAGCCTCCCTGCACTAACCGATACATTCTCGTCACATGGTCTTCTTTTGGAGCATTCACTGTGTACCCTTTGTGCCGGACTTGACTGGGACTTTTAGTGGCAGCGGCGAGGCTTTTCTGATGGAAGCGAAAATCGAAAACCTCTTTATGTACGATATTTTGGCATGGGTTAAAGATCCCCAGGAGGTCAGAATTATTCAGGGGCCTTCCACTACGGCGTGCCTGATTGCCTGCGTTGCATCAGCGCATTAAACCATACCATCAATCAATATGACTTTTGATTGGAACGTCCAGCCTATGTTACTACTGTGTGTATAATCATAATACCTGTGAAAATTACGAGCCTCCTAGTATTTGTAGCAGGAGCCAAGTGGGAACACAAGATGAGAAATATCCCCTTCCGTGAAGCTGTGAAGCTGGGTAACAGCCGGTTTTGTATTTTCGCGCTTTTTGTTTAACACTGTACTCCTCCGAGCTTCCTAATTCGCTCAGAGCATTCGAAGGCGGTGACACGCGCTCTACAGACAAAATGCATCGCACTGGACGACATAACTAGGCTCTTCAAGACAGATCCAAGGCATGTTGCAGGTGGCGAGAGACCTCTGGGCGAATATGACAAAGAGCCGTACATGCTGCCCAGAAAAATCCGCTCTGAAAAAGGGTTTTTGCAGCCAAGAGCCCCAAAAGTATAAAAAAAGGAAGTGAAAGTTAACCTGGACGGCAAAGCCATTCCGCCGTGACTCCCCAGGACTGTAGAATTAATCGTCCAGCCTTTAAAGGGCATAAATCTCTTTTAAGAAAATGAAGCGCACGTATTAACAAATACTTAGCATTTTCCTTCCGGTACCGTAACGACGGTGCTCCCGAAAAGCAAATGACCACTCAGGCTCGTCAAGGTTTTTTCGTGCCCCGTGCCACAAACCTAACCACATATCTCCCCTGAACAAAGGGATACACATATTCTATCTGTGGTCACGCGCAAATTCGTCAAGCAAGACATTGAAATTATTAACCGCTCGTTTGCAAGCAGACTCTTGGAATTCGGTTTGCACAACACGGCCGAGGAGCATATTGATTTTCATCTCACCAATGAAGAACAAAAGCTTAAGCAGACATAGGTGGGTCGACACATATTGCAAAGATTTAACTGAAAGTTGAAGGAATTTCAGGAAAGAGACTATCTGGTGGACGAATCTCAGGAAGCCATCACACTCAAACAAATTCGCACAGTCATGGGCCCGGTCCACTGTGGTGCAAGCCTAATTATAGAACACGTGCTCTCAACAGGCTACGATTAAAATAGAAAGCGGTTGTTTTCATGGAGCTGTCAGTGAACCTAAGTACGAACCGGTCAACTACAACGGTGGCACCGATGCAAGGGTTACCAAGTGTGCATCCGCTGAAGGTAAGAATTTATTGCAGGCATAGGAATTGGAAAAAATGGCTAGGGATCCGCAGCAACTCTAGAGAGCCTCCAGTCTGACTGAGTGTCCCAGCAGGCCCTCCGTGTGCTCAAGCCCAAAAACCCTCTTAAGGAAAAAGTAGACAAAGTGCGGGGCACGGCACATTCTGTTGCCCAGGGATACGCGTTTTAAACCAGCACGCAAGAGACATAGGATAAGGGGCCACAGCGTTGAATTGGCGAAATACAAAACCTTGGCTTCCAAACAGTGCAATAACGTGTTACTAGAGGAGCGACAGACTAGGCTCTTAGCCCCACAAGCAGAACACAAGAATTAAAAGCCAACAATATACCGAAAATACAACACATTTTTGGCACCCCCGACTATTGAAGAGCAAATTCCCAAATAAATTTGGAGAAGCCTGCCCAGTGTAAGAAAATAGGGAACTCTCGTATCAAGTTCGTGAGAGTGCCTAATATTAAGGGTCAGTGCTAAACAATTTAACTCTTACCTAAATTTCACCCCACCAAACCGACTAGACAATTAACCAAAGGTTGCGCTATGCATCATTCCGCATAGCCCTGCCCCGTAGTCAGTCACGGTGGCCACCAGGAGCCAGGCAGCGAGAGCAGCATATTGGACCGGTCGGTGTAGCTTAACGACGACGACGAAAACAAGGGACGTTTTTGTGCTCTTGATTAGAGAGGAGGATAGTGTCAGATTGGGTCCTTCCTGGCTCTCTACTCTAAATAATGCATTGTTCTCTCTTCCATTACCCTTTTAACAACTTGTGGTGGAGGGTGCGGCCTTGATTCCTCTACAGGTTCCCCGGCTTCACCCTGTTTCGCCACCTGAAGGAATCGACTCGAAGCTCTTGGATCGCCTCAGCCGCACCAACCCCTGTAAGCCATGGGCGCACTCAGTCAATAGCCCCGCCACTTCAGGCATTAACACGGCCGTCCAGACGAGATGGGATAAGCCGGGACATGAGAAGACGACGCTGCCCTTCCTCGTCCGGTTTTCCGTCGTGTCTCCAGTGGGTTGAGCGGAACTTCATTGGAGTGGTGCCCACAGCTGTTCCGGAGCAAACATTCAACAAGGTCACCATCATCAGTGGCGTCAAACACTGCACTGTTTACTCCTATCTTGTCATCGTCGTTGCACCCACATAAATACCGTGAGATCCAGTGGGACGCTCGCCTTTGACGAGGACAAAATTTACGGGAATCAGAAGTGGACACTGGTACATAGCTCCTGGTAACCCACGCGGACGGTGATTAAGCACTCGGTGGCGCGACCTCTTCGAGCTCTGATGGCCACATCTTAATCCAGTTCCTGTCATTGTAAAGGTATTACTTCTCGATGAACCATCCCTCGTCTGATTACCCATTAAAGCAACATAGCAACTTTGCTTTGGTGGCATGTGCGGGCTCGTTCTCCTACAGCGCCCCGAGCTCTGCATTTTCTCTCCCTGAACGTAAGCATCCTGATGTGGTGCCAAGCTCTACCAACCATTATTGATGCACGGAGCGGGCTAACATGTTGTGATCCAACCATTCAGCAAGACATGCAAATACCCCGGCCAAAAGCTATTCATCCGGTCAACATCTCCTAGTCCAATGACCCCGGTATGGTCTGCGGCCCTGATACCACTCACGTTATCGACTGGCTGAAAATGTATAAACGCGTCAGCTTCTGCAATAGTGAATCCAGATTATCACATTAGCGAATTATAAGTAATAATTAAAGATACCGAACTTTAGTGGTAAAACACAAACGAGGAGACTCTGACAAGCTGGGAAGCCTTCAAAGATTACCTGAGAAATATGTACGGCCAGTCTCACGGTCTCCTGGACGTCGTCTGACGAAGCGCCCAACCGGAATCCCCTCTCGGGTAGTTATACTCAGCAAACACGACAAATCAAGTTTTAGCCTTCTCCGTGTCTCTACGGGTCGCAGGTGTGCCGTAAACAAAAAAAACGTGCTTCCCGTGCCCACTCTCCGATGAAACCCCACGTTTCATACATCCTGCACTGCCTGGCTCTATGCAATAGAATTCATGACAACATGTGCAATTTGAGGAATGTCGGTCGCATTCCTAGAGCAATGGCCGATGATGCTTTCAATTCGCTTGTTTTGTAGAGCTGCACAGCCTCGGACGTGATGATTGTCGAATTCGGAAGCTTTCAAGAGGCAGAAAGCCGCCGAATAGGTCAAAAATACGCCCGTCTGCCAAATACTGCTGCGATATCGGCGTAAAAAGACCAGCACCGACGGACTCACGCAGTGGCCCCGTCTCCGGAATCAACTCGGTTTTTTAGCCGCGAGTTCAAATCCATGTCCTCAGCAACTTTACCAAACTATCTGGCTGGACGTGACGCTACTACTCTGTCGCTCATTCAGTCTTTCGGTCGTCAAAGAATCGACAACATAGGTGCATGGTCTTTTTGTGCTTTTCGCCACACCCGCACCTACAATCCTTGCCCGGAAAACATGACCAGCAGCCGTATTCGCGTTCGTAAGCCAGCAGAGAGGCGCACACCGGACCCCCTACCAATATGCTTCCTTTCCCGCAGCGTCGGGCAGGTCTCCTCCTTCGGCCCCAACCGCTTATACTCATCTCTACGCAATGGTTTTCCGACTTATCGGCTATACGTCTGTGCGCAGATTTTTTCGAACACATTCTGCGAACAGGCATCCTATTTACCACTCCCAAAAATGCTACTAAAATTGTTTCCCTTTTATTGTGGATGCCATTTCCATACTGTTGTGGATAGGTGTGGGCTTTCCCCGCTTTCCCCGCTTTGATAGGTGTGCGCATTCCTTCATAGGGCAAATAACAATACGGGGCCCACCACCATATATAAGGGTCACAATCAGCTCCTTTCAATTATGCTAGCACCAGAGTTCCGCTGTCGAATGAATCAAATATATCTTGATAGTACGTACTGGAGATTATCATCAGCGGTCTGCCGTACGATGCACAATGGAACTGAGGAAGCAGCCTTCACTCATGCAGCGTGCAGTGACCATCATCTAGTTTTTCTGCCATTCCGTTCTCATTAAACGTAGTCTCTGGAAACGTTCCTTCGGCCACTCGTTACTAAAGATTGTACCATGACCAGGATTCAACTTCCCGCAAGCAAGCAAAGACTACCTGCCATTGAGCAGAAGTGAATACTAATTAATGCATCTTCAATGTCGCGGCTGTGTTGCTTGCCCGGGAAGGGGATAAAGCTGAAGCTTGCTGCCGATTATTTACGCTGGTCTTAATTAAAGTGGCTTGCCGGGCTGGCCGTATAAATATGTCAATGGACGATTTTTCGATGCTTCTCCAACCTCTGTTACTACATTCCTTGTCTCCCCTTGAGATGTAATTCTTTTGGCGATTATCTTGGATGTGGAATATAATATACTTCGTATGATGCGTTCAAGAAAAAAAAATTGCCCCCACCTCCCCGAAGGGAATCGTGAGGAAGTGCGAATGCATTTCTTGCGCCGAGAGTACACGGCGTAGTAATTCTGACATCGCCTTGAGAGGCGCCCAGCCAGCGAACGGTCTAAACTGGAGCAGAACGAGCAGGAGACTGTAGCGAGAGAGCGCGCGCGAGCCGACCCACGGAGGTCTGGCGGTTTATCGCTGCATATATAGGGGGGTACGCCGCGCCGAGCGCGCCGAGCCAGGTGGCTGAGAGAGGAGGCGAGCGCAAAGGAAGAGGGACAGCGGCGCACGGCAGCTGCAGCCGAGCGAGGGGAGAGGAGGTGCGGGTGCGTGACGTCACGGCGCGGGGAGGGAGAGTGACACACAGCGGCGCACGGCAGCTGCCGGGGAGAGGTGGTGGAGCATGTGACGTCACGGCGCGGGGAAGGGAGAGGGACGCGCGCGGCGCACGCCGTCGCGCCGCGAGGAGCGGTGAGGGGCGTGTCGTGACGTGGTGAGTGACGTCACTGCGCCGTTGCTACCGACGATCCTCTCTGCTCCACGCTGTTGCTAGGGGATAGGAGGACTGCGGACGGAAGGCGCCGGCGGTGGAAGGTTTGGGGTCGCTTATAAAGTGCATTGCACTTAAAAGACCCAGCAAGGTGCATCATCCGCCATGGCCTTCCACTTGACGTTGTGTATATTGCTGAAACTGCTCAATGGATCATTCATTATTGCTTCGCCCGATGTGTTGACATCCTTTTCGACCCGTTTGAAGGGGTTGGCATTGTCCGAGTATATGACCTGTCGGAGTTTTCGAGCTACAGATAGTCGAAACGCGTGTAGAAATCTATTAGTGGTAATGTCGTTTGTAAATTTTAAATGAACTCATTTCTTCCGTCACAGTTGATGATAAGGGCATAATGATTGCCTTGTTGACCTTTCTACGTTGCCTGCAGTTTTCCGCTGAAGTCTACGGCGATAACTGCTCATGGCTTCACTTTTTTTACACGATCCAGTTGTAGTGAAGACCCTGGTTGTTCTACGTGTCTTGCGTTTAGCCTTTTGCATGGTATGCATTTGCTAATGGTCCGCTTCACCTCCTGGTGTCGTTGTGTGGTAAAGAAATTCGTATCAAGTCTCGTGAGAATTTCCTGAACACCCCCCGCCCCCAACGCCACCTCCTCAACCCCACGCGCAGAAGTAGATTATGACTACAATCGGCCTGATTAGAAGCTGTTTAAACCATACATTCACTAGGAGTGCCATTATATGGCGATTTTTAAGGCGCTGAATTGTAGCCGCACCTTGTGTAGCATTATGTTTGTGTCGTCCAGGTACACTTCCTGTCCATGCAGCTCAAATATTGTTCCGAATGCAGCGTTTATTGATTAAGAAAGGCACAAACAATTCTGAGTGTCCGTAAACCAGTAATCTTCGGCATTTACTATTTATTCGGTTGTTAGTACGGCTTTTAAGCACCTCCTTTCGGTAGTGTTGATGAAGCAAAACTCCCAGGCTGTCAAACGTAGCAGCTTCTTATTACAGCCATACATTTCAATGTTAAGTATTGAAGGCGTTGCTTGCTCTGCTAAATGGTAGTTGCATTTTACCGTTTCTCTCGGTCACAGTATTGCTGTCTACGTCGTCTTCGGTGTTCAGACTCCGTTCTTCATACTGTATGAAGCTCGGGCCATGCCACCAGATTGCTCACTTTACTAGATGTTAGCGCTTTCCCCACGACTGAGCATGCCGGCGGGTTTTTCTTCCTCCTGGACACACCTGCAACTATGTTGGTTTGTTCATTCCCGTATTTCGTCCACTCCACTATTTACACATAGTTTTTTTTTGCCGTGGGGCACGTGAGCTTCTTGTGACTTTTTATACAGTACTTCATCAAACGCTGCGAGCACTGTTTCTCTGTTTCTGGTATTTCTGCACAACATACGTATGTTGCATGTGCGAGCAGAGGTGTCTGTTGGGCGCAAAAACACATGTGTGTATTTTGTGTGTGAACTTGCGGATGGTCTCATATTGAATGTAACTGCTAGAAAGGCGGAAGTTCCAACGTAATGAGTTAATGGTTCGGTATATTGACATAATAAGGCTAAAAAGGTAACGAAAATGGTCGCTTTTAAGTTGCCCGTTGGCAAAATACTTTACAACACATTCAACTCCTCGGCGTACACGTAAGTGCACAAGTTTCGATTTTTGTGGCTACGTCATAAGTGTACAACGCATGACTACCTTTCTTAGCTGGGATTTTTTTTCTGGGCCATCTTTCTTTAATAAACGCTTTGTTTCGATCCATCGAAGTTTTGTTACAGGCAGTCAGATATCTCAGAGCGAAACTGTCGCAGACGAGGGAACGTATTTCTCAAGGTTGCTTCAAGAGATATCACAGGGTACATGAAACGAGAGATGTTAACATCTAGAGTGTTTGATTTGGGCACTGCTCGCTATAGCAGTGAAGCGTAGTAGCGTAAGATAAGATAAAAATGTATTTCGGACAAGCGGGGGCTCGAAATAAAGTGAAATTATTTCACTTGACAAAGTACCAAGCCCGGTTACAGATAGCGACGGGCATCAAAAAGTACTTCTTTTAGGAGAAAATTGTTTTTGTGGCATCATTTACATCGTTTTTTAGAAACCTTTCAGCTGTAACGAATAACTTTTTAATACAAGACTGTTTGCATGGCCAGTAGTAATCTCATTGGCGCCAAGGTGGTTTAACAAGGAAGGCAAAGTGCGTCGAATCATTTTTTTTGGAAAGGTAGTGCGCGAAAATGAAACAGTCCATATCTCTACTGAAAGTGTCTGGTATTGGTATGCCTTTGCTGTTAGGTTCGGAAGTGATGTCATGGAAGGGTCATTATGATGTAAATTAGATTTCTTTGTTTTTCCTAGGTTGAAGTTACATTGGTTGTGAACTGAAATAAAATTGAATTTGTTGAATAGGTTTCTTGTATATGCATTATGCTCTACGCCAGCTATATGTCGTATTATTTTTTGTAACACGTGCATTCGGCTTATGTTTGTTTTGGTTGTGTTTCCCCACACTATAAAGCAGTAATTTAGGTTGGACATAAACAAAGAGATATAGGTATGCAGTGTACCAGCAGGTGGCAAAAATGCCTAAACTTAGCTAGTATTCCAACAATTTCCGATATGACCGTAATTACATTGTGTACACGGTCATTGTAAGACATATTTGTGTTGAACAGTACACGAAGTGTTTTTACGGCATTTACTACTTCTATATTGTCCTTGCCAAGAGTTCTATTTACATTTAGAAATGTGCTTGACTGCCAAAGGTAAAAGAGAACTTGTTTTTCGTCGTGTTGATGTCCAACAGGAGAACCACGCTCCTACCATGCACCTATAGCAGTGTTTTGTGTGTCTTGGATACAAAGGTTCGGCAATTATAACTGGGAAATAAAAGTTTTTTTTTATCTGCGTACACAACATGCTGTGTAGATTGGCTAATAGTAGTAATATCATTGACGTAACAGTAAATATAAGGGGTCCAAGAATACTTCCCTGAAGAACGCCCGCATGCAATGCCGAGAATAAGATGAATGTTCACCAATTGAGACTACTTGCGTACGAGTTTGTGAATACAATTTTACTAAAGCCAACGGAATACCTCTTTAGCCATACAGTTCTAGTTTTGGTCTTAGTGCTGTCGAATTAAGTGTCAGTGTTCCCCGGTGTATGCTATTTAGTTTGGATTTACACATTTCTTTACCTTTTTAGGAGTGGTATATCTGAAAACAAAAACTGATTATGCGGGAGAATAATTGCTCGGAACCATGCAGTCGATGAACCAGACAAACTCGCTAAAATAAATTTTTGCGGAAATAAACTGTCTTTTTACGCAGAGCACCCTTGTGTGTTAAGAGACTATATTGGTTCGAGATGGAATCTTCTCGAATTGGCGAAAACGACATGAGCGACACAACGACACAACGTTTTACTCTAGCAGCGAAGCTTCGCAATGATTAAACTCTACTGACTCTGCACAAGGAGGTGCTTTGTGAAAGTACTCATAAATGACCTGTTTAGACTGGAACAAAGGAACAGTGTACACTACAGTTAAAGGTAATTAGGAAGACATTTACTGAAAAAAAGTTAATATGCAGAAACCGTTTGTATCATTGGAGACCTTAGAGAAACTTTCATTCCATTTCACTATGTAAGTTTGATTGAGCAGAGAAGCTGTACCGGCGACGAGCGTGTAAGTTTGTATTTACATCAAACTTGAAAGCAATGCATTTAAGCGGCCGCAGTGGTTATGTCTCGACGCCGTCTTTCACGTTCCGTGCCAGAGACCCGATGTCTACTGGTATATTTACAAGTACGGTAGATCACGCATACTCCTATTGTTGGTGGTGGCGTCGCTCCACGGAACAACACTTGATCCACTTGCAGGTTATTGTCTTTTTTTTCTGGCAGTAAAACTGCATCAAAACCCATGGACAAGGCACGCTTTGCCACAAGACAACCATATTCTCTTTCTCTTTGTGCGCTCACCCCCACCTCCCACTCTGCATCTTTTCCGCAAGTGCAGGCCTTGTTTCGAATGGTTTCCTTATAGCATGCGCTCATATGGTTACATTGACTATTGACAGATCTGTGAAAATCTCTACGAGATCAACGTGCGGTTGTTCCTTACAGCCCCGTTTATTACAACCTTTATCCTAGACCAGATGCGCGTGCCTTCCAATTGCTTGAAAATTCAGGGCTTGTTTAACAGGTCTGTAGTGCACTATCCCGACCACCTTTTACTTGTCTAGCCCCCTGGGTGGTCACGTTTGCTTGTTTTTACTTTTCCATAGCTTCGCTGGGCAGAAAGCGCAGATTTTCCTGTAGCAGGGAGGCAGTGATATGCGGACTTGTTCATCTAGGGGAGGCACCAGGCGGTATCTTCTTTAACGTCCTAAGAACGCAAACGTGTTTTGTTTTGCCAAGCTTCGTAAGGGTGGTGTGAACCCGTAGGTATTCGTTTGTTGTAGGCTGCCGCACGAGTGAATACTTGTAAAAATTGTGTCGAATAACTGCGAGCTCTAGTTCAAACTTAAAACTCGATTTCAAGCTTATCTGAATAATCACATGTACCTGGAATGTTTCGGGTAAAGAAGATGTCCTTCGCGATCATTCATGGGAAATAAACGCGACCACAACTAAGGGGAAAAGTAACACAGGTGTATTCTTGTGGCAGGAATGACGTGTACACGAAGAGCGTACAGGAGAACCAACGGACAGCTTTCCCTATGCTGACATGATCATATTCAATAACATGAATATTACCATCTAGGTAGTGCTGAGTGTACATGAATTCTCAAGAATCAATTGCTAAGCGGAACACGTAATGGCTGTGTGGAAAGAGGACTTCAAACAGATCGAGATGTCGAGAAGGTTCTTGAGGTTTAGCTGTGGTCATGGATTAACAACTCGCGGATAAAGTCCGATACCAGATTATCGACATGAATAATTTTGTGGGCGACAATTCGAGGACGCAATAAAAGCGCGGAAGTGTGCCAGAAAAAAAAATCAATGCTAGCAAATAAGGTAATAAATCAGAAGGGGGCAGTATGGAGTAAAAATACGGTGACGAAATAGGTTTTGTAGTGTGGCGCATAATTTGTGAAATGATTCAGTTATTGATGAATCTCGGATTGAAAATAGTGGTGTCGAATATTACACTTTGAAGTGTTTGATTATGGGGATGTGTTTGGTTGCAGACTGTATGAGTTGGTTGGTGTACCCGTATAAACTGGAGGCACAAAAGAAGGTGGGGTGAAGTGCGAATTGAGGCGTTCAAAAAGTGAGGCAGGCAGCACTCTTTCTTCTGCGTTGTGCGCGTGCCGGCGCAGAACGCCTTCGCTACGCTGCTGCCGAAGTCACTCGCCATCGCCCAATGATAAATGTCTTTTTTCGGTCAAAAAACTTCATTTTTTGGGTCACAGGATTTCGGCTGATGGCATCTCACCGTTGGAAAGAAGTGCAAAAGCCATAGTGCATGCTCCGGATTTCACGGACATTAAGTCACTGCAATCGTTTGTACGTCTTGCAGGATACTATGCCAAGTTCATAAAGAACTATGCAGAGATAGTGGAACCGCTTCGCCTCATGCTCAGTAAGGGTCAGACATTTTGTTGGTACATTTTCCTTTGGGGCAGTCGGTTCAGACTTAGAACTGACCATCAGGCTGTAGTTGCGTTGTTAGCCGCAGGAGATGCAGGTCGAAGACTTTAAGGCTTTCACGGTGGTCAGCTCGTCTACAGTACTACTATTTTGACATCGAATACTGCGAAAGATCAGAAAATCTGGTGGCTGCATCTTTGTCGAGATTACCCTTTCATACCGGTAAGGAACGTGTTAAGGAGGAAGAGATAGTGTCGCTGGTAACATCAGTAGTCGATAAAGAATCCGTGCAGCTGGCAACGAAGGCAGATGTGACGTTGCACAAGGTAGTGGAGTGTGTGCCCAAGGGTTGGCCCGATAAGAAAAAGTAAACTGTGATTAAACAGCTTACTTTTATGTAAAGGATGAAGTTTCAGTGGTGGATGGTTTGCTGATGCGCGATCACCGTGCAGTCATTCCCTGTGTGCTTGCACCTACGTTCCTCCAGTTAGCACATGAAAATAATCAAGAAATAGTACGTACGAAAGCACTTCTCCGTGAGCGTTACTGGTGGCCTCAGATGGATCGTAATGTTGAAGAACATATAAAGCATTGTCATGTCTGTCAGCTGGCAGACAAGTCTGCTAAGCCTTATGTAGCTCCGTTGCAGCCGGTGAAATGGCCTGAAGGGCCTTGGCAAAAGTTGCGAATGGGCATCGTCGTTCCGTTAGATGTGCCGTATCCAACATTTCTTGGTTCACTAGTCGACTACTACTCTATGTGGCCTGAGGTTCTGGGCACAAATTCTATTTCAACTGAGGATGTCATTAGGTTGTTGGACTGGTCTTTCAGTCGCGAAGTGACGGATAACGGAACCCAGTTTGCCTCCTCACAAATGCAAGAGTATCTAAAGTATCTAAAGGAGAAAGGTATCCGCCACGTGTTCTCATCGAATTATTACCCTCAAGCTAACGGCCAGATTGAACGGTATAACAGGGTTCTGAAAGAACATTTACAGGTAGCCAGACTTGAAGGCAAGGATGCTTCGAAAAGCATTACACAATTTCGTGGGTCGTATAGGATCACAGCTATTTATGTGGTAATATTGGTTTTGAAGGCCGTGCTTTGGACTAAGGGTATACTTTACAATATTTCCGGAGAACAACACACTTCGAGTGCCAAATTCTGGTCCTAGGCTAGTAACGAAAGAATGACAGAAATTCGGTGCTGTCGTCCGGTGTCAAAGGGAAGGTAGGAGCAGGTAGGTAGGTCCACAGCGTTGTTATTCAGGTTAAGGATACTGGGAATCCAATCGCCTGCCGCATCACGTGAAGCGAGTACGCCACTATGCCAAATGTGTAGCTGTCGTATTGCCAGCCACCATGGTGGCTACATATCCGATAACTTTCACTCTTGTACAACTAAGAAGGCTTGCGCAGCTTTATAAGTTCGCAGGAAGCGTATTTGAGAAATAAAATACGCGGAGGGGACGGGTTTGCGTTATTTAGTGCAAAACGTCGTTTGGCTAAGGAGTGAGGGGTGTTCCCTTGAATATGAGACGTGTGAAGAGAGTGAAGAATGGAATGCCCGCTAGGTCGTGTGATATATTTGTAATACTAACAGCAATAATATTGATACTGTAATTTCCATGAATAATAATGATCATATCTTTACCATTATTCTTTAGATGAAGCGAATAGGAAAGGCTTGAATACCGTACTACTTCCACCACAGCTAGTACAGTTGTGAAGGAAATCTAGGAATACACAGTAACCCAAAACAAAGTAAAATGCGAATATGCTCACATATATACAATTACATATACACGAATATAAATGTGTTTAAACAAACACCATTTTTAAATCAGAATGAATAAAAGCACAAAATCTCGTGACCAATACATTGCACAATTTCAGTACAACAACATAAAATGTCTTAGAAATATACCAGCACTTTTTAAAAGAATAAAATTTGTTTTCACCGAAAAGAACCCAAGCGATTGCGGTGAATAATCGGATTATGATGCCGTCTCGTACCAGTAGTAAGAGAAAAAAGACAATTACTGGAAAACTAAAAATTAAAAGGTACACAAGTCCGAACGAAAAGCCCACTACTGCCGTGTACTGTTATAAAAAAATCTACAGGCCATCATCTCGACAAACCGGAAACACGGGGAAGGGAGAAGCATACAGCTCATAGGTATGTTCCTAGCGGTATGTAAAAGCTACAGAGATGTAGCTTTTACGTAGTAGAGGTTTACAGCTTTGCTGTAAAAGTCTGGGGTCTTTGATGCACGAAGCGCTCTAGCGCGAGGCAATGAAAAGGAGTACTCAAGTGTGTTCTGTTAATACGGGTATTGGCCAACAGAGATAAAACGTTCTAACGGGAGACGGAAAACGGATGTCCCGGTGTTTTAGTTCCGCATATACATGAGACGTCGGCGACAGCAGACGCCGACATTCGGAGCCCGTAAGGGACGCGCGAATCTGATTTTTACATCTTTCAATACAAACCAGGATTTCGCGATGTTGGTTATCACCTCTGATGCATTGGTTGAAGCAATTGGCCCCTTTAATTTTTTCTACACGGGTGGACACCAAGTTCGTGATAATGTCCTTTGTATATTACTCCCTTTTTACGCAATAAAGCCAACGCAGTAAAAGAGGTTGTGTTAGTTATAGATGCGAAGCTTCTCATGGTCGGGGCTATGTCCCTCCCTTGTCGTTGTCATTGCTGCGCCGTCCACACCCCCACTGCGCATGCTGGGCTTGCTGAACACCCGGTCCCTTCTATGGCTCCTGGAGCGACAGTGTTGCCGGTGTCTTCCTGGGCCGGCACGAGACGAGCACGCTTCACGCGCCTTCGACGTTTCATCGTCGTCGGCAGCGGCGTGCGTCGGCGAGTCTCCGCGGCCATGATTACAAGCATCCCACAACCATTTAGTGAACGAGCATCGACCTCATCTTCAGCAACTTGAGGGTTCATCCACTTGAACAGTCCTTGATTTTACATTTCACAGACCATAAGGCGGTCATAATCAAAGCGGAATGCCAAGCACAGCTCGACGTCACCTACGTTGAACATGATAAGGATAATGCCTACATAAAGACATACTCATACCACGTACAACATCTCTCCCTCTCTCTCTCTCTTTAATGCCTCTGTACTTAACACCTTCTCCAATAAAATACACCTCCTTCCCGTAGGGGAACACTAAGTAGTATGCGAAGCAGCAATGGGGTCAATGCCATTTCCTATTTCCTAGTTCCGGTGAGGGAAAAGTTTGGTAGTAACCATAGAAACCAAACGGTAAATTTAATGATAGCTGCGAACCTCAACGTAACTGATACGACGAATTGAAATCTAATGGGCACCTGAATTGACCGCATGGCTGCATCGCATACTACAAAGGGTTCCCCTACGGGAAGATGGTGTCATTTTTTTCATCAGACGTTTCCGCAATGGCTACCAAATACACATAATAATCAAAAACATGACTGTGGCATGTTTTCGCTTTGTTATGATGGGGAGTTCTGCATATCGCACATGAATATCGGGGTGTACGCTACGCCCAAGTAACATGTAATTGTCACTTTACAGCTAAGAAGACCGTCCTAACGGTATCTGATCCGAGCGATAGGCAAAACAAACGCAGACTACACAATACCAACCAGTTTTATTAATAGTGCGTGGCAATGGAGTATTTGGCTTACAAACTGATGAAGGTGCTTGTTCAATATATTCCCAAAATGTACCTCTCCAATGTCGGTATGACACCAGCCCTTGTAAGTGGGAGCTGCGAAAACCGTGAACACTTTATTTACGCGTATGTTGCACGAGCATGCGTGACGACGCTTGTCACTGCCGAATATTCTTTGTTGTGCTTGCGAACAACGGCCCTTTTCGCTGCATTTGGGGATGATTTTGTGTAATGGTAATATATTTTAATGGGTATTTGTACTGTGTTATGGGTTGATTGAATAATTGTTGGGTGTAACGCGCCGACGCCACCCAGGCGATGAGGCCCACAGTAGTGGGAGTCGAGATTTTTCTCTGAGAACTTTTCACAAGCACGGACGAGCGCCAGAACGTCTTTCTCAATCTCCTTGTAACGTCATTCTGTATCTGTCAACAGGCGAGAAACGTAGGGAATGACAACGTAGTTCTAATTGACGTGTCCTTGAGGAAGAACGACTTCAACTAGAAATGGATATGTATCTGGTGTTAGACGGTTTCCTTAGCAGGGTCATAAACTGCTAGGACTGCGCTCGCTGTGCGAAGCTCCTACCACTTCTCAAAAGCGAAATTTGCGACGAAGCGCCGGTAGTATGCGCACAGTCCGAGAAATCTCCGTACGCCCTTCTTCCCACACAAAAATTCCATCAGCCTAATGGTCTACAGGAACCCGTAATTTCAGACCTTGCCGGTCTGATGGCCTGCCGGTCTGATGGCCTGCCGGTCTGATGGCCTGCCGGTCTGTTGGCCTGCCGGTCTGTTGGCCTGCCGGTCTGTTGGCCTGCTGGTCTGTTGGCCTGCTGGTCTGTAGGCTTGCCGGGCTACAAGCCTGCTGGGCTACAAGCCTGCTGGGCTCATAGCCCAGCCGGCTCCTGTAGCCTTGTGGGCAGGCTGTAGACCAGCGGGCTCCTGCTGGCCTTCCATGAAATTATTGGGCCGATATATGCTCTCCAAATACCTCAATCACAGCAAAGAAAAGTTTTGAGCAATGAATTGTCTTTATTGCCCATCAGTGCATCATTTTCTCTGCATATCTCCCAGCTTCTGACACAGGTGCTTCCGCACTGCCTTCAGCCGTTTCGCCTTCTCATCTTCGGGAATACCTTCCCCCATGTAGATGTGGAACAGTGCTGCATAAAAAAAAATAATCAAAAGGAGCTGTGAGAATTTCTTACACATAATCATCACATATAGACTACATTTCCTTTGTTGTATGCCCATTTTTCCACATCAGAAGCCCAGATAGCATATCAGGCTCGCCTCTACTTTTGACTGTGTCAATGACCCTTACCCTAAAGCCATGGCAACACCAAAAAAAAGGGAACCTTGTTTTTCTTTAAATAGAGCTAAAAGAAGCAATACGAAGTACAGGTGCAATGAATAATAAATGCAATATAAAACAGCACCCTTTAAAAATTTAATAAAAACTGAACTTTTTCTTTTAACCAAAAAATTCTCACAATTATGATGCTTCCCAATGCAGAATTGTACTGTGAACTGGTCTTAGTAATGGCGCATAGCTGCTGTGTCTCACAAAGTGTTTGTGACATCTGCAAATCCACGGTGGTGTGCACTATTTTGTCATTATGTCGCAATGCGTGGCCGCCGCCAAGCATGTTATACTACAAAGTGAAACATTACAATGAAATTAAAACAGGAAGAAAACCTTCTGCCTGTCACGAGGTGTCATTTTATAATGCTGGCTACCTGAGGTTTGCCTCTAAATAAGCACGTGCTCTGCAGAATTTCTTGCACAGATTTTGTATGTTTGCACGTTTCTCTCTCACTGTGTTTCATGAAAACGCTTTAACGATCCCCATCAATATCTTTTCATTATAAATTCACAATCTGTGATCTCACACGTTGAGTACAGGCAATTGTTTGGGCGTCCCTTCCTGTCTCATGCTCCTAGCAATTGCTGTATTAACAAAAAACTTCTTAGCTGCTACTATATTCAAGACGCACTAATGTACCAAAAAGGCAACTTCAGTGTCCCACTACCCATTATATAATGGTATAATGGTACAGGTTTGAATTTTCTGTGCTTTTGATGATCTCATTTCATTTATGCATGGGAACTTTAGGGCAGCAATCTGCAAGAATAATGTATACACTCCATGCACACACACATAATTCCACTGAAATACACACTCCCTTTGCCATGCAGAGCAAAAATTGGGCTTAACATTACAGCTACAGCTGGCAGTGACAATTTTTGCCTAAATTGTCTTTGTGCCATAGTGTTCCGAGGCTGCACACCTGTTATTAAAGTACTAAGTACTTTATTGACAGGTGTGCAGCCTCAGAACACTATGGCACAAAGAAATGACAAAAGAAAATGTCAGCAATATAAACAGAATTCTATTTATATTCCTGGCATTTTTTTAACTTGCATGCACTGCATGCCATTTTTAGTAACCTTAAGGATATAGAATTATTATCTCATAGAAGCAAATGAGTTTAGAAAAAACTTGGACCACAAATAGGCAGCCAGCATGCAGCTCTGAAGCTTTGAGTGGTAGTACACAGCACTTGAAGGAGCAAAACCTTGAAGCACCTTGCAGAGACGACACCTTCTCGGGTGTCAGCTTAGGTTTTGGGACCGTACGTCCCAAAGACCGACACTTGTTCGAAAGTGTGCCCGTCACACTGCGGTTCCTGAGTTGAGCTGGGGTCCAGTAGGACGACGCTGCAAAGCGGCAAAACATGGAGTCTGTCGGGGCCCGCAGGAGGCTGCCCCAGGTCTCCCGCTCCATCCACACACCGCTTCCAGCGTAGACCTTAAAAATGTGAAGTTTCACATGAACATTCATATCTTAAACTCCAGATCTGATATGAATGTTCCTATTAATGACAAAGCATTGACTTATTCAATCTAAACAACCTCCCAAGAATGTGCATGCCTCGGCACAAAGTAGTTGCAAGCCCCCTGTTAATAGCAAATGGTCCAGAAACCAGCGTCTTAAACTCCAACTCTAACAAAGCGTTACCCACGTTTCTTTCCCACTAAAGATTGAAGTGTAATCCCTAAGCAACCCACTTAAGCACTCACGAATTTGATATAGTTAACAGTTCATTTTTAAGCCACTAGCAAATCCACTTGACAACCCTCTGCATGGCTAGGTAATGCAACGTACAGCACCCACAATTTCGCCTTCGGTTTCCCAATGGGGCAGAAAGAAGTACGAGTTAACTGCTCTTACAGCACCCCCAAGAAGTGCACAAGATGAAAAACAGTGCAGAGCTGGTCCTGCACAGTGGCACAGCTGTGCTGCATTATTGTGAACTGGTTCAGGGAGAATAGACCAAGCTGAACAGACCTCACCACTGCTTGTTTTCGGTGAAAATCAGAACACAGAGCACATACAAAATCAGTCGGGTAGCTCACTAGCACCTTAATAAAATGTATGCCATATTCTTGGGATACGCAGTGTTTAAATGCAGATCACAGTGCTAATTGCAGTCTTCTCGGTGACAATGCACACGTGCCGTGCGTGTATCAGGAAGTGATCACATCAAGAGCAAATATGTGGTGGCACGCGCTATACTCTAAGGTTTTTTTGTAGCCCACCGCTGGTGTGAAGAGTGTCTGGCACTTTCTCGGCACGTCGCCCTCTCCCTCACACTCTCCTGCTCTTTCTCTCTTCAGGGACCTCTTTGTTCGTTCGGTTACAACAAAGCTGACAGGGCCATGAAACCACACGAGCGGGCACTTACGAGGCTTTAAAAAAACTTCTCTCCAGAGGCTCTTTTCATATTTTGGCATGCCAAAAAAGATTAGTAGGCACAGAAACCTATGAAACAGGACTCTCCGAAGGTTATTATGTGCGAAGTAAGAATTATGCATCCTGCATACGCACCAAACAAACAAAAACTCATCTGCATGTGCTACCTAGCGGTCACAGGATTCCGAACGTTATGCTGTTGTCGAGTGACAAATGTCAACAAACTTATACCTGCTATAAAAACCAAGTCACCATGTGTTACCTAACAGAACAAGAATGCTCATTAAGCAAGTAAACCGGAGCTTAAACCCTCAAATTTTGCTAGCTGCGAAAGAATAAATTAGGGAGGAAAAAGTTGCGAATTTAGAAAAGCACTGACAAATAAAATGGTTTTCAAAACTCCGAAATACCTTTCCATCATCTCTCGAGCTGCCAATGACGACATTGGGCTGTTGAACCTGGGAGGCCGGAGCTTCCAGTCCCATGTCTTCAGCAGCCCACTCGTCATCCATGCTCTCCCCTGGAAGGCAATGTTGAAATATCCATGCAAGAGCATTCGTTTACTTATCAAGTTGAAAATGTGACACTTTTGCCACACAAATGGCGCACAAATGGCCAACAAATAATATAAACTTCATAATTGACTGAGACAATCACAGCTCGACAAACCTAGCTGACAAAAAGTGGACCTAAAAATGTTAATTGTGACCTTCAAACCAAGTTGGAGATGTGTACCAAGACCTGCCTGCATGAGTAATTTGAGCATTCGTGACTTCAGAAGTAGCAATTAGGCAAGCAGCAAAGTATGTTCCAACAAAATTTTTTTTTCTTGGCGGTGGCAACGTGGGAAAGTGCAGCCAGAATAACCAGGACGAAAACAGCCCACAATGTAAGAAAATCATTCGCAGTAATGAGGAGAGGACACATTCGGCAATGGGCTGCCCAGAGGTGCTTAGGTGTCCTCGTAATTTCCTCTAACCATGAGAAGTCTCACTAACATGGAACATCCATTGGTGGCTGCAGCCTATGCACAGTTCAACACCTGACACTGTTAGGGTCCTTGCTTTTAGTTTTTTGCACATCCAATACACTACAGAGTGCAAATTTACTTTGCAGTGAACAGGATGAGTCTAAAAGTTGTTAAACTTTGTTAATTAATCAGACACTGCTGTGTTGAGTGCAAATTTACTCAAGACAGCAATGTCTGAATAATGGGCAAGTACTAATGCCTAAGTATTGTGCTTCTGGGAAATAGGGGCTTTCTTCTGTGCCCAATCTTATTCTAATAGTTACGGCTACCCTATATTCAGAGGTTGTAAATTTGCATTACAAGAAGCTATAAATCCACCTTTTCTTTTCCTCCAGCCGAAACTTAACTGTCCAAACTACATGCAAGGTGTAGATACACTCCCACAAGTTTTAATACATGTTGCCCACACATAAAGCTAAGCTGCTAAGCCTGCTGCCAAGTGCAATAGCAATACTTCTAGAGAATAGTTTGTCACATGAAAAAATTGCTCACAGTACAGGTCTGCTTCTATCGGCACTGCTGCTGTAGTCCCAGAAATCATGGCCGCATTGCTGCAGGAAGGCACAGCTGTGTCTCCTGTGAAGTCAAACAATCACAAATGGCTTACAACCCTCTTTTATCAGTGTTTTTTTTTAATAAACAGTTAAAATAACATAGCACAACACTTTCTATCAGACATCCTGCGAGAAAATTCAGCTGCATGCACCACACTAAAAGAAATCTAACCATTCTGGCCAGGGCTGTCTCGCAGTGCCGAACTCTGTGACAGCACAGCTAGCGCAGGTGCCGCTCCTGCAGAAACAGAGTTCGACGTCTGGCCAGGGTTCTCTGCTGCTGCCGAGTTCCGGGACAGCAAAGGTGCAGCTCCTGCACAATTAAACTTTCACGTTGAGCAATCTCAAATGAATGGTGTAAACTCAGCTGCATGCACCACACTAAAAGAAATCTAACCATTCTGGCCAGGGTTCTCGTGCTCTGCCGAGCTCTGTGACAGCGCACGTGCAGTTCCTGCACAAAGAGGCACAAAGTGGTTTCCCTCAAAACCGATGCCGACGCGGTCACTACAGGGGGAGTTGACCGACGATGCTACAGTCAGAGTTTACAGAACTGAACAATGCAAGCGACGACGAAGGCGCCGTGATCTCCCATGCACACACGTTCGATGTGCCAACGTTGCGCAGGCACTTGATGCGGTTGACCTTTTAAGTTATTTCTTCGGCGGCACCCATGGTGACGACAAAAACAGCAATTAACGCGGTGGCCACCGCTGAAAAAGAAGTCTTTTGCTTGCAATGTCCGAAACAAAGGAGCATCACGGACCTTTTTCCAGCAATGTCTAGTGGACAAAAAATAGACGTTGCCCGCTTTGAACAAGCAAAATATTTGTCTTCTATTCAATTTCTGGCGCATGCACGGTCGGGTAGCTGTACAGTGGGCCGTGAAGCAGTTTCCTTCTTGGCATGCTTGTGGTTTTGCACCCAAGTGAGCATACATTGCCGTAAACTGTTATAATTGATGTAATGAAATATATAACAAAAAAAATTATGGCTCCCCTTCAACTTCGTTATAATGAGGTTAGAGTGCACACCGCAAGCACACTTGACTGACAAAGAAAGCTAAGCCTAGACTTTCTGCCTCTTAAAGCCCCTCTAATAAAGCACACTGAAGCTAACCCCACGTCTACTGGTCAACAAGCAAGAAATCCCCGTGGCTCATTTTTTGTAAGCGTTCAGCATCACGTGGACATAGCAGAGAAAAAAGAAACTCCACCAGCACAGAAGCATGCTCATGATGTACCTCGCACATCATGGCAATAAAAAGGGAACTCATACATTTTTTTCTAAAAGCAGGTGCTATTAACTGTGGGCCACCAGCACGCAAACGTTTTCTTACCAGTGTTAGTGGCGAGTTGCACTGGAGCTGCTGTGTGGCCAGAAGGCATGGCTGAAGCGCCTGCAAGGTTAGACCGACCTTCATTTTGTACAGATCTTGTTTAGGCCCAACATTTATGTCTTTGAAGAGTGAATGTTATAAGAAAAAAGCTGCAATTACTTTGGAGCTTTGCAGGCCGCAGCACGCAAAAGTTTTCTTACCAGTGTTAGTGGCGAGTTGCACTGGAGCTGCGGTGTGGCCAGAAGCCATGGCTGAAGCGCCTGCAAGGTTAGAGCGACCTTCATTTTGTACAGATCTTGTTTAGGCCCAACATTTATATGTCTTTGAAGAGTGAATGTTATAAGAAAAAAGCTCCAATTACTTTGGAGCTTTGCAGGCCGCAGCACGCAAAAGTTTTCTTACCAGTGTTAGTGGCGCGTTGCACTGGAGCTGCGGTGTGGCCAGAAGGCATGGCTGAAGCGCCTGCAAGGTTAGAGCGACCTTCATTTTGTACAGATCTTGTTTAGGCCCAACATTTATGTCTTTAAAGAGTGAATGTTATAAGAAAAAAGCTCCAATTACCAAACTTTGCTGGCCGCAGGACAGATGTGGAAGGCACAACCCTGGTAACTGAAAATTTTAGAAGTCATTTACACTTTTATAACTTTTTGTATGAGTGGCTTAGGCCCACTGATCCTGAATAAGAGCAGGCAATCGAACTACCGTATAAAGCGGAATATAGGTCAAGATTTTTTACCGAAAAATTTGCCAAAAAGTGACCCTTCAACCTATATGGCGGTCACTGCCATTCTTCTAGTAGTCATCTGGCAATTGGGCAACCCATCGAGCTCATCCAAACCCCAAAGGCACCGTCGCCACCACCCTCAATCGGACGCGACGCCATCTTTGTTTTGTTGCTTGTCTCGCTGTCAGCGAATGTGAGCATGCTATTTTCTTCTTGCTCAAAATGAGTTTAGGCACCTTGTGCCACTTCACAGCAGGATTTAAAAGAAAAGTTGGGGATTTTCCAAGGCCAACGACATGTCCGCCTTGCGCTAGTTCTTTATCACCAAAAGAATGCGCACTAATGGCGTTAGCTGAAGGGGCAGCTCTCGGTATGCAACGCTCGTAAGATCTCGTCTTGTGGGCACTGCTCTGTGCACCTGCGCTGCTGTACAAAGTGGAGTTTTGTCTGCAAGCGTCGTGCGATGTCTCTACGGCCAGCAAACCCCAATGTGTTTGCTGGCTGCCTGCACAGACTAGCGCTCGCTACGGTCTCCACACGAGTGCCACATGCTTTGCGCTCACTCCACGATGACCTGGTCGTGTGAGTGAAGTGCTGCATAAGCAATGTCGTGGACTGCACTGAGTACGGTTTGCTGTGTGGGCGACAGCCAGCGAAGCGCAGTCGTCCGACGACATTTCAGACAACCATAACGAGTAGTCTGAGACGAAACAAGTTATAGTCCCAATAAAATGAAGTTACATGTGTACCGAATTATTTATTTTCTGCATTTTTCAGCTACAAGGTAAGGGGGTCGACTGTTATTCCGTCTCTACCTATATTCCGCATTATACGGTATTTGTTTAACCGCCTCTTGGTGGTTAGCAATTTTTCGACCACTATTGACAAACATCAAGCTAGTATCAAGCTACAGAGCAAGCATCACCTTAGTACGCAAGCACAAACCATAATTTCAGTCCACCTAACTAAGTACTCTTGGGTTAAAGAGATGTTGGGGCATGTAAGCAAACTGAACTATGTGTTGCAGCTTTTTTCAAGCCTTAAAGTATAAACTACAGCACACAAACTAATTTTTGCCTGTATTTTGCTCAGAATAGTGCTGGTCATATACCAATAAGGAGATGCCTCTGAACAGGAGTTCATACAAAGAAAACAACAAACCAAAACTTGCCTTTTTCCCTTTGCACTGTCGGATCTGCAGCAGCGTTTACGCGCACATCGAGGGAAGTCGCGTAAATCACCCGGCTTTCTAAAAAGTACAAAAGCTTTTTCAGGACAGAACAAATCCAGTATGAGCAGCAAACCATAATGAAGTAAATTCGAATTTGCTGGAAAATGCTTGGCAAGAGCTTAAATAATGAGAACCTTATGCAACTAACCATTTTATTTTTTTTCCTGTATTGACTTCACCACCAAAAATAATGTAGCAAAAAAACAAGACCCACACACTTTTGTGAATCTGAAGAACCCTGTTAACCAAAACACCATCTTAAAAAAAAAGGGAAACGGCCAAAAGGGCTTGCTCATTAGAAAAAGTGGAAAAGATTGAAGAAAATTTCATGACATGCCAAGATGAATCCTTTAGGACAAGCACACTGCAACACTGGCGCTGATTTCTAAGCGACCTTGACTTTGACTACGTGCTTATTTTGTTTTTTTTTCTCCAGCCTTTAGATTTACTTGAACTGGAAACTTTTCAAGTATCCGAACTAGTAGCATTCCTTGAAGTACCTAGTATGTTACACAGAATGCCACAACTGTAAATTTTGTAAAACAAACCAACAATTTTTAAAACATGCAAATGCATAGGGCACTTACCAGTTGCAAACGCCTTGCAGAGCAGACTTCTCTGGAGGTCCTTGTTGAGCCGGCGCAGCTCCTTAACTTCTGCCCGAAGGGCAACATAATCCTCCTCCTTGCAGCAACAGCTGCTTGTGGGCAGCACATTTTGGACAGACTGCCCTTGCAAATGTCCTTTGACGGCTTCAAGTTCGTCTTGTGCAGCCTTCAACTTTCTTTTTACGGCCTCATGTATGTGCTTTGGAATGAGGTCCTCCTCTTCAAGGACCTCTTGCAAGAGTTCCTCCTCTTGTGCTCTGCGCACGTCCAATCTCAACTTTTTTGTTGATGTCCCCTGCATTTTGGAACCAAATCATTCTTTTAAAATGTAATTATATAACCACATGCTTAATTACCAATGCCCATGCAGCTGCATTAGGGAGCTCCTCTATAATGATTTGATTGATTATCGAGTTTAACGCGCCGATGCAATGCAAGCGATGAGGCGCACCGTAGTGGAGGGCTCCGGATTAATTTCGACCACCTGGAGATCTTTAACGTGTGCCGAAATCTCGTACACACGGGCGTCTTTGCTTTTCGCCTCCATCAGAAAAGCGGCCGCCGCGGCCGATATTAGAACTTGCGACCTCGGGCTCAGCAGCGCAACGCCTTAGCCACTGAGCCACCGCGGTGGGTTCCTCTATAATGTCGGCCACAGCTAGGTTGCAGGCCACAAATATATTAATCGGGCAACAGGATCAAAAGGTCTACTTGTGCAATAAATTGTGCAATAAACTTGTGCAAGAAAATTTAGCAGAAAGTTTGATGTCGACAGGGCCACTACAAGGACTACACCTGTTTCATCCCTTAATTGCACGTACTATAACTCTGTGCCATATCAATCATGCAAAAAAACCTGCATTACCTTTTTTGGGGCTTTTCTTTTTGTTTGCGAAGGAATGACAGGAACTCTTGTTCTCTTCTCTGCATACACATCCATCTGCTCCTTTGTTTCTGCAGACCAAAGTAGCAACAAAAATCTCATGACAATTACTATACTCCCTACTGTGAAATTTGTGCGTGGGCCTTGAAATGGAAACAGCAGTGCGAAGGAGGCTCAGAGGAGGGTTCTGAGAGAGAGCGGCAGCACGTGCCAGGAAAGAGTAAAGAAAATTATAAGCTGCACAAAAGAATGGTAGGCCGCTGCTGCACGCGTAATGTACAAGCTACTTTGACCAGTGAAGGTACAAACAAAAGCAATGGCAAGCAGGCAGACCATGCTTCGGAGGGCGTTGTACAGAGGGCTGGCGGGCACAGACAAACGAAGTTCAACAGCAGATCAACAGATTGCCGAACTAGGTTATAGCTAGGGTTGTTCGTTTTCAGGTTTTATATTTTTTCAGTATTGGGGCAGAGGAGGGGGGGGGGGTGTAAAAATCGGGTACTATTTTCCTAACTTATAATCAGATAGTAATCGGGTGTTTTTATAAAACCAGTCCAAAATTTAGGTTTTTATGAGTTAAATCTAGTGATGTACTAAGTAATACACTCAGTTTATTTTATCAGAAGGCATCACGAGCTTAACTTCAAGACGCTAAAAAAGCTTGTCATCGGGGGACATCAAGGTTTTCTAGCAAATACTCTCCAAAATTTGGAGTTCGTTCGGAAATGAATCAGTCATGATGACAGTAAAGAGCATAGATAACCTCCAAGAAATTAAACATTTTGTTCACGAAAAGCTGGCCATCGATCTTTTACGCATCATTGTTTTTGTACATTGTCATCGTCATGTGCAACATTGATTGATTGTGGGGTTTGATGCGCCGACGCAATGCAGGCGATGAGGCATGCTGTAGTGGGCTCTGGAATAATTTTGACCACCTAGGAATCTTTAACGTGCATCGAAATCTCTTCATGTGCAACATGCCGGTATCCATTCGACACCTGTCCGGTCGTTGAATGTATCTCACCCAGGCAAAAGTTCTCTCAACATCACAGCTTCTATTAGCTAGGGACAGCAATGTCAGTGCCGCGTTTGCCAGCCTGCAGTAGTGGGCGGCAGAGTCATGCCAATACTCAATGAGTTCAAAAGCTGTGTTTGTGGGGCTTGCTTCCAGCAAGTACTACTGGTTGAGAACAGCAGAACGTCAGCGCCCACTTATGCAGATCGCTACTTTGAAAAGGTCTATTCGTGGAGAACTCGAGTTTAACCGAATTATCCTGAAACGTGTCCGGGGTGCAAGAATTCGGTAAAATCGAGTTTTACCCAGAAACGAGCAACCCTAGTTGTAGCCTTCACATTATTAGAAAGTTTTAATCATCCCCCTTAACATTTCAGTTCTTCCGTTTTTTCAGTAAAAAAAATTTGTTTTCTGGCTGCAAATTAAGGCCGGAAAGTTGGGCTAGTTGGTTAGACGATACTGGGTACATTTTACTAGCACAAAAGACAGACCACAAGAAAAAAGAAAATCACAGGACGAATGCTAGACATCAACTGAATTTATCTGCACCCTTTCTGTGGCATCGTCCACTAAAGAAGTGAGGTTCCTGGAGCAAAGATTAACCCGCACACGTGTTGATGAATAAGTGTCCCTGTTCTCTTTCCCCTTTTTTTGTGCGTGCGCTGTTGGCATGGTGTGTTTTTTGTAATAAATGCAGTTGATGTCTAGCGTTCGTCCTGTGATTTTCTTTCTCTTGTGGTCTGTCTTTTGCGCTAGTAAAAGATGAGTGTTACCAAACCTAGTTTTTTTTTTTTTATGCTGAAGGAAGTTGCATTTTGTCTATCATGACCCATTTAATGTAAGCACAATGTACTATACATCACAACATCAATCAATTTGCACATGCAGCTGGTCTCCTGCACATATTCAGTCTGCCTATTTCACTGACTTTTATGCTCATGAATGTCATATTGTCAAAAGAATTAGCTCTTGCAGGCTCCCAAACACTTTTTGATGCCGTATGTGTACGCGGCTTTTTTTGCATAGCCGACGTGCTGCGTTTTGCATAGTCGGCGTTAGGAGATGTGCTACGAGGAAAAAAATAATAAACACAGGTGCCATACAGGAAAGCCACATTTCTGCATTAACTCGATCAGCTCAGCCTTTAAAATATGAAAGCAATCGGACACGACACTAGCGATGAATTGCAGCGCCGAATGAGTGAACTGGACACTGCGGGGTTAACTCAATTCTGTTAACAGGAGGCTCAGAGAAGGAAAGTCGAATACTATTGTGGTGACAGCTAGCCGTAACAGCGACTAACTCGCCGCTGTTTATTCAGGACAAGACGGGCCAATATCCCAAAAACGGCATCTCAATAGAGGCCAAAATTCAGGCGTTTTCCCTGTGATTTCTGCAGGCAATATGCTTCGCGCCTCAGCTGAGCGTGCATACGTGTTTAGAAATTAATCCTACTCCCTCAGCTCCCTCCCACCTACACACACACACACAAAATTTCGAGCCCTCACTGTTCGAACACATGGCTCAACTTCGCTGTAGCACTTACCGGTAAGGTGCAGGATGTTCGCGGAGTAGTAGCCGCCCTCCGTTGTGTCGTCGCCTTTCCAGTAAACGTTGTATGCTTTCGTCGGGTCAAAATCCGCAACATTTGCCGGCTCAAAATTTTGTATTAACACGTCCTCGACTATCGCAGTTTTCGAGTCAAATTTGTAGCGAATAAGCGCATACATCACGAAGCTAACTGCAGGGTGAGCACCACAGAGGGCCAAGGGAGGAGCAGAGGAGAGTCGGATGGCGCCAAAAGAAACTCATTAGTGACGGGGGACGGGGCGCCGGCACGTCGGCACGCTAATGAGCTTGGCGGCGCTGTTAGGTTTCTAAATAAGTGAAAACAAACTCCAGACGACGCAATTCCACACATTTATTACCTTTTCCAAGGATGAACAGGTTTTGCAAGGTTTAAATGCATGTAATTATTGGTTTCAAAACATTACAACTTGGTTTCTGTTGGTCAACAAACCGAAACTGGCCTTTCTTTATTTCAATTGAAATAAAGAAAGGGAAGTTAATGCAAGTATTCTTGCTAAGTCAGCTAAATGAGACCGGTTGTGTTTTTATTCTGCTACAGACTTGTAATAATTCATTTTAAGAAGCCTTAGTGGTAGGAACCCAGCATGCGCATGCAGTGAGAGGAGAGTCAGGAGAGTGATTTATCACTTCCCCCGCGCTTTCTTCAGCTTTGTGTCTTCAGGCCTAGATCTGTTATCATCGCTGCTGTCCGTGTTTTATTTCTCGATATATAAGACGGCCACATTCTTTCTTTTTTCCCTCCTATTTTGTTGCTCCTGTAAAGCTACCTTCACCGCCGGTATCTCATTTTATTTTTCCGTGTTGGGCATTGAGCTTTCGTATCAGCCCGGACGAAATGTCTGAGAAGGCGCGTGGACGATATAGACGTTACTTCGAGCCTGACTCGACGGAAAAAGTTCCCAAGCAGACTCTTTGGAGCCAGCGCAAGAAAGCCAAAACAAATCCAGCTGTTGAGCAGGTGAGTGCCGAATCGCAATAAAGAAAAAAAATGTGTATAGCCGAATTAGTGGGACAATTGACATGTTATCCAAAGGCGTAGGTTCGATCCCCACCTTGAGCGTATGTTTTTTCCACTTTCTGTCCTATATATACATAAAATTTCGAAAATGAAATTGGTGACTTCTCTGTTCCTAATTAACATAGAAGACAGAACTGGAACCCTGTGCCTTCCTTACTGCTTATAAGCACAAAGGAAGACACAGGAGAATATATTTTTTATATATTACACCGCACTTGTCCTGTAAGCGAAAAGCCGTGTCTAGAGTTACATATCCAAGCAAATTTTCAAAACCTAAGTTGTTTTCCCCACTTTTTAAGATATTTAAAACTACAATTTTCTTTCATTTCATTTTCAGAGCAACACACCTCCCAGTCAAGTGGCTTCACTTGCTGGTTCAAGTGGCTCCTTCGACTTTGCGGATGATTCCATCCAAACCTCAAACGAGGCTCAAGCACTGCAGCCAACTGCGGACTTTGTCAGCACGGCCACAAGCTTTGATGCAGTTGACCCAAGCCAAGTGGAGGGACCGTCGGATCCATGGCCAGACTCAACAATGCTAGATGATGATGAAGGTGGCGATTCGGATGAGTCTGAACCAGATGAAGGCGAAGCTGAAGAATGTGACAGCTTTCAGCAATTCTTTGACAAGTTGTCGGAAGAAACCCTTCCACATCAAACAACAACAAAAGCAGAGGCCTTTCTTCTTCTCCTGTCGTACGTTGTGACTGCAGGATTGACGTGGGCACAAGTACGAGGCCTGCTCATACTGATCAACACGCTGTTTGGCATAAATGTTGTTCCCGGCACGACATATTTTTTTAGGAAACTGTGGAAGGACAAGAAGGAAGCCCTTAAGCTTCACTTCTTCTGCCAATCCTGTCATGGCTACATTGGACAGATTGCCCGAGCCACCGGAACCCAGTCCATAACTTGCGGGTTTTGCGAAAAAAAGTCTACCTTCCAGAGCTTGATGCGGGCTGCGAGTTTTTTTATTATGTTTGATTTAAAGAAGCAGATCGAGGCCCTGTTGACACATGTAAGCGGCACGCTTCTGGACAGTCTTCAGCGCCTACGAGCTAAGTGCCACGTTCCTGGTGTGTACAGTGATATCACGGATGGTGATCTCTACAGAAGTGTACGCAACCAGCTAAGCATGGCTTGGAGTGACCTGACACTGACGTTCAACACGGATGGAGCGCCAGTGTTTGAGTCAAGCAAATTTTCAATATGGCCAGTGCAATTCTTTGTTAATGAACTGCCAGTCCCAGCTCGGTGGAATCATGTGACTATTTCAGCGTTATGGTTTTCCAAGCTTCACCCTCCAATGAACGTTTTCATGACACGATTTGTGGATGAAGTTAAAAACATTGGAGTACTGTCGTGGTCCCATGCTGGAACTGCTGTTGCATCCACGGTACATGCTGTCCTTGCCTGTGTTGACTCTCCCGCACGAGCGAGCGTACTCAACAGCAAGCAGTACAACGGGTACTTCGGCTGCAGCTGGTGCTTACAGGAAGGCACACCCGTAGGCCGTGAGTAACATTTTGCAGTATTCTTCATGGGGCTGAAAGTCTTCATCGGTGCTTGATAGGGAATGCACGTGTTACTGCCCAAGGCATTTTTTTTTTTAGTTTGCACCTGCGTATACTTCAAAGCTCGTGACTGACATCAAAACAAGGGACCGAAAATTGGGGCCTAAAAAATCAGAAAACATGGATTGTTTAAAGAAAAAGGAAGCTGGTTATTGACTGAACTGCTCACATGTGCCCACACAAAAAAATCCTTGAAACTTATTAGATGCCCAATCCCTCATAATAACTAGTGGCAATTCAGAAGTAAAGTTGCAAAAGCCCCTTTAAAGTGCACAAGTTAGAAGATGAGGTGAGGCTTCCTTGTTACTCCACATTTAGTGCTTTAAGTGGTATATTGCTGATAACAGGGAAAAGCTGTTGTAGTTACAAACTTTATTAGAAATACCATTTTGCTGTGTATATGATCAATGGTCAAAATTATTAGGGTGATTTGTCCTCCAATAAAAAGGATTTCAGTCAGGGATGCCAGGATGCAGGAAGGGGGGGGGGGGCATAGAAAGTGGTAGTGGGGCAAAAAATACGGACTCGAAATGACATCCAAGTTGTGCTTCAAGTGACATCTGATTTGCGCCCCGACCGTCATTCGATTTGAGCCATGATTTGCACCTTGATTAGTATCCCCTAAATGAAACTGCAACTCACGGCTCAAATCGAATTTCGCCTGATTTTTGCTTGATGGTGGTGTGCTCACGGATGGATGCGGACGGACATTCGGAGGTCCTAAGGTACTCCGTACTGTTACAGGCGAGAGAGTAAGCCGTTTGACTCTCGGGTTGTAACTCACGGTTGTAGCCCAATGGGTAAGACAGCTGACACTAACTCTGTCTGGTCTAGCAGACACAGGCTCGAATCCTGCCAGTTCCTGGGTGATTTTTTGCGATTGCAAGTGCTATGCGCACGAACGCGGACGGACATTGTGCGGTCCTAAGGTACTCCGCACCTAAAAAACAGTATTGTTTCAGGTGGGCACTGGAAAAAGAGAGGGGGAATAAAGGCATGTAAGGTCCACTTGGAGGGTAGACAGGTGGACTTGGAATTGCACCCCCCCCCCCCCCACAGTGACCACAGTGAAAAATGTTTTTTCTTTCTTTTTTTTTTTTAGAAAGGACGTTAGTTTAAAAGGCACACTCTAGGACAGACAAGCTCATCTCTTAGCTGTTTGTAGTGTTTTATAGTGGTCCTCAGATCACACAGTTTATCGTTTATTGTTGAGTTGATCCAGGGTATTGCCAGAGTCCGGTAAGGAAAATGCTTGTGGTCTGATTGCCCTAGTTCACTACTGACCTCGTCCAAATGCACAAGGCTCAGCTTTATAGAGTAATAGTTGCAGGATGTAGGATTAGAAGTTCCTCAACTGTTCATCCTGGAGTCCAAGGATATCAGGCAGTTTGAAATTGAGCAGATTGCAAGTCAATGTACGTAATGTAGTTGTTTACAAAAGTTGTTTCTGGGCACGTTTAGGTGTTGTGCTCTCAGTGAGGGTTCAATCCGTAAGTTTGGGCCATTCTGAAAGGTTCGCATGCTTAGGCGCTTTCATTGGGACCACATTGTTGCCCCAGTTGTCTTTGCAAGCATCTTTATTCTGGGCTCCTTCAACCTGCAGATTAGAGGAGCCTACCGCAATGGAGTTGCCTCAGAGCATGTAAACATTTTTGTAAGACTCTATGCATATGTGTCTGTGTACAATGGTATATTTTGGTGTGGTTTTGTTTGTGCAGGCACGATGAAGTACCCTTGGAATGGCGAGCCAGCTCCGGAGAGGTCCCATGCACGTGTATTCAATGCAATGCTGCGAGCAGGACAATTTAAAAACGGAATCGATGGGATCAAAGGGCCATCTGCTTTGATGAAGCTCAGGGGCTTCAACTTGGTCTGGGGGCTGCCTCCAGACTACATGCACTGTGTGCTGGAAGGTGTGACGAAGCAGCTCACTGAGCTTTGGCTCGCAGATAGTGGGAGAACCTTTTACATTGGCAAAGAGGCCAAGCTTCTGGAATCTCGGCTTGGAGCCATAAAGCCTCCTATAACGTTCTCCAGAACGCCTCGACCTCTGTCAGAGCGCACTTTCTGGAAAGCAACAGAATGGCGGCATTGGCTCCTTTTCTATAGTTTTCCATGTTTGGCCGGTGTACTAGGGGACAGCTATCTGTCGCACTTCGCGCTTTTCGCAAAGGCAGTTTTTCTTTTACTGACAGATGTAGTTAGAGAAAGTGCTATTCGGGAAGCCGAGAAGTTGTTTTGCACATTTGTTTCACAGATGAGCACTCTTTATGACGATGAGTCGCTCACATTCAACGTACACCAACTGTTGCACCTTTCCAAAGCGACGCGAATGTTTGGGCCACTTTGGGGTACCTCAACGTTCCCATTCGAGGATGGTATTGGCCAGGCTTTGCGTCTTGTATCAGCCGCCAAGTTTGTTCCTGTGCAAGTTGCTGAAAGATGTATAATGCGGGAATCTTATCACACATTGGAAAGGCAGATCGCACTTCCGGCCCGCCTTGCATCTGCAAAAAATGATCTAGACCCAGGGTGCAAGAAGTGGTTCCAAACTTGTGTACTTGGAGTGCCGCACGATGCTGTAGGTATGCCAGAGTGCTTCATGAACTTGTTTGTGAACAGGCATACAGCAGTACCTGAGCTGTCACGGTATTCGCGTGCCCAGGTTGGAAGGGCTGTCATTCACGCAGCTGATTATTTGGCCCCAAAGAAGACCTGCTCCTGCTATGTAAAAATGCAGGATGGCAGATATTGTTATGTGCTGGGGATATATGCTGGCTCGGGTCTCATATATTTTCATTGCCAGAGTATGGTGATTTCCCCTTGCACATTTGATCTGCCTCAGACAGTGTGCTGCGAGCATCCTCCATCACAAGAAAATCATTGCTTATATTCTAGCAATGATGTCCTTGCACAGTGTGTTTTTATTTCTGTTGGAAATGTGTCGTACTTGTCTGAGCTGCCAAACAGCAAAGAAAAAGAGTAGTCCTCTTCATGGTAATAAGGCAAAAATCCGAACACCGAAGCACTCGCGACGGGTGATTAGGAAATCATTAGTTCAATTTGCCTACATGTCCTCTCGGTACTATCACCATTTCTGTACTTTTTGCGTTTTTTTTTTCTCTGCTACTGAGCTAGCACGTACCCAATGTTTAATCACCAAGCGAAGAAAACATTTACCTGGAACATAGTGGTCGCTCAGTTCATTACTACTTTTGTAATCACCATGCTGTAATTGCATACATATGCTTCAGTACAATCCTCTCAGGCGTTTCGAAGTTCAAGGGCGCAGCACAATTACTAGGTCCCTATTTAGTCAGGTAGATTTAACGAGATGTGTTGGGAATGCATTTCGGCCTTGTATTGTGGAGTTCTCTGGCTCAAATTCTACCCAAACTCAAATTTACCAAACAATTTAATTAAATAGCCTGTTTTCTTTTTTTATTTTTTAAAGGTAGTTGCCCATTTAGTGTGCTATCCAGTGGCCATTTTTCATGCCAGGACTCCGGCTTTTCAGCCTACAGAGTTAACTAACATTGCCATATCAGTATAAGTTTAGCCGTGGCTGCAGTAGAAAAGCAGCTTAGTTAAACGTCCAAGCCAGTACTCTCATTTCCGTGACAAGCATTGGAAATCAAACAGACAATGCAGAACAAAAAATTTCTTTAATTGTTTTACTTCACTCTTCATTTGGCTTTGTTAGAAATGAGCAGAATTTCCGTAAGCTTTGAGGTGCAACGAAGCTAGTATGATGAGTGCACGTGAAGCAGGGGGATGTCATATTCGTGCTTTATACTATCCCGGCATCGTTTAAAATGCAAAGAATATGTTGGTGTTTGTGTGTTCAGGTGCCTACAATTTATAGCCAATGCATTATGCAGATCAAGTTGTACAAAATAATTTGCAAGACCCTTTGTTCAGTTGGGATAATTGTAGCTTCAAGTGAAATTGCTTTTGGCCATCGTACTTCTGTATTCATTGTGTTAGTTAGTTTGTGTAATGTTGTGCTTCTCTGCGTTCAGTGTGCCATTTGTTGTATCACTATTTTTGTGTTCATGTGAATATGGTTTGTGCAAACAGGTATGCAAATGTAATTGCACACGCCCATTTGCGAGACCTTTAATTGCAGAAGTTCGGAAATTGCAGCCTTAAGTTACAATTTTCTAACTGTTCCATTATTTGATCCTGTTGGTTATGTGTGTCACTTTGCGCACGCAAAATATGCCGAGCGACGCCCCTCTGCATATCCATTAGTATGAAAAAACAACTGCATACTATTTTTTTTTGTCAGTTATTCTTGTCGGTTTGTCAGTTATACTTTTTTGTCAGTTATTCTTGTAAAATGCTACAACTTTCCTACTCTTCTGTTTTAGCAAGTTGTGAATTAAACTGACTGGCAATGCCAACAAGATTCTGTGCCTCTTGTCTTTCTTTTGGGAACTCGTGACGGTACAACTTTGTGTGAGCAGCCATTGCTTTATATAGGTATTTTTTCATGGTAAAACTGTATTCGAAATTTACTGAGATTACTTTAGAGCATATATGCTCTTTATGTAATCCACGTAATGTACCCTTATTGGTGACTGAAGTGTTGATCAAAATGAACAAAATAACCCAGAAGGATCACTGGAAAATGTATTTTCTTTTCAATTACACATGACTGCATGCAAGTACAGCAAAACAAATTGTCAGGCTTGAAAAGCTACTGTTGTTTTGTCAGTAACCTCGAATCTAATCAAAATACATTTGCACTGCTCTATAAATGATCATTTGAAGAGTTCATTTATTTCTAACAATGTTTAGAGAAATGTCCTGAAGTCCTTAAGAGGAGCATCTTGTAGGTGATATGTGGAGACTAAAGAAACTGTTTTAAGCCAACATTGGCCACGAATACTCTTATATGGCCTTGAACATCAAGGACTGTGCGAGAGGAAAAAAAATTTTGGCGGACTTAAAAGTCAAAACGGTGCTGGAGATAGCAGAGAGGTGGACATTTCGTGTTCTTGACATCTTGGAGCTCATCTTAGTGGGTCCCTTGAGAAGGCGGGATAAGTTATGTGTTAGGTCAAGGGAACATTCACTGCTGTGTCCTGCTGCTGCTACTGTTTCAATAAAGAAGTATGCGAAAATACACTCATGGGGGGTGGGGGGGGGGGGTATACTGTATGGTTGTCGGTGTATGACGAGGCACTGGGAGGTGGAAAGTGCCTTCTTTAAGAAGAGTCGCTCAGTGCCAGATTAAGTGCTGAAGGTCAGCAAGTGTGGAGCACGAGCAATAGGGATATCAAGGAGCCACTGATGGGGTGCACCATTCATAGAAGATCTTGGGAGGAGGGTTGCACGTCTGGCGTCGACAAAGTACTGATAATGATTGTCTGGACTTGGCAATAGGGTGAGAGTGGACAGGATGCAAATTAGAGGGAGGTCTGAGGTTGTTTTTCTTCTTACTTGGTAATTACACTGGTTTGTAATTACACTGGTGGGGTCAAGACGGGAGTGGGTGGAGTCAAGTGGGGAAACCGTGGAGGTATAGTGTGTACGCACGCCTTTGCAGCCACATGAGAGGCCTCACTGACCGGTGATGAGCACTTGCGGCCAAGAGAACCAGTTGATAAATCCGGGGTTTCTGGGAGTTTACAGTGCTTTAAGAAGTCTTATGTGTTTTGGGCAAGAGCGAGGAGTGGAAGTCGAAAATGAGTAAATTGATAGCGGGGTTGATCGCGTAAAGTTCCACTTCGAGGCTGGTAACTTTCAGTTTAAGATGGGCTTATTTGCTTTGGGTTGATTTAAGATCTCTAGAAGTTGTTCCAATGCCAACTAGTTGGGGAGTGACGATTTCGTTTGTGTAGATCAATTGTACGTGCCCGTTTGCTGTTGTGTAGGCTGGTGATGCCGCCAGAGTGCATGCGACGTGTTACGTGGCATGCTTCCATCACAACCTGCATTCTAACGAAGAGTCCAAAGTGGGCAGGCAGTGCCAGAGTACCAGAATCAGGGAGATATCTCTGAGTTGTGGCTGGAGGCTGCCCATGGAAGTGTTTTGTTGTGAGAGAGAGAGACAAACGTAATGAGCAGGAGGATGTTCTTACGGCCTCCACCCACGCAGTGAGAGGCATCCTTATTCCAAGATGCCTTGGGGCTGGCTGGCCATCCGGGCCCGTTCCTCCAGTCGACACTGGCCATAGAGCTTGGAGCTGGTCAGCTGCTCCACCCACTGCTCATAGGTAGGGTTGAGATTTGGGGTTAGAGTGGGGGTCCATTGGCACTCTCGTACCACGTGCTATAGGGTGCCAGCAACAGCTGGCAGAAGTTACACTGGCAGGTTATTGGTTGGGGTACTTAGCGTTTAGCAGGGTGTTATGGGTATACGAATTGGTTTGTAGTTTCCGGAAAGTGGTTTCTTCATTGCGTGTTAATTGTGAATGAGGTGGCGGGAAGCAACGGCGGTCGTTTTTGTAGAGGAATAAGATTTCGGTGTATGTGTGGAGTGATGCTGGCTTTGAGGTAGTTCAGTCGTTGTTTTCTACCTCTGAGGTAACAGCCCAGTGTGTATGAGCACGGGCAGCAACGTGTGCCGCCTCGTTCCCTTGGAGGGACTGGTGGCCGGGTGACCAGATGATATTAAGTTCTGGTAGTCTTTTTATTTGACGAAGAAAGTACAGTGCGGGTTGAAAGATGCAGCCAATTAGAAAGTTTCTGCAAGTGGTGTGTGAATCGGTTTTAAAAGTAAGAAATTCCTCGCCTGTTGTTGCAGCAAGGGCGATGGCACACTCCCCAGCGGTCTCGATGGAAGTGGTGAGAACGGTCGCTGCTGCCAGTTATGTGCCTTGCATGTTAATGACACAGGCTGCATGTGCTTTCTGATGAAGGTAGGTCGATGCATCTGTGTATCGAGTGCATTGTAAGTGATGATTGTCCTTATGAATTCAGCGAGGTCGAGCCGTGCGCCGTTGTTTGTTGAAAACCGGGTGCATATTTCGGTGTAGGGGAGCTACGCGGATGTGTTGCCGAATGTCTGCAGGGATTCGATTCTTTTCATCTTGTCATGGTGGGATGCTGATGACAATGGCTTGGACCATGCTAGAGTATCGTGTTTGCAAAGTCCGAAGCGACGATTGGAGACGTGGCGTATGATGTGCATGAGTTGGTTGAGTGTGCGCTGGAATTGTGGTAGGGCTTGTAAGCCAGATCCATCTTTAGATATTATGAGGCCCAATATCCAAAGGTGGGGGACATTTGGGACAGGGTGATTGTTTATATATTGTTCTGCTTCTGGTATTCTGTGTGCGGTATTGTGGGTGGTTCTCTTGCTGAGCGTAAGTAAACGGGACTTTTCGGGTGCGCACTCCAGTCCTCTGGATGAGGGGCCATAAATGAAATGAATTGGCTGACTTGTCTGTCTCTGGTCCAGTCTTACTCTGATGAAGACCACAGCCTGGTTGAACTGCCAGTGCTCTAGTATCTTCACACGTGTGTCCAGCCTCTTCATTTACTTCAAACCAAACCATCGACAACGACGACGATAGAGTGGCTCAACTGAAACCGGCGCTGGCTCTGTGATGTATTGTCTCACCTGTTCTGCCACCACATAGCATTATATATACACAGATGTATCTTTATAAGCAAAACATGTTACATAACTTTGTGGCAACTTGATACTGTAGTTACTGGCTGGTACACGTAATCATAATGAGTCGTTACAGTTGCATATGTGAGTGATAAGACCAACACAAAACATCCTGCTAGGATAGGATGCACACAAATGTAATGGTTGCCTCGAGTGCAAACAACAAAGGGTGCTTATATGTGTATACAGTAAAACGGTGTTTATTCAAGCCTCAAAGAAAGCCACCTAAGTATGAATTAGTGAGAGTTGGAACTAACGACGAAAGTGAAGAACAACAGCTAGTAGGCTGAGATTGGCGAGCTTTGGGGCACGCCAATTTTAGATTTTAAAAAATCCGTAGTCTGCCTTCTGTATTTCCATCAGTTTTTGCTTTAACTGGCGAATGCAGCAGAAAGCCCCTCCTTTTCCAAAACTTGAGACGGGCCGGCAGCATTCAATGCGGTCATGAGTTTCTAGCAGAAGGCCGCAATAGTACTTCGTCCAACCCCTATTGTCAACACTGGCCTGGCAGCGACAGCTTCTGCGCTTGCGATCTGAGATATGATGTCCTCATCCGTCAGCACAGCTCACGTTATTGCTCTCGCGTCTACAAGCAACGTTACCCAACGAATATTTTCTTTGTTAACAATGATTCCACAAACCAAAGTGCGCCGACCCGTACTGCATATTTGCGGTGTCACACCTCTAGCAATGATATATCGGCTTGATACGGAGGCGAACGCGAAAATAACATCCAACAAGCACAGACCCTCGACGCCGAGAGGCTGGCCTAACGTTCGCAAGACGTTCCCGTTCTGGAGTTCGCACCATGTTGTGCAGTACCATGTCAGCAAGAAAGTTGAATGTGCAGACATCAATAAATTGCTCACTTGCGTACACGCCACGACAGCTGACATTCGGCGATTAAGCGTACGCCCGTTCCCCCGCGGACGAAAAACACAGCGCCCTGCCCTTTTAACGCGTGTACTGTCGTCGAGCTATTGTACGTATTTGCTTTTCACAACAAGGAGGGCAGCTCATAGCATTTAATAATCAGCAAACAGTTTTGGAAGCCCACAGCGCGGCAAGAGAAAATGCTTCACAAGCTTGCGGGCACTCGGACTCGGACTTCGCGCGGACTCAGCTCCACGATAACAACGCGTTTGCAGTGTTGTTGCCTAGGGACCGCCTGAATGTTAGTAGTGAAGTTTGATGCGTCCAAGGTCTTGCGTCACCAAGCTGATGCGTTAAATTAAGTTGTTTCCATAACTAAAAAAAAAAAAACTGTAATGTAGTGGGATTCGATCCGCAGGCTGCCGCTCATTAGCAGGACACCCTACCCACTACGCTACGGAGACATCAGTAAAGCCGGTTGTAAAGCGTGCTTATATAACATAAAACTTAAAACACAAAAGGCTTGATGGGCATCTTTAACAGATTGACGGGCAGCGATGACAACCGATGAGTACAAACTGATGAAGAGAATCGCTAGGGCGTTCAATGCACTGCACACTTCGTTTAACCTGACCACCCCGAGCCACCTCAGTTTGAAATGCTCAAGCACCGCGTTTCTCCGTACGGCTCTCGTCCGCCGCGGGCGGCCGTGGGCGTAATGAAGGTCTTTACGTCGGGCGGATTCAAGCGACCACTGAGTTGGAGTGCCGACAGAAGGCTGCGTACAATTTGCCTAGCTGCTATAGTCTTGTAGGGCAGAAAACTTCTGTGGCCTTGACCGCGACTACGCAATATGTGAACGTTATCATGCATCCCCCGGGCAAACGACGATGTTGAACGTTCTCTTTGATTGCCGAAGTCATCCAAGCTGCATTGACCATGTCGAAATGGAGCAATCGGATGGACGCCGGCTTCATAACGCGAATTCCCGCTACGGGAAGCGTTTTTTTTTTGTTTTTTTTTTTTCACGTCGGCGTTTTCGCGTTAACAGACGCCATCAAGAACACTAAAGCTTCGCTTTAAGAAGCTTCGCTTTAAATAGCTTCGCTTTAATAAATGTGCCTGCAGGTTTACCGGGCTGCTGGAGTGCTTGAAGTTTGCGAACGTGAACCCAACAGCCCATATCGGCTAACCTTGTTGGTGTAGGTTTGAAGTTTTACTGGCGCTGCTGGCGGTGCCCGTAGGCTGGTACACGCCTGACGGACCTTGCCCCTTTTCCCTGATGGTGTGGGTTTGACGGCCTACTGGGCTGCTGGAGTGCCTGTACACTTTCCTACATGTCCGGCAGGGCACCTTGATTTTGCTTGTTGGTGTTGGGCTGATGGTCTGATGGACTGAGGGAGCGCCAGCAGATTTTCTTACATGTCCAACAGGAGTTCTGCTGGTCCAGTAGAAACGTTTTGATGGAATTTTTGAATTATCTTTCGGTCTTGTGAAGTTCTCTATGGCAAAAGTTTTCGCCGGATCAGGCCGGACTCCCGCGGCGTTGACGACATGGCCCAAAAACTTGAGTTCCTCGTACGCGAAGCGGCATTTTTCAGGCTTCAGCGTTAACCCCGACGTACGGATCGCCTCGAGTACAGACTGCAACCTTGGAAGGTGTTCGTCGAAAGTCTGGGAGAATACCACAACGTCGTCGAGGTATACGAGGCAGGTGTGCCATTTCAGGCCAGCTAGCACAGTATCCATGACCCTTTGGAACGTTGCTGGTGCCGTGCATAGCCCAAAAGGCATCATCACCTTGAACTCGTATAGGCCGTCCGGGGTTATGAATGCAGTCTTCTCTCGATCTCTCTCGTCCACTTCAATTTGCCAGTAGCCTGTCTTCAGGTCCATCGATGAGAAGTACTTCGCGTGGCAGAGGTGGTCGAGGGCGTCGTCGATTCGTGGCAGGGGGTACACGTCCTTTTTGGTGATCCCGTTCAATCGCCGGTAGTCAACGCAGAACCTCAGTGTGCAGTCTTTTTTCTTCACGAGTACGACCGGCGCCGCCCACGGGCTTTTCGACGGCTGTATAATGTCTTCGTTGAGCATTTCATCGACTTGAGTCCGGATGGCTTCGCGCTCGTGTGAAGACACGCGGTATGGTGACTGTCGGGTAGGACGGGCTGCATCCTCGGTTATTATCCGGTGCTTCGTCAGAGGTGTCTGGCGTAGCTTGGAGTTCGACGAAAAACACCCGCTGTAGCGACGCAGCAAAGCCAATAACTGGTTCTTTTCTTCTTGCGGTAGCGCCGGATTCACGTCGAAGGGCTGCGGAAGCTTCAAAGTATCGACGGGTGCGCGTTCAAAGTCGGCTACTGCGATCACGTCACTTGCTTGTTGCTTTTCTTCGAGAACGCAATTGAAGCGCCCTTGTTTAAATGCTGGTACTCCTCGGTAAAATTGGTGACCAAAACGTGGGATTTGCGCTGCTTAAACCGCGCAATGCCTCTTGCGACAGACACACCGCGGTCGAGAAGCAACGTTTTGTCACTCTCCACGATAGCATCGACGTCCGGAGCAGCACCTTCACAGTAGACGTGGCTTGCACGGGGTGGCAGGGTGACGTGGTCATCGGCGATCCTTACAGCTGCACGGTGTGCGGGGCTCAATTCCGGCGTCATGGAGTGATCGGAGGAAAAAGTTATCAACTTCGTCTGCAGATCGATTATTGCGCCGTTGTCCGTCAAAAAGTCCATTCCGAGAATTACGTCGCGGGAGCAGTTAGGCAAAATGACGAACGCCGCTGGGTACGCCGTGCCGTGTATGGTGACGCGCGAATTGCACGTTCCACATGGCGTTACGAGGTGGCCTCCTGCTGTGCGTATATGTGGACCATCCCATCTTGTCGTATCTTTCTTCAGCTTAGACGCGAATGACCCGCTCATTACCGAGTAGTCGGCTCCCGTGTCGATGAGGGCGACTACGTCAAAGCCGTCGATGGACAACTGGACGTCGGACGCCGCCTTCCTCGAGTTCCGGGTGCGTCGGGGCGTCGCGTCTCGGCTTGTGCGTGTTGACGGTCGGGCACTGTGCGTCGTCATTGTCGTCGTCTCCGCGGCAGGTTTGGTCATGTCAAGTACGCGTCGCGCCGTGTGGTTGTCGTCGGGTTCAGGAGTCACGACAGGGTTAGGTCGGGTCGTCGGGATGAGGGCATGTCGTAAGTCACAGTCTTCGGCGAATCGTTGCGTCGTTGGAGGGTTTTCGGTTTTCCGCCGTTGTGCAACTTCACCTCGAGAAGTTGCCGCCTTTAGTTTCCCCCGCGTGGGCTGGGGGACCTTCCACGTGCGAAGTCAGCACTGCTACGGCGGTCCGGCGACTGGTACGGATAGGGCGATGGCGAACGATTGAAACGGGCTGGTCGGCGGCTGTTGTTGGACAGGTACTCTTCGATCTCCGATGGGCGCTGGCCAGTTCGGGGCGGGGTGCGTCGACGGAGAACTCTCGCAAACTGAGCCTTCTGTAGGGGCAGCGACAGTAGATGTGGTTGGCCTCTCCGCAGTGGTAGCACAGCGGACGATTGTCGGACGTTCGCCACACGTCGGTCTTCCTTGGGGCGGGGGTTGCGCCGCAGGTGGTCGGGCCGGCGAGAGGGGATGCCGGTACGGAGCTTCGTGACGATATGTTGCAGGTGGGCGAGGGCGATGGACAACAGCCGCGTAGGTCATGGCTTGCGGCTCGCGAGGTGCTACTGGCGTTGTTGGATTTCCCAGCGCTTGCTGCACTTCTTCTCTAATGACGTCGGTAAGAGAAGGGACTTGTGGTTGCGGCGGCGTTGGGAGCAGTTTCCGCAGCTCCTCCCTCATTATTTCTCGGGTAGTCTCCCGTAGGCTATCTTCGGGAATGCGCAAGTTGTCGACGCAATTCGCATTGGCCATGCCAACATAGTTCCGGTCGTACTGCTTAGCACGCATTTCGATGGCTTTCTCAATGGTGCTGGCTCCGGTCACGAATTCGGCGACGGTCTTTGGCGGATTTCGGACAAGTCCAGCAAACAGTTCCTCCTTCACACCGGGCATTAAGAAGCGCAACTTGTTTTCTTCCGTCATTTCGGGGTCCGCGAGCCGAAATAGTTGCTTCATCTCTCGACGAAGATCACGACCCCTTCGTTGGGGTGCTGCGTTCGAGTTTCAAGTAAAAGTGCTGCGCGTTCTTTTCTGACCACGGTAGTAAAGGTCTTCGTGAACTCCATTTTGAACTGAGCCCAGTTTGTCAAGGAGCTCTCGTGATTCTCGAACCTTGTGCGAGCCGAATCCTCCAAGTAAAAAACTCGTGCCGGAACGTTTCTGCGTCGTCCCACCTGTTGAATTTCCGGACACGCTCAAGTTTCTCCAACCATTCTTCTGGGTCTTCTCCCTTCATACGCACCCTTCATACCCAGCATCCCCACCAGATGTCACGAAAACAAGGACGATGCAGTTGTCTTGAATGAGAAACACGTTTATTGGAGCTAACTTGTGCTCCCCTAACAACTCAAAAGAATACAGAGGCGGCGAAGCAGCGGTCAACAAATTGACTTGCACCGGCGAGTGTTGTCGAATCGAATGCCCCGGCGTCCGCACTGCAGGCTTTTTATCTTTCGGCGCGCGTGGTTCTCGAAACGTCGATTCGCATCGAGAACATAGTAGATCCAAGAAGATTATTCTGGGCTGTTCACGTTAGATGGGAATGCTCTCCCTATCACAACAGATAACACATGCGGGCACAAAGAAAGAATGGAACACGCGCTTCCCTTGGCGCAGACATAACACAGACCGGCGCAGCCGGTCGGTAAAAGCAAAACACAAATAAACAAACCCAATGTATGGTTCGCGGCAATACGAATCTCAGACAATTTCTTCTTTCTGGAATGACCAAGGGCAGATTGAGAGGTGGTAACACCTCTGAAAGGTTGGGAACAACCCGAGCTTGTAATGTTGCCATAAGTTGCACTCTTTGCAACTCGGTCCTGCTTATCTCCGCTTTCATCTCTGTGATTGCCTTGGTTTTGGCTTTTTCGGTCAAATGCCTTCCAGGCCAATTTTGGCCTCCATGTAGATGAGCTCTCGAACACCGAACACAAATTTGGCCTAGCTGATCGTGACTGCTCCTCCGGCGAGGCGTCGTGCAACTGTACGAAGATCATCGTTGTGCTCCTCTTTGGTAGCTCAGCCAATGAGAATGTCCTCCATGTGGCAAAATACCCATGGTGTTTCTCCCGGCATCTCTCTATGTCTAAGGGGCAGATGCGATGTCAAATGGGAGGCGAATGAAGTGAAACCTTCCAAATGGTACAGCGAGTGTCGTTATCTTTGTGCTTGATTCAGAGAGCGTAATCTGCCAGAAACCAGAATTGGTATCAAGTTTTCAAATTTGTGCTCCAAAGCGAAGTCCTAAACCATGCTCAACAGACGAAATCGGGTGCCATTGCCATAGCACAAACTGGTGGAGCTATGTGAAGTCCACGCACGCACACGTGTGACTGACCTCGGACGCGACCACAGAAGTGCAAGCGGACGAGGGCGTGGCGCAGGTGGACAGCCCCTTGGCTCACTTGCTAGAGGCGAGGCAATCGCTGCACCGGCGATGGAAACAGCAGCGCACGAACCGCCGGCTACGCAAGAGGGTGGCCCTGCTCGAACGGGCCATCGAGAAATACAGTCGGGAGCTATGCGCCCAGAGGTGGCATGCCGTGTGCAACGAGGCGGACGGCCAGCTCCACAAGGGGAGGACGTGGAACCTGCTACGGCACCTTCTGGACGAAACGAGGACCCGAGGCTATCAGCAGCACCGGCTGGTCCAAGTAATGCACACGACCGTCAAGACGTTGGGGAAGGCAGAAACAAGTAAGCGCATAAACGCGCGCTACCTGCCAAGCACTGCGAGCGAGAGGCACGGCGAATACCGGGGAGCGGACAATCCGGCCCTGGATCGCAGCATCGAAGAATGGGAAGTGCGGGCAGTGCTGCAGACCCTCAACTGCAGGTCTGTGGCGGGCCCAGACCGGGTAACCAACAAACCCCCTGAGGAACCTAAGCGACGGAGCCGTTGCGGCCCTCACGGACTACTTCAACCGCTGCTGGCACGCGGGCACGCTGCCCCGACAGTGGAAAACGGCCAAGAAGGTCCTGATCCCGAAGCCCGGTAAGCCACCCGGCATCGAGAACCTGCGCCCGATCTGCCTCACCTCGTGCGTAGGGAAGGTCTTGGAGCACGTGCTAATGAATAGATGGCAACGCTACTTGGAAACGGAAGGGCTCTACCCCGACACCATGCTGGGGTTTCGGAGAGGCTCAGCACCCAGGACGCGATGATACTGCTGCAAAACGAGATACTCGAAGTGTCCGCCCCCATCCGCGACAACAGGGCGGTGCTGGGCCTCGACCTACAGAGCGCCTTCGACAAGTTGCGCCACTCCGCCATCTTGGCGCAGGTCTCGCGGCTGGGCATGGGCAGGAGAACGTACAACTACATCCGGGACTTCTTATCGGAGAGGACGGTAATGATCCAGGCCGGAGACCTGTAACTACCGCTGAAAAGGCGGGCAGCGTCGGGACCCCCAAGGCTCGGTGATCTCGCCGTTGCTGTTCAACATCGTCATGATCGGGGTGGCCAACCGGCTCTCGGAGATCCCGCAGGTCCGCTACACCATCTACGCGGACGACATCACCCTGTGGGTCCCCGGGGGCAGCGACGGCCACATCGAGTCGACTCTGCAGACGTCGGTGGAAGCTATCGAATATCACCTGGGGGACACTGGCCTCGCGTCTCCCCACAGAAGTCCGAACTACTGATCATCCCCCCGCCAGGCGCGTACCGCAAGAGGGCGGAAGAAGACTCCGCAGCAATCACGGTGCGGACGAAAGACGGCACGATCATCCCCAAAGTGAAGGCGCTCCGGGTACTCGGCATGATCATCGAGGGGAACCGGTAAAACGGTGCCACGGTCGACCGAACGATCACAAAGCTCGGAGCCGCCACCCGCCTCATCAAGCGAGTGGCGACAAGGCACAACGGGATGAAGGAGGCGAGCCTGCTGAGGCTAGTCCAATCATTCGCCATCAGCCACGTGGCATAGGTGGGGGCGTTCCATTTCTGGAAGACGCAAGAACGAGACAGGATAAATGCAACCATACGGAAGACCTACAAGGCAGCGCTGGGCCTCCTGAACAGCGCCAGTACCGAGCGGCTTCTGCAGCTCGGCATTCACAACACCCTAGAGGAGATCGGCGAGGCCCAGCGCGCGGCCCAGCTCGAGCGCCTCTCGACCACGAAGACCGGCCGTCACATCCTCGAACGGCTGGGACTCGGGGAACGGGCGGCTGCGGCGGCCGACTCGCGAAGCCTGCCGGCCGAAACCTTGCGAAGACTGAAGATCCCCCCGCTACCTCGGAACGTGAATCCGGAGCGAAACCAAGAACGCCGGGCCGCCCGGGCCAGGGTCCTCACGGAAACATACGCCGACGACACCGGCGCCCTGTTCGTGGACGCGGCCAGATACCCGGACAGACCCAACACCTACGCTGCGGTGGTGGTGAAAGCCACTAACGGCGAAGTGCACAGTGCGTGCAGCGTCCGCGCGCCGTCCGCGCGGCACGCGGAAGAAGTCGCGATCGCGCTCGCGCTAGCGGACCCGCAATGCACAACGATACTGAGCGACTCCCGCTGGGCCATCATGAACTTCACCCGCAACAGAGTGTGTACCAGTGCAGTGCGCGTGGTGCAGTGTAGTGCAGTGAGAGACTGTGCCGGCCACCCACCTGAGGTGGTTCCCGGCGCACACGGACACGCGGGAAGCAGGCAGCAGCAACAACGGCAGCGGCCACCCCAACCGCAATGAGACGGCGGCGCCGCCGCGCGCGCGCTCACCAACCGCGCGGCGGCTCGCCCGGTGGCCCCCTCCCCCACCAACGGGATCCCCCCCGGCTCAGCGGCACCGAGGGACGGAGAACCGCAAGGCGATGACGGCTGCCAGGACATCGAACAGCAGGAGCCCCTCGACGAGTATGCCGAGGTCCTGCGCTGGTATCGGCTCTAACGTCGGACTATGCCGCAACCCCACCCGGGACTGACGAGGGCGCAGGCAGTGCTCTTCCGGCAGTTGCAGACCAGATCGGTAATCACGCCGGCGCTCGCGCGCCACGTGTGCCGAGACATTTATGAAAGTGACGTGTGCAGTGTGTGCGCGAGTGCCAGAGCAACTCTGACCCACATCCTATGGGAGTGTTCTCGCTACCCAACGGAAGCGGCCGCGCCACAGGGGCGGCTGCCGGATCCCATCGCACGAGCGGTTGCATCATCGGACCTGACGGAGCAGCTGCATGCCGTCCAGCAGCTAGAGGCGGCTCTCGCCAGGCAGAAGCCCGGGGAGGCGCCGATGGAGGCCTCGAGGGGACATCCCCGAAGGCCCCTCGCGCGCCGAACTGGCGGACGCCTGCGGGGCAATGCTTCGAGGACGCCCTAGGCAGCGTCGAGAGACGGGGCGGCTCCGCGGAGCCTTTGCTCGTCCCTCCTGCAGGCGAACATTCAATAAAGTCTTTTCTCTCTCTCTCTCTTCAAGCTTTACCGCCGGCACTATTGGAGCGCACCACTCTGTTGGCCCATCTCCTCGAGAACTTAGTCCTTTTTATTCTATTCGCTCTAGTTCATTTTCGGTCTTTTCGTAAATGGCATTTGGAATCCGTCGTATTGAGCACACTGCAATCGGTGTCGCTCCAGCTTGATGACGAATAACGTACTCCGTCGACGGTGTCTAGGCCCGTAAAAAGTGACGGGAACTCATTTTTAGATTGACCGTGTGGCTGACAAAATATAGGCAGGTGATCAGCCTACATTTTTTAGTTGCTGGCTTCCAAAGGATAGGGTAGTACACTTCATCGAGAAGGTAGACATCTTCAGGGGTCTGAATATCTCGGAGCGCTACTTGCTTCCCTGATACTCCCGGTGCAGATACCGACGGTCCATCTAGACCGTGGGAGCTTCCAGTGAGATTTGGAAAAACAAGGCAATGTTGAAAGTGTTCCAAGGCTCCCGGCGAGAGTAAGCTTTCATGTGCGCCGTATCCATTTTAAATGCGAAAGGTTGTCCTTGTACAATTATGGTACCTTCCCAGTTGTGGGTGCCATGTGAACTCACGGCGCCAAGAAACACACACTTATTTCCTGGTCGGCGCATCGAAAAATGTCCCCCCTTTTGGAGAGGGCTGTTGAAAAAACGTCTCCCTTTTCGTGAAACCAGTTACATTTTGCTGCGCAGGCATATCGTGAATGCGAATCTGTACAACAACAAGGGCAGGTCCTAAGGGCTTGGTACGTGTTAGTCACGGGTCTCTCTTGACAAGAGTCAAAAGGTGGTTTACGTGTGCTTGCCGCTGTGCACGACATGTAGAGCCCGCCTTGATGACGATTCCATTTTGGGCTCAATATCTGCATCCTGCGGCCTGACTCTCTCGAACTGGCGTGCTCATTCCACGGCTTTGTGAATGGTTAGGTCGGAGTCGCGCTGTAGTCTGGCAGACAATTTCGTGTCGCGAATACACACAACTATTCATTCTCCTTAATGCTACCTTTCTCAGAATGATAGGACAGTGCGTGAAGCGCTGTCGCAAAGTGTTCGGCAGGCTCACCTCCTCCTTGCACCGGCGTGTTGAAAGGTGTTCGCTCGTAGGTGGCGTGGTGGTGAGGACTGAATATTTCTTTAAGCGGTTCATCACGACGCTAAATTTCTTTTCTTCGTCTGAACGAGCTGAAAGTGCTGAGGATGTCCTGAGCCTTGTCCCCCATGATCTAGAGCAAGCCATCTACTTGTTGTCCTTTCGGCTTCGAGCTTAGGCCTGTTGTCGTGTATAAGAAATAAAACCTCTTCGGCACTTTGGGCCACTCGCTGGATGAAGAAAAGAACAATGCAATGTGAGGCTGAAATATAAGCGACGACATACTTATAAAAGCTACTGAAGGCGCTTCTGTTTGTAGGTGTCACCTGTGTTTTTCGTGGCTTTGCAGTTGCTCCGTTGATGGAGCCGAATTTCGGGAAGGCTAGGGTGTTGTGGCGGTGTTGCGGCGTCGCCGTCATGGCTTGCAAAGCGTTGCCCTGTATACGTGGTCGTTGCAGGCTGGGGTTCTTGCGATGCTCTCACTGACCTACTAACACCATGTTTTCAGGACGGTCGCGGGTGTACGCCATAAGCACGAGGCAGACTCTGGAGCTCCGCGTCACACGTTTACCCCAAGAGCGTACAGTTCTAGTAACCTCTCGCACTGCCAGTTTACGGGCATTGCCGGCGATGTGGCTGCGGACACCACACAATGTGGAAAATTGACCACACAATAGGGAACGCCCGGTAGATATGTGCGGGGGTGGCAGCAAGAGCTGACTCATTCCCCTCCAGGGACTGATGTCCCGGGGTCCAGAGAATGTAGCGGTAAGGCAAATCGTAGTTTTTAGTGTCCACAGTTTAAACATAGCGCTCATGTTCACGTGCCTCGCGACGAAGGCTTTGCGTCCCGTGAGCGCGTTTGTACAGCAATATATACCAACTTAGCGAGATTCCCCTAGATTGGCCGAAACAATTGCAGCGTTCACCGTAAACGTACAAACACTTGCGCTGAAAAGGATAGACTCCAGCGTTCCCGCTAATCGGGGCAACACCTGCTTAGTACGAGAAAGACACGTCATAGCTAACTCCCCTCCAAGGTGATATTCAAATATTATAACTTCCGAAATAGTAAAACAAACTCACACTTATACGAATGGAAGCGGCAGCAAATAGTCACCTGCAATGGTGTACCTAAACCTTCTTCATGCATGTGTACAGGTCACGTACAGATTCCGTACAGCTTTTCTTCATTCAAGTCTGAGGTGTTTGTGGGAGCATCCTTCATTTTTGTTGTCGTTCCGCAGGTATAATACCAACATTTTGTTTTCCTAATCTTGAAACAAATCGTGGGACGTAATAACAGGTCTTGATTTTTCTATTGCCAGTTCAAAGCACTGAACGCTCTGCATATTTCGTACGTTCACGAAATTGTTGGTTTGCAGCAAATGGTAGCGTCAAAAAAGAAGCTAGTCGGGTACCAGCAAGGTAGAAAGGCGCGACATGGGTTTGATGCACAGCGAACTGTCATTCATTTTGTTTTAGTTCATGCTCCATCATTCATCGCGTTCACCCACAGATGATTTGGCAATATACGGGTTAGCATTTGGCGTTGAAACTATAAAAGAAGGCTTTGGATTATAAATACGGCTCTTGCATAATATTGAAATTATGGAAGAAAATCGATTGACGTCATCGTCGGGAGAGGCGGTTAAAGAGCAGGCGTTTAGGCTGCTAAATGTACGCGAATCACCACAAGCACATGCAGAACTCAAGTGCTGCTGTCCCGAAGTAAACGAGAATTGGCATCGACACAGTAATCCGAAGGGGTTAAAATTGTCGCGGCTACATAATGCTTCCTAGTAAAAAAAAGGGCCGCAGCATCGCAACAAAATTTTATCAATTATTTCCCTTTCACCGAAAGCAGCCGGAAGACCAGAGGAGTGCGTCCGATGCCATGTAAGTGACAGTTAAGCAGGGTATTCCTAATTTGAAGCAGATTAATGAAACCGAACACATTCGCTAGTCAAGAAACCGCGAAAAGTAGTGTGAGCAAGATGGGCTTACTAGTCCAAGCATGTGGTAACTATAGAGGACTATTGTCCAACAAATATACATTTGTAATCAGAGGCACTCAAGATTCTTATCACTTTCTTTCTGCAGTATGCTTACGTTGAATGAATGAGTACTCTGACGACTCCAGTTCTTCAACTGCTTCGACGCGGGTTGCATCTGGAAAAATAGGTTACAAAAAGTTTGGTACCTTTTTCTATTGTGTGGCACGAACCTGCGGATAGAGGTGTAAGAAACGAGGCCACCAAGGGCTGTGTAAGTAATAGAGGTGTCTCAAATGCAATATGGGCGAATTGGTTGGTTAGGCAAAAAACACTTTGGTTTCTTGGAAAATCTGCAACCGCGTCGGCAGAGGGGAAGCCTAGCGCGTTATGACAGCAGTAACCACGCATGCTGCCACAATTGAAGTAAAATTTTTGTGAAGGCAAGCGCGTACCCGGTGAACATTTCAGCTCTTGACTAAAACAGGTGCACGTGGAGAACTTTTACTGCAGGGAAGCGGTCGCGTGATTTACTTACGCTCACTTTGCTGGAGCAATCTGTGTTAAAAAACAAAGGAATGAAAGCGAAGAAATATGTGCTCTAGGAACTTTCTACATAATCATTATCGGTGCCCCGAAAAGGTCATCATGATCGGTGTCAATCATGACCTGAAAAGGTTTACCTCGACCTCCTGTGTTATCCTGACATCGTTATCTTGTAAATAGAGGCACCTCCCTATAACCATCATCGGTCGTCCCTTGGTATCGGCTTTCATTTTGCATTGTGCTGCCTAAAAACGGGTTATAAGACCATTCTCCATATTGAAGTCTTCCGAACTAGCGCTTTGAAAGAGGAACCCTGCGATGCCGACGACCGACCGTTGTATAGGAAAGAGTGACGGTGTTCCTACCACCAGCTGACGGAAAGGATTGGGAGGCAAGACAATGATACAGCTTGTCTCCGACGATTTTCCTGGATGGGTTTAAGCGAAGATTGCGTAAAGGGTGAACAGAATGCCGCCTTACATAGCGTGGCGAAACACGCACTACAAATGCAACATGATGTGAGCTCCTTATGCCGAGAATGTGCATTTAGACACTTCAGACGAAAATGAAAAGAAATACGAATATTGCTCGCAGACTATGCAGAGAATAAAACAATATTAGGTTTGCCCGTAATGACCAGTTTATAGATGTGATGGGTTGAAGGGGGTTAAGCGCAAGTTAGAAAAAAACTGTATTTGGAATGCAATTATAGAGCGAGATGATTTAGCGGTTCATCTACAACAACTTTTACACCATAAATACGCTACCAACAATATATATGAAGAAGATATTATCCTTGTATTCTTCGATTTCATTATAGCCGGTGATCAAGGTAAGCCGACAGGTTATTTTAAAATTAGGCGCTTAGATTTACGTGAATACCAGCTTTACAGTGAGGTTATGCACCCAAGAGGACACAGAATGACATCGTAATTATTTAGGTCGGTGGCTTAATTAACCAAAATTCAATACTCAACTTTTAGTGGCTTCAGTAAGCAGCCATGCTTGTATTGAAAAGTTGGGCGCAGTCGTGTTTCAAAGCACATCCAGTAGGCAGAAAACTTCAAGCGCATCGGTACTCCGAGATATAAAACTGTGAAGTTTAGGTGCCGTTCACATGATTACGCAAGAGAGACTGAAGACCGACGCAAAGTTCCTCCGTTTTGTGACGTGCCTGCCGTGTAGAGTGTTTAGTTTGACAAGTGGGTGGAGGCATAGGGAATAGTAAATACTGGCACCCTTTCAGTCTTGGCCGGCGTCATTCCAATCAGCAATACTCGGAACAGCTATCGCAAAACAGAAAATAGGGGAGGAGCTTTGGGCTTGCCTTCCGTGTCTAGCATGCGTAATGATGTGAATGGATATTAAATGTCGCAGTTTTATGTCTTTGACTTCGGGTGTGGTGCAAGTCTGCCAAATGAAACTGCGTCGAAACACAATTGCGTCCAGCAAATCTGGTGTACAATAAAGAGCTAATTGCTTACTCCGCCAAACAGCCACCATTGCATCACCATTATTGCGTTTACTGTATATCTGTGACAAACATATTACAATCAAATATATTACAATCAAGCATTTGAATCGTAAAGTCTGCCTCTCGATGCTTCATTAGGGAATTAATTTCTTGAAGCCACGTTCGTAGCTAATACCATTTCTTTTCGTGCCGAAAGCTCATTGTCTTCGCGAATAATATTTTCTTCGTACCTATACCACATCTCCTGCTGAATTTACAGCTACTCCACTGAGTATAAAAGAAGCTTTCTTTAACAGCTGTTATTTAAATGTAAACAATACTTTTCACCAGCGCATTGTGCAGTAAAGGAAGAGACGTTGTAACAACTCTTTGAATGTAAGAACTATTTATGTTTCCGCACAGTGAAATTTTTGTCATGTCTTGACTACTAAAAGTCAACCAAAATAATTCTAACTCCTTCTGAGTAAACATGTGAAGTGGCTATGCAGTGTTAATGTAGTGTCTGCAGTCAAAACGAAAAGCAAATCTAACGAAAACCAAATGTCATCTAAACTGAGTGATTGCCGAGCTGGTACGTGGCGTGGTTATGTTGGCGTCACAGCCCTATGCAAATAAATATATGGCCAATTCCTCTGAAGAGTATGAGACAGTGATTTTCAGTCTAAGGTCCACCCTGAGAAGCTAGGAGTCTTACCCTGGTATTCTGAGTCATTCATCCACTCAAGCATCCAGGGAAGCAGATCGTTGAAATCGAATTGCCCATGCATTAGCATTGCTGAATCCTCCCGTCAACCGACAGGAGATAGGAAATAGTGCGGAGGAGGGACTTAGAATACCGACCTTAGCTTCGCAAAAGAGCTTGAGACACACGCGATGTAGCAGTAAAATGTCCGCAGGGCAATCCATAATACTTTCCCGTTCGAAGGCACCAAGTAGACATCATAGATTTTTCAAAGCTTTCTCTCGTGTGGGCGTATACAGGCAATCAACTGCATGTAACCGCATTTCCTTCAGCCAAATTCCTATTCCTGCCGCTAACACCAGTTGTCACGTAATTCGCAGATATTCTTTATTGCATACGACCAGTCCGTAGTCCATTAGTCGCTTCATGTTGACCACGTGCGAATCGGTACCACATCGACGCTGTTAGCCTCGAGTTGGTCGAGGTGTTTTGTGGATGTCCGCATGCAGACGGATCTGGGAACTAATTGGATGAACGTGACACCACCGGTCACTTGGCCACCGGTGACAAATTATAAAAAAAACGGCTCATGTATAGCACTCGAAAACATTGTTACTCCCACGGCCTAAAGGTATCGCTTATAAACCCGGGTTTGTGTAATCTTTGTTGTTCGTACTGCTGAACGTGAGTGGTGGCTGCAGTACCTTCATTTGAGACGCTTGCGCATTTGGCAGACTTCTGCCCTCCCGTTGCTCCGGTAACTCAGCAGCCAAATTTGCCTTCGCTTGAGATTACGCAGCCTGCCATCCAGCTGTACCTACTGGATAATTGGACGCAACCAGTCGTTTGCGAGGAATCGCATGCACACAGCCAGCGTGCTACACTGGCTACATGACGAAAATAAGCGACCAAGTGCCGACAAAGCAGCCGTTAAATCTAACCGCAAGGTTCCGCAGCAAAGAGGCTTCTTGCGAGCGCAGCCCTCTCCGATGCGGATTACCTGGTGTGACATCACACCTCCCACAATCACTCCGGCGGGTGAAAATCATTGCAACGTGACAAATGGCATTGCGAGACATGGTGTAGTATATGATTCACGTAAAAATGAACACTACATTGCGGCTTGCACAACGCCTCCCCTCTGGATTTTGACCGCAGGCAACGTGGGCTCCTGAAACAAGACGAGTTCATAAGCAAAGCGGTGAACAGGCGCACACTGAGCCTATGCTTATACAGCCATCCCTATTGGCGATTCACGTTGGCGATGATAATAAATAAAAGAGGCATTGCTGCACAGGCACAGGGGTAAGGGCCAAGCTCTCGGATCGTGCCCGGGGCTGCTGGGCGTGGTCGGATAATATAATCAGAAAGGAAATCTCTCGTAGGCTGGCCCAGTCTGGCCATTGTAAATACGAGGTATTAAGGAGGCAGCATGGTTATCCGTTGCGGGTTATTTCTGATTGGCGCCCGCAATAGCTGTGTTTGGGAATCGTTAGAGCCACAGAACTTCCTGACGAATTCTTTCCTCAACCCAACAATTTGCGCGACTTCCTGATGCGTTCGTGGCACCTATCACATGACTTTAGATTAACTGGCGTCATTTTCTCCATTGACAGTTTTTGTGCTTCAAAGCCACAAGCCACAGTCTCAAAATGGTAATACGCCTGATCGCGCGCGGTAGATGGACGACAACTTAGGCAACGTGGTGTTTTGTCGTCATCAACAAATCGGCTAGCTCTGAGAACATAGAGTCTGCGCAAAAAAGGAATTTCAAACATTGTTGCTGACGGCAGCGACGTTTAGGAGCGGGCAGTTGCACTGGTAAACGGGCACCAATTGAAAATACTGGCGATGTCTGTGAACAAGCTCAAAAGCAAAGTATCAGAGGTGTTCTTGGCTGCCATATTTGCTGCCATTTTGTACACAGTAAAAACTCGATCTGACAAAACCCAATCTTACGAATTTCATCATGTAACAAACAAATTCCGATTCCACCGCAGGTTCCTACACGGCTCAGTGCTCTTATGAACTCAAACTAACCGAAACAAATTGAGCGTCATTCCCGATGAAACGAAGTATTCGAGAAACAGACACATATAGAAGGACCACGACAGAACCACATCAGAACGCCAAGAACAGCTGAGCTTCCATGACTATTCGATTGCCGACGGCGACCCAGAGGGAGAAATTACAGAGATATTGAGCGACAAAGAAATCGTACGAGTAGTTTCTGCGCATAACAGGTGTAAGGGGAGGCTGGCAACCTAGGTAATACGGAAGCTTCTAAACCGCTAGATGCAAGGTGATTTAAGCGACTGACATGCTCAGGCACTTTTCTGGGGCTCACACAGGAACCGAGGACGCGTTAAAAGCGCTCGACTTCTACGAAATGTCTATCCGACAAATGCGAACAAAGCGCATGCAGCAAAACTCACAGGGTTTTCTGCCAGCAAATTATTTCGTTTACCCCAGAACCCCCCAATTCTTATACGTTTCTTCTTTCCGACAAATAGCTAAAGTATTCGCGGTAGAGCGTTGCGGCGGCTGGAATAACATTTTCATGGTAGCTGCTTAGAGGCGCCTTCCTTTAGAGATATTTGTGGAATGTACTGCTTGTAAAATGAGGGCCTTGATTTTATGCAGGTAATTACTAGGCCATTGATTTAGATGAAAAAGTGGACAGCCATAGAGAGACGAAAACACCTTTGTTCCTGTTTAAACATCCATTACAAGGAATAATTACCTACTTTACCGTCGCAATATGAATCAAAACTGTAACAACTTACGCAGCTTCTGTTATCTCACATATGCACCACGAATATTTGAGGGAAAGGCTTCCAAATCCAATTGGCCAGTACATCCACTTGTGTGTGACGCGAACTCGCAGCCAAAACAACATTTTAGTAAACATTAGCTACTCGATACGTAATCGAGAGCATGCGCTGGATTAAAGGCAAACAAAACAATGCGTGGACCCAAGAATTTGGTACCCTAACTAAGCCTGCCAATAAATATTGTCGGGTGATTCGTTTTGGTCGTATATGACAAACGTCGGCAGTGCTAACGCTTGTTTCTTCCGCACCGATCAGGGAGGCGAGGTCAATTATACTAATACTGCAAGTGATGTAACTAAAGCTCCCTTATTTAAGCCTAGAAAAGCTATCGCGCTTCATCGTTCCCCCTATGCAAGCTATGGTAGCCGCGAATGAAATTGAATGCACCACTAGATTTCTGGGGTTGATAAACTTTGTTCGTTACGCACCGATCTTCCGGACAAGCCCATCCCAGCAGCATAGGCCGATAGCCAATCATTGGACGCCCCTTGGCTTCCCTTTGGCTTCCGATAGCTTGGCCACACGCCGGCCTGTACGCAAAAGCCATTCGTGGACAACGCGCGCTATACGACCGGCCTTGAGGACACGCATTGGCCGGTGCGCGAAAAATCGCACTGGACAGCGCGCTCATTGAGACGTAATTTTTGATCATAAATTTTTATGAAGACTAGTAGCCTATATGCGACGCAGGTATTTATGAGGGCCTTTACACACGTCTTGGCGTGTTTTTGTTAGTTTAATGACCACTCAAGTTCACTCAAAATATTACTGAAGTTGCCAGGTTTTTGAATTTGTTTTCACGCGCAGCACACAACAAAAAAAGTACTTCCAAATCATTTTCAAGCTTGTGTCAAGTATCACATTTAAATAAAAAGTATTGGCACGTGTAAATGCCCACAGCCTTACCTGTTGTTGCATACCACTGCATGAAGTCTCACTGTAGAGCACTCGTGTGCGTTATTTTGCGTGTATACATGCGCACCCGGCGCGCAAGCAGCACCACTCGAGGGCAGCACTGTGGTCTTTGCCCGCGGCTAAGGCGGCGGTTCCCCAACATGACGGATTACGACGGTTAGAGCGCGGTGAACAGGCCAAAACGCAGCAAAAAGTAGTTACCTAAATAGCCACAGCACCGTGCAACGAAACAAAGCGTACTTAAACTAAAGTGCAGCTTGTTCAAAACAGCGTGAGAGAGAGTGTTAAACGTTCAGTAGGAATTGGTCATTTGTGTGTCCTAACGCAACGGTGAACGTCGAACTACTTCAGAGTTGTGCCTTTGCGCGTTCTTTGAACCCGCGGCGGGGCCGGCGGACGGGCGCGTTGCACCGACGGCTCCGTCTCTTTTGTGGCATTGAAACTGCGGTAGTACTCCTGTACGTGTCTGTGAGGTGCGTTTTGGTGTCGGTGGCTGTGTGAAGTATACCTGACTGGTGTAATAACATTGTTTGCCTGCTACGGCCGCCGCTGAAAACGTAAGTCACCATTTCAATTTTTCGTGGTGCAGGAGTGCTCGCGCTCGTTCCCGCCAAAACTTCAGCTGTCGTTTATAACTGGCGCTCGCGAGTGCTGCTTAGTGTTGTTGGTTCTTGCGAAGAAAAAAGTGGTCATATACATGTGCTTCCAATTGTGTGACGCCAGTTCTAGCTATCCTTTTTCCGGCTTTGTCTTTTCCGAACAAGCAGCCGTGCTCCCACTGCAGGTTCACGACGTTCAGCATGCGTTGAAGCAAGACTCGTGTGCAGTATATGAGTTGCGGATGTAGTAAGCTGGCTTAATTAAACTCTACCTATTAGTGAAGCTTTGGTTTCATTATTTTCTTGAGCAACGTAAAGGTATTGTCAAGCGACAAAGTAATTACACTACCGCTGGGCTTCTCCGTCGGTTCCGTTCGCGTCTTGCGCGTCTGACGGGGCAGAAGTGAGCGAAGGCACAACAAAATTTCACGGAACCGCTGGCGTGTTGCTTTGTCTATTGTACTTTTTATATTACCTTGCGCGACTGCAATACGAGTGAAGCCCATTTTCGGTGAAATTCCGGACTGTTTTCTCAAGAACGAGCCAAGTATCTGCTACCGTAAAACGCAGTATTGAAAAATGAATAGTGCAGTACGTTTTATGTTTCATAGCGAGTGTTAACAAGGTAGAACTTTAGGCTGAATATTTTCACACGGACATGTGGTAAGGCTTGTATAGGTGCTGTATTTAGTAAGCAGCGTGGATTTAGCATTATAGTGAACTATTTTTTTTTACTTATTACAGGCGCTACGACGCACACGTGTTTCCCGTGGACAAGTGGCGGGTGCAGCAGTGACAAGCTTAACAAGCTGGGCTATTCTACAATAGTGCTGTTCAACAACATTGTGATCTTGGCACGTCAGCCAATTACCGGGAATGAGGGTCCTGTTTTCATTTACCTGAATGCTTCTGTTTTGTAGGCATCTCAAGAAGTTAAAGGAATGATAATCAGTTCGCGCTTCATGAGCAGCGCTTTTTAAATTTTTTTGTCGGCTGTTGTGTTTGTGTTTGCTTTCATGTTTGTGTTCGTATTCTCGCCACTGTTAAGCCAGGTTTCTAGTATATTTGATGTGCATCATAAAAAAGCTACACAGAGAGACCCGGTGTGTTGTGTTGCTCAATGGTTTTTGGCAAGTCACTTATCTATAGTTTGCTTATTGTGCCATGCGGTCTCATTTCTGTTTTTACATGTCATTGTGTAGTAAATTATTTAACGAGTGCGCATTAAATAAATAATGCGCACTCGTTTAATAATTTCCTGTATACTGGCATGTATAAAGCACAAATGGGGCCGCGAGGCAACTCATAAAATAAGCATTGGTCCCAAGGACTGGCCACAAAGCCAAAAATGTGCATGAAAATAGCGTGGGGTCCACCCATTGGCATTGTCACGGCAAGATACTTTGCCAAGCGTTGTCCAAAATTGGCCTTCCAGGGCTTGGCCAATTGTTGGCTTGTCACCTTTCCCAAACACCAGCCAATATTGGCGGCCGAGGTATTGCCAAGCTCGGACACATTGGCCACTAATGATTTGCCATGCTTGGGCTTGGCAATTTCTGCTGCTTGGGATCATGCTAACACTACAAGCGATGTAGCCAGAGCTCCTGTATTTAACTCGCAAAAAGCTCTCCCAATACCCCGATCTCCCCAATAAAAGCCAAGCTAGCCACAGAGGAATGCGCACTTTCGAAAAGAAATAGCTTGTAATTTGCCTCAAGGTACAAATTACCGCACGTTAAAAAAATTATTGTTTTCGACGGACGTAATTACCTTAAACCAGGAGATGGACATTGAATCCGGACGATGTCACCTGCTTTCGGATGCTTTCTGGCGCTGCGTCGACGCTGGTACCTGGCGAGCAGCATAGACATCGGCGAAGCTACATAGGAGCAGTGGGAGAGTGAACTTGCCAGCTCGGACCTAAGTAAGCAGCTTTGGCTCGCTGAAAGGGTGAAGACGGCAGGCCGCACCAACGGAACTGAGGACCCCACCCACTTCTAAGCTCGATCTACCTGTTCAATAAAGTTTTCTCCTTCTCCTCCTTCTACCATGTCACCTCACGTCGCCGTGCATTACGCCGACGCCGTCAACGCGGGCGATGTCGACGCGCGAAAGCACGGAAAATGAGCTGCAGGTGGTTGCGCCCTCAGAACAAACAGCAAAATTACGGCGCCCACAACCCCACGGCAGCTGTATTTACAACGCAAACCCAGAAAAGCCGTAATCTATATTGTCGGTACAATTACTGTTTTCTTTAAAAAATACCCACGCTCAAGCTTTTCTTGTATATAATCAGCAACTAATATATGTATTTACCAATAACTTGGGCATCTATTTCGCAACGCGTTGTTATCTAGGTAGGTGTCTTTCAGGAACTATACCCTCGGACGAACACGAGACAGGAAGTCGCTGCGCGGCGGGTCCGATCGTCCCACAGTTGTATTAACTGCACTCCGTATCGATACGCGTGCTACAGGCCGGTGACGGCACGGGTCTGCACGCCTTCAAATTTCGTTATTTCGGTGATTTGACTACCATGGATTTATCTACCGGATGAAGAAATACTGCCAAGTAGTGGAGGTAAGTGAGTACTAGTGAACCTTGTTTTCTTGTCATATGTTTTTAACGTAGCAGAGTTGCTCTCGAACTTCGGTACGCGTAAGCGGTTAGCCCTAACGATTTGAGGGACTCGCTTTGTGCGTTGCGGAGATTTGTCGGTAGACCTTTGTACCTGGATGCTGCGTTTTAAACAGAATCAATTCTCGCGCAATTTCTAGCCCTGTGTTTGGTGAAGTGTTTGTGTTCTGTCCTGTTTTGCTAGGCGAATGTTTTGATATGAAATGCAATAAGGGAAGCTGGAGAGTGCAAATATAAGTGCCTGTGCGAATATAAGTGTGTATGCGTTACACGCACATTGTGTACTTTCAGCGTGATTTTGGTGTTTGTTTCGTTTCTGCAGATGCCGTTTTTTTCGTCATAATCGTTTTTGGTTAAAAACGGGCACAATAAATTGAATGATTGCCGTTCGCGTAGCATAAAATAAAGTATTATTCCAGTGAATTCCGAGAGTACAACATTAGATTAAAATTCCATCTGTATGCTTTTTCCGCGTTTCGATTGAGTGTTCAATCTTTTCGAACGCTCAGTTTGGTCGTGAAATGTTGGAATGAACAAGGTGTATGCAACCCGAATTTACTTGTAACGTCAGAACTACACGCATGTCGTAACTGGTACAGTAGTATGAGCAGCGCTGGTTGTTCTTCGTGCTCTTACTGCAGCATCGCAAACGTAAATTAACCTTTCAGAACCTAGTAAAAATATTCAAAAGCATTGTTGGTAACTACAACCTTGGCCTGCGGAATGGCAGGCACAACCGTTCCGGCAAAAATACGCTTTATTTCTTTTTTTCTTAATTTTAAACAGCCTGTTTTTATTTTCCACATACATAATTGAACACTATTCTTCGCGTTTTTGTGGCACTTTGTTTAAATTTGCGGTCACTAAAACGTTTCAATCCAAGCCAATTATGAAATTAAGGCGAGCGCGATGTATAATGGCGGTCCATGACGACATAGACGACCTTGATGTGAGCCGCATAGACGCTAGCTCCAGATTCCTCTCTAGTGTATACTGTAAGAAACTGTATGCGTCGTAGCACCGCGTTTTGCTCTGTTACTTCCACAGAACATCGACTAACGTTTGCCCTTAATAATGGAGTTAGGCGCAATTCGGGCATCCCGTTGCTATCAGTCGAGATGAAGTAGACCGCCCAACAGTATTTTTTTCTATCATAATAACTGCCGGAGTAGCCAATTTTTGGCAGTGCAAGTAAAAAGAAACACACTTGTTATGGCGCAAAGAAAACATCCCCCTCGCAAGGGGCACGATCAAATGCAGAGCATTTCAGCGGGGGGCGCGCCTGCAAGTCGTATGGATTACGTATTGGTTGTTGTTGTTGTAATTATTGTCTTCCAGCGTAGACATTGTCGATGAAGTCGATGGTGAAACGTGAAACATGCCGTGAACCCCCTGCCGCGGCTATGACGCAACGTGGAGCGGCTATGACCAACGTGGCACGGCTATGACGCAACACAACCCAACACAATCCACTTTAATCCAGTCCAATCCAAATCCAAACCAATCCAAGCCAAGCCAAGCCAAGCCAAGCTAAGCCAAGCCAAGCCAAGCCAAGCCAATCCAATCCAGTGCTCCTCGCGAGAGAGTGTTATAGCGCCGAAATAGCACCACCACACCAACGCGTGATGTTGACGTCACGATCACGCCACAGATGTTAGCGACCGGAGCGCGCGCGAGCGACATATGTGATTTAAGCGCGAACCGACCGCGGCGAGAGAGCGCGATGCGAGCGCCCCCACCTGTTCTTGCGCGCGAACCGACTTGCTCAGCGCGAAACCAACGCGGCGAGAGAGGGTGTTGCGAGTGGGGAGAAGGCGAGGAGGACGCGGGGGAGGGGACGCACCTGTGGCCGATGGTTGAATGAGTCAAGGATATAAGGCGTGTTCGTAACATTCCATTCTGTGTCGGCTTTGTGGCGCAGTGGGTACAGTACCATGTACCTTGCGTTCCGCCCGCAAAGTCGTGGGATCGAAACCTGGCGCCGGTAAGTATTATTTTTTTATATAGTGTAGGGGAGCGATGCGGACTACGGACGTCAACGCGGGTGACATCGTGAGTTACTGAAATGTGCTGTGCCTTTAAAATGGCTGTTAAATTTATGTCATTTATGGAATTTTCAGCATAATGAATTTAGTGTGTAACACAGCATTTGGGATTTCGCAGGTTTAAGGCAGAGTATAATTCTGGTGTCTGGCCTGTCGTGTGCTAATAACTTACATGTTGCAGGCTGCTGACTGGTGAAGCTTAGACTATGTGTGAATGTGCTGGTGCTGTAAAAATTTCTTGCACTACTTTAATGCTACCTGCTGTACAACGTACACTTCAATTAAAAATGTAGGCCTAGCAGAACAAGCGAACAGGACAACATGACGAGTGTTTCAGTGATGTGCTTTTTGAAGGTTTAGTTATGCATATAAACAAACTAGCCCACCTCGCCATTCTGCTGCACGAAGTATACGTCCATGGCAGTGACGCTATCCGGGTTTGTGCATGTTTCCTTTTGCCACATTTTGTGGACATGGCTTCATCCGTGTATATATTGTCACTTCAATCCTCCAAGGGGTTAGGATAGACACAGAAAAATATTTTGCAAGTTCAGATGGGACCTGTAGCTGGGCTAAAATGTCCTCAGAGTCCCCATTCACGGAATATAGTTCTTATACTTAGTGGTACCTCAGATTAGCTGTCATAGTTAGTGTTAAGGTTGCCTTAGTATTGCCAATGCTGACATTAAATTATATCCACTCCGCTCTCTTCCTGTCCCTCAATGTTACACCCATCTTCTAGCGTTTTATTGCCTGCTAAGTCGTCCTTAATTTAAGTTGGACCCTTTTAGTTAGCCTGGAAGTTTCTCCCCGTTGGCGAGTACCGGTAGGATGCAGCTGTCATACACTGTCTTTTTCAGGGACAATGTAAGTGGCCATTCTGTATTATACCAGTCTTAAAAATCTGTATTAACAACACAGATTTTCCTGTAGGCATGCCTAGATTGATGAACTGGCTTGCAAGGAAGGTGCTACTGCAACAGTCTGCACAAGGCGCCTGCTCAAGCTACTGTTGACGGTCAACTTGGCTCAGGACTTCTCCTGGTTTGGGAAACAGGGAACACGGTTTTTCCCACCTGCGAGTGTCATCCTGCATTTTGTGTAACTAGATATCTTCGTGTAGTTTCAGACATCAAATTCTTTCACCAGACAATGTATAGGGCCCAGATTTGTATTGTCAGTCACATCCTGCGCAAAATATCAGCATTGTCGACAACCTGCGGCTTCTTAGTTTTTATGGCTAGAAGCGGCATTAAATTTCTTTCAGCCTTTGGACCATGAAATTTTTACTCACTTTCTAACCAATCTGGTCTGCAACTATTTTGGCAGCTTTTGGCACCACAACAAAGAACGCAAACTGTTCGAGAATCCCTAGCATAACTGATGAGAGGCATGCACCATTGAACCACCATTGAATCATTTCCGTGCTTCCATGCGTTTTTATTTTGTGTGATTATTCTTTGAGCGTATCACTTGGTGTGAATCACGTAGTCAAGTAAATCTGTCTTCTTGTAACTAATATTCAATCATTTCCGTGTTCCCAGTTTTTTCATTTGTTCCGAAATCATATCACTTTGTGTGAAATATTGAAATAGTGAAAATTTTTGTTTTAATAACCAGAATTCAATAAGTTGTTTCTAAAGTTTTTTGTGTTTTTTTTGTTGTCCTGCCATTTCACTAAGTGTGAATCATTTCATCACGTAAATTTCTACTGCTCTTGTAACCGCCGTACCGTCATTTCTTTATACACACCTTCTCTATAGATCATAACCATTACCCTGGATGTTGGTTTGTTTAAAGTAGCTTAAATTTGTATGGCACTCACAACCACCACTCAACATCACTTCGGTGTTTCTAAGGTGCTTTTGTTTAATTTTTCCACAAACTTTTCACTACATGTGAACTATTTAGTTTCGTAAATTTTCTGCGTTTTTATAACCACCATGCAATCATTTCTTTGTTTTCACACTTTCTTGGGTTGTTTTTCACCCAATTATTTTAATGTGCGATATTTCAAGTTGCATAACTATCTTGTCCTTGTACCCTGGGCTTACATGTTTGCTTTTCTTCCTATTATTTGTCAACCTTTCTGCTGTGTGCGACTTATTTAAAGTCATGAATATTTGTACTAATATTTTAATTGTACAATGTTTACCCTGTGGGCCAGGGCAGATAGGAATGAAAATTCAAGTGGTTGTGTTGCGAGAGCATATTACATAATCTGGAAGTCAATATAAACTGTTTTACCTGAACTCTTTTGTGTTTTATGTGTACTATGAAAGCGTTCTTACTACCCAGCGGCAGGTACCCACAGATAGGATGGGAGACTGTCATTATAATTGTTTTAATTTTCGAATTATTTCTGTGATAGTTTATTTGCAGAAGGCGTGTACAGCCGTGCTGTATGGTACAATTCGTTGACGCTACTGTGGTTGCCTTAGTGTCCAAGGCGCTTGTGCTGAGCAGGACTGGTTTGCTGTTACTTACTGCCTCTTGTTTTCGATGCGACATTTCTTGTTTAGAGCTGTACTTCGTGTGCTTCTGCGAGTGTGTGTGGTCAGCTTGGCATGAGACTTCATGCAGTATGCAGCACTTCAAAAGTGGAAACATATTAATCTAGAAACCACGTGACAAGTAACAGCAAACAGTGCTGAATAGCTTGTAAGACATGTATTTGAAGTATAAATGCCCACAACACGTAGGTAACCTTGGAAAGGGGGCTGGCCAAACTTCCAAATAATGTATAAAGAATGTAAATTTCAGGCATGAGTAATGCTTGTGAAAAAGACAGAAAGCCTATGTAAAACAGACATCTATATACCTCTTGCATGGGTACCATGACAATATCCGTAAGACGTACTACAAAGGTAACATCCCGTAAACAGCGTATAAAAGTACCATGAGACGTCTATTGTACGTTATCCTTTGTGTGATTTGGATGTGTTTTTTGCAGTTGCAGCAACGTTGAATATATGTAACTTTAATCCCAACGGTACGCCTCCTGGACATCTGCAATGTCGATTTCTGACGTCTCCGGGATATCTGCACGACGTAGCGTGGTTTGCTGGGATCATTCGCCGTAAAAGAACCCAGAAACGGCCGATCGACACAAGCATACAATACACTAATAAAGAAAGAAACAATACACAATGAAAACGAAAAAAGCACTCCTTACTAGGAAGTAGACGATAAAAAAAACAAAAAAAACTTACAACAAATTTGAATTTGACAATGCTTCCTGGAAATGGTTAGGGTTAGTAATGCAAGCTAATGAAGCAGGCAGGTGGTTCCACACACGGCACGTTTTCGGTAAAAAAGAACGGGAGTAGGTGACAGTGTTTTTGGTGCGGCATATGAACTTTGTGACGATGGTCAAGACGTTCAGATATGAAACGTGCGGGTTCTATCCAGTGTGATTTGAGTACATGATTGTTATGATACACTTTCTGAAATATGCACAGACGGGAGAGTTTTCTACGTGTAGCGAGAGGAGTTAGGTTCAGGCTGGATTTCATAGAAGTTACACTGGCCGTACGATGATAGTTAGAAAGTATGAATCTCACATAACGGTTTTGTACAGCTTCAAGTTGGTTAGTGAGATTAGTATATCCAGGATCTCAGGTTGACGAAGCATACTCAAGTATGGGGCACACGTAAGTACTATATAACTGTTTTTTGAGAGAAGAAAGTGCTAAGAAAAAATCTCGCTTTAGGTATCCACGGATGTGGTTAGCCTTAGATGTAATAAAATCAATATTTCGGCACCACGATAGATTGTTAGTTATGTACACACCAAGGTATTTATACTCTACTATGGACTCTAATGGGGTACTGCTAACAAAATAACCAGAAAAAATTAATTGATTACGCGATATCTTCATAACTTTATCTATGTTGAGCTCCATATGCCAGAGTTTGCACCAAGTAGAAATATTATTAAGATCAGATTGTAGGCATTGGACATCAGAGGAACTAGTAATGTTACAATAAAGCACACGATCATCAGCAAAGAGGCAAAGAGAAGAAGAATTATTACTAGGTAAATTGTTATGTATATTAAAAAAGTAAGGGTCCTAGAGGAGAGCCCTGAGGTACACATGAGCGCACAGGTACCTCAGTGGACTTAGTTTGGTTGGCAGACACAAACTCACTTCGGTTAGAAAGAAATACTTCTATTCATTGTAAGACTTGGGGATCAATTTTCAAATAACGTAATTTCAGTAGGAGAAGTTGATGATTAACTTTATCGAACGCTTTGGAAAAATCTAGAAAGACACAGTCAGTTACAAAAGAGGAGTCAAGAAATGCATGCAAGTCATTGGTAAACGTAATTAGTATAGTTTCACAAGAAAAGTTTTTTCTGAAACCATGTTGGGAATTATGAAAAAACTGATTAGACTAGAGAAAGTTAACCAACCTGCCGTGGTGGCTCAGTGGCTAAGGCGTTGCGCTGCTGAGCACGAGGTCGCGGGTTCGTTTCCCAGCCGCGGCGGTCGCTTTTCTGATGGAGGCGAAAAGCAAAAACGCCCGTGTGTACGAGATTTCGGCGCACGATAAAGATCCCCAGGTGGTTAAAATTAATCCGGAGCCCTCCACTACGGCGCGCCTCATCGCCTGCGTTGCGTCGGCGCGTTAAACCCTACAATCAATCAATCAAAGTTAACCAAATGAGTGAATATTATGTGTTCCAGGATTTTACAAGGGATTGAAGTAATGGATATGGGACGGTAATATGAAGGGTTATGCGCGTCACCTGACTTGTAGAGTGGAACCACCCTGCCGGTCTTCCATTCCCTGGGCAAGTAACTGTCGTCAATAGATTTGGTTGTAAATGAAGTACAATATAATTGAGCTGTACCCCTTAGTATTCTGAAGAAATTTATAGTTAATGTCATCAGGAACACAGGCTCACGACCTGTTTAGTTTATATATTATGGCTGCAATACCAGCGGGATCAAGAGCTAGTGGGTCCATAAGGAGAAAATTAGACTCTTTCATGTGGGGGAATCACTGATAAAGGGGCCTGAAAAAGAATTGGCGAAGCTATTGTTAAGTACTGACGCACATAAATGGTTCGGAATTGGTTCTCCTGACATGTCTACCAAACAAATGTTACAGTGCTGCTTCGGCTTCACAGTGCTCCAAAAACGCTTAGGGTTAGTTTTTTATAAGTAGGGTAAGATACCGCGGAGAAAATTACTTTTAGCCGTTTTTAAAGCTTTCGCGTAGGATGCTGCTGCTAGCTTATAGGTAGCCCACCGCACAGGACTTGACATTTTTTTAGCAGCACGGAACAGCCTGGCTTTCTTATTAGATAACCTTTTAAGATATCGCGTATACCAAGGAGCATTAGTATTGCTGTACACATTCCTCAAAGGTATGTATTTATTGATTAATTTTAAAACCTTACATCTGTAAGAGGACCATAAGTCTTCACTGCTTTGTTCCATGCCGGATTGCAGCAAAGTATCCATAAAGGCGCAAAGTTCAGCGTTTATAGCCTCGAAGTTAGCTCTGTTATAATCTCTGATTAGTTTTAGCCGCTTAGGTTTTCGATTGGAAGGAAGAGAAAAAGTAAAGGGAAGCACGGCGTGATCACTTAACACCGGCACGTGCGCAATGGAGGATGTTATGTCAGGGGATGACGTCAGAATTAGGTCAAGCAAAGAAGATGTTGTAGGCGTGAAACGTGTTGAATAACAGACTAGCTGTGGTAAACTAAATTTGGCACAGACATTTCGAAAACACGAAGCCTAGGCAGATGCAGGATCGGCAAAGGGACACGCATGCGCCCATTTGTTTGTTGAAAAATTAAAGTCACTGACAAGGAAAAGTGCCACCCCCCCGAAAACGCACGGCAACCTGGTTCAAGCAATCGTGAAGACTCCCGTAAAAACCACCATCACTAGAGGCGGACCGATAACAAACGCCAAATATAATTTTTTTGAAATTGTAAGGTATTCAACACCAAAGAACCTCTACATTAGAATGGAGCATGATTAGAAATGACTCCAAATGGTCACTAACAGCAATTAAAACATCACCACCGATTTTACAACGACGTCACACGAAAACGCAACAGAAAATGGGCGAGCGTTAAGAGAGGAGGACAGCATTTTCGAATTGATTTTTCTACTAAATAAATTCCCGTAAACGCGCACAGAGTGGTCGAAACAGGGCCCAGGGACTCCGGACTACAGTTTGCGCTCGTAATCTCGCATTGTTTACAAATCACTTCAGTGTCCCTTTAAGACTACCCCAATCACTGCTAGTGTATTTGTAGTGTAATTTTGAGATTTGTTGATCAGTGGAGGTTGGGTGTAATCTCGACTTCTGTCCCTTTCGTCTCTTTCAAAAGTGTCCCTCTTACTACTACTAGTGGTTCAGGAGGAAAAGAAAGGAAATGCACTGGGGATATTATTCAGCCCAGCTGGGGCTAACGTGCATACAACCTGCATACAACCTAATCTGCATACAACACAGTGCGGGGGGGGGGGGGCAGAAGGGGGATTAAAGATTAGAGGAGAAAAGAGGTGATGAAAGAGAGATGGGTCGGCGAGCAACAAGAGCGAGGAGCCTCGACGTGAATCTTTGCGAAGCAGCAGCAGTGGCGCGTCCAGCAAACTATCGTCTACAGGCGCTGGGCAAGTCCTGTGGCCTCCAGGTAGACCAGCAGGAGGCGGAAGAGATCACGGCGGGTGCCCTCGGGGCCTGCTGGGTGTAGCAGGCTCTCCAGGCGCTGGTAGGGCAGCCCAAGACGCTGGAGCGAAGTCTGCAGCACTCCCCGGTGTGCCGCAAACGCCGGGCAGGAGCAAAGCAGGTGCTCCAGTGTGTAAGGCTCGGGACAGTGGGCACAGGTGGGGGAGGAGCGGCGGCCTTCGCGGTGCAGTCGGACTGTCACGTCACAGCAATTCAGCCGCAGCCGGAGCAGCAGGTGCGGATGTCCCTGCTCAGACGCCCCGGGAGGACCCGAGGGGCCTGGCCACTCACCACACGGTAGTCTGGGTGCATGGCGAGGGCCACTTGAGTGAGCTGCTGGCGTTCAGCGTCGAATGCTGTGATGTCCCGGGAGACAGGGGTGACTGGCTGGTGGGCACCCTTGGCCAGGGCGTCGGCCTCGTCGTTCTCCGGGATCCCCACGTGGGACGGCAGCCACTGCAGGCGGACGTCGCAGCCGCCAGAGGCAACCGCATGGAGCTCGGCCGCCAATGAAGTCTCTACATTCCCACAGGAGCTGGCCGGCTGGTCTGCCTCCTGCAGTCGTAGCAGCCCTGACTGGCTAAAAGCAAACTACCGGAAGTGACGTAACGCAAGCGCGGCAAACCTACTGCCAACGCCCACTGCCTAACCGGTTGTCCGTCACGATGAAAGGTACTCAAAAGGGACCTTTTCCAAAGGGAAAGTTACGAGAATACCGCCCCTGGTGTGTTTTGCTTGACAACAGTCTATGCTCTTATTGTGCCTTGTCATCTGACCAGCTGGTTCGTAAAACTCGTTGACGCCGATTCGCAGTGCACAAAAACCACCTGAAAATGATTTTTAATACATTATCGCCGACGACATGACGTGAACTTAGATAAAGCGCTGAAAGTAACGTACTCGGGGGCGATGACATGTGGTGGCGTTCTGCCAGACTCATTGCGCACACCAAATGTGAAGCAGACGACAGGTGCTTTAAAGTGGCCGTGCAACTCGCTTTGAGCAGTGCAAAGAAACTTGCGCGAAGTGTATATGACACAGCCAGGAATACCTGGCCTAAATATTATACGTGCATGTGAAGCAGTGAGCACTGAAATCGCTATGAAAGATAGACAATAACTAACCGCGCCCTCGTCAATGTCCCTCATTATGCAGCACTGGCACAGCTGAAATCACGTCATTTAAGTCGTGGCACTGATATTGGCTGTTGCTGGTTAACGTAACGGTTTCTTTCTGAAATTTCCTTTGACAATCCGTCGTCGGGGTGTGCCAAAACCTTTTCTATGAGAGAACCTGGACGAGCTGCTCAAGCGTTTCCTTGGGGGTTTAAAGGCGGGCGGAGTTTGAGTGACGAATTTAATGCTTCCTCTACAACCACAAAACTCGACAACAGACGTTTATTGCTTCGAAAACGCTCTACAATCCTGAGCGTACTTGCGACAACTCCTCCATGCATGATTTTGTGGTTGCTCCAGGCCAGAAATAAACCCCGTCACCTTGCAAGGAAGAGAAGAAAACTCCCGGTCGTGTTACCTACCGAAGGCGGCAGAAGAGAACGCCACGACCCGCTCCGTTTTCCGGGAGGAGGCACACAGCTTTCGTCGTGTAGTTCACGGTTGAGTATAGACGGAACGATTCAGCGAGATTTCTCTGTGCGCGTAGCAGCGTTAGTAGTGAATTGATTTTTATAATTCTTTCGGGAGGAGATTATTGCAACAATGCACTTTACCACAAAATACCTGCAGAGTAGCAGATTTTAAGTGCTGCAAGTTTCCCTTAAGGGAAAAGCCTGCTAATCGGTATTCAGTATTTTCAGGAAAAGACAACGCTGAGAAACTGGCAGGGTGTTTCTCTTGCGCTGTCGCGAGATTTTAGATGCGACTGCATCTCATTCACTCGCCTTGTCCCTCCATACGGCGTTGTCCGCACCTCCCCCTACACTATAAAAGAAAATAATAGTTAGCGGCGCCCGGTTTCGATCCCACGACCATGTGGGCGGAACACCAGGTACATGGTGCTCTTCCCACTGCGCCACAAAACCGAAACAGAATCAAATGCTACGAACGCGCCTTATATCCTTGACTCATTCAAACTACGTCAAGATGCGATTGATGCAACGCATGATGGGGCAATGATTAAAACTTGCAATAAAAGAAAAGACGCTCCCACTTACAAGCAACAATCATGCAGTAAAGGTCGTTGTGGCAGCGAAGCCCCAAGCATACCACTCAGAGGGATTGACCAAGATTGCTAAATAAAACATAATAATAATCATAAAAGATAATAATAATCTTACGCGTTCCCGACACGTTTCAGGAGATTTCATAATCTATCCAACGGAAACACCAAGTGAACCCCATGATGCGTCGCATCAACACAGGGTTCCCCTCGCGGGGAGGTGGGCGCAATTTTTACTACACTGGAGCGTAGAATCACAGCTATGCTCATATATGTACACAAGGTTGAGTAGGAGAAAATATATGTAGCTCCACCCGCTGATTGGTATACCAGATTCGCTGCTCAGGCACTCTTACTAAGTCTGCTCATAAGGCCACCGGAAAATGGAGCCCATGTAGCAGCAGGCACGCATGCACTGGAAACCTGAAACCGTGAACTTACGTTGTAACTCTGGCCTTTAACTTGATAATACTTGCCTAAATTGAATAAGCTTCGGTTGTGCAAATTCGATGGGGTATAGTGGGAGCAGACTGAGATGCGCCCCTGGCTTTTGTCACGACGACATCGTCTAATGCGATGCCTATCCGAATACAGCCTAACTCTAACGAGAACTGGCTTGGGTGCTTTAAACAAGGAGTGCGGAATCTTGTGGCCACACACAGGATGTCGCGTGCTTGCAGCCGAATAAGGCCGCGAGCTTGACATAAGCGTATATTTATACTCAGCAGCGTTTTTATGATATAACGGGGTACTACTGAAGCAAGTTCTAGAAAAAGTTTCGTCTCACGTGCTCCATCACGCACTACACTTCTGATCGCTGCACCAAAACAGAGAAGTATTAGAAATTAAAATGCACATTGAAACTGCCAATATTGCACTTCTGGTACCTTCCGGCAAAAAAGCAGCAAATAAATAAAGAAGATATATTGTTCAACGTTTCTAATCCAGCGTCAGCTGTGCTATGAGGGTTTTCCGGGTGTCTTGTCGACACGCATAAAACAATTCGGTCGTATTACCGGTGCATAGGAGACCTAATGTCGGGAGACATGGAATTCGGAGGCAATTTTGTGTGTTCTTGCCATTTCTTTTAAAAACAGCCAAGGTCAGTACCACCTCCAAATGAAAATGACCAGTAAAATTTGAAAGTGGTCGCAATGACTTCGCTGTCGCAGTTACATGCACTGCTTGCCGTACTCGCAATTGCCATTACGTTCTTGGAGAAAGTAAAATCGATATGTGTACGCCGCTGGGTGGTCGGTTGGGCTGAATCAGAGTAGCATCGTAAGCTGAATGTCTTTTTCATGTAGCAACTAGCTGTCTTTCGGCCCTGAGGGATACATATTGGAATCACCATTACGATCACAAGGGTGGTATCATCACATCAAGCATGAGGTCGTAGGCTGGGTCTTGTTTCAACGAAAAGAGCGGCTTCATAAGCCCCAGCAGCAGCCTACACTCGCTGCCAACTCTCGTGCGGGGCGCATTTTCACCGTAAACAACTCCAGTGAAGCAATATTAGTGAAATAGGCCCTTCAGGGGATGCCCATGGTTAAGAAATCCAAGGTCAAGAATTTACCATACGCCTGTGGGTTCCCGGAGCAATTTCAGCGCATCACTCGAGTTAGCAGTAAGTGAAAATCGCTCGTCCACCTCTACTCACGTTCAAGAATACAGGAATGAGAGAGGTACAGCAGATCTTTGCTAACATGCTTCACTCAAACTCAGTCATCATGTTCGAAATATTGTTAAGAAGGCGCAAGCCGTTAAAACAGAAGCATGCAAGTGAGAGCAATATAGTTTGAGGCCTTTTAAAATACTGCTACGCTCTAGTCGAATAAATTATTTGCACGTACAAATTTTTGTGTTGTTGACATTGTGAGGAAAGCATTTGCCCCTATTTTACATAAAAGGCACCAGCCAGCCAACGGCAAGCAAAAAAATTGTGCAGGAAAAAAATTAGCGGTACTCTCTCAAAAGTGTAAGATTACTGAATTACAATTTAGAGAAGCAGGACACGCGCGGAGAGCACAAACGCCTTTTCTAAATGGGCGTGTTCTAAAACGGTTTTTATACAACTCACCAAAGCACTTCTGGAAAGATATTTTTAAGAAGTGAGATATAAAATTTCGAAGGCCTACAATAATTTGTTCTTCCTAATCTTTAAAGGTGTTTACATGAAGCAGGAAGTCCGCTTCCCTGCGGTTTCGGAACGCTTTGCGTGCACATCATTTTTTGGGACAGGAAAAATGGTCTCACGTGAAAATATAAAGGGCTGCCGTTAGTTTAGTGTTACCATTTTCTTTTCCCTCGACATTGTGACGCATCAATCATCACGGACGGATAAGCGGGATTTTTTGTTGACTCCATTTAAAACCGTCTTATTCGTAATGAGCGCTACTTTTTGGACTAAACTTACTTGTACCAAGATGAACAACCCACAAGCCCCAGTGTTATTTTCGTATTACGAAATTACTCAACCATCAGATATTTGCTGCAGCTTAAACAATGCCCAGTGAGGCTGGTAGGCGCAGCGCTGCACGCGTTGGATTCGAACCCTTTGGTAAACAAAAATCGGTATAAGGCCAAAACAGACAACAAACCACCTAATAATTCTGGAATCGGGACACATTCCAGGAAAAGTACGAAGAACCGCAGGTTCTGATCGTAGTGGTGGATGAAGGTGGCCACAATGCGGGGTCCACCCGGTCATTGTGAAAAACAGGAGTGAACAATAAGGACCGTGCTGTTGCCCTTCTAGGCGGGCATCCAGGCGCGTTTCCTTTCACGCGTCCAGACGTCTGCGTCCATACTTCTCCGCCACATTGGTGATACGTGTTCATGTCTTGCTACCGTAGCAGTTCACGGGACAGCCTGTTTTATACGCAGAAATGGGCTTTCTGTGTCTTTGGGATAATGGCGCAACTGGTGAAACAATCTGAAAGCTGGATTTTATGCAAATATTCGATGGTGGTACTATGAGGCACGCCAGGCAGTGAAATCCTACAAATACAGGGGACATCAAGACAAAATACAACCAAGTTCAGTTTGAACAAGGTTGGAACCAGTTCAGTTTGGAAACTCGCACACCTCTAAGCCAAAAAGAACGTTAAGTAACCACAGATACACAACACATTCACAAAAGCGCTTGAGTTTCGCGCTAGAAAAAGTCACCAGTGACGCCATGTGAACACCCACAAGAACATAGCAAGCAGTGTGTTAACTGCACGTTAGCACTCGAGAGTTACAATAAAATGGTACCAGAGCACCCCTCCAATCGGCCAGTCATTTCTTGGCGATGTATGTATGGTTGCCGGCCGCCAATATGACAAACAAGTTTATGTGGAGTTGTAGAGACGCCGCTAGAAAGTAGCGCGAAGTCACCACGGCTTCGTTCGTTTTCTTTCTCATCGATTCTGGGATAATGTTGGTGCCATTTTTATCTGGTCAAAGCAGTTTTTACAAGCAAATCTTGTGTCTTGCTTTCTTAGCCTTTCGAATAGGGAGACAGGGAGTCTTTCCTTTCTTCCCTAATCTTGCTGGTATTTAAGTTCTCGCGCTTCCGTTAAATCGGGAAAAGCGCGGCCACTGCAGCTGAATAATCCCGCAGCTTTACACGCAGCAGGCGAATGCTCAACCACATGACGTAGACGACAGATACTCACCAGATGCTGGAAATGTTTTATGGTGTCGCACTCCTTCGTATGTCTCGCAAAACAACCTGGACTGAATCACGAAAGCCTCGCAAGAACTCGGAAAACGCCATTCGACAACTGAACTTCGCTTTCATGCAGACGCTTCTTGACGCCAAAATAAACTGCCTAAAAAGACCCCCGCGGCATAGTTTTAAAATCACGGCAGTGGTTGAAATCCAAGGCAGGATTCAGAAGACATCTGCTTTACATACTGGTTAATGTTAGGAAGCACACCATAACATTTTCAAATTAGCGCCAAGGAGAAAGGACAGAAGAAGGAGGAGTCATGACACATCGCTGATCTACCAAGGAGAGACACGGAGCAGTCACGGACTTGCCAAAGTTTATTTTTTTTTGCTCTAAAATGCTGCGACAATTTCCCGTAGACACTCAGACTTGTGCTTGGAAAGCACAATAGTGTCGTTAAATGCCGCATGACAACCACACTTCTCTCAATGCTAAAACATTCAGGCATGATGGACCGAAATCCGCAGGAACCGCGAAATATTTCGTTATATAGTGAACTTCATAAAATCGGGACCCTCATTTTACAAGCAGTGGATTCCATCAATTTTCTCTAAAGGGAGGCGCCTCCAACTAACTACCATGAAAACGTTATTTTGGCCACCGCAGTGCTCCCTTGCCAATACGTTAGCTATTTGGTGAAAAAAATTAAATTGAAACACTAGGTGTTCTAGGGTAAACGAATTTATTTGCTGGCCGAAAACTCTGTGAGTTTTGCCAGCATGCGCTTCGTTCGCATTGGCCGGATATACGTTTCGTAGAAGTCGAGGGCTTTCATGGGGTCCTCGGTAACTGTGTCAGCACCAGAAAAGCGCCTGGGCATGCCAGTAGCCTAAATCACCTTGCCTGGAGCGGGTCAGAATCTTCCGCAGTGCCTAGGTCTTCATCCTCATCTTACACCTGTTGTGCGTTTAAAGTAATCGTACGATTTCATGTAGCTCAATATCTCCGTAATTTCGGCCTCTGCGTCTGCATAGGGGATCAGATAGTCATGGAAGTTCAGCTCTTCGTGGCGTTCTGACGAAGCACATTCGAAATTTGTCGGTCTGAATGTGTCTGTTTACCGAATATTTCGTTACATCGGAATGGCTCTGAATCTGTTTCGTTTGTTTCAGTTAATAAGGGCACTGAGCCATGTAGGAGCCTGCGGGGGAATTGGAAACTGTTCGTTACATCGTGAAACTGGTAAGATCGGGTTTCGTCAGATCAAGCTTTTACTGTAATTAATCAAGGCAGCCGAGTGAATTGCTGCGCGTTGCGGTGACATTTTGCTTGCTGAAGTCGGTGTCATTCCTTCGGAGCGGAGTCAACCGTGGTAAACCACGGAGCGCCTGTTTTATGATGTCGCAGCTTGTTAGCCGCACATAGTTGGTGAAGAACCAAGTATATCCTGTCCCTTTCATGGTATAGAATATTAGGCAGCTTTGTTGTTTCTTCCCACTGGTTGTGGGCACTGATGGTTTGATACATTCATGAGCGTCGACGTTATCATTGCCAGTAAAACCACCGCAATACGGGGATAAAAACCGATTTCTACTGATGGAGTGGATCCCGGCTCACTGGTGGGCAGCATCATGCAGCGGTGTATGTGATGCTTACTCCGAAGCTCCGTATTGTGTAAGAATGACTTCGCGAGCTTTACGGAGACTGGAAGTGGCACCTCTACCCCAAGATGTGGCGTGGGAATGAAGGAAAATAATTTTAATGGTGCCTAATTTAATGGTGCATTGTAATGGCAGGCAAGTCAGCTTCGAGGTCTCCGGAGCAGCACGCACACCAACAACCACGAGCGCCTTCATCTTCCTCCTCGAGCCGATGGGTCCACTTACCCCGGAGGTTGCGTCCATGTAGAGGGGGGTGGCCACTGGTTCGTCTTATGGTTAAGGTGACAAAAAACCAAGGAAGCGAGCCCGCGACAGTATATTAGGAAAAGAGCATGGTTAGCGAATTTTAAATCCAGAAGCGAGATTCTATATTAATGCAAGCGGGTAGGTTTCCTGAGTGATTAGGTTATATCGTGGTTGAGCATAATATAAAAAAGTTAGCATTTTTATTTACCTGAGAACAGGTCTGTCCCTTCAGTCCACAACTGGCAAATTAACGTCTGCAACATAAAAAGTGCACTTGTAAAAAACCTGACACGTTTTTTTTGCAGAAGTTTAATGTCTTGGCTCGCCCCTTTACGCATGTAACTAGTTTACCGGAAAAAAAATAGCCACCAACGGCACAACTGCACACATAAGCAATAAAAAGTAACAATATGAACGGCGACGCTAGCTTCTATTTCGGGTTCACGAAAAATGGGTACTCCGCCTTCTGTATGTTTGTCTGTTTGATACATGCTTTAACAGGACGAAAGTCCTGGTCGTTCCTACGATCCTCTCTGAACCACATCTCCGCAATCACGGCAACAGGCGGATCATACTTCCTATTTACGTTTTTTAAGAAATCCGTTTAATTACTAACACTGTGCTTATTTATGGTATGCAGCATCAGATCTTTTGGTTTGGTTATGTTCGCTATTTTTAGACACTAGAGCTGTTTTTGACGGTGGATGGCCACAGAATGTTATCTAGTCTCTAATGAATTCCTGTTGGATGCGGTAATGAATTCCTGGGTGCTGTTGAGTTTATCGTAGTGCTTGGCTAGACGTGCTTGGCCACCGGGATAATATTTTATGGAGTTCTTTTTTCTTGAGCTGCTATAGTACTATTTTGTACTTGTACCTCAAACATATTCCTTCTTGTTTGTATAAGCTTAGCCTGCACAAAACAACGCTTTATCACCATAACCAAATCTGCTTTCGCAGCTCTGCCATAGCGTATTTCTTATTTCCTCAATATTTACAGACATCGTGGCTATAGAAAAAAAGTTAGTGCATTTTATTTTCCTGCTCCGTTTCATAAGTGTAGGTTTGAATGTTTAAACAACGTAAGTTTAACGGGCCTGACGTCCCCGGTTGATGGCCGTCCCATTCTAGGAATACGTTTTATAGCAACCCTATCTTGGTCAAGTATTTCCTTTGTTATGTTAGTGTTACATAAGTCTTTAGCGACTCGGTTTTCGTTTGTCCAGATTTATGTGTTCAGTAAACGACAATATCCGACCTCCTGCTGCGGGTTTCACGTTCACCAATCCTTGCTTCTAGATTCGCCATATGTGGCTACAAAAGGTTCGTTTAATAGCTTAGTTGGCTTACGAACCCAAAATTTTGTCAACTTCGGAGAGGCGTTTTGTTTACATCCCAAATCCAGATTGCCATTTCTTCCAGTTCTAGTTCTCTTTGCTCAAGGCTAGTGGTGGGGAAGTCTCGCCATCACCACGAGGCATACTTATCCCCCGAACACATGACGCATAATCGAGCAATATGAAACATAGTCAGGATCTGAATAACTGTGGGCTTGGCAACATACCCAAGAAAGCATCGTTAGAAAAAAAAACACCCATTTATTGTATATTACTTCCACGAAAAATAGAAATAGACTAGATGCCACCGACATGGTGGTGATGCGTGCGTACCCAGTCCCAGCCCAGTCTCGAGAAGTGCCTTTGCCTGATTGGGAAATCTTACACCTAGCTCCATAAGGCAGTTGCTTCGAAGTGACAACTGCAAAGGTGATCGCTCGTCCGGTGGTTTTCAGGGTGCTATTTCGTTTCAGATCCTTTGCTATCGTTGAAATCACGTACAATCGGTTGCCTCAGAGATCCTGGGTTATAAAGAGCACGCCAACATTTAGACGTATCGACTCTAGCATGCTGCACAATGATTCCGGTAAAGATGACGGTTCAGCGTGTTGTTTCGCTCAAGAAATATCGAGACTGCCGTAACAAAAGTACATTCAGGTGAGACGTCGCACCGTGCTCTCTATCATTCACAAAGACCAGCCTCTTTATTCAATTTTCACATGATTACAATGCTTTTCCAGTTTCTGCGGTATAGCTTTGAGTCTAGCTGCACCCCAGCTCGAAGCCTTGGTGCCTGATCAAGAAAAAACTTTCGCTTTATATTATTAAGAACAATAGAAATATTTTTGTCGGCATTTGCTACTTCCGGTGTCACTAGTGTTTAGATTCTGCTGGTCTGCCAGCGGTACGCTGTTTTCTTTGACCACACCACAGTAGCTTTCATGGTACCTAGTTTGCACTGAAATGAGTCAATTGTATACATAGCAGGCTTCCTAAGGTTGCCTAATATTAGGTATCATCAACCTGATAATATTTCTAAGATATTGCTAAATATTATTAGTGTTCAAGCTTTCAACATCATGGTGAGTGTGGTGACTGCTGTGGGCATTAAAAGCTGTCAATACACATCCTTTTTAAAAATAGGACACCTGATTTTCAAAAAACTAGGTAAACAACATAACAACATATACTCAACAGAAAAAGCCGAAGTTATACAGTACCAGAAATGCCATCCCTTTTCGAAAGTACACAATAATAAAAATTGCTAAAGATGCAGATCCCTACAACATCAGGACGACCATGAGAATTACTTCCGCCTTCCGACGGGCGGACACAGAAAACATGTCGGAAGGAAGTATTCTCTAAGCACAAATATTGGAGATGTGGAGGTAACACGAGTGATGGGTCATAAGGCTCTACCCTCACCTCAAGGGCAGCCTAAGTAATATGGTGTCGTGATGTTTATTATGCAGGACTTGTTATAAAAATTTTGCACCCTATTGGTAGGTTTGGAAGTTTAACCACTTCATATCTGGATTTAAGGGGCTACAAATGTGTTAATAGGGGTCCATCACACCTATGTTAAGAAGTGTAAATTTGCGGTATGTAATTCGGCGCCTATAAAAAGGAGACAACACGAAAATACTGGTAGAATTTTACTATTATGAAGTTTGTCTTCTCACACATAGCGGAAAAATGCAAAATTTCAGCTTGAAAATTTTGAAAACATTCTTCCACCTGTTGCCAATCTTTGTTTACAGGTCGACGGAGCGTTTGACAAACTTGGTCACCAAAGTGCACCTTAATTACTGCCATCTACTGGTTGTCTTGGAACAGTGCATGTGTGCCCTTTTACAGCTGTTTATATGGCTACTCTACAAATTTGTTTCCATGGGTCCATCGCACTTATATTAAGAAGTATAAATTTGCTGTAATTCTGCACCTAAAAAAGGGCACAAAAAGAAAAATAGTGGTAGAATTTAACTATTAGGAGGCTAGTCTGATGAAATAAAGGAAAACATTGAAAATTTGATGTGGAAAATTTTGAAAAATTTTTTCTGCAACTGCTGCCAATGTTTGTAAGTGGACAGAGTGTTTGGGAAAGTTGGTAACGAAATCGCACATCAATCGCTGTCATCAAGTGGTTCTCTTAGAACAGTGCATCTGTTTCCTTTAACAACTGTTGATACGGCTACTATGTTCATCCTCAGTGCGTTAACATCATTGCCGTCATTTGCGTGCGCCTAAAAAGGATTGTGCGGCATAAGGGTTATATCGCGGGCTTTCATTCTAAACGACTTCGTGCTAGCCCCTGTAATTCACATCGCTTTGTGAAAGATTGGAAAATATGAACTGCGATGCTTTTGTTTAAACCAAGTTTCACGAGTTTATATCAAAAACACAAGACGATTTCATTCGCTTAATTGGGTTGGGCCTACCAATTCATTTGTATTTATCTGCATTTGGTCTAGTGTGATATGATAAAGAACCATTCGTAAATACGTGTAAGAAAACAACGGTTGTCTCTAGGTCACCATTCGGAACGACAGCGCGGGTGCATCAGTGAGACGTAAGATTTCGTGTTTTCTTTATACAAGAAAAACTAAAGCATAGTACTGCACTGTATGGCGATGTAGCCAACACACTACGCACCTAAGGTTTATTAGACAATAATATGGCAATGCAGATAAAAGTATCTGATATTCAGTAAGGGCGTAATGAATACGAGTGAGGGCAGGAGACATTATTTCAATAGGCACCACGAATCGGAGGTTTGTATGTCCAAAAGCGGCAGTAATGTGCGCCGCTGTAACAAATACACCTGTTCACGCATGAAATTACCGATAAAGAAAGAATATTTTCAAAAGGAGATGCGAGACAAGAGTGATTGCATATTTTTCTACATATGACAACTTTATTCGTCCCTCCACCATCTTCTCACCAGTACGAAGAATTATCTCACAATGCTTTGGTCATAGGTGGCCGCGCGTAATTTAGAGCTTCGATAGAGCTGCCCTGATTATATCAGCAGTGAGCTGCCGTAAAGTATCATGCAGGCGTTGAATTGTTGCCGCAAGATTCGCCCAGGCGGCAATTCTCGCCGCAGCCGAGTTTGCCGCGAGTATTTTTCCCGTGTTTGAATCAATAAGCCATTATTTACTATCGCACCCTGCCACCGGGCACGTCATATACATCCCGTTCTGAATGCAAACTAGAACAGGCCCCGCTTCAGCTTTCTCGGGGCATAAATCTTTTCATAAGAAGGGCCCTCTTTCCAATAACGCTTCCAGAACCTTCCATGAACCCGAATAGGTTAAACCTCAATACCCTAGGCAATACTTTATATCACGCGGGATACTGAAAGTTTAGACGTTATCTCTCTATACATTCGTAGTTTCGACAACACACTGGTCACGAAAAGCATGTCAGTTCAGTTTCGTCCATACGAGGGCATGCCCACAGATCTGAACAACTTTAGAACGCTGGTTGAGCAGTACAGGGGATACCATTGGAATTATCCGGTAAGTGACCGTGCGTCTACTTGGTGTTAAACGGGGTTTAAGTTCAAGTTCTCGCGCTGCCAGAAACACTGTGTATGTCTCCAAAAATGTGTTTGGGCAGTTTTAGTTAACCAATTTTTTACTATTTTGCTTTCTATATGAACACTATTGGCATGAGGCGAAATCATGTAAAAGATACTGGGAATTTGTAATATACTTCACAAGATGTGCGCTGTAGGTAGTGTAATTGAAATGCCGATTACACGGGCGCTAGTGTACCTCCTAGGGTAACACGAATGTTGTCGCCTTTTTTTTACCGGCCTCCCACAAAAATCGTGGAGAGCTGGACGTGCTGAAATAGTGAAATTTGTGATAACTTTGTAATAGGCATAAGCGTTTCCGGCGTTGGTGCAATTCATTTTCAGTGCCCATTGTTGGACCTCTGGGTCCTCCAGCTGCGGCGCGATGCTCAGAAAGCGGAACGACACGTCTTGATGCGGGGAGGCTTTAATGGAATCTAGAAAAAGAAATGGCGCGAGCCGACGCAGCCACAAGAGCTTGCGGCAGCTCGTGAAAGGCATGATGAAAATGATGATGATCAGCGTCGTCTGCTAGAAGGGGTGAATACGAGGAAGTCACAACAATCTCCCCCGCCAACAGATGTACGCTAGGTGGCTTCCAAAGGGCGGTGTAGCGGTACGAACCTCTTCACTATGGTGTCGCTGCGCAAAAGTTGAGTACACCCTAACGATGCCCATTGCGTCCGCCGATGAGTTTTTGCTAAACGACAGAGCTCTCTTGGGTGCTGTCTTCCAACGAATAGCACTGTGTTGTCTTGTTCCCTAAGTTTGGTCGGGTGTGCAACAGCTGGCAACAGTTCCGTGACGTCCAAGCGACGTTTTCTTCGCCATCGCTGTTTCCAGTGCCTAACCTCTCGATCCTTGATTTCACTCGCTCGGTGAAGGTAGGAGTGATAACGGTTTCTGAGGCATGGGAAGCTGCTGAGCAGGGAAAACTGTGTTTGCAAGTGTCCATCCTTCGGTGGAGGGACGTTTTTGCATTCTTTTCTTTTCCTCACTAAACTTCTCGGCTTTTTGGTTTCTTCTCCTGTATTCATTGTCTGCAACCGGTAAATTTGTACTCAACAATTCACTTTGGGCTCGGTAAAAAATCTTCTGTCTTGAGCTTTCACCTTTTTTTCTGCACGTTTTCTTCACTGGAATGAGGATGGAGAAACTCGTTCACGCCGATTTACAGTAGGCATTGACGCCTCGATGGTGCATTGGTGCTTCACGATGACGTGACCGATGCCCCATTTTTCGAACGAGGATGTGTCCAGCTGCTTGTAGCACCGCGGCCTCAATACTTTCACGGTTCTGGATGACTTTAATCTGGGTGTTGCACTCTGACTTCGGCAGCACCGAATAGCTGTCCGTCACTCGTCCATCTTGGGTCTTGGCTCTTATGCCTTCAAAGTCCCAGAAATGAGTGAAAAGTTTTGAGACCCCTACATGTTCGACGGACGATCGCAGCACAACAGCACTGGCACACTGAATGATATCCGCTGCTACCGGCAATGGGCCTTGTACAGTCCATCCTAGTTTGCTCTCTACGGCTTTCAGTTTTCTGCGCACAGACTTTACGGTACCGGTTACCAGATCCCAGTAATAATCTGACCCAATAAGGACCACAATCTGGTTATCCTACTCTCCTTGTTCTGAAAGGGGCTGCTTATCTAGGTGTATTTTTTTCATTTCCGCTAAAAATCTCTCTACCGGTACGGGAATATTCTCACTGCATATCGTGTCGACTTCCAGCGCTTCGACAGAAATTTGACGTTTCCTGTTTGCAGCGAGAAAGAGGACTCCAACCTTTCTCATTGTTTTGCGCGTATTTTCACCGCCGAACCCGCCTACGGTCAACGTTTTCTTGCTAAGCGGTTTGCAACCGAGTTTTTCAGAAGCGCTCGCACGTAATGAAGCTCCGCTGGCTTCCTCCATCGAAGAGAACTAGGTAGCGCTCGGACATTTTCGCGACTGCTATTGTGGCTAAGAGAGTCTGCATCAGCACGACGGAGCCTGCTTGTTTCGCGACCAGGTTGACCGGTGCAGACGTCACGTTTTCCATGTCGTTGTTAGTGCTGTCTGAGGGGCACACGGATCTTGCGTGCCTTCTCGTGCACGCGCCACATTTTAGTTGGCTTATGCAATCTCTCGCAAGTGACCCTTCTTGAGACAACAGAAGCATCGCCCAGCTTTGGCGAGAATCTCCTTTTTGCACGAGAGGCGGAGTTCTTCGGCATGACAGGCTTCTGAAGAGTGCGCTCCAGAGTGGCAAAAGAAGTGCTGCTGCAGCCGGTTCACTAAGCTTTGTAGAGCAGCTGCCGTGAGAACATCACGCGGGTGGTTTGGTTTACGTGCTTCTTTCTCTGGGGTGCGATGAAGTTTCTGCTCGGCGCGTTCAGCAACAGCCTCTCAACATATAAGCTGGTGGTCGAAGATTTCCAGAAGCACTTGAAGCTCCTGGTCGGGAGCGGGCGTTCGACTGCTTGAGTCGCCGTGTCGGTTCGATAAAACGCCGTCGGAGGAAAGTGGCGTCTTGAGCCCATATGGAACCGCACGACCATGTTTGTCGGTAGGTCCTTTAGCAGCATTTAAACACCATGATGCAGCAGGTTGTGGAGCTCGTTCCAAGTGCGTTGAAGGTTAGGATATGAACCTGGACCCGATCGTACAGGTGCCTGAGCCGTCAGACGTCGGATGACGACGAAACCGGCTTCAGAATGAGGGTGGTAGTGATTATGAACAAGAAGGGGTAATAAATGAAGGATAGCGACAGCTAGCTGACGAGACGTTCTACCGCGAGCTCATAAACGACCAACATTGCGATTTGACGCGGAAATTGTGGGTAAACCAACGCCTTACTGTGTGATTTGAAAATAGCCAATTGGATGTATGAAGCGAAGCTGCCCCACAAAACCAAGGAACGACATTTCTAACTGCTTCCTAACATACACAAAGAAAACAATCGTGGTCGACCTATTGTTTCCAGCAATAGAATAGCTACGGAAAAAATACCACGTGTTATTGAAATCCTAATTAGGCACAGCCCCCAGATTTTACCTTCGTACATAAGTGATACAGGACACTTTCTCTGCGAGTTTTCAGGTATCGATATCCCAACCACCAGTTTTCTGGTCACTATAGATCTTACGTCACTGTATACTAACATTCCTCATACTGACGGCAACCTTACCGCAGTCTCATGCTACGGTGACTCTAATTTCGGTTTGGAAGTACCCCTTGGCAGATTAGATTAGATTCCACCTGGTGCTTGAGTACAATCACTTTTAGTTTGACAACACCCACAATTTCCAAATTATCTGCACGGCCATGTGGACTAAAATGGCACCTACCTTCGGCAATTTTTTTAACGCGTTATAAGAAACAAAGTTTATTGAAAAACGCTCACCAAAACCGACCATTTTTAAACGGTTCCTACACGACACCTTTTTATTTGGAAGAATGATGTGGCAACCCTCAGGAAATTGTTTACAAAAATCAGCTCCCCGCCTCCGTCAATCAAACTGACCTGTAACATACCAACCGAAACCATATATGTCTTAGATGTTACGCTCATATTGCACCAGGGCAGCGTCTCTACAACTTTGTGCGAAAAGCTCACTGAGCGCCAACATTGTCTTCACTTCAACAGCAGCCATCACGGCCATTCAAAAACAATTTTGCCATACCAAGAAACACACCAGTACCGCAGAATATGCTCTGGACGGGAGGATTTTGAAAAACGCGCTAAGCAAGTGCTGACATTCGTGATTAGCCAAAAGTGTCCCGAAGAAATGATTGATAATGCGATGAACAAAGCTCGAAATATACAATGAGGAGACATTCTGACTTGCACCCGAAAAGAAACCCATGATGATGATGCATGTGATGATGAAGATTTCGGAACGGCCAACACAAACCATGAAACCCATCATGAGAATACGTTCTTACGTACTCTTCTAAAACATCACCAGGGAACAGCATACTGAGACGACATTTTAATTTCACCAGCCAGAATGACTGCTTGTCGGCTGTTTTTCAGCAGCCCCTCTCTTCGTGTTTTGTACAGTCGGGGCAGAAACTTGAAGGAACGTTTAGTCGGTCCAGAAGCAGAAGCACCTGAGCGAAATATTGCATGCCATGCAGCAAGCCGCGCTAAAAGCGGAGATGCTTTAAGGAGACCACTAATGTTGCCCAGGCCAGCAGTTCAACCTATAAAAATGAAATACAAGACAACCTCAACTCCGAGACTGCTAATGTCATTTACACAATCCGTTGCATTCTGTGTGATGAGGAATATATTGGCCACCCAACAACATCTCTGTGATAAAGGCTTAACAATCCCAGGTCGCACGTGAATGGCGTTTCCGAACTTTCGCTCTCTAGGCATCTCCTGCTCTCGGGCCATGCCTTCGAAAAAATACCAGCCGTCTTAATATGTTCCCATTTCCGCAGCACATACCAGCAGAAACAAACAGAATTGTTCTGTGTACATATATTTCGGGTGTTTGCCAAATGAATAGATGAGACTACAGGAAGATTAGGGTCCTGTGTAATCTGGCCTAACGAGCCTGAAATGTTGTGGGGAGGGCGATACGAGAGGTCGCCATCTTGACTAGCCTGCGTGGAAATGTTGACATCTTTTGGTGCATATTTTTCCTTTGCTCTTTAAACTTGCGAAACATTGAATTTGATCTTAGTTTGTAGAAAACGTTCTTCTACCCAGAATAGAAAACCGCGTAATGGCGGCATTTATGAGGTGAGGGGTAGGGTGCAGCTGGCAAGTTCACCACGTTTCACGCGGTATTGACCTCTCTGGAGGCGTTGAGTTAATATATCCTTCACCTTCTGTGGTTCATTACGAGGTATAGATAAAAACGGAACCTTTATGGACCATTTCACCGAGGCGGACAGTACGAGCCTACGCGCACTGATGCTTGCATGGCCTACTCTTCCTTGTCTGTTGGGTTTCCTAATAACTTCTTCGGCCACCTGCTACCCATGTGGCATTTGTCTCCTGGTCTAACAACTTCTCAAATCTCAAGAAACTAAAGCTGTTTTTTGTTCCTTCTTAAAAATTATTTCCAGTACGGGGAATTTGGCAGGCTTCTCAGACATCTAGATCTTTTTGCTCTGGACTTCAATCATTGACTATTCCACTCGCAGACATGCATTGGTTGTACTTTAGGCGTGTGTTTCCTCTCCATCAATGTCAAATGTATGCCTCCTTTTTCTTCCCTATATTTCCCCTTTTTCTCTTCTTCTCTATTCGGTTTTCCTTGTTTTTTTTTCTCCCCCGACTTGTCTAGCCCCTGTGGAGATGTTGTTATTATTACATCCCCGCTGTTTTTCACTTCCCGATTGTTATCCTTGGTGAAGATGAAGAAAAAGGGAAAGCTTCGGAGGCAAGGTGTCTAGAAAAAGTTTTCTGACCATCCCAACATAACCCCTTACGAAGCAAAATCCCAGTATCAAAACTCTTGGGCAGTAAAAGATCCTTGTTCAGTGCGGTCTATTTGTCTGCACCCAAAAGACGATGCCCCAAAATTGTCTGCACTCAAGTAATGATTGCAGTTGTCCGGAATATAAGTATAATGAGTAATGTGTTCAATGTTGCATATGTAGAACTGTTGAAATAACGTTTGTGTTCAGAATCCGTAGTTAGTTGTGCTTCGTATGGTGTGATCTTTGCAGTCCGTGTTGCTGCTGTTTCATGTACAAGCCCTTTAAACAAGTTATACTGCACTATGCAGCCCCTACACATGACCCGTTAGTACTTGCTATTGTTTCAGGAAACGAACGTTTACTGATCATGGTAGAGTGATGACTCTCTACTCTACTGTGATAAATCGAAAGGTTTAATTCTGAAACGAGTGTCGTAAACTCTGCGGTAGGCGTTCTTGAAGTGTGCTCTCTCTTTAATCGCCCAATATCTTGCACGCTCGTTTTAACTTTTTTGGTTACACACACATATATAAACGCATATATATATATATATATATATATATATATATATATATATATATATATATATATATATATATATATATATATATATATATATATATATATATATATATATATATATATATATATACACTTATATATATATATATGTATCGGTGAAGTAGGAATAACTAGGGGTTGGCAGTCAGGAAAATCTGGGAAAGCCAAGGGGGGAATGCGGCAGGTCATAGAAACAGATAAAGAATTTTTTGAGGCAGAAGAAAAGTGGTGAACAAAAGCCCGCCGGGTGGAATCCGAGCCCACGACCTCCAGAAAACTGGTCTGGTGCGATGACTACTCCGCTAACGGCAGGGCTGCTTCCCCACCACTTTCTAGGGTATTTATGTTAGGGTATTTTTGTTTCCTGCACTTTGGGTGTTGTAGCCAGCGCCACTCGGACAACTCCGGGTTAAGGGGACCTTCTTTTTAAGCCCCGGGCCGTGACTTGAGTGTCTACTACATGTCAAGAGTGGTCGACCAGCCTTGAACCCTCTTTTGCTAACTTTGAAACCTAGACTGCCAGAACAGAGACCCTCGCTATGCATGTAGTGAATCAGATATGGGAAAGAGGGGCTCGGTCAATTAAGACAGAATAACGGTTGGCAGTCAAGAAAACCTCGGAAAGCAAAGGGGGGAATGCGGTAGGTGATTAGAATAGATGAATTTTTTTCGGATCAGAAAGAAAGTGGTGAACAAATGCCCGCCGGTGGGATCCGAACCCAGGACCTCCAGAATACCGGGCTGGTTCGATGATCACTACGTTCCGGCGGGGCTGTTTCCCCACCACTTTCTTGGGTATTTATGTTCAGGCATTTCTTTTCCTGCACTTGGGGGTAGTAGACAGCGCCACTGGGACTACTAGGGGTGAAGAGGGCCTTCTGTTGATCACACGGCCGTGACTCGAGTGTCTATGACATGTCCAGAGTGGTCGACACGCGTTGAACCCTCTTAATCTACATTTGGCACCAAGACTGCCAGAACAGAGGCCCTCGCTATGCATGTAGCGAATCAGAAATGGAAAATTAGGGGCCGTGTGAATTTAGAAAGAATTAACGTTGGCAGTCAAGAAAACCTCGGAGAGCAACGGGGGGAATGCAATAAGTCATAGAAACAGGTGAAGAATTTTTTGAGTCAGAAAAAAAGTGGTGATCAAATTCTCGGCGGGTGGGATCCGAACCCACGACCTCCAGAATACCGGTCTGGTGCGATAACCACTACGCTACCGGCGGGGCTATTCCGCCAGCACTTCCTCGGCTATTTATGTTAGGGTAAGTTTGTTTCCTGCACTTGGGGGTGGTAGCTAGCGCCACTCGGACTACTCGGGTTGAAGGGGACCTGTATATATATATATATACATATATATATATATTTATATATAAAGGAAATGAGGGGCTCGTTGAGGAAATGCAGAAAGATAGGTCTGCAGTCTACAACGCCAAAGGAGGCATAGGGGTGTGGTTAGGATCTTTTCTTTTTTTTACTACGGTTGATGAACTAAACATCTTTTTAAATATACAGAAGAAAGAAAGAAAAACACGCGCCCAGAGTGGGGACCGAACCCACGCCTTTTGATTACATGTCGAATGCCTTACCAATTCGGCTATCTGGGCGACTGTGTTCTCCTTCACTTTCTGGGCTGTTTACATTTACTAGAAGTGTATCTGACACTTGAGGGTGGTAGCCAGCGCCACTCTGACTACACGGAGAGAAGGGTACCTTCTTTTCAACCCCCGGGCCGTGACTCCAATGTCTACAGCCTGTCATGAGCTGGTAACTGGCGGGAAGCCCACTTATGCAACATAGGCATCAAGGCTGCCAGAAACAAGACCCTCGCTAGGCTTTCGCAGAATAATATAGTAAGGGAATGAGGGGTTCGTTGAGGAAATGCAGAAAGGTAGGTCTGCAGTCTACAACGCCAAAGGAGGCATAGGGGTGTGGTTAGGATCTTTTCTTTTTTTTTAATACGGTTAAAGAACTAAACATTTTTTTAGATATACAGAAGAAAGAAATAAAAACACGCTCCCGGCGTGGGGACCAAACCCACGCCTTTCGATTACATGGCGAATGCCTTACCAATTCGGCTATCTGGGCGACTGTGTTCTCCTTCACTTTCTGGGCTATCTACATTTACTAGAAGTGTATCTGACACTTGAGGGTGGTAGCCAGCGCCACTCTGACTACATGGGGAGAAGGGGACCTTCTTTTCAACCCCCGGGGCGTGACTCCAACATCTACAGCCTGTCTTGAGCGGGTAACTGGCGGGAAGCCCTCTTATGCTACCTAGGCATCAAGGCTGCCAGAACCGAGACCCTCGCTAGGCTTTCGCAGAATAATATAGTAAGGAAATCAGGGGCTCGTTGAGGATATGCAGAAATATAGGTCTGCAGTCTACAACGCCAAAGGAGGCATAGGGGTGTGGTTAGGCTCTTTTCTTTTTTTACTACGGTTAATGAACTAAACATTTTTTTAAATATACAGAAGAAAGAAAGAAAAACACGCGCCCAGAGTGGGGACCGAACCCACGCCTTTCGATTACATGTCGAATGCCTTACTAATTCGGCTATCTGGGCGACTGTGTTCTCCTTCACTTTCTGGGCTATTTACATTTACTAGAAGTGTATCTGACACTTGAAGGTGGTAGCCAGCGCCACTCTGACTACACGGGGAGAAAGGGACCTTCTTTTCAACCCCCGTGGCGTGACTCCAACGTCTACAGCCTGTCATGAGCGGGTATGCCCGCCAGGTGGCGGGCATTTTTTCTTCACTTTCTTTCTTTCTTTCCAAATTCTTAATCTGTTTCAATGATCTACCACATCCTGCCCTTTGCTTTCCGAGGTTTTCTCGACTGCCAACCCTTATTTCTGTGTTATATATATATATATATATATTATATATATATATATATATATATATATATATATATATATATATATATATATATATATATATATATATATATATATATAAATATATATATATATATATATATATATAAACATATATATATATATGTTATATATATATATATATATATATATATATATATATATATATATATATATATATATATATATATATATATATATATATATATATGTGTGTGTGTGTGTGTGTGTGTGTGTTGGCCATTGTGTCTGCTGAGGCTTGCACTCTTGCTAGTTGTCACTTAGTTATGCCAACCCAAGCGAAGCTCAGTGTAATTTCCGCACCCGTTGGTCCTCTAGAATGGAAAGGGAGGTGATCGTGGAACTGTCGGATATCTTCTTTTGTGGCCATACTGTACAGGATGGACATGGCGAATGTTTGGTTGGATCGGCGATACAAGGTGAGTTAAGAGCGTGATGTAATTTCTTCTATTATTTAATTTTTATTTTTTACCTTCCCGGTACAAAGGAGTACTAGATGTGATACACAATGGGTTTGTTGTTATTGGCGTACCGTACAGATAGCTGTAAAAATACGGAGAAAGAAAGTGCAGTTCAAATAAAAAACGAGTTTTAAACAGTTGAAAGAATTCAACGTACCGGTAAAAAGGCGGTAACAATTACTGCACACGTTCAATACAAATTTGTGCGCAGCACGAAACACAGTCTTCTCGGTCACGGCACACACCTGCGGCGTCTCTAGAAGTGGTAGCGCAATGAGCGAACACACTGGGCCGCGCGTTTCTCCCTGCTCTTATATCGCATCCCCTTGCCGCCAGCGACCATGTTGTTCCTTTGAATCTCCCGCTACTTGTCACGTGGTTTAGATGAACGACGCACGCGGAATAAGCGAGTGTGTTTGCTGCAAATCGTGTTTCAACCTCGCACGCAAATGTCCCGTTGTTCAGGGTAGCGACGAAGGAGACATTAAATGGGGAAAGTGAGAGTGGCAGGGAGCTCCTTGGCAAGACAGCAATGTCAGGGGAAGCAGTGAGACAGCTGACGGCGTGGCCACGCGTGGCGCTATCCCACTCACTTTTTCTACACATGATCCTCCCAGTTTCCTTTCTGCCTTCGCCATGGTATTTAGTGCAAGACGCTAAATTCACACACTTTGTGAAAGGAAGCATTTTAGCATATTTCTCGGCATCGAATATTTGAGTCGACTCTATATGGTAGAAAGTCCCAGGGCACATTACCTCCAGTGGATCTTGGTTCAGCTTTGCTGTGAGAACATATGGAACACCGGCCTTGTGTAGTTCATCAATTATTTCGATGATAAAAAGCAACGTCACGCGTAGAGATTCCGTGGTTTGACGCGACGCGAACAAGAGCGTGTTCTTCGTATTGTGGGTAAATTCCGTGGTGTCAAGCATTACAAGGAAGTCCTTGATGACCTGCGAAAAAATAAGGGAATTACAGAATCCTACATAATTAAAATGAATCAAATCAAGGAAAATAATACGGCACAAATAGTTTAACCTGAAGAAAAGGCGAATAAACCACGGTTTAAACGTGTTGTTCACCTGGATTTTCGGCGAGTTGGCTCTGATGCCTTCCTTAGGGAGCTTAGCATTCAAGGCATCGAATACATCATTTATCATTCGTGTGAATGCCTCTGTTTCAGCTGTGTCCTGAAAGCCATCAGTGCCCTCTTCTCTGTAGACATGGAGGCCAAAGGCTGTACTCCGGCTAAAAAGCTGCAGTATAAAAATAGTTTTTTTATGTTTCAAGGAAGTAGTCCAATACAGTAACACCGTCAGAGCGTTACAAAACTTGTCATACTGACTAGTGCTCACCAGAACTGCAAGTCTCACGTTCATTTTTTGGAAGTTTGTCGGCTGCACATGAGCTTCAGTTAGCTTGTGGGCAACTTTTACATGTTTCTTCTTTTCAGTTTCGTAGAGAAGCTGATAGTTGAAGAAATCAATGCTGTTCTCTCCAGCCTGGAAATGCAAAAATAACTGATTTTAATATATGCGAATGTAAAAGACGACACAAAAGAAAATTATTGTTCTGCCACCCACCTGGCCATACTTGTGCTTGAGCAGATGATTTCGCACACATTGGATGGCATGTGGTACATCACAAATGAAATGCACAAACTTCCCATCAGGGAGACACGGGTGGGCAATCTTATGGCATTGTGCTCCCATGCTGCCACTAACACCGAGCTGTTGCCACATGGACCGGTTGTTTCCCGCGTTATCACTCACAATGGAAATGGCTGTAACATTATGCTTGTGAAGGCACACCACTGCTTCCAGGACTAGTTCTGCGAAACTTTTGCCAGGAGCAGCACCTTTTGTCGCGAACGCTGCAATTGGCTGGACCCAGGATTCAAACAGAGGAACAAACATCAATACTAGCGCATGGTCGGCTAGCTGGTTGGTTCCTTCATTCGTGACGCCTCCATAATCAACCAATCCATCCATCTTGTAGCTGCATTTGTTGAAGTCGTATGCCTGGCGCAACTTTATCTCGTCTAAGATCAAAGACCCCAACCTTTGCTCATCTGCTTTTCCATGGAACTGCTTCTGTATAGCTTCCAGACAAATGGCGTTGAAGCCGTACTTGCACGGCAAGCCTTTCAAAATTTGTGTCAAGCGGCTAAGAGAAGGAAGGGGCAACATCTTCATCTCGCTAATCAGCTTGTATGCCCGTGGACTTGAAATTGTCAGCATCAAGCAGTTCAAAATCCACTCAGAATTATACCGCATGCCACACGGAGCTTTTGCTTTGAGTGACTTCAGTGCTGTCAGGAATGCCACGCATTGCAAGTGAGGAAGGCTACTTAAAGCTTCTTCTATTCCTTGGTAAGAAGCCTTCGCGAGCTCCTGTTTGAGCAGTGTGATTTCTTGCTTCCCCTTCTCCCTTGCAGCTGCAGCTCGGAAAACTTTTTTGGTCAAGTTTCGCATTTTTTGCTTTTGTTCACCGCTGCCTTCATTGGCTTTCTTGCTCGCATTTGCCTTTGAAGGCGTAGGCACCGAGCACACACAGGTCGGGTTGTGAGGACAGAACACTGCTTGTGATGGACATTTTCTAATTTTCCTGTCACACCAGTATGATCTACCGGAATGCCTGAACAGATTTTCAAGCTATCTGAATCGTTGATCAGGTGCTCGACGCTAGCAGGGCTGTCTACAGTCTCATGCAGTTGCTTGTGCATCTTGTTGTAACAGTTCACAACACAGCTACTATCATTTTTCACAATAACGGTCTTGCTCACTTTAAGCTCCCCTGCCAGAAGTCCCCTGTCGAAAAAAACACCGCAAGTTTGCCCAGAACATTCATCGACGATGAGTTCAAGCTTTCAGTCCCTACTAGGTAACGGCACTGTCACCAGTTCGTTCAGACAAACACCGGAGGAGTTCGTTGCTGAGGTGCTAGGTGGTGTCGTCAGGCCCTCTGCTCCGAGCGCATCGCCTAAGGACAAAGAGGCCTCTCCATACGAGCCACTCGAACAAGACGCACTTTTCGCCGATGCTTCCAAGCCGATTTCGTTCCGCTTTTTCGGTGATTTTCGCGTGCATGTCGTCGTTCTTGGCTTTGATATGTGCTCCGGCAAGCCAGGAAAGAGACGCGGCAATGCTCCTGGCACTAACTTCCAGTTACCACGAGGAATTAAAACCTCCTGGCCCTTCACAACATGCTTGAAATACTTTACAATGTCTTGCTCTTCGAAATGTTTCTCACATACCTTGAATTTTTGCTTCAGGCGCCTGTCCTTGCGGTGCAGCATTTGTTCCCATTGTTTAAACTCCGTGGTCTTACGTGGTGGGGTAAAAAATGATAATTTGCGGCGTCATTTCTGTAGCCACTCTTACATCCCGGCGGAAAAGACGAAAGCATTTCCACTACAAAAAAGCAAACATTTGTAAACCGGATAATTCAGGCGCACGTGTTGGGAACGAAATCGCTTCGAATGACGCGCGCCCGCCAAAGCTCCCGCCTGTCCGCGTGCCAAAGCAGGAGCAGGTGAAGAAAACCGTGACTGCAGCGACACCAGTTCGCGTGACCGCCATCACCGCCGCCTCGGGAGCGGAGCTGTGAAACTGAATTGTTCTAAAAACGTTGGGCCAAACTACCCTGTTCGTTTAGAATCCTATTGCAAGTAATCGATCTTTGCTCCGTGCCGAGTGCCTTGGCCGCGCCGAGTCCGTGGAATCCTCCATCTTCATCGCCGCTTTAGGCGCCATGCCCCACGTTCAGGTGACCCGACTCCACCCACCTCTTTGCCACAGCATCTGAGCAATCTCCGGAAGTTTTCGATCATGCTATCGACGCTGACGTTACGCCGCCCCAACGAGACCAACTGATTAAACTGCTTTGACAGTGCGGAGACGTCACTTGGTCGTAGCACGACGGTCAGCCACCCTTTCGACACCGGCTCCCTGGCGCCTTTACTTCAGCGAACTTATCGCGTTGCCCCTTCCGAAAGGAGCGTAATTGATAAACAAGTGAGTGACTTGCTCAAGCGCGGTATCATACGACACTCGAAAAGCTCCTGGCGTCGCCCGTAGTACCCGTGCGGATAAAAGGACGGCTTGATTCGTTCTAGATGGAAAGCATCTCTTTCTCTCGGCTGCGTCATCCGCCGTCCGTTGTCCGTCCATCCACCGGCCAGGAAGACACCGGCAACAACACCCCTCCAGGAGCCCTTTAAGGGGAAGCGTGCTCGTCTTGTGCCGGCCCAGGAAGACACCGGCAACACTGTCGCTCCAGCATTTCGTGGTCGGGGCTATGTTCCTCTCTTGTTGTGGCGCCGTCTACACCCCCACTGCGCATGCTCATATCATCTCGGGCCGGCCCAGGAACACACCGGTAACACTGCCGCTCCAGGAGCCATTAAAGGGTAAGACACCACCGGGCGTTGAGCAAGCCGAGCATGCGCAGTGGGGGTGTGGACGGCGCAACAACGACAAGAGAGGGACATAGCCCCGTCGAATCTAATAAAATTACACCATCTTCCTGTAGGGGAACCCCGAGTAGTATGCGAAACAGCCGAGGGCTCAAAGCAATTTCCCATTTCTTTGTTGCGGTAAGTGAAAAGTGTGGTGGTTGCCATGGAAACCAAACTGTAATTATAACGGTAGCTACGTTGCTCAACCTCGCGGAAACGGCGAACTGAAATCTAATGGGCACTTGAATCGACCCCATGGCTGCTGTGCATACTACTCAGGGTTCCCCTACAGTAATATGGGGTAATTTTTGTGTCGACTACCGTCGCCTAAACCAAACAACTCGTAAGGATGTTTACGCGCTACCATGCACCGGCGATGCCCTATATTGCTTCATGGAGCCGAATATTTTTCGTCCCTTAACCTACTCTCCGGATATTGGCAAGTCGCGATGGCAGATGAGGATAGTCCGAAAACAGCGTTTGTTAATCCAGATGGTTTATATAAATTTGAAGTCATGCCATTCGGCCTGTGCAACGCGCCCACCACATACGAACGGATGAGGGACAATATTCTTCGCGGCCTCAAATGGAAGATATGCCTCTGTTACCTGGGCGACGTCGTAGTGTTCTCACCCTACTTTTCCACGCATCTACGGCGGCTCGAGCAAGTTAAAGCTTGTATGAAGGACGTAGGGCTTCAACTAAGCTTAAAGAAGTGGCGATTTGCTGCTCGCCAGCCTACGATCCTTGGCCACGTCGTTTCCAGAGATGACGTTCTTCCCGATTCGGACAACCTTCGCGCCGTGGCTGTATTCCCGAAGTCGACCACAATCAAAGAGCTTTGTAGCTTCATCGGTCTATGCGTGTATTTTCCCCGCTTTGTGCGTAACGTCGCCTCCATCATCGTGCCATTGACACAACGTCTTGGCAACAAGACGGGTCTTTTGGCATGCTCATCGGCTTGCGACCAGGCTTTTACATATCTAGGATCACCTCCTCATGTTCCCACCAATTCGCCGCCATTTCAACCCGTTGGCCCCAACTGAAACCCCCACCGATGCGAGTGGAGTTGTTCTGGGTGCTGTTCGGGCTCAAAGAAAGGCCTAGTTCTACGAATACTTGTTCGCCTACGGGAGCCGCACACTCACACCTCCGGAGTCAAAATTTTCTGTTACTGAGCGGGAATGCTTGGCAATTGTGAGGGCCCTTTCGAAGTTTCGTCCGTATATGTATGGCCGACCTTTCGACGTGCTCACCGACCACCGTGCGCTTTCTTGGTTGTCGTCCCTGAGAGGCCGTTCTGGCCGACTGGAGCGTTGGGCACTCCGCCTTCAGCACTTTGACATCCACGTTGGTGTATCGCTCTGGCCGCAAGCACGATGACGCGGACGCCCTCTTCCGGTGTCCGATGTTGCCTGACGAGATCAATAATTCCCCCGGTGAGTGCTTTGTATGGTCCTTTGAAGTGAGGTCTACGCCATCTAAACAGCGAAACAATCCGTGGTTCCTGTCGCTTTGCAAATAACTTTTGAACCCGTCAGACTCGGTGGTACCTCGAGCTATTCGGCGCCAAGCCTCCCACTTCGCTATTCGTGATGGCTTGCTCTACAGGCGGAACTACAACCCTAATGGGCACAAATGGTTGCGCGTCATTCCCCACCATCTGCGCTCTGAAGTGTACGACCATTTTCACAGCGAGCATCAGTGTGCTCACGCCGTAGTTCGCAAGACCTACGAACGGCTTAAACTGCAATATTACTGGCGTAGTATGTACGGCTTCGTTCGCTGGTATGTTCGCTCTTGCACGGACTGTCAAGGGCGCAAGCCACCCCCCCTCGTGTGTCTGAACCCATGGAGCCTTTAGCATGCCAGATTCGACCGCGTAAGAATAGATCTCTATGGACCCCCCCCCCCCCCCCCCGTGTATTACAGCTGGCAATAGGTGGGTCATCGTAGCCGTCGACCACCCGAGAGGGTACGCCGAAATCGCTGCACTGCGTGCCGGTACTACCGACGCCGTTGAAATATTTCTACTCAGCCGCATAATCATACGTCACGGGGCTTCTCAAGAACTTCTCAGTGACAAGAGGCGTGCCTTTCTTTATGACATTATTGAAGTGCTCCTAAAGGCCTGCCGCATCGTCCACCGCACGACTACTGCATATCACTCGCAGACAAACAGAGTAACCGAACGTTTTAACCGCACCTTGGGGGGCATACTGGCAATGTATGTATCATCCGACCATTTCCAGTGGGATATGGTTCTTCCATTCGTAACCTACGCCTACAACAGTCCCAAGCAAACCACCAGGGGGTTATTTCCCTTCGTCCTTGTGTATGGACGCGAGCCGTCGTGTCTGCTTGGTACAATCCTCTCCTACAGTCCCGACATGTCTGAAGCCTCGTCAATCTCGGACGTCGCCCCACGTGCGGAGGAGAAGTGCCAGAGGAGAACTGGCTCGCTCGTTCACGTCAGACGAGCAAGGGCGCCAAAAGTTCCGCCACGCTGCGTCGACGCCTGCCCCAGAATTTTGTCCAAATGAGCTCGTTTGGCTCTGGATTCCGGCCACGACTTCTGGGCTATCGAGCAAGCTCCTTTGAAAGTACCACGGACCGTATCGTCTCATCGAACGGACGTCGCCTGTCAATTATGTGGTCGAGCCTCTGAATCCTTCCTCTGACAATCGCTGCCGTGGCACAGAGACTGCTCTCGTGGCACGCCTGAAGCCATGCTTCGAACCCTGAAGACGACAGGCGCGCGTCTGTGAACCCACTCCATTTTTACCTTTTTTATTTCTCTCTCTAATCTCTTTACATTTATTTCTATAGTCATCCACTCCTAATCCAGTCTAATAATTAAATATTTTTCTTTCCCTACAATAATACGTAATTTCTTTCCGTAAGGCTCCCATTTCCCGGTGAATCCCCGTGAGTGCGTACGCGACATTTCGCTGGAACCACCACCACCACCATCTTGAACAACGGTAATTAAAGGCCTTTTGTCAGCTACGTGGCCTTGAGCAACACATCCCCTTAGAGTTTATAAATGGTGTAATTAATTGATTGGTGTCTAGTCTTCCTAGTATATCTACATAGTTATAAATTGGTTAACGCCAAATAATACCTTTGTTCTATAGACAACAAAATTCAGTGCCCTGGTTGACTTCTTTTTTCCCTTGATGCATTGAAGGTTTCAAAGGTTTTTTGTGGGGTAGCCATATTGCCTTGTCTTGGTCAATGCATCACGAAATACCTGCAACCATTTCTGGCGTTTAAAGTATGCGATGATGTTCGCAAAATGAAAAATGCACTAAATTAGGTGTTGACATGAGTCGTCGTATAGCAAAGAATTCAGGTCAGGTCATTTGTTAAGAGGGCAAAGGCTAGTATGTCACGAGAAATTTATAAGAACAGACACGAAACGCCTGAACTTTCATTCCGCTCAATTTCGCTGAAAAATGTTATTGTAGCCCCTGCAACCAACATCTTTTTTTAAAAAGTTGGTCGGATCCGCGTGTGTTTGGCTCTTGTTCTGTAGTGGAGGGGGTCAGGAAGTTTCTCTTAGAAAAACCTCGAAAAGTAGTCTTTCCTATGCCACCTTAACAAACAGCATTTGCACTGAGCACTTACGATCCATTGTTATGTAATTTCTGATTTTCGTGTTTGCTTTTTATATTACCTTAGCTTCATGATCGGTAAGCCATTTTCGGAGTTTTTTGTCTGTACAAGGACCGGCTGCAGTTTATTATGCATTCAAAGTTTTTCCCCGAGGCACCAGCGTGCTTGAAATTTTGTTGGGACTAAATATTGGATCCTGGACTTTAGTTTGAGTTACTATTGTTCATAGGTCGGCAAAAGAGAAAGACATCATTCAAGCTCAATCACAATATTTTTCTTCACAGTGTACGCATTCAAACAAATTCTCAAAAAGCTAATCTGTTCTCAAGTCACTCCTACTACCACATACCCATTTGTAATTGTACTTACTCGTATTCAAACTTCTTAGTCCTCATGAATACTCGTTCCGAATCTGTACTTCTGAGTGCAGAATTCTTCTCTAGTCGCTTGTACTCATACTGAATCAACACTCACTTGCACTCATACTCAATTTCTATTGACGAGTACTCATACTCATCTCTACTCACCCCTACGAAACACATCTGTGCTCAGGAGAAATAGTATTCAATGTGCATTTATGACTACCAAAATTGTGCTCATTAGTACTCAAGCTATCTGTAGTTTTAGCTAGGTCGGGGGTCGAGTGCAAGACCAAACAGAAAAAATATGAAGGTTTAACTGAGCGCGAACACTGAGGCCACATACAAATAAGGACAGAGGAGTATAGAAAAAAACCGTCTAGTGCTGGTCAGTGTGGTAGGGCCACTCACTGCGAGAAGCCACGTTGCTATGACTGGTATAAGGACCCGGCACAACCCAGTTCGGGCCTCGGCGCTAATAAGTGCGTTCATCGGTATCGGCTCGTGCCACGTGTCAATCCGCATTGAACACAGCTGTTCATGAACTCTGCGGCAGCCGCACCCCTTCGACTGTAAGTGACTTCAGCGGTAATGAGCCGTGGAGTACGGGGACACGACTCCGTGAGCAATCCTGGCACGGGAAATTCTGACACCTGGATACAGCAGACACGACTTTGGTGGCCCATTAAATCGGTAATCGGCGAGCATCACCAGTCAAGCACTCAGGCGCGCCTCATACTTGGAAGAAAGGTTTCACCGTAACAGCGGCGCCATCGCATCCTCTCCCTCGTGGTCACGTGTGCAACTAACAAGAACGGCTTCGAGCGATGATGGTACCCATTGCCCTCGTAACCACCATGGCTAGGCTGACAATAAATCTCCGCCCAGCCTAGACCCCGGTATGGCGTGCGTGAACTTTAGCGCTCACCGGTCTGTTCACGGTCGTGTGCGTATGTAGCTTACATTATTACTTCAGTTGTCTTTGTCAATGTTTCCAACCTTCGTCTGGCTGGCAGTATTTGCGTGTGAAAGAGTAGTGTTACTCAGATGTGGTAGTTATAAAGAGAGGTCGATTTTGTGTTTCAATTTGCTGAAACCTTTTGCCTGTTTAGATGATAGTGTAGAGGTTGTTGATGTTTTCTTTGCGTAGCGATTATCTCAGTGATAGTGTGGTGTTTGTGTTTTGCTCCTGCGCTAGATTTCCGACTACAGTACGCCTGGGAACTTCCACGCTGTACATTACATAGCGAGTGCTACGAGTAACTTTCTTGGTTAGTTTGTATTTGGGTTTTTCAACCCACTGACCGAGTTCAGTGTACGAATAACATTCTTGGTGGGGGGGCCTTAAGTTCAGGCACCCCAGTTAAGTAATTCATACTGCACGGGAATTAGGTGTTGTTTGTTGAGTATTGTGTGTTCACTTTGTGGTGTTTGCTTTCACGACAGTCGTGCTGAGTTGGCGCGAGGGTGATGAGGAGAATCCGCTGAAGCTGTCTTTTGCCCGCCCCGCTCTTTGTCTTACCCCATGAGGAGGCCTTGATAAACTAAATATTTCAGAACTATGTTAACTAGTTTGTGAAACCGACGGAGGGGGAGCCATGATGTTTAACGACCGCGACTACCGCCGTGAGAATTCCCACAGCGGACGGGGGCTCGAGGTCTTTAAGCGCGTCAAAAAACCCGAGAGCCGATGTCCGGCGGTTGGTCAGCTTTTAGCTGGATGATTTTTGTTATGTTATATTTGTATTTCTGCAACACCTTCGAGTTTCCGTATAAGGGGAAGAGTTATGGGTCACGTGATTATTTTGCACCCGCCTAATTTGTTTGTCGCGGTAACTAATAGTGTTGGTTAATTAAAAGGCCATCCTCGCTCTCAGATTGCAACTTTCCTCTAGTGGGCAGGTTTTTTTCTGATACAACCAGGGAGTTTGAAGTTTTAAGGAGGACGGAAGAGGCGGGTCCCTCTCGACGCGGCCCATGCCCGCGCTCTTTTATGTCAAACGACGTAAATGGAACTGCAATGCCGACGGCTTGAGTCGCTGCTTTTGTTCTGTTTTTTTACCCTAAAGGCCCTTGCGGGCATTGCATAGGGGAGGGAATAAACAAATCACACGCTAAACTCAACCTTCAAGAAAGAATACCGGTGCTAATATGTGTTGAGATTGAATTTAAACAAAATGGTACAATGAAACGGAAATCTCCGTGTGCAAAAGACATTGCAGTAAAATAGCATAACATCACATTATTAACCAAACAACACACACCCACAAAATAAGATGACAAGGCTCTATGAATTTACTGCAGGCACATGCTACCATCTTTTTGTTACACTCACTAAAACAATTTTGTATGTTCTTGTGCAACTTTTTTAGCATTTTTGATGACGACAATATATTTTGGGAGGACATTCCAGTCACTAATTATTGAAGGCAGAAAGGAAACGCGGAGTGGGACAGTACCGGAAAATTCTGGCTTCACTTTGTTGGGGTGGTCGATACGCAGAGATATGTGTTGAGCGGGTTTTATTATGGAGAGAGTAAAATGAATAGGGTTGTGATAAAGGTTACGAAAGATAATAAGCCAGCAAAGTTTGCGCTTTGTTTCTATAAGTTGGTGACCGAGGTTACTTTTTATCAATGTAATGCTCTAATACAGTGCGTACTGACCTGATATGAACCGAGCGCTCTTGTTTTTCAATGATTCAATATTTCTGGCCAAGTATAATTTATAAGGGTCCCACATTATTGCGGAATATTCAACTTTTGACCTTGAAATGGACGTATATGGGATCACTTTAGTGTCCTTATTTGCGTGGCGTACAGAACGATGGAGAAAACCAAGCGTCCTGTAGGAATGGGCTAAAATAAAGTCAATGTGCGTTTTCCAATGAAGGTTTCTAGTATGGAAAACCCTTATGTATTTAAATGAATTTAAAGGCTCAATGTCTACTCTATTAGGGTATTGTTGGACACTATCACGGGATTTCGCATAGTAAAGCGCGGAACTTTAGTTTTTTCAGTATTAATTTACATTAGCCAGTCAGCACACCACTTTTCCAATTTAGTTAGGTCTTTTTGAAGTTCAGTACATCTACACTGGTTATTTACACACCGGTAAGGCACGCTGTCATCTGTGCTTAACCTAAAAGAAGAAGTAAGGTCAACAGCAAAGTCATTATGTAAATTAAAAAGAGAGCGGGGCCAAGCACTGACCCTTGAGGAAGCCCAGATTTTAATATTTAGAATGAGGACTGCGAGTCTTCTATTATCACTGCTTGGTGTTTATTAGTTAGGTATTCATTAACCGATCTGATAACCTTCCTTTCTATCTTAATATTTTCTATTTCTTGTATAGGGCGATGATTATAAGGTACATGATCAAACACTTTGGCAAAATCAATAAATCAATAAAAATAGCATCAGTCTGTTGAAGTTTATGTAGAGAGTCGTAAATATCAGTTGTTAACTCGAACAGTTCAGCCTCGCAAGAGAGCCCGTGATGGAAACTGTGTTTTTTGGGTATAAAATGTTGTTGCTCGTTAGGTATTTCATTATTTCTGATAAGAGAATCTGCTCTAAAAGCTTACATACGACGGAAGGTAATGATACTGGGCTGCAGTTGCTGAACTCTTTTGTATCGCCTGATTTGAATATCGAAACTACATGGGACAGTTTTTAATCATCACGAATAACGCTAGTGTCTAAAGACGATTGAACGATGAGTATAAAAATCAGTGCTAAAACCTCTTTTGAAATTTTTGCTAATTTTGTGCTCACGCCACCAGGATCTGGGCTTGAGTAGGTGGGCAATCGCTCGATCGGTTTTATGATTCCCTCGGAGTTTACCACTATACAGGGCATGATGGAGTCAAGGCTAGTAGAAGTGCTTATAGATGGCATAGGACTCTCTTGTTCAAAAACACTACACAAATAAGAATTGAAAACGTCAGACACCTCTTGACGATTCGAACCCGATTTTGAGACAAGGTGACGCATCTTCTTCAAGAGCGGCGGAGAAAAAACTGTCCAGAATTATTAGGGGTTGGTTTTAATAACATTGACTTAGTCAATATTGAGGAATCTATTTTGGCTTCTTCAATAAGTTTCTTGGATAATTCGGCGTAATCAATATAAGCACAACAGTCCTCGTCTCTTGTGCTGCGCCTGGCCCTGGTGTAGAGACGTTTCTTTTTGTTCAAACAGCGCTCTATATGCTTCCAGAACCATGGGCGGTCGGTCGTTTTAACTAGACGTTTTTCCTGCAACACTCTTAGCCTATCTCGGAATTGCAATCCGTTTTGAGGTGGCGAACGATTTTTCCAAAATTGCGATAAGGTCGTGTAAAACTGCTGTAAATCTCTGTTGCTATTAGCTGCTATTAGCAAAATCGTACACTTTTCTTTCTGGAAGCCTTCTTTTTTGTAGCATACTTGAACAGACCATGAACAATGCCATGATAGCTGATACATTTTATTACGTTGAAGTGAGTGCTCCCTGGGTGTGTGGTAAGAACGAAATCAAGAATAGCATCTGCTCGTGTTGGTGTGGTTACCAACTCGGATAATTAAAAGAACGACATAAAATCCGAGAATGCGGTAAATTCAAATGTATGCTGAATGCTGTGGGACCAGCTTAATGCAGAAAAGTTGAAGTCACCAGTCACGATAATCGGCGAGTTACTGCATCTGTTTTCTATTTGAACGAGAACTTCGTGAAGTTCGTCAACGAAATCTACGGATGAGTCTGAAAAGCACCAGCATGTACCAAAGTCAGCATGCACCAATATCTACTGTTATGCTTGGCAGATTAAGGGCAACCCACAGCATTTCAAGCAATCTATTGACAACAATGAACCGGGTGGGAATATGTTTCTTCGTCACGATTTAAACACCTCCCCTCGCTTCCCATCGCGATCCCTACGTAACCCCGTAAACGATCTGGAAATTTCAATTCAGCTACTTTCGATCTATGGCTTAAGCCACGTTTCAGTGCCCACAAGGACATCTGCACTACACGTATGAATAAAAGCGGCAACTTGGTCCTGTTTCCTCACAATGCTCGGAAACTTCGCAGACCTTTGAATTGTAATTGCTTGCCGTGTGTGTGCTGGGTGAAGAATGTGTATTTTTGTGCCGTTGTCCACTGCCCCCGTCTAATTATTGGCACTGTGGCAGGTCCCAGTCATCCCTGAATGCCTGAAATGAACCTGAGAGTGAGCTTCCCCTCACCACGAAAGATTTAGTAAATTGGGAATATTTTGCCGAGATAAAGCTGTTTGTAACGAATGAACTTTCTTCAGAGGGGCTGATTCGTGGGACAGAGACATCTTTATTTGTTGAGAGTGCACATTATGTACATATATATTCTTGGCGGCGAACACTGTAGTTCCCATCTAGAGCCGGACCTGATTTAAGGCTGCAAATATAAATTTACTCTATGCTAGGCAGACAGACCGACAGATAGGCAGTTGCGCCAAATGTGCAGAGCTTTGTCTCCTGGATAGCCCAAGATCCACACCCAGTCATTAGGGAGGCGCAAAAGATGGTATTGCCTTCTCCTGTTCCCTTGGCCTCTCAAGTTAAGTGTGGCAGCTTGCAATGCTTTGACACTTAGTATTCTGCCGAAGCCCGATAAGTGACCTTTTCACTCCAGGTGTGCCATCCTTGCGCGTGGTCTTGGAATACAGACACATTCCTGGCTTTTTGAAGCCAGCCAGCGGAATAAGAGCACTACCCACCACAGCTACGTCGGAAAAATCTAGAACTTTGGACGCCTGCTTTTTGCCAGCGGTAGATGACTTGTCACCATCATTTGCAGGAGCTGGCCTATTCACCAATCCACTGTTTCCACCCGCGACATCCCCCGGTAGAGGCACGGCATCCGCCCAAAATACGTACGTCTCCACCATGGGGCACGTAACGAAACTATGAATCCCCCTACCCCACACAAGACGTCGCTCCTATCACCGTAGCTTGCAGGCTAGGGCACTGCATCAGGAACCTCAATTGAAGCATCCTTGGAAGCCATTAAATGCGACTCCATTTGCTGTTACCGGTTGTCCTTACTTGACACTGTAGTTGGCCGACCTTTTTGTGAATCATCCTGCTGTTCGTTGGGATCCAGTGGCACAAGGCGGATCTCCAGTTGCACGTGATCCACTACTAAATAATCGAGTCGATCAGCCTCCAAATGTCGTGACAGCGCCGACTGACGAACATCCCCTGATGCGTCAATGGCCTCCGTCACATCCATGACATGAACAGACACATCATCCTCAGTAGTGCATTCCTGGCCATGACGAAACTTCTCTGCGTGTGCTATGACGGACCTTTCTATGGTATGGCCATACTGTCAACACTAATTACTCCAGGGTGTTCAGTACTGTAGTCGCACGTGCCCAATCCTGCTGCAATATGAACAAAGGGGTCGCCTGCGAGAGATCAGTACAAGACACAGGCTCACATACACGTCCATCATGTGCGGATCATCAGTTACCAATACTCCATCCTTTAGTATAAGGAACACCGCGTGAGCTCAAGTCTCTACAAGGTCCATTCGTGGACACCGCCGCATTTCTCTGGTAATAAATTAGTTGGTACTAAATGGTGGGAGCACTTCTGTTACTCTACGGTTTTCCATGTGACGGGGCACCCAAAGTACTTTGATCTTAACATTGTTTGTGTTCGGGTCAAACAGCACACACTTCAATGTCTTGACGCAGACATTCTCGAGCCTGATTAGCTTCTGGTTCACGGCGCAACAGATACAAGACCACATCCACACGAGGGCTCATTTGGTATTGCCCTATCCACAAGACGTCGCGGAGGTTGATTACGCTAACCAGAGCTTCTGTGGAGTCGGGAGAACTGTATGGCCGGCATTTCGAGCCCACATGCAGGGTGAGATTGTTCAAGACAACTCTACTGGTTGCAAGACGGGAAGGATGATCTTGTACGTATCCGTGTTAGTTCCGGCCTTTGTAGTTATCGGCCAGGTGCCGATGCGCTTTTTCCAGCTAGGGCAGAGAGAGACACAGCCATTCGCACCATCATCTTAGTACTTTGAATGGGGCTACAAACCAACTCAGAGGTGGATAACACGAATGGTGCACTCACCGAGCACATAAGCTAGTTTACCCCTTGGGTTCTTGCTAAATGACTCGTAATAGCGTCCCGCAACCTCTCGCCCCGCTCTGCGCTCCGCACACGGCGCATGAAGTGGCAGAGTACGTTCATTGCGCATGCGCTTTATGTTTGTAAAAATAAATAGAAACTTACACCAAGGCATGCATCTCACTTCTCCGTCTCTGCAACCATTGTTTCGTCGTTTTTATCTGCTTCGGCTGAGTTGGAGATTTGAGATCGTCCGCAACCGGATTTAAGCGGCATGACATTTTATAAAAAAAGGGTTTCCATCCAAGTGCTTCGCCAATACAACTCAACCAACTACCATTCATGGATCATAAATTGATTGGACTTTGCAAGGATTATCCCGTTGAAGTAATAAATAGTGAGGTTAAATTCATTTAACTTTCCTCTCGTTTCACGGTTCGTAGAGACGCGTTTGTGAATTCAGGTGACGTCGCATGGGTAAACAGTGTGGTTGTCGTTTGCTGCTTCGCTTTCCAAGCACCTTGACAGCGTGGATTTGGGGGTATTCTTTGCTCAGTGGAAAGGAGGCTCTTCTTAGCTCTCATGAACGCTCTAATTATGCGGCGTTCATGAAGAATCATTGGTGTGCAAACAAAATTGGCTGCCTAAAATGACGGCTCTTAGCTCTAGCAGCGACATAATACTACTCCAATAAACCATAGTCTTCTGCTGATGACACGTTGCTTTAACGAGATGGCTTTAGAATTAAACCACTTGCACCATCAGAGCTAAAGGTGTGGCTCAAACTATAGACGCTTCTCTGAAATTTTATTCACTCGATTGTTTCTTGGCGTAATCTGGCTAGCTCGGAGTCAAACAAATTGGCATTCGTCTCAGTTTCGATTAGATTATTTCCTTGTGTTACCACCGCCAAGGACAGTCATTAAACTGGCATTTTACGTCATTTCCTATCTCCAAATCAATGTACTGCGGTATGAAGGAAGCGTAAATATCAGTCTATTTAAACACCGCAGACACGCCCGAAGCTTGTCTAATGGGCTGGCTGTCTCAGGGTGTGTGAATATTTTTTTGTTGTCGAAGATTACTAATAACCACACATTAAAGATGGTGGTTAAAAGTATTACTCACGCCAATGTCTACAGTAAGGCTGATTCTGACTGTGCAAGGAGGGTGTTCTTTGAGTAAAATATTTTCACACAATTCAGTAAGAAGATGAGCGTTACCGCGCTGTTAAGTAGCTTAACTAGTTATGCATTTATTTCTAACGTAGCAGTTTCTACCTGACGGCTACAAAACAACACACGCTATGAACAAGTGTCAAGGTTGATGTTATACCAGCTGTTAGGCCTCGCACAGCCATGCAAAGATTTCAATTACTCGGGCAGCTATACATAAGAAATCAGCTTAATATACTTGTGAAAATGAAGAATTAGTCCATCTTTGTATGTAAAAAGGAAAAATTGGTATTAGTTTATTGGCAATTCATATAAAGATGTGTTTGCGTTATAAATACTGATTCCTTGTGTGAGTAGTGGTGCAGGCTATGTTTTAGTATGTGGAAAATCGCCCTCTTCTGGGTTTAGTGATTTTGCCACAAAACGCCGGTGGACGTCGACATAGCGGATTGCTTATAATACCGTCCGACGACACTCTAGACACGGCCTTCTATAAATCATCATCGTCTCATCTTCATCGATTGCAGGAACGCGTGGGTTCCTGCAATAGTTATTTGAGGCTTGTGCACACCCAGAAGAGCGTGATTGTCCACATGCTCAGCCATAGTCTGTACCGCTGTTCACAGTACAAGCATTTTTGGAGCATTTGTAAAGACTAAGAATTCGGCCTACCTAACTTGATCTGCCTCTCATGTCCCAGAGGTAACTTATGAGTTCAAATAGGACTTGTCCGTAAGAGGATATATTTACTGATGCATCAGCTGTTGCCTGTTTATGCATCAATGTTTCCAGACTTCTGTATGCTCTCTACAGTCAGTGTTTTTGCTTGTTTTGCACATTCACCCCACTAAAATTTCAGCCCAAATTCGCTCTTCCAGTGGATACTTTGAGATGGAACTACGTTCTGCAATACCTGAAGCCCCTGGTCTTTCGACACGCAGCATTGGCATTATAATAGAAGGAACCAAGGTGTCGTTCTACGATTATTATCATAACAATCAAAAAACCATTATGAAATCAAGATTCTCTCTTCAACTCCCAGGATACTTTGCTGTGGCCTTACGTTTTGACCTGCCTTCAAACATACAAGTGAGTGTATTTCTAACTCATCGGGCACATTTGTGTGGTTTCCGGATTTTAGTGTCGTACTTTTCGTGCGGGGCCTTTTCAAACGTCTCCCGCAAGCCCGGCAACCAGTTGGCACGTTACACCTGAACGTACAGGCGGCCACAAAATAAACCGGACCAAGCGAGCGGTGTGCTAAAACTATCGGCCATACACCTTCCGGCCAAGCGCCTGCTGTCGAGATAGCGGAGGGCGCATGCGTGTCCCTCCCTATAGATTGTGCCTGTCAGTTTCCTTGATTTCGGCTGGAGCACTTCGTTCCTCTCAAATGCGACCCACGGCGGCGCCTTGCGCGGCGCGCCTACCGAGCGGCGTGAGGCATGGCAGCAGCCGGCTGCGCGCGGCATGCGCTGATGCCGGTAACTGTGCGTTTATCTCAGAATTTTTGTTCAGCGTTCTTTTTATCATTTTATAGACTACAACGCAAACTGGCGTTGAAAAAAGGCTACGATAACGATTCGCACGTGACTGAACCAGTGCTGTTATGCGACGAATACACAGTTGATTAAAAAGGGACACTGAAGTGATGTGTAAACATTGCGGGATTACTTGCGCAAATTGTAGTCCGGAGTCCCCAGGCCATGTTACGACCACTCTGGGCGCGTTTACGCGATTTTATTTAGTAGAAAAATTAATTCAAAAATGCTGTCCCCCTCTGTTTACGCTCGCCCATTTTCTGCGGCGTTTTCGTGTGACCTCGCGAGGAGCCGAGCTCGCAATTGGCTGCGCTACTGCACGTCTTCCTGGCCTTCAGACAGAGTCAGTCGGCCCAGCGTTTCGTCCGCCAGCCGCCGACGGGTCGTCGCAATTCGTTCGCTCAGTTGAAACGAAGCCTGGACACGTTTGTGAATGGAAGAATGGGCCTTTCTTTACTTGGTTAGTTTGTACACTGTATCTAGCTCCAAGTCAAGGTCGCTTCACACAAGCGCTGCACAAGCGCACATGCGACGCATCGCTGACTGGTACGCCAGTAGAAAAATATAAGGCCTCTTGAAGGCGGGAGAAAACTGAGCGAAGTCAATATAGGTAATAAAGAAATAAAATCAACTGATATTTTTACCGTACAGCGTAAAATAGGATGCGGGAAGCACTTTTTTGCGCTGGGCGAACAAGCACAGCGGTCAGCAGCACGACTACGCATCTGCGAACATTTTCTCGTCTACGAAATGCAATTGCTAGACCTGAGCTATTGTGGAAACTCGGGGAACGCTTACTGCACGAGCGCAATACAACAAATAGTCACCTAAGCTGCTTGAAATGCCAAAACGAAATAAAAGTGTAAACTTGTTGTACAATATATACCTTATATTACCAAGGTCGGCGGAGCCCGTTTTGTGGCCCAGTGGTCTGGGGCGCTAGGTAGGTTGCCGCAAGTGTTTTGCAAGTCACGATTTTGAGTCCAAGCGGGTACGTGCTTTTTTTTGTAAGTTAACTTTTTCGTTTTCTGCCGATGTTTTCTACAATGAGTTCACCTTTTTTGGGCCGCATCGTTGATGGCTCCACGAACTAGTTCACAGAACGCGCGCAGGCTGGCACTGGCGCGCTAGCGAGTTCTCGTTGGCGTGCTGTTGCCATAAGCACCGACTGCTTGCGGGAAGTGGGCACAGGCCAGAATGAACAGACCCTTGGCCTGGTGCGAACACGCTTTTTACGGTACAGGCATGAGTGAGGCAAGCTCCAAATACGGGGGAAAAGCGCATGACATTTGGGCGTCTGCGGGTACGCGGAGGGCGTCCATGCACTGCGTAGGCCTCGGCTAGTGAATGCTACGATTCCAAGCCGTCGTGGGAGGCTTATCTTTATGCATTTTTACAGCTGACAAAATGGCAGAACCACGGTACGATGATTACTGAGTTATTGAGAATGCCCATCCAACAACGCAACCAGTTGTGTTTTACAGAACCGAAACAGAAACCGAAACTTGTTTGGTGGCTCACTTTGGGCATCGTCCAATCACGGTGCCCGCACCTCCCAACGTCACAGCTTTAGTTGGTGAGGCCGCCGCACACCGCGCAAGGTAGTTTTTCTTCTTTCGCGCTTTTTAAAATAATTACCGATTTGTCAACCGGATAAACGATGAAAAGTGTGCTAATTTGAGCCAGTCTAGGCAGTGCAACCAAAAACGGGAGCTTGACATATTCACTTCATGTCCCTTTAAGAACCGAAAACGGCGATGATTTATTCGCTTCGGAACAAAAAAAATTGTCCGAGTGATTGTCCGAGTGGTGCCCCTGAATTATTCTGTGTTAAGTTTCCGTCGTTTTAGTTAACTTCATGAATGCGTCGGTGGAGCGACTCATTAAGCGACTTAATGATTTAGGGATGGGAGCGCAAGCATCCCTATTAATCTTCCACTGCCTGCCACAACTCGTCCGCTGTGCGACTTCTGTCACTTCGTCTACCGAGATTCATTTTCATAATTCCCCACACACTTTCTACTGGATTTAGGTCTGCCCCGTATGGAGGCCACCGCAGCTGTCGCAAAGCGTTGTCCTCGAGCAGTGTGCTCACGGCTCGTGCAGTGTGGGAAGTGCTACGGTACTGTTGCCGGATCAAGCACCCGTCCATGAACGGGCCATCCAGGACGCAGGGGAGCAGATTTGTTGTAATGCTGTTGCAGTACTGGGAAGTATTGAATGGCCCAGAAATTCTGACGAGGGGTCCCAGGCCGTCCGCACTCATTGCGCCCCATACGCCGAGGGAGCACAGCCCACTGGAAAGGACGCTTTGCGTGTAGCTGGGCTGGTTTATGAAAAATGAATAAAGCGAATTCGTATTCTACATACAGAAATACACTTAGGAAGGATATCTCGGACAGTTGCTTAAAAGATATTCGAAGGGTATACTAGCTAAATCAATGAAAGGACATTCTCTGTGATTGATAGTTTATATCGATTGAAATTACTGGTATACTTTTTTAGCGAAAGGCTGCACCACCATTGCGACGTAGGCGAACAGTATCCTGTATAAAACTATGCTTCAATTTCATCCGCTTTCCACTGGGAGAATTACGGAATGCCCCGTTAGCAAATGCGGGCTACCTGAAGTGCTTCGTAAAAACAGCGACAAGAAGCGCTTAACAAACGGTGCTTATAAAAGTACGATTAAAAACGCCTCAAATGAAACCAGATGAACAAAATTTACGGGGACATTGTACATTGGTTGCTCCAAAATATGGTTACTAACAGGCAGTTATGCATTGCTAGACTTAACAATTACGCTTAGCGTTGCACTCGGGACGCCCAAACGAATGCTCAGCAAGTGTCACATTAAACCGTGCTCCCAATTAGTCCTCTTACGCTAAAGTAGTTGATGTTTCGTTCATAATGCACAATACCAGCTACATTTCACAGTTGTTTCGTACCTGAAGCTCATCGGACACCAAACACGCCGCTGTTGAACCCAGCGAGAGGAGAAAGTCAATTCGTCATTGAATATAACTTTCTTTAACTCGTCCGCTGTACACTGCTGTACCGCCCGGGTTAACGCCAGCCTTTCCAGCCCATTCCGGTCCGTCAGGTGCGGTGTGTGCGCAGCCACGCAACTCCCGAGTCCCTCCTCCTTAAGTCGCCTTCGAATTGTCTCGCAGGAGACATTCGATGACAACACCTGCCGAAGTTTTTTTCAGACAAGAAGAGATCTGCCACAGTGGCGGCGACGATCAGTACCCGCTCCTCACTGGTGACGTTAGGCCACCCGCTGCGCCCTGCGTCAATTAGTCTCCCCTGGTCATCGCGGTAAGCTTGAATAATGCGGCTTACACAAGTCCTAAACCTCCTGGTGAGGCGGAAAATTGCTCGCTGAGTAGTCCCATCTAAAAAAGTCGCACGATGTGCGTGCGTTGCTCGACAGAGACGCGGGATGGCATTCTTCACGCATATGTCTATGCAGGTCGATTTGCTTGCTTTCCACGCTTCATAGCTGTCACTGTCCAATGGGTGACATAGAAGGAAACGCCTCATTGCTTTTCGATATCAATTCACTTACAACGCACAATTGTGTATTTCGGTCTATTTTTCCGAAGCGAATAAGCCATCGCTGTTTTCCGTTCTTGATATCAACTGTGCGTTCGTCGCATAACGACCAGCACTGGTTCATTATTGTGTGAATTGTTATCGTAGCGTTTCTTCGAAGCCACTTTGCGTTCTAGTCAATAAGATGATAAAAATAATGTCGAACAAACATTCTCAAATGAATGCACAATTACGCGGCATCAGCGCAAGCCCGCGCTGCCGGCTGCTGCCAAGCATCACGCCGCTTGGTAGGCGCTCAGCTTATGGCGCCGCCACGCGTCACATTCGAGAGGAACGAAGTGCTGAAGCCGAAATCATGAACACTGACGTGCACAAACAATATGGAGGGATATGCATGTGCCCTCCGCTATCTCGACAGCAGGCGCTGGCCCAGAAGGTGTCGCGTCGAAAGTTTTCGCGCACCGCTCGCTTGGTCCGGTTTATTCTGTGGCCGCGTGTATAGGCATAGATAGGGCCACATAAGTGAAAGTTTACTGTTATTGGTGTTGCCTTTTAGCGGATGTATTAGGCATTAAAGGGAACACAGTCATTGACAAGATCAGGACGGTGAGAAGGGCTCGATAAGCAAAGGCTGTTTTTGCGGAACCTTCTGTTCTCGCCTGCCATATAGCGTTGTTTAAAACTGATCGTCTTTAATATTCAAACAGGGTTCAGCGCCCTCTGGTGCTGGAAACACGGCATAATCTGTAGCGTGGCTATGCAGTAAAAAATTCAGAGCGCAACTTTCCGAATTCTTGCATTTTACTTCTGTGACAAGGACGTTGTAACCCTGAAGCTGCGGCGTCCGCGCATCGTCACTGTCAATATTGCAGGGCAGGGCTAGCTGGATGTATTGTGTCCTAAGAAAACCGGATAGATGCGTTGCCATGAGGTGCGCTTAATCGAAACGCCGTGAAGTATACAAGTGTCGGTATTTGTGGCAAAGCGACGTTACGACTGAGCGGTCGCCTACGTCCACCAAAGCTTTCGTGCACCGCGATGCACCGGTTTTTGAGTGATATCGCCAACGGCAGCACAAACTCGCTCTCCACAAGACATTTTTTGGAGGAACTGCAAATACCAGACGCACCGTACCCAAGCTAGGAGAGAAAGGTTACAAAACGTAAACGCTGGGTTTAAACCGGACAACAAATTGGCCACAAAACGTTCTAGAAATATGCCCGCAATTGCCGAAAACATCTTTTATCTCCGCGAATACTCAGCTGGCAAAACCGTTTCTAGAAAATCTATATACGCTGTTTTACCGTTGAGAAAAATTCGGTTTAGAATAGAGATAATAAAGAAACAGTAAAATTTGTAGTAGATGTATTACTGAATTGGCGTATCAGAGTCTCTACACGCCCGAAATATCCCGGTTTCGACTAGTCGTTGGATACGACAAAACATTTTGCTGGCTTATTACAGCTGCATTTATGTAGAGATAATGACGTGTCTTTCTTCTCGATCTAGAAGATATTGTATAATAAGATAACGAAAACGGGACAGTGCCCAATAAATGCACCGCTGGCCATGAGGAAGTGCACAATCGTCTGAATAACAAAACGCACATACCCGTCTTCCCGTCTCATGACTCGCGCCTACCTTGCGGTCCGCCATCGTACGTCACCGCGTCAATAAGACACCTGACCACCAGTAGTAGCCCCTACTATCATTGCTTGTGCTTAGAGATTGTGATTATTGTCCAGTAGCAGTGACCCACTAGAGAGCGAATAGGAATCTTTTATTCGCACTTAGGGCTTGTTTAGGTAGTGACTATATATGCATGCCATTTTTTAGTGCAACAGGCCTACAAAATCCGTCTGCAGATGTTTGCAGGTCTTGCATCTAGGACGGAGGCAAAGGCTGATGACTGGTTCCTGGGAACCGCCAATATTGGCATGCCCTAAACTGTGTATTAGGCTCTTATTTCTTTTGTAGGTGACTGGGCTCCAGGGAGTGCATTGCCGCAAATTGATGGACTTTTTTTCTGCTTTCTTTGTTACTATTTTCTTTCTGCGTGTGTGTGTGTAAAGCACGTAGTAAGACGAAAGGCTAAAGGTCGAGGGAGGCGAGTGCGCGTGGTATGTCTAAATCGGCTAGAAGCAAGACAGGAAAAAAGGATCGAAAGTGTATACAAGAAGCAGCTTTGGGGATGGCAGGCAGGGTTGTTGCGAATGGAGATGCCCGCTGTTTGTAAGAGCATTATTTTTCTGTTCGATTGAGATATTGTAAGGTTTCTAAGCTGCCTTTCGAAGCATTGATTCCAGCCGGCTCTAGGCAATTGAATTTTTGAATTAAGTACGAGTCTGTATTTCCGGTCCCTTTGACACCTAACGTTTGACTGCAGAATATAGAGCTTCAGGTCACCGAAATTGTGGTTCGGCTAGTTGAAGTGTTTCGTGACTGCTATGGAGGCAATGTTATGGGTGTCAGATCGATGTCCATTCAGGCGTAAGTTCATTGGTTGACTCGTTTCTCTATGTACTGCTTTTGAGAGAATAAGCATAGCCATTCTGTCATTATAGCCAGTAATGACCGACTTAAAAAGGCGTTCCCGGAAGCCCC